>NC_091015.1:63954344-64601010 GCF_041296385.1 Aphelocoma coerulescens | reverse complement strand
CGATTCAGTGAGTCTCTTGAAGAACTTCGTACTAGGGACTCCTTAGAAGAAGACCGAAATAGGGTCTCTTTTACAGGGCTTCGAAACAAAGACTCCATGGAAGGAACTCGAAGCTGAAGCTTCTGGGCAAAAGACTGACTGTCACTTTGCTGCAAAAATTCAAAGCAAGTAATTATTTCTGCACTGCTTTTAGGCAGACAGACACACTAAAGTCCAGAAAAGAGACCTGACCTGTGCAAATAAATTACTGTTGCCTAACATACACATGACAGCAAACAGCTGCCATTTCCTTAAAAGATCATGTCCTTGTGCAGAAAAATCATGCATGCAACTACCAGATGTGCACAATTTCAGATAGCAACTAAATCTAATAAACTACAGCTCTGATTTAAACTTTTAGAAGAATGCATTTCTGTGTAATCCCCCTAAAAAGTGAAGAATGTGTAACTAATATAAAGGGTTATTTACTTTTGTCTCAAACTTGAAAAAGATAACTGACTCACTTCTTGATGTATTAAAGAGAAGACTACATTTATCTCAAAGACACAGATACTTTCCTACGCTAAAGAAAAGAAATTGATTGTAGAAGTTATTCTTGTATGATCGTTAGTTCTAGCAAGCCATCTTGGAACAGTCCTTTTCTTATTTTTATTTTAAATGGCTTATGATTTTTACATAAAACAAAATTATTGATTTGTGCAGCTACAGTACTTACTTCATTCTATACCAAAAGATTCTGGACTGTGGTAACCTATACAGCTGGTGCTACAAAAGTGATGTAAAAGCATTACTATACAATGTTGCCCCTACAATCAAATATTGGGAGGCATGTGCTAGGAGCCATTGCTAATCCCATTTCAGCAAGCTAAATGTTTCCCTGAGAAATATTAAAAAGTGACCTACATCTTTGTCACTAGGGACAATATTTTTAGCCTATCCGTTCTTTTCCTTCACCTAGAAGGTAGCTTTCCAGACATGCAATAGGCCCTCTAATTTTGAAAGTGAGTTTAATGCTCTGTATCCCGTGACGGGTGTGCAACAAGATGCATCTCAATGCTGGCACTCTGCTAACCTGCCCTTACAAAAAAAAAGCTCCACATGTCAGTGACAATACTTAATAGCAGCTAATGGGATTACACACAAAGAAAATATCCGAACATCCTGACAGGCAAGTACTTATCATCCCTACTTCAGCATGAAGATATATACTGGGCACTCAAGCCAATGTAACACAAAGACAGCACAGTAGGGAAGGAGGAAACAAACTCCCCATGCCCTCCACATACCTGTGGAGAGACAGGTTCACTTCCATTGTTTTCTGTGGATCCAGGAAGTGGTTGTTTAGTTAAGTTCTACAGGAGGTAAAAACAACTGTTAGAAGAAACAGACTACAAGGATTGTAATTCACTGATTCCTAGAAACAGCATCCGTGCTTTTTTCTTTGCCTGTGTTTTTAGTAATTTCTTTAGAAAGCTTATTAAGATATCTTCATGCAAACAAGCTAGTTTGTTAAATTCAGAACAGACTGCTGCAATATGCAGAACACAAAGCAGCTATGTGTGCATGGATTAGTATGAGACATCTGCAAATACTGACATCTCCAATTAAGTAATTCACAATGATTATTTATATAACATTTACAGACAAATCAAAGAAACAACAAAAAGACAGGAAAAATCTAATTGATGACTGGTCTTTACAGCCAATATGAGTAAGAGTTGGCTGTAATACCATCTTTCTGTTTCAGTGTACTGGGGGGCAGAAACTACCTGGAAAAGAAGTGCTCGTAACAAACTGTTTAAAACTCCAAACAAGCATGGGAAGAAAATCAGACTTTCAGAAAATACATCCTACACAAAACTTCTGCATTCCCAAAGGAAAACAAAACACACACACATTTAAAAAAATCTCACCCAAAACAACAAAACCAACACAACTAAAAACAACAGTCTTGAGTCAGTTGGTTTGTTTGGTTTGGTTTGGTTTTTTTTTTAATTGGTTTGGGGTTCTTTAGAGTTTGGACATTTCTGTTCCTAGCCTGTCTATCCTCCTTTTCCTTTGTTCTGTGTTCAGGTGTTTGCTAACCCAGTCCTAATTTTCAAGAAGGATGACCCTGGAAACTACAGGTCTCTTAGTCTCACTTCATTGACTGGTAAAATTATGGATAAGATTTTTCTGGGAGTTATTGAAAAACAACTGCAAGAAGTGCAATCATTGGTCACAGCCAGTATGGGCTCATGAGGGGACACTCCTGCTTGCCAAATCTGATTTCCTTTTATGACAAGGTCACCCACGGAGCTGACCAAGGGAAGCCACTTGTAACCTTTTAGGATCTCAGTAAAGCTTTTGATACTGTTTCTCACAGGATCCTTCTGGACGAAATGTCCAGCATACAGCTGGATAAACACAGCATGCAGTGCATAAGCAGCTGGCTCATGGGTTGGGCTTAAAGGGTTACAGTGAATGGAATGGCATGAGACTGGAGACCTGTCACTAGTGGGGTTCCACAGGCCAAGTTCCATCCTCACCCCTGTGCTCTTCAACATCTTCATAAATTACTTGAATGCAGGACTTGAAGGTACACTAAGTTTGACAATGATACTAAATTGAGAGGAGCTGTTTACTCCCTTGAAGGCAGAGAGGCCCTGGAAGAGGGGCCTCAGCAAATTAGAGAGCTGAGTAATCAGCAACCACATGAAGTTTAACAAAGACAAGTGCCGGATTCTGCACCTGGGATAGGGCAACCCTGGATGTACCAACAGACAGACTGGGGAACAAGATGCTGGAGAGCAGCACCACAGAAAGGGACCTGGGGGTCCTGGTTGACAAAAAGTTGAATGTGAGTCAGCAGTGCCTGCACAGCCAGGAGAGCCAACCATGTCCTGGGTGCATCAGGCACAGCACTGGCAGCCAGGCAAGGGAGGGGCTTGTCCTGCTCTGCTCTGCACTGGTGCAGCCTCACCTCGAGTCCTGGGGGCAGTCTGGGTGACACAATATAAGAAAGATACAAAGCTATCAGAGAGCATCCAAAGGAGGGCTACAAAGATGATGAAGGGCCTTGAGGGGAAGCTGTACAAGTAGCAGCTGAAGTCACTTGGCTTGCTCAGCCTGGAGAAGACTGAGGAGAGACCTCATAACAGTTTACAACTTCCTCATGAGGGGACATGGAGGGGTAGGAGCTATGGTGACCAGTGCCAGGACCCAAGGGAACAGCATGAAGCTCTGTCAGGGAAGATTAAGTATCTAAGATATTAGAGTAAGGCTCTTCACCCAGAGGGTGGTTGTGCACTGGAACAGGCTCCCCAGGTAAGTGGTCACAGAACCAAGCCTGTCTGAGTTCAAGAAGTGATTGTATAAGACTCTCAGGAACATGGTGTATTCTTCGGGCTGTGCTGTGCAGGGCCAGGAGATGGACTTGGGTCAGTCTTGCAGGTCCCTTCCAACTCAGGATATTCTACGATTTTAACTTACACAAATCCAGATGGCTTTTTGCTGTATAAATCCAGTCCAACTGAATTAGCAGAATATGCTAGAAACCATCTTGGACATAGATTTTTTCAAGAAAAGTGAAACACTGAGGCATGTCAAACAAAATATTAGTAAATTCACCTAAGAGCAGTGTGATTCTTAACTTTTAATCAAGCTGTACCCTGACAGTTATATGAAAGCTGCAAAATCTAAAGTGTACATAGAACTGAAATCTCAGTCATAATCACCCTTGTATATACATCTCCTACATGATCACACTCACAGCTTCTACTCTGGATATCCAGATAGGCATACCTGAACATTAATGTGGCAGAGGAATGATTCACTGTAAAAGAGCTTCAAAAATGTCTGACACGGAGCATACTTGAGGCAGTACAGAGATACCACAGAACAAAGAGAAATCCAGATAGTTAAGGAAACCAGAGAACTGAGCAGTTACCCATACGCAGACAAGAAAAAAATGAGCAATAACCAGCCATAAAAGAAGTCTGGATTTGGAAACTGTGCTTCACCTGGCTTGAACAAAATCTGCATTCTGCTTCAGAACACTATCCTGTGGCAGCGGATTTATTCCTAGTGGATTAACAGTTTTTACAGGTTTTAAACTGAAGCACTTCTACATTGTATTCTTGGCTCCATTACCTGTTCTTGTTTTTTTTTCCTAACAGGAAATGTTAATAATAAGATAATCCAAATAAAAAATTATCATCTGCTTTATAATTTACAAAGCACCTGCTGTGCTACTATAGGACTGACAAGAGAGGAAGATGAATACTTTACTAAGACTTCACAAAAAGAGTGATTGGGCATTAGACTGGGTTGCCCAGGGAGGTGGTGGAGCCACTATCCCTGGAGGTGTTTAAGAAGAGACTGGATGTGACACTTAGCACCAGGGTCTAGTTGGCAAGGTGGTGTTAAGTCATAGGTTGGACTCGATGATCTCAAAGATCTTTTCCAAACAACTTAATTCTGTGATTCTGTGACTTACAAACTAACCACACACACTTCTCTCAAGAATCTTGCATTCTGATACACATAAAAAAGAGTTAAAGCAAACTAGGGTGGGTTTGTGCATGTAATTCATAAGTATAATATTTAACATCTATTTTAAAACACAAGATTAAGTAGATTTATTAAATTTAATAAGGTTTTTATGAATATAAAACCCATGGTTGCTGTTCCTTTCTGTGAAGATGCTTAAAAAGCCACGATTTAAGGACCTACAAAGATCCTTAAAAATGCAATTTCAAAACTAAACTAGTGCTGCCACTTTGAAAAGTTCCCTACTTATTATGCAGGTATCTTTGTATACAATCTATGGGAACAAAAGAATAACCTCTATTTGGGGTTAGACTTTCTATTGGTATAAATAATAAAAGAGATAAACTAGTAATCTTTTATATAAAAAATGGACCACCATAGGTATCTGGCTGCTGCAAGCCTATGTCACTGTGCTCTAGGGCAAAGGATTGTATTTGGGTATCCACACACTGAATGGTAAGCATGAATGGAAGTTGCTATATATAAGTATAGATCCAAGAGGCTTTGAAAAGCTTAAAAGCCCTAGCCTTTCATAAACCTGAAGAAAGCTCTCAGAAAAATTAGACTCACAGAGCACAAGCAGCCATTTTGAAAGTCTTAAAACCAGCAGTGACATCAGGGTTTCTGGAGACCAATGGAAGTTTTTCCTCCACAAACTCATAGAACATAACATCCATATCTCTATCCAAAGACAGCTATATTTACAAGCTCTAATAAAAATGTTGCTTTTTATTATGAAGGTGTGTAAATCAGAGCTCAGTTTCAACTGGAGCACATTAGGGTGTTCCAGTAACATTTGTGCCACCTTACTTTCCTATTTCTGAAATGCAAAATCATACTTATTTCTCAAAGGTATAAATAGATGAGCAAGCCTGACAAGTGAAAGCTTAAATGTCTGTATTTAAAAACATTTTACTGCTTTTAATAATAATACTTTCTCAAGTATTCCAAAACTGAGTAATTATGGAGGGAGAAAAGAAGGAGAGCTTAATACATGTTTTCTTCCCTTATTTTCCTTTAATTTTTTCCTTACAAAAAACCCCACTGTGTCCAAGAATATTTTGAACTCTTTCTTCATGCAACAAAACCTAAGCAGCTTAGTTAGTAAAGAGTTTATATTAACTTCATCTATGTCAAAAAAACCCACCATTACAGTCAGTTCTCTATGCCATTCACTCTCAGATTACATATACAGTTAAAATACTGGTTTGTTTTAGCAGAATTAATATGTATTTGTGTGTGTTGGCGAAACTTTCCTCTCCTGTACTTTTTGTGTACCTAGGTTTTCTAAACATATATCATGTGGGTGTTTCTTTAATATTTGTATTTTTTAAATCAGTCATCCTATTCTCCATAAACTTTCCTGTCATTGTTTTCTCCCCCTCCCAATTCTTATTGTGCTCTAGAATTTTCTAAAAGTTCCAAGAACAAAATGAGTTTTACAGGTAACATATTAATACACACTGGTAACACATTACCAATAACTGTTACATTATAATTAGTTGCATGTATGCAGTCTTGTATATAAATATGCAAGCCAGTAAATATGCCACTAAAAGTACATACTAAAAGATCATATAAAGACAACATTTGAGCATTCACACAAACAGATTATTTGAAATGAATTTTTTGAGGTAATTCTGTTGTGTAGTGAAAACTAAAAAAGCTTAATTAAATTTGCAGTGACTCTTTAAGTAGCGATTGCTGGACCTGGAATATGGTCAGAATACACTTTCCAGGGACCACCATTTTAATCACTGTTTCTGTCCAATCCTGCTTAGCCTGAGAGAGACAAGTCCAACGCAACATGGTGTGTTGTGCTATGTCCTGCTTATTAAATTTCAACCCTGTTATAGCTTTCAGTGACTGGTCATTTTAAACCATGAGCAGGAAAAGAGCACTTACTAAACTAGAAAAGCGAAGTAATCACGAAGTACCAGGATGAGCTGGGATTCTAAAAAATAGTGTGCTTTGAATCACTGCGGACTCAGGACTGCCATGTCTCTGAAGCATGTGAAAAATGCCATTCCAGTCCTGTGACAATAATAAGAATACAGCTTCGTATGTGCCTGTATCAGGAAGCAGAAGTCTGACTTCCTCCCTACACCTGCTTCTTTTTCTTCAATTCTTGCCTCTTCTCACCGAGCTTTCCCACTTATATATGGTGAAGACAACATTTTCAGGCAAAGAAACATAAAAGACTCACAATAGTAACTGCTAAGTTACCAACTAAGCATAGATTAACTTCTGTCTCTATGCGAAATAATTATTTCCTGCTACCATTAGTAGTAAATGACATGCTACATTTCACTGTACACAGCAAAAAGCATGTAAGTTTTACACATAACCAATCCCAATGTTAATTCTATCCATTTGTCTTGAAATACATACAGACATACACAAATATGAAGAGGAAATTTCTATGCAACAAACATACAAACTTGTGCAACCGTTATTTAAATTTGTGTATTGTTACCTGTATAAGAGAAAATACGTTAATTTTTTAATGTTACAGTAAATTCACATCATACAGCACACCAGCCAGGAGCTATCAGGTACTACCTCTGTGGAATTTAGTGCAGGGTTAGCAACAAGGTAGTTAAGACAGAGGTCTTTGTGAGAACAAGCCACAAGCAACTAAGTTTGCCTTCTAGTACATGACTCTCCTCCACCTGCTAAAGGCATCACTAGGAGGGGTGGGGAGGACTCACCACACCGTCACTCTGTGGCTTAGGTTGTTTGGTGGGATCCAAAGCAAAGATAGTATACTCAGAGAGAAAAGCAGGTTCTGCTATCATCCCCGCTAACAGCTGTCATTCCATGCAAAAAGGAAGAAAATGAAAATAAATCAAGCAATAAAGAACATTGCAAAATTTTACTCAATTTTTCCATGCTATTAAAAATGTAATAATACAGCAGTTTATGAGACAACAGATATTGATAAAGGGAGGACATAACCAGAAAATACGCACTAGATCATTTCAGAACAGCCAAAGTACAGTTTTGATCATTTAGAAATAAACAAGCATGCTATTTAAAAGACAGATCCTAGCTTAGCCCAAGATAAAAACTATGTTTCAGGCATTGATATTGTAATTTTTTTAAAGCTTCTGTGGATAAGCTGCCTTCATGCACCACTGAGCCCTATTTGCTCTCAGTTATTCATGAACAAATTATTATTCTAAAAATTCTATCAGTATTTCAGTTATACACAATATAAAATGTTTGCTTTTGACTACTTATCATTTAGTGCTCTTATACACTAGAATTCTGTCTACATTTTAAAAAATTCCTTACAATTTTTTTTAACTACTAGCAGACTATTTTGTAAAAATACCATGAGTTGAATTATCAAGTCAGTATCGAAGAAGAGATACAAATTCCTAGGGGCGAAAACATAAAGTGAAGAGACTGGAATTTTAATTCAAATTGGATATATACATGTAATGCAATGCAACCTAATGCATTTAGAATGCTGTAACTGAGTTGAGAAAAATATTCCTCTCATGCTCATACTGATATACAGAAGTTCAAGGTTCACTTCCTTACAGGTTGAGATTTCAGACTCAACTGCTGACTGAACCAAAACACTAAATAAAACAAAATTATTCTGAAATAATGAGACAAACCCCTCTTTCAAGTTACTAAACAGTACTTTTAGTAATCAAATAGTAATATAAGTTAGGAGTTAAATTTACTTTTTTTTGTGACGATTACATTGACTCCAGTGCTGTAGCAGATTAATTACATAAATTCAAATTGAGAGAGAATAATATTTTCATGGGTTAGATCTGAAAGGCTACATGACTTTCAATTTATGTTCACAAAACCCTTTCAAAAAACTAAGAAGTGGTAAATGTTCAGTGACAGCCATATACAATAAACAGCCTCAAATTTGCCAATAACTAGTTATGTCCAACAAACTCAACTGAAACGTCTCACTTTTAAGTTACTACAAAGATGAGCTGCTAATAAAAAAGATGGTCACATTCTTCATGCTCTCAATCTTCTTCACTCCCCTGGGGCCTCAACACACTTGCCCTGTGCATTCACTGTGGTAGCAAGCACACATTGAGTTTGTTGTCCTCTCTCAGCCTATTAGAGGTATAATTCTTAAGAGTAAGCTGTGCTAAAGCTCCTGATATATATATGTGTGTGTGAATATGTACATATATATATGTACCCGTGTGCATATATATATATATATATATATATATATATATATATGTACATATATATATGTGCCTGTGTATGTGTATTTTTTTTTTCAGGTGAAGAAGACTTAAGTTTTTTCCTCCTCTGAGCTTTCAGACAAGACAAAAATAAGGAAACTGACAAGTGATAATGGTTCCAGAAAATCTTCATCAAGTGTTGATGGTTGTAAAAGCTCTTGCTCCTCTTGAAAGGGCATATGCCAATAAAAGAAAAGACATATACTACGGATACACAAGTGTACAAACATAAAGCGGCAATACTGCAAGCAAGCCTGATTGTCTCATGAATTAGAAGCATGCAAATTCACAAATATTCACAAAAATTACTTTGCATGTTTGGAGAAGACCAAACATGCAAAGGTTAAGAAGATGAAACAGTTTGCAAAGCACTGATAAATGGATTACACAAATATTATTAACCAAAGGATTATGAACATTTTCAACATGTAACATATATTATCTTCAGCTTAGTTAAATCACTTTTAACATGACCATCAAGAACTTCATGAATCACAGACAATTAAAATTATCTCTTCACAGTAAAAGCCTGCTAGTGCTCAAAAGATTAAGTTGTGACATTTCACCATAGCATTACTTTGCCTAATCCTTATCGCATTATTTAGTACATTAAAAGTCTGCATTAAGAAGAATTTCTATTTGATCTTTAACAAGTTCATCCCCCACAAAAAAGATGGTCTGTCAGTTTGTTCAGCATCTATGAATTGTTACATTTTCAGTCATCCCTGGAAGTCCATGACCATGTTAGTGCAGCCAAGTTCAGGAGGCTCAGACATAAATGACAAATTCATTCTTTCACAAAACGTTCATTATAAAACCCAAAACATACAGGTAAGATGACAAAGAACTTTAAGCAATGGCACAAGTTCATTTTAAAAATTCACTCAAACTACCTGGTAGACTGATAGGGATATGCAACCCTGTTTTAACAGGGTAAGAAGATCCAAAGCATCCACTGCCTAAAATATGCCAATCCATATTACAGTTATGACTTTGAGAAAAAGGAAATTGATGCAGTACTGCTTGAGTTTGTAGACATACAACTCCAGGGTCTCCATCGTAACTAAAAGTTTACACAAAAGAGTAGAATGCAATTTAAAATTCTGTTTTGTTTCACTGATTTTGATCAGATGCAAGAACATTTCTAAATCATCTCAGCTTTGCCCTACTGTTTCTTGAGTAAAGGCAAGCACAGAAGGGAAGGAGCCTTCCTTTCCTCAGTTTTCAACAAAAAGACAGATTGTCCTCAAGACAATTGGCCTCCTGAGCTAGTAGACAGACAGAGAATAGACCCCCTGCAAATCCAGAAGGAAGCAGTTAGTGACCTGCTGACAAAATGCTCACAAGGCTGTGGGAGCAGATGGGATCCATCGTAGGGTGCTGAGGGAGCTGGTAGAAGAGATCATTAAGACACTCTCCCTCACTTATAATCAGTCTTGGCTAACTGGGGAGGTCCCAGATGACTGGAAGCTGGCCATCGTAATGCCCATCCATCAGAAGGACCAAAAGAAGGATCTGGGAAACTACAGACCTGTCAGCCTGACCTCACTGCCCAGCAACATTATGAACAGATCATCTTGAGTGCGATCACACAGGACCTACAGGATAGCCTAGGGATCAGACCCAGCCAGCATGGATTTAGGAGAGGCAGGTCCTGCCCCTAACCAACCTTATCTCCTTTTATGATCAGGTGACTTGCCTGGTAGATGAGGGGAAGGCTGTGGATGTTGTCTACCTGGACTTCAGCAAACTTTGACACCATCTCACAACCAACCTTATCTCCTTTTATGATCAGGTGACTTGCCTGGTAGATGAGGGGAAGGCTGTGGATGTTGTCTACCTGGACTTCAGCAAACTTTGACACCATCTCACACAGAATAATCCTGGAAAAGCTGGCAGTCCATGGCTTGGACAGGTGCACATTTTTATGAGTTAAGAACTAGCTGGATGGCCGGGCCCAGAGAGTGGTGGTGAATGGTGCTGCCTCCAGTTGGTGGCCAGTCACTAGTGGGGTCCTCCAGGGATCTGTGTCAGGCCCAGTCCTGTTTAAAATCGTTATCACTGATCTGGATGAAGGGATCAAGCCTACCATTAGCATATTTGAAGATAACACCAAGTTGGGTGTGAATGTCAATCTGCTGGAGGGTAGGAGAGCTCTGCAGAGGGACCTGGACAGGCTGGATCCATGGGCTGAATCCAATGATATGAGGTTTAACAGACCAAGTGCCCGGTCCTACACTTTGGCCACAACAACCCCCTGCAGCACTACAGGCTGGGGACAGAGTGGCTGGACAGTGGCCAGGCAGAAAGGAACCTGGGGGTGCTGACTGATGGCAGACTGACCATGAGCCAGCAGTGTGCCCAAGAAGGTCAAAGGCATCCTGGCCTGGATCAGGAATAGTGTGGCCAGCAGGACCAGGGAAGTGATTCTTGCCCTGTACTCATCACTGGTGAGGCCAGACCTTGAGTACAGTGTCCAGTTCTGGGTCTCTCAATTTAGGAAGGATGCTGAGATGCTGGAGCATGTCCAGAGAAGGGCAACAAGTCTGGTGAAGGGTATGGAACACAACTCCTATGAGGCGTGGCTGAAGGAGCTGGGGTTGTTTAGCCTGGAGAAAAGGAGGCTCAGGGGAGACCTTTTCACTCTCTACAACTGCCTGAAAGGAGGTTGTAGCCATGTGGGGGTCCGTCTCTTCTCCCAGGAAATGAGTGACAGTCTTAAGCTGCACCAGAGGAAGTTTAGGTTTAGGAGGTTTAGGAGGACATTAGGAAGAAGTTCTTCACAGGAGTGATTGGGCATTGGAATGGTTTGGCCAGGGAGGTGTTGGAGTCACTGTTCCTGGAGGTGCTTACAAAAACACTGGATGTGGCACTTAGTGCCATGGTCTAATTGATAAGGTGGTGTTAGGTCATAGGTTGAACTTGACGATCTAAAAGGTCTTATCCAACCCACTTAATTCTGTGATTCTGTGAGCCAACCCTACAAATAAAGAAGGGCAGAACAATACTGCGGCAAAACAGTGATCACTCTATCAATATGAAATTTAAAAATATTTCCTCTTCAGTAGCCAAGATGAGAGATTCACACTTCAAATAGTTATGAAAGACAGAATATATTCAGTCATGGTCCAAGAGTGGTATTTCTTTAACACATTTAGAACTGGTTGCATTTGCCCATTAGTGAGTTCATCCTCCACTCTCCAATGTTAAGTGACCAACAATGAAAATATTTAAAGATCTGCTTACAGTATTATTACTCTGACAGCTCATAACCTGCTACATATTTAGTTAAATTACAGGCAGAGCTCTCTAGTGAGTCCTGTAATTACACTATTTAATGCTTTCCAATATTTACATGTGTTTTTATCTGCATTTTTCTTTCTTTTTTTTCTACCATATATTCAGTATGACTTTAAGAACAAACTGTCTAGTTAACTCAGGGGCAGGGATGTTAGGGAAAGGGGTATTAAAAATCACTAAAAAATTATTCACCTCTGCCTGCAAACAGACAAGAAACAGGCTGCTGGTCAGCCAAAATTAAATAGTATTACCACACAAGATTCTGTGCTTCAGGATTTGTCCTAAAACCCACTCTGAATTATCTTGACAGCTTCAGGAACGTTAAAGACATCTGGTGCTATACTGTCTAATGTACCACTAGCATCACATCAGCACTAAGCTGGTACTGTGCTCAAAAAAACTAGACAAGCAGAGAATCAACTGAGATGAAGCATACCGTAAACAGAACATGGAAAGATATAAGTCATTCTTTACCCTTCTCTAATCCTAAGAAACCCATCATATCACACTTGAAGCTTGCTATAGAAATCCTACTAAGATCTTCCAACATTTTGTTTCAAACATACTCTGGAAGGAATGGCTGATACACCTGAAGGCTGTGCTGCCATTTAGCAGGACCTTTAGCTGGAGAACTGGGCACAGAGAAACCTAATGAAGTTCAACAAGGGGACTGAACCTGGAAAAGAATAACCCCAAGTATGAGTACAGGTTGGGGGCTGACCTACTAGAGAGCAGCTCTGCAGAGAAGGACCTTGGAGTCTCGGTGGAATCTCAAGCTGACTACAAGCCAGCAGTGCCCTAGCAGCTAGGAGGGCCAACGGTATCCTGGGGTATATGAGGAAGATTGTTCCCAGCAGGTTGAGGGAGGTGATCCTCCCCCTCTACTGAGCCCTAATAAGACAACATTGGAGTGGTGTATCGAGTTCTGCGCTCCTCAGTACAATGAAGATAAGGAAGTACCAGAGAGGATCCAGCAGAGGGCCACAAAGATAAGTAGGGGTCTGGAACATCTTTCTCACAAGGAAAAACTGCAGGAGCTGGGCCTGTTTAGTTCAAAGAAGTGAAGACAGAGAAGGGATCTAATAAATACATACAAATATCTCAAAGAAGGTTGTCAAGAGGATGGTGCCAGACTTTTCAGTGGTGCCCGGCAACAGGACAAGGAGTAATGGCCATAAACTAAACCACAAGAAGTTCCACCACAACATGAGGAAGAACTTCTTTACACTTAGGGTAGCAGAACACTGAAACAGGCTGCCCAGGGAGGTCATAGAGTGTCCATCTCTGGAGACATTCAAAACCTACATGGACACATTCCTTTCCTGTGTAACCTGCTCAAGGTGACCCTGCCTTGGCACGGAGTTGGACTACATGACCTCCAGAGGTTCCTTCCAATCGTACCAATTCTGTGATACTCCAGAGTAAATCATCTCCCTAGCCCATACTGACCTTAATCTCAAGCACTGAATTTATAGGCTGAAGGCTGTTGAGGACTACAACTGGTACAAGTATCTCAGTGTACAGCTGCACTGCAAGCTACAGGTTGTGCCCTGGGTGGGGGGAAATGGCTGAAACCCCCAGTGATGAGCCCTTTGCCCAATAAAAGGCACAGACTTGCTATGTCGGCTGGATGGTGGACAGTCACCCAGAGACTCTGTAGAACTCAATGAACAGTGAGAAGACCCCAGAACAAATATCACCATTAAAACAGGCACACAGAATGAAAGCCAGGCATTCCTTTGTTCAGGGTCCCTATCAGGAGACACCCAACTCCATCTGTCATTATATCGCTGCACCATGATAAAAATTCTTAAAGGAAGCAGAGTCTAGGACTCTGCTATGGGAAACCTTGGGTCAAGGCAGTGCGGGAAACTTGTCTGACAGTGTGAGTGTGTGTGGAGTCAGGTGGGGCACCCATCAGCTCACTGGAGCTGCTTGTGGTGAAGGGGCTTCAGTCCCAGCAGCAAAAGCCTGGGGTGGTGCAAGTGTGACTGCCAGAGTGGCTCCTTGGTGGTTAAACAGGAAAGTTTCCTTAACAGGCTGTGACATCGCTGATCTTTTGTCACAATATTTAACTTACTCTGGTTTTTTGCCAGTAAAATCCTACTAAGCAACAAACGTTTCTATTTTGGATAGAAAGTTGCAAATGAGGTAAAATGGTTGATGAAGCAAAATGCCAGATGATGTTTACCTTCAGTATAATCAAAGGACACATAAAGTTATTGTTTAAATAACCTTCGTATTTTCAATATTCTGAACAGTTTTTGTAGCACTCAAGTTTGGTCTAAGTGAAGCAGCCTTACTTGATCTTTAAGGACTTTCTGAACTCCAGAAACAACTGTGTTCTTACTATTCTTATTATTCCTCCTCCCTCTGAAGAAATACCATGCTCAATCTTCTTTTGCAAGGATTCTGATGAGTGGGGTACAAAGGCCAAAGTACATGCAATTCCTAGATCAAGAGCTTCCTTAATACACTGTGAAAGAAAACCCAAAATCTAACAGGGATCAGAGTTTGACCCAAGTCTCACTGCTCTGGAGATGGCAGTAGTTGAATATTATACATGTTACATGCATATAATATGTTTGATTGCCAAAGGTAATCATTATTCCCTTTCAGAAAAAGAAGAGAATCAGTAGTTCCAAATTTTGTATTAACCTGTTATCAAGCAAATTTGAAAAGTCATACCTCTTGTTAGCAAAGTGCATCACAGCATACGTGTATTTGTAGTATGTTCACACCTAATAGATTCTGTAACTGTACATGAGCAGTTTTGCTATGTTATATACCAGCACAGCAAGACAGAGAGAAGAGGATGAGACTACAAAAGTCATCTAAGAGAAAATTTTCTCATCTTCTTCAGGGAGCTAGAAGATGTCAGCAATCAGCTAAAGGTTTAGTTTCAACTCTTACTGAAAAAAAAAAAAAATCATTCCCCAGAGTAAATTAAATAAATAAATTTGGTTATTTGTCCAAGGTGGTTTTCTTGGTTTGAAAGAGGTATCTGCCAAGGAAGGCAGGAGCCTCCCTTGAAATGGAAAATGCAACCCCCTTCCCTCCGAATTATTATAATTTTGAAATTAAGAGGCTTTCAGGCAAAGATATGAGGAACAGGAATAACAGTTCTTTACTATTATACATATTTATACGTGTATAACGAGGCGAACAAACAACAATAACTATGGCAGTAACAGCAAACAGAACCAGTAACCCAGTGCCAGCCTTCTCAGCTGTCAGGCCCTTTCCCCTCAGGTGCAGTTCTGGTCACAGCCGGCAGGGGCGCTGGCGGCTCCCGGTGAGCAGGGCAGGTGCAATGGTTCCCCCACGGCGGCAGGGGGCGCTCCAGAGTGAGCACGGGGAGCACGCAGCAATGGCGGCCTGGGATCTCGGGAAGAGATGGAACAAAGGTTTCACAAACCCCCTGGGCAGCCAATCCCAGTGTCCGGCTGGACCCTTGGGAACAGCAGTGATGAGCACAAATCCTGGGTGGCAGACAAACTCTGGAGCTGCAGTGGGAACCCTGGGATGTCTCAGCAGGCAGGACGTGCAGAGCTACAGAGTAGCGAAGGCTCAAGGCAACAGCGGGGGTAGGGCGGCTGCAGCCCAGCTCCCCAGCAGGCAGGGAAAGGCAGGCTTGGGAATCCGGGGGTTTTCCCTGAGGCACCCGAGCAGATGGTGAAAAGGTCCCTCTTTTAGTAAGGAGGGGTGTTAGGGTCCCGGTGCAACAGCCGCTCCAGCGAGCAAGCTCCACCCACAGTAGAAGGAAGGCAGCCGAAAGCAGAAGCCTGCAGCAGCGACGAACTCCCTCCACAAAGATGGGAGCCCTCCTCTCCCTCCAAATTCCGAGAACGCCAGCCAGCCAGGGGCTGTACCCAACCCCTTTTTCCCAGTTCAAATCTCGCAGCATCCCCCACTCTACACAAGAAAACCCCAGGTGAAAGAGAGTAGCCAGAAGGTCTGCTCTTCCTGTGGTCAGGTCTTTTGTTTTTCTTAAGCACCCAGTAATTTGTCCCCCTGGCAACATGTGTGGGGAAAATTCTTTAAGAGAAAAAGAAAATAGGAGAACTCCTAAAATCCCAACAGTGGTGAATGTCAGGAAAAAAAGCTGTGAATAATTCAGTAATTTTCTTATTTACAAAATACTTATTTATAAAAGCTTTGTGCAATTTGCAACATAATCTTTTTTGCCTTATCCCTCCTGTGATAAGGGAATAGGAAAAATTGAAAAGCTAAAATTTCAATGGTTTCTCCCTACAATTAAAAAAGCCCCAAAATCTAGGAGAGAAGAACTGCACTTTAAGAAAAACATAGTACAGAAATCAAATACAAGGTCTTTTCTGGTTTGCTTTTAATTTTAATGAGCAACCTAAGCATGTTGGTGTATGTACCAGGAGTTGTAAAATACAAGTTTAGATTCAAATTAGCTTATGCAGCCTCCAAAATTTAGTCTTAAATATCAGAAAGGAAAAAAAGCACAGATATATCTGAACCACTACCATCTTTGCATGCCAACACCTATTTAGCAGTACTTCAAATTAAGCATATGAATACAGAAAAGATGCAGGAATAACAAAGGTACTGAAGGAATATTATTACAGCTTTACTTGTCGTGCTTTGTTAATAGCCAATGCTAGAAAAACATTTAAACTAATTTAATAACATATACCACTGAAGTGAGACCAAAAAATACCTTGGCTAATTTATTTTTAGGTCTATCTTGGGGTGACTGTATGATACTGTATCCCCTATCGTCTGTCCTATGCGAGACATGAGTCCTGTGCCTTTCTGTGTCTTTAAGCTAGGTCCGAGAGAAAGGGAGAAAAAAGAAACCCGAGCAGTTTTGTGTTCAAGGACACAGCTATAAACTCCCCTGCACTCCCGGCTGCTACAGAGCAGAGGAAAGCACCTTTCTGCTTTTTCCCAGCTCTCGGTTCCTTTTCTCAGGAGAGAGACAGAGAGTTAAACTCCTTTGCTTTTCAGCTAGTCTGCAAGCTGAGGCAAGAAAGTTTTTTTTTTTCCCCTGGGAATTTGGTTTCTTCTTCTTCTCTTCTGGACTGTTCAGCAACACCAGAACATCATCCAGGAGACCCTACACCATGGCCCAGAGAGGCCCACGCCGAACTCTTGCTTTCCGGAGGGGGAAGACATGCAGACAATCAATGTGATCGATAAAGCAAGCTTCGTTTATTAGCAATACAGAGGCACTTATATAGTGTGAAAGTATACATGCTTATCAGTTCTTTAATTAGTTTAAGCGTACAAAAGCGCATTCTTACTTCTACATAATTGGGTTAGATAAAAGACTACATTTGGCAAGCTTCTATTATTTATGTTTTGACCTGAGAGATCAAAGACCTTCCTCCCTTCTCATGGTCAGCACATCTTTATCAGAACAGCACTGTACCTCCTAAAAACTCCCTTTTTGTTCTCAGGCTTGTTTCTCACGCAGGCATTTTCTCATGGAGGCTTTTTCTCGTGCAGGCTTTTGCTTGCAGGCCTTTGCCTGCACAGCTCTTCCATTGATCTGGTTTTATCAATAATCCATGTCCCTAATCCTCTAACCATTCTCCAACAATTCCCCTTTTTTCTTTTTGTAAAGGCAATATTTGATTGGCTACAGATGTAGTAACTTTGTATATCATCTTTTGCAAGCATTGGCATAGGCAAAATAAGCACACTATGATTAAAATATTACTAGTCCTACAGTAATCAAATGCTACACAAGTGAAAGTAGCCATGGTCCTAAACCTAGTGACTTTAACCATCCTTCTAAGCTGAGACTGTCTTCTTTCTGTAATTGTGTGGTCAATTGATGTAACTCACTTACCTGCTTGTGAATTAGGACAGAGTGGTCAGAAAGATTCATACAGCACATACTTTAGAACTCTTCACAGCCGTGGCTGTGAGCTAATAGTAGAAAATCAATGGCTACTTAATTTTGTAATATTGTATGTCTAACACTAGTAACATCTACGCTTAATTCATCAAGCATCTGCGAAGTTATGTTTAACTTATCCCTCTCCCAGCAAGGAAGTTTATGCAAAATAGCGTGGGCCCCGGCTGCTGAAGCACCAGGTAAAAACATAGATGCTAGCCAAATTGACTGCCTTCACTCGATCTAAATGGGTGGACAGCTGACTGAAAATGTCCACTAATGCTCTTGTCTCAAGACAGTCAAAAAACAATTTCTCACTCTACCTCTGCCTCTGGTGCTATATCCAAAAATTTATGCAACTCTCCTTCTTAGTTTTGCCTTTGGAGAGAGTTCCCCGACACCCACCACAAGTCACTAGCAACCACCCAGGGCAGCTGTTACATTCGCCCAGGGTCTCGCTACTTCTCCTGCTACGGAAAGTGGTGGATCTGGCAAGTCCTCAGCTCCTTCACTCAGCCACGTCTGCAGCCTCTCCCAAGGCTTCTCGGGACAGAGGTCCCAGAGTTCCAGCTGTTATGGTAGTGGCATCACTCTCCTCAGGAGCTGATGCTGACTGCGCCTTCTCGCTTTGGGGTCTTGTAAGCATAACACGGCACCACTTGCTGGGCACCCCTCTGGTCAGTGCTGCAGCGATGACTTGTCCCTGGTGTTGCAGGACATTCTGCAGCATTGCAGTAAAAGCAGCTGTTTGAGATGACTGTTCTGCACGGGTAGCACGTACGAGCATCTCATCTACACCTGCTCATTGGGGCAGCGTGGCAAGTATTGTCTTAGTTTGCCTATTAGCATTTTCAAAGGCAAGTATTCAGAACATTTGCTCTTGGAGCTCTTCAGAGAGCTCAGTTGCATCCTTTAAGGCTGCTGACAAACGGTTGATGAACTCACCATATGGCTCTGACAGCCCATGTCGGGCTACTGCATATGAGGGAGACTTCTTCTTTTCAGGTACTGACAACAAGGCTTTGTGGGCAAAAGTCTGTGACAACTGATAAACGACTATGGGCATGGTCAGCTGTGTTACTGTCACCCTGTAAGCTCTGCTTCCATTTAGCATGCCAGCTCGGAGTGCATACAGTGGGTCTTGTGTGTTACCTTGATGTTTGCATCATTTCTTGGTGCTTCTCCCCCTCCCGGGGCTGACCCCCAGCAGCCCCAGCCGGCTCTGGCTCTGCAGGCGACGAAACCGCAGAAGCCGCTCTGCTGCCGGACATTCTGCTGTTCAGCAGGGGGGGTTGCGCTCTGCCGCTTTTGGCCGGGAGTTAGGACCGCTCTGTTGCTCTGCCGCTTTCAGCCAGGCACCAGGACTGCCTGTGTCTCCTTGGCCCGCCTGTGCCCCGCCCCCTGGGTCGGGCAGCTCTGCTTCCGCGTTCGCAGCCATTTCTCTCTCAGACGTCGGAAGGATAACATCCTGCCCTGCTGAGTCCAGCAACTCCTGCAGTGAGTGGACGGGTGCTGCTCTGCCTTTAATCAGTTTTCTTGCGGCCAGCCCGAAGAACTGTGCTACCCTGGACTCCGCTCTGGTCTCCGGCCACTGCTCCGTAAGACCCCCGTCTGTTCCTTTCTCAGAGATGCTACACCCAGCGCTGCCACTCTCTAAAGCCTCTATGGCAGCTGCGGCCACTGTCCTCTCTGTTTTCATCTCTGCGAGAGTGCCAGTTACTGCTCTCCAGATTAATCGGAGAGCTTTTGCTTCTTTAGCTTTCTTTTTGAACGATCTTGGATCAGCTAGCTCCTTACAAAGGTTTACTTCTTTAACTCCCTGCTTTTCTAAAAAGCGTAAAAATAAATCAAGGGTCACCTCTGTTTCCATATCTGCGTCCTACCGCAATCTGCATCTTACTACTGTTCCTGTTGACAGGAGTTGTGTAGCCTTTTCTCAGGTTTGCCCTTGTCAGCTGTAACGGCGGACCCCTCTTGTTAGGTCGGTCCAGGCATGGATCAGATGCTTGCCTGCAGCTGCTGATCTTTTGCCCTCCGATTGCTGCTTATCGGTGCCTCTTCGGTCTCCCACCTTAGTCAACAAAACAAAGTCCCAGTCTCTGCTCGGGTGCCAAATGCTGACTTTCCGGAGGGGGAAGACATGCAGACAATCAATGTGATCGATAAAGCAAGCTTCATTTATTAGCAATAGAGGCACTTATATAGTGTGAAAGTATACATGCTTATCAGTTCTTTAATTAGTTTAAGCGTACAAAAGCGCATTCTTACTTCTACATAATTGGGTTAGATAAAAGACTACATTTGGCAAGCTTCTATTATTTATGTTTTGACCTGAGAGATCAAAGACCTTCCTCCCTTCTCATGGTCAGCACATCTTTATCAGAACAGCACTGTACCTCCTAAAAACTCCCTTTTTGTTCTCAGGCTTGTTTCTCACGCAGGCATTTTCTCATGGAGGCTTTTTCTCGTGCAGGCTTTTGCTTGCAGGCCTTTGCCTGCACAGCTCTTCCATTGATCTGGTTTTATCAATAATCCATGTCCCTAATCCTCTAACCATTCTCCAACACCGAACCCCAGCTCCGGAGAGGAGAGATCCACACCCACAAAGGACTTTAAATTTTACCAGGTTTCTCTCCACAGCAAGAGGTTTTATTATTTAGCATTATCCATTTTTCTGTGCCTGTTTTATTTAACAACTCTGTTGTTAAATAAATAACTTTTTTTTTCACTTTCCTCCAAGGAAAGTCCTTTCCAAACCTGGTGGGGGAAGGGTGGCTATAACCTGCCTTCTATCAGAGGACATTCATTTCAGACATTCCTCTGAATTTGTCTCAAACTGGGACAAGGTCTAAGAGCTATATATATCGTGCTGTCACTTCCATAACACTCATGAGGATGTCAATGATACTTGGATCTGCATGACTGGGAGGTCATCCACAGCAATGTATCAGCTGTTTGCTGTCAGCTGGTAGCAAACTAGCACTAGCATTGTTAACTTCTGCAGTTGGGCCTTGTATACTTGTAAACAAGTATATTGTAGAATAAAAAGAACATTTTTAACTTCCAGGAACTATAGTGAATACGACTGATGTATTTCACCTCAAACTCTGTTCAAAGTCAATGCGGTAACAGTTTGAAAACCAATCACTATTCTTCCCCAGAAAAAACTGGAATCACTAAGTAAGCATATTTGAATAGTCTAGGGCTGTTTCAAACAGCAGCATACCAACTCAGAAAGCACTGGATACACAACTTGTTTGAAGAAGTTCTATGGAAGTAGTTTTACCTCACAGTGTAGTCATATTTTACAAGCTACGTGCAATAAGAGAATACAGAACTAGTCAGAGGTCTGCTTTTTCCTATACATGAAAAAATTATGAGGTTTTCTGAAACACTTCTACTGGAGATCCACATATCCAATAAAATACAAGCTGAAGAGGAAAGCTGGCATGAAAAAGAAACTGATCTGGTATTCCATGAATGAAGCATACAAGCTGTAGGTTTATTTTAAATTGATAACATCTTGGAATTTTGAAATACTAAAAAAATCTTATCATTGTAGAATATAAAGCAAGAATGTTTGCATATATGTTTTATTATAAATCTTTGATCAGACTAATGATGCCATTTACACCTGTAATTAATTCTGAAATTGTTTTTATTATAAAAATATTCTGAGAATAAACCAAAGATTTCATGTGTAATAGTTGCAACTTTCATACTACAGAAGTAAAAATAAAAAAACCTGATCTATTTAAAGACATACTAAAACACAGCTCACAGGGGACACAAACCATACAAAAGAATAATGAAACACTAATTTTGCTTAGCTTTCAGTACTAAAAGGGTTAGCAATTATTCATGTACTGCAAAACGTTTTAGCATACAATACTCTTCAATCAAATATTTTCACTGTATCAAATGTCCAACAGTTCACTGTAGTGCCACTGTCAATTGACACCTGCTCATAACACAACTGCTTGGTCAAATGAGAACACTGCAAAGAAAATGCCCTTCAAAAGACATAATGTGCCCATATAATCAGGGCATGTATTTTCAGTGACAATATGCAATATCTGCATCTTATTTAAGCACAGTATACTGCTGCTGAACTGAATTTTATGTAAATCTAATCCAACAAACAGATTGCAAAGATTATTTGCTTTTAATCATACCACCAACATTTATGAGAAATTTTTGGAGAAATTAAATTTCTTGTCTTAATCATTTAAACTTAATTTTTTGCAAAATTTTCCATTTGATTTTGTAAAACCAGACCTTACCAAAAAAGTAAGAGGTTTTCATCCCCTTAGGACTTCACGACTTCCTGAATTTCTAATTAAAGGATGTGTTTCACAAGTAAAACTGTTATGGCAGCTCCCCTAAGACCAAGGATAACTGTAAATCTGAGGATACTTTAGTATTTCTGTTTCCACTCTTAATCTTATTTCTCCTTCTGTCTCTCTGGTCATTCCAGTCTAACCAGTCTATTCAGAGATACATGTTCTTCCAATGTAACCTAGCATGCGCTATGGGGAATCCTTTGCTTCTCTTGTTTATCTGGAACGGCAGTCTGAAAATGGAGTTTGCTAGGGACAACACATATTTAATTAAGTAAATGTAGCTCTCAATAGAAATTATGAACACTACAGAAAACATTGATACATACAGGTGAAATGTCTGTAGCATCCAACAAAATTTAAAAAAATATGTATCTTTTAAATATGTTATCCAAACTGTGAAAAGAACTATTATTTTTTTACTAAATCAATTGATTAAATTGAAAAAGAAGGTAAGCCTTCAGGCTCACATACCTTTTTCAGATTTGGAATAAAAGCAACCATCTTCAAAAATCAACCCAAGCTCAGGAAAAGTATTCTGCCTTTCAGTCAACCAGTAAGTATTTGAGCAGAAAAACAGCTGGCATTAGTACAATAAAAGGGTGAGGAGTGTTACCAGTGAATTTTTTTCCTTTATTTCTCAGTGAAAAAGGAAGGAAGATTTCTTCCATTTGTGGAGGCAGCACCAAGTTAATGACAGACAAAAAACAGTGATTCAGTTGCACAGAAGAACATGACTCATGGCTTCAATACTTCATATTCTCCTAAGCTTTTGCCGCTTAAAAAGTCAGAAAACCTTGGCCAAATCAGCTCTTTAACATCCTGCACAATGTACAATAAATTTAAAAAAAAAAAAAGAGGGGAATCAATTCTCAGTACCAACTCACTCCTTCTAGACCACAGCAGTAGTTCTCATGTGGCAATATGCTACTTCTATACCCTGCATTAAGAATAGAAGACTATCCTTACTGAAAATATTGGTAATTTATCCTGGGTGACACTGCTTGCTAACATTCTGGAGCACCAGTTAACAGAAAATCTTTCTTCAGGAAGAGAAGAAATTCATTACAGACATACATACATACATACATACATACATATACATATATCTCACAGTAGAGAAAATAAGTACTTATTAGAAAATACCAAAATACAAAACCAAATCATGAAGTAGTTTCCCTTTAATTTATATTATTGCAGGGAGCAAACTGCCAAGCTGTAATCACTGATAGCATTCATAATGAAATCTATTACAAATTTCAGGTATAGCTGATTATGTCCTAAAGAAAACATGGTGTTAAAAATTTAAGTGGATTGTTCCACTGCAAGAAAACACATGATTTTTTGTGGGAAAACGAAGCAACTGAATTTTCTGACTAGGACACAACATTTCCTCTGAAAAATATGCTACCAGCTTATGTCCATGCCCACTAAGTCAGGGAAATTTTTTGTTTGTTTGTATTTGTTGCCTTTTTTAAAATCAAACCACTTCAAAAGAGCTGTAGTACTCACTATGAAACGAGGTAAGTCCAGATTATTTTCTTTGTTTGCTTTATTATGCAAGTCAAGGTTACCCATCATCCTGATAATTATTTTAATCATATTTTATGACTGATAATTTAGACTCATTTTGGTTTATTGTTTAGGTTTTTTGGGGGGGGTCAGGGGGGCTGGGTTGTTTTTTATTTTGGGGGAAGGGGACAGAGGAAGTGGGGTGGGGGAAATAACTTTGAGTTTGATACTTATTACTGGCATGGTTAGCAACAATCACAAATGCTCTGTTTAAAACTTTTGGATGGATCATCCACCTCAGATTACCTGGATTCACCTAGGCTTTTCAACCAAAAGCATGACAAAAATGAAGTTAGTCTCTCTGAATGTATCTTCTGTCCCACTACCTCACTGAGTTCAGTTCAGGAGTAAGATTTTTAAGACCTGAAGACTTAAAACATTTCCTCATCTGGGGGTTAATCACTACAGGTTAAAGATCTGTTTTATTAATATTAAACACTTTAGTATTCAACCTAAAAAACAGACTATTCACATCTATAAATGCACAGGAAATAGTGAGATTGAGAAATTAAAAAAAAAAAAAGCACCAAAGGACACAATGTTAGAACTTTTTTTAAGCTGAAAAACAGAGAAAACCAGTTCTCTACTGACCTCTTTGTCTGGTGTTAAAGTGCCTTCATCATTCTGATCTGTAAATGAAGTTGGCCTGATTCTGTTGCCAGTTGATGGAGGGGATTTGGAAGGGACCTACAGAGAGATCATGTATATCAACAAGTAATACTATTAATTCCAGAATAATTATTCTGCATCATAATTTATTTCAACAATTACTAACTATATAATCTCAGTAAAGCCTAGTCTAGATCTTTTTAAAGAAAAAACCGTATATAACAAGTTCTACCTTACTACAAGGTCTCCAGAGTAGAATGTGTCATGAATCAGCCACAAGAACATGCAATGGGTTATTTTGATTATTTCTCACTATGGTCCTCTTAGACCATATTTGAAAAACCAGCCTCCTAATATTTTAGAAACATATTACAGTTGCTTACAGTTTAAAAGTTTTGTGATTTGACAGGGATTCAAGCATTTACAAGTGGAACAGCATCTGATCACGAATTTAGAAAATTAAAAACAAAAATAAGACACAAAGAAAATTTATAAACATTAAATTTATAACATTTATAAAATTGAATCTAAACAATGAAAAAGGCCAGAAAAAATTACTATATTTGCAGATGTCGATATGTACTTGTTTTTCCTATCTGAACTAAAAATCTGTTCACAGAAATTTTACAACTTCATGCAAACTGAGATTCCAACACACCAACTCAAACAAACCACCTTGCCAGCCTCATAATTCAAACTTCAAATATAAAATCTCAGTATAAATAGAATGAGTAGTAAAGTATCAACAAGCGTATCTATACAAAAAAAAAAAGTAATTAGCAAGATCTCTCATTACCTATTTCAAGAGGCTGGAAGAATTGTGGGCTCAAAACATTTCCAGCATGTGTGCAGGGGAAGAGGAAGGTCAGGCCTTGCTTTGATGAGGTGATGCCCTGTTCCACATACCCCATGCCTCTGGACCTGTATCCCAGTCCTGCAGTGGCTGCCAATATCTGGCACACCGGAGGAAATGTGCCACACTCCACCCCTGGAGCCCCAGTCCAGCCCCAGAGTGGTCAGACAATCAGAAGTTTCACCTGGGGGAAGGGCCCAGGGGCACTTGACCAGGGATATATAAGGCAAGCACATGCACGTCTTGACCCTACCTCCTCTTGAAATTTCTATCAGCTGAACACTGCTGAAAACAGGAGTGGTAGCTATATCAAAATTTTTCTAAAATCAGTCATAGTTAGAGGTCTGATGAGATAGACCAATGTCCCAACCCAAAACTACCACTCAAAAGTCAAACAGCTTACCAAGTACCAAACAGCTATTTACCATGAAAGCTTTACGTATTGCTGAAAAAAACCATACCGAAGTATTCATAGGGTTTGTAAAAAAACCTGTTCTATTCATGTAGGGGATATGAGTAGAGCAGAGAGGGTATAGAGCATAGTGAGCGAAGCCCCTCTACAACAGGATATAGGAAAGAAAAGAGCAAAAATTAATGCAAACATGAGTTTCACAAACTAAGAAATTGTAACAGTTAGGAAAATTTGATCTGAAAACGTTTTGACAGGAAGTAATGCATTTTAAGGATCTGAATTACTAAAAGCAAAGGAAAAAAGCATATCCCACACTTTTTGCAAGACTACAGTATATTTTATAAGCCTCAAAACTTCACTTCTTCCTCCTTCAGAGAATCTGTTTTCAGATGAGATACAAGAAATGAGAAGACAAACCTATTTTATTTCTAAGATCAAACTTAACTTTTTGCAAGACTACAGTATATTTTATAAGCCTCAAAACTTCACTTCTTCCTCCTTCAGAGAATCTGTTTTCAGATGAGATACAAGAAATGAGAAGACAAACCTATTTTACTTCTAAGATCAAATTTAACTATTTCCCCCTAGTGTCCCATGAGAGCAACTGAAGGGTAAGAAACATTGCAAGACAACTTATTTTACATGAAAGTAAAAATATGTTGTAATTTTTTGCTTCTGCCTTTCCATTTATGTCAACCCTTGAGTTACATAATCTGCTCTGTCCACAGTATAGCACACTAGGTCTATACACTAGATATAATTTATCATAAGCCCTCGTATCAGGTTTCAGGGTATTTGTCAATGTTAATTTTTCAAGAGCCAGATAAAGACTGAAGTATATTACACTGTTGGGTGCATATATGCGTGTAGGCCCGTATTTATTCAGTAGGATGATTTTAAGCAAGTACCAACTCTTGAACACATGCACTGAGTATCCTGAACTATGTGGATTACAATACCCTGAACTAAATGGATTACAATACTGTGTGAAAGGTATCATAATTTAGCTGCTGCATATTGAAAACAGTAAACTCTGCAGCTCAATCTTTTTACACTGTACTGAAAGTTCACCGCATATGGCAATTAAGACAGCACTCTGAACTGCAACTAACAAAAATATACTTCACTAACTACAGAAGGCACAAAATTAATAACTATGGAAGGCCTTAAAGTAAGACTCAACAAGCTACATAAAACTTCACAACAGATCCATTTCTAAGAATCTTACTTCTGTTTCACAAATGAGTGATTCAAAGAATACAACATAACTGAATGTCAGCAGTTTTGAAACCATGGTCTAATACTGAGACTATGCAGTGCCAAATCTCCCAGTGGCTCAGATTACATTCAGATCAAGCCCAAGCAACTAATCACTTATTTGTCAAATTAACTAAATTACCTGCCTGTAGCTTAACATTCACAGAATTCAGAGTTTATTTCAGTTTTATACTTTTAGATTCCAAGACACAAAGGATACTTAACCTAGCAGTGAGACACAGGCAGACATTATCAGAACACTTTGCCAATAGGAAGTTAACTTGTTGAAGTCTTTCTACCTAAAATTTGCTAAGAGAGAATTTATTCTGCTTGGACACACGCGTGAAATCATGACATTTTTCTGACCACTGTCACTTAGACAGATACTCTGCACACATGTTATATCTAGTGTGTATCATTATGACTTAAAAACAGCCGTTTCTAGAATCCAACATTTATAATAATGTAGTGAAAGTACATGCAAGAGAAAAATGTTATGACTAGAACAAATAAATAAATGCCTTGTTCTGATTTATACTATACGCTCAATTAATCTACAGTTTTAAAAGACGCAAGAATAAGGCTGACGTAAGCAAACCAGCCCTCTAAAACATGGAAACAGAAGGGACGTACAAAACTGAAAGAACAAATATTAACATAAGAGAAAAGGATAACTAGGGACCTCAATGCTGGATTGTTATTCAGTGCACCTGAAAGTATCATTACGCTAAATGCTAAGGAAAAAAACCATTTCTGTTTCATTCTGTTTGATGTTCAAGCAAGAGATGGTTTTTACATTCCTCCGCAAGTCAGCCTTTGTAACGCGGCCAAAACGAAGCACGGTCTCTGGCAGGAGACGGATGGGTAACAACAAATATAGATGTCGAAGTTCTAGCGAAACCACGCTGACAGCGACCCGGGGCGCGACTCCCGACAGCCGACCGACCCCGGAGCCTTCGGTCGGCCAGGCCTGAGCGGCGCGACCCTCCCGCGGCTGAGGCAGCGGGGCCGGTCCGATCGGCCCGCGGGACAAGCAAGGCCTCCCCGGGCGAGGCACGGCCCCGCCCCGCCGGGTGTAAGGCCGTCACAAGCACCCACAACGGTCCGGCGAATACGTCTCCCAGCGGCCCCTCCCCCCCGCCGTACCTGCGGTAGGAGGGAGCCCGCACGTCCCCCCACTCCGCGCGGCGGCACCTGCTCCTCGCTGATCTTCTGCTTCAGTTTCTTGAACATGGTGGCGGGATGGAGAAGGGGATGAGGGTACGGCTTCCGGGCCGACCGGCCAGGCGGGGAGGGGCGCCCAGGGAGCGGCGGAACCGATCTCCCCTCGCCCCGGCCCGCGAAGCCACCGCCGCTCGGCCCTCGGACGCCCCCCCGCGGGGCACGGGCAGCCGCGACCGCTGCGCCTGCGCAGCCAGCGTGGCGCCGAGCGCTTCGGCCAGCACGGTGTGCGGCGAGGCACAAACTTCCAAACGCAATGCCCGGCGCTACTCCTCCCACAACGCAGGAGGGGGTGCAGCCCGAGCGGCCCTGGGAGCCAGGACCGCGGCGGGGCGGGGCGGAGCGGCGATGCCTGGCTTCACTTGCTCCACCTCTCCCGGCGGGTGCGGGAGGCTGTGCCGTCCTGGGGAATGGAGCGGGTGGAGGAGTGACCGCTTCTGTCGGGAGGGAGGAAAAACAGAGCGATAAAAGCTACCGCCTCGCTGCACCTTTCCGCCGCCGTAGCCGTGTGATTCCGTACCTTAAACCCCGCCACCGCGACGCTTGATTTACCAGAATGCTGACCCTGAGCGTGAGAGTCCTCCTGAGTCGGTCAGCGACAGTGTCGAGGACAAGCTTTCACAAGCCGAAGAATCGGGCAGCAAGAAAACAAAAAGATGCTTGGTTCTTGGGCTTGTGAAAGCTTCCGACTAAAAAATGCCCAAAAGTTGCTTTTTGAAACTGCCTGGAAACCTATCCGCTGATAAGAAAGTCGAGAAGTTTTCGTCTAGTCCACCCTGAAACCTTCTGTTTGTAAACCTGAGATACACTGTTACGACTGAAATACCATTAAAGGTGGAAAGGCAGCGTTTGCTACTATTGTTGTTGCTACTGTCTCCATGAAACTAGGACGGAAATATTCTTGGCTGCTTCAGGTTAAAACCTCTGGCTTTAGATCCCTCGTTGGATGACATTTGTGCGTGTTCAGTGCTGCCAGTGTAGATGCTCAATGCTGACAGCAGTAGCCAGCATTCATTCTCCAACAATGGGACTGTTTTGAAACTTGTTAACAGTGACATTGTATGAAGGCTAAAAAATATATGGTGCTGTTTGCAAGAAACGATGAACCATGTGGTCGTCTGTAACGCTTCCTACTAAGGAGGCTGTATGCAGTAATCACAAACACCCAGAAATGTTGTCACTGAAATACACTCCTGAAATCTGTAAGTAATTCGAGGGGAGAAAATGGATAGGAAATTATTTTCCCATTTGCTGTTACAGTGACTAAAAAAAAAGTCAAGATGCATATACAGCAAAAATAAACAGCTGGTTTTTCTAGGTTTTTTGCAACATGTTTAAACAAAAATATTTTTCAGCAATCTGTTTAGTTGTAAATAAACTGTGACTGGTAATGACTCTATTTTGTGTCTTCCTGTTAAGACTACTATGCATGCTTCAGATGACAGTAGTGACTTGCACACTCTACTGATTTTTGGTGAGAACAACTACTGACTGCAAACACCTTCAAAAAAGTTAATCTGAACCTACAAGCTGTAACAGCCAGGTAAGTATCTTGAAGATTTGTAGGGTATCTTTTCTGTAGGTTGAAACAGAAGTACAGGAAAAAGTCTCTAGGGCTTAAAGGGCAAAACCATCTGAATAGCAGTCCATGAGGAAAAGACATAAAATGGGCCACTCAGTTTATTGCATCCATAAAAATTAAACATTTTCTACTTGTGAGGTAGATTCTGTTTCCTCTAAATATGACATGCAGCAGCATGGCTGTAAAATTCAGAGGTTATCAAGTGAGAGGAGCATTGCCTGATGAATGTTTTGGGAAACCCTTTAACAACCTTCAATAACCTAATAAATCCATGATCTTCTCACACCTATGTTCTCTATTACAAATGCTAGCTCATATTCTCTTTTTCTGTTCAGATTACTCTTCTGATTTAAACCTAAGTCACTAAATGTAGTATGTGAATTTGATGGACAGATGCATAATTGAAAGGACTCTAGCTCCTACAGCTATCAAATAGAAAAGCACAGCTTTTTAAAATTCATTCATAAAATGTATACAACACAAAAGAGAGCTCTGTATTATTTCCTTGGGAAATTTAAACCTTGAGATGGTATGTTCTGAGTGTTTCTCATAGTACAGATGTTTTCGTAGGACTAAAGGCTATGTGGAAGAGAATAAATTTGAGATTAGAAACTATAATAAAATAAGTCATTTTTTCCTACACTAAAGTCTTAGTTCTACAGAAAATGGTAAGGGGATTTATTAATTGAAACTCTTTTAATGGGTTGCAATAATACTAATCTGGTAATCATATGATAATTGGATGTTTTCTAGGGGACTTTTTTACTACAGCAAGGTCTTTTGTTGTGTAAATTTCAAGGTACTTAATCACCTCCTGTTCTTCACAGGAGGTGCCTAACCTGGGGTTTAGAAATAGATGAAATAATATTTGTATATATCATTTAATCACATATAGATTGGTGGTATTTAAAAAATCAATGTGAATTTCTTTAGTTTTGAATTGGTATCTGTCCTGGGGTGACTGTATGATACTGTTCTCCCTATCGTCTGCCCTGTGCCAGACATGAGTTCTGTGCCTTTAAAGCTAGCTCCAGGAGAGGGGGGAGAGCCGGTGGAATTCCTTCGGCGCTGTGTTCAAAAACACAGATAACTAATTCTGCCTGGCTGCTCTCGGCTCTCTGCAACAGGGAAGAAAGTGGTATACCCTTGTTTTTTTAGCTAGCTTCTTGTTCATTAGCTAAAGCACAGAGCCCTGGGACTTTGACTTCTTCTCTTCTGGACTGTTTAGCAACACCAGAATATTATCCGGGAGACCCGACACTATGGCCCGGAGGGGCCCACGACGAACCCCAGCTCCGGAGAGGAGAGAGCCACACCCACAAGGACTTTGAATTTTACCAGGTTCTCTCCACAGCAAGAGGTTTTATAATTTAGCATTATTCTTTTTTTTTCCCCTTTCCTGTGCCTGTGCACACTCTGCTTGTTAAATAAATAACTTTTTTTTTTCACTTTCCTCCAAGGAAAATTCTTTCCAAACCTGGTGGGGGAGGGATGGCTGTAACCTGCCTTCTATCAGAGAACGTTCATTTCAGACTTTGCATTTGTCTCAAACTGGGACAGTATCTTTTGTGATGCATGGCTATGTGTCTAGTATTACTCCAATAATACAAAACGGTATCCCACATTAAGCAGTAGTATCCAGATTCTGAAGATATGTATGATAACTCTGCAAAATCCTATCAAAAGCCTTCTAAATGGACTTTAAATGTTTTGGCATCTGAGCAAGTTTGATTAAAACATATTGCAACATGCAAAGCATTTACTCTAAACCCCACAGAAGTCCTGAAGGAAATGTCTCAAACTACATTCTTACACACAGAATGTCAAAATCCCATACTTAGCTGAATGATACGTTTTTTCTAGAGGGTCAATCTGATCCTAGCATATTTATTTGCAAAGTTAAAAGAAGAAGAAGTTGAAAGTGAAGATATGCCCCTCCTTTTTTATCTTCCTTAAGTACACCAATTAACATAGATTTAAAAAAGAGAAATATGACACTATGGTACTCTCTGCAAAAGATAAATTTATACTTGCAAAAGGCACTGGTTATGGTAGATAATTAAGAATAATCTGTTCCAAATTAAATCTATAGCAGTTGTTAAGGTATTTCTCTGGGAAAGGGAATAGAGCATAAATGTAGAAGACTATTCTCACACCAGTCTAGATTTCTCTAATTGTCAGCAACACTGCTCCACACACGCCTACCATTTCATTCCTTGCCTTTTGCTAGCTTCATTGCTTGTCAGACCATCTCCTTAGTAATTTCCGCATGTTCAGTCTGCAGAAAACTAACCTGGCAAAAGAGTAAGTAATTGCTGCCGACTTAGTGTGCTGAGCTTCCCCTGAGAACCGGAGCTGCTGCAAGGGAGACAGACGCAGTCAGGAGCTGGACAGTTTTATGTTGCAAGTTATTTCAGATTGCTCACAAACATACAGTCTTCGGTGAGCAATTTGCTTAACTTTACTCAAGTAATCCCATTGAGTGCTTCTTCAAGTTCAGATAACAAACAATTCTGTTACTGGAAGTATTGATACTATCTAAACTACCTTAGCTCCTACTGATGGCTGAATTATTCACACATATAGTCTTTAGCCAATCTAACCTAATTTTTTAAATGCTGTCTAAGATTGTAACTTTCTAGAAGTCACAAAAAAGCCACGGGCATAAATTATGAATATGGCTTTCAATACACTTTTCCACACATTCAACTCCAATACATTATGAAAGACATATGAATTTGCTAGCAGCTAGTTCTTTCAATCCAGTTATCCAACACAAATACTAAAGATATAGAAAAGTGTAATATAACATATGTAACATTTCTGATAACTTTTTAATGTTGGTTTATATTTTTTTGGAAAGGAGGTTTTCCATGTTTGAGTTTTTCTTTACTTCATCATCATGCTGTTAAAACAATGTTGAATATTCCTATTATTCCATCTGAATAATATTTGACATCGAAGGATTTACCTTAAAAATAAATTAACAAGAACTGGTAACAGAGTAAAAAAAGCTAAGAAGAAAGGAGCACTGATCATGTGTTGGGAAATAGAATTATTGGGATCAATAGAAGAACTGTGCAAGCAATAGGCCTGGAAGCTTTAGGCTTGTGTGTGAGAAAACTTTCCATGGGAAAGTCCCTGTGTGAAAGATAACAAGCAGGGCTGGGAACAAAGAGGGAGCCTTGAGATGGTCCAGCTGTACTATCCGGGAGTGAACAAGGGAGATAGACACTGACTTCTTTATGGAAGCTTGCCAATGTAAGTCCAATTATGTAGAAATAGAAATGTGTTTTGATAAGCTTTAAGCCACTTAGGAGTTAACAAGCTGGTATACTATATAAGTGCCTTTGGATTGCTAATAAATGGAGTTTTGTGGAGTTTGCTCTATCAACTATATTGGCTGGCTTGTTTCACTCTCTCCCCCCACTGGGGGCCCGGGCTCCTCATCCTGTTAAACTTCTAACAGTCACGTAACAGGAGTTACCGTCCAGAGCTTATGTACAAACCACTGTCCTTTACACACAGTTTACAGAATGTTGCATTTGGTAATATTTTCGGTTTCTACTCCTACGAATAAAATTCAAAATACTATTGTTGATGTTAAAGTAATCAGGGAGTGTATCCTGCACAGATGCACATGTAATCAGTTTCAGTTTGGAAGTATTGTCTTTACTTCAATACAAATGTTACAAAACACGGCACGTTACTTGACAGTGCAGTGAAAATTGTGGCAACTCGTTGTACCTGCAACCTACAGAATGAGAAGTAGTTGTGCAAAGTAAATTCTTTATAGTACTGTGATTAGTGCCCTAAAAGCTTTAATATAAATAAAAGGGATAATCAGAGCATTTTTCTAGCGTGATCCAATTGCTAATTTTACTTTTATATTTAAATGGTATGACTTACAACCACCACCAGATGACACTGTTCTAGAAGATTACGCCTCTGCAGAGCCATTGTCAGTATTACAAATACAAAACTGTACCATGTTTTACATTACATACAAATACTAAAACTACAACAATGAGAGTTTAATACCATTCAGGTCAGGGAACAAACAAAACCCAAAGTTTCTATATCAGCTGTAAAATCCCTCTGTGTCCAAAGTATAGGATGCTTTAAGTAAACTACTGTACATCAAATACTAAATTTCTTTACCACTTGCCTGACTTCATAGCAAACAGTCTATGCTGTTTATTTGTGCATTCATATATTCACCTGTAGTGCCTAGATATTGGCCTGAACTCAGTGCAAGTAAAACAGAGGAAAGAATTAATGAATGAATTGAATTAAGATGGTGAGTGACATGAGGGAGAAGTCAGATTTCTGTGCTCAAAAAGCACAAGGCTATGAAAAGAACACTGTCTGAAAAAGCTGAAAGGTAACCTAAAGGCTGCAATTGTTCACACTGAGAAGACAAGAGGAATTGAATCACTTCAGAGAGAAGAAAAACAGCAAGCATTGCTGCTCTGCACCTGGGAGGGAACAGAACCTCTCTGTTTTAATGGGAAAGTTAAGAGATCACATTTCATGCCATGTACCTGTCTTTCCAAAAGTAGAAAGTGCAAGCTCAGCCACTGAAGACAAACTACTAAGAACCACTGCAGCAAACTGGCTCACTCGAGACATCTTTTTTTTATGAATGGGAATATAAGAGATTAAGAGATTTAAAAGTGAGTGACAGGATTTGACCTTGCAAGAGTCTGACTTTCCTAAAACAAAACTCTTAATTTTATTACTACCTTGTTAAGTGGTGTTTCCTTTCTGCTTTCTCTAGAGTGTCAGAACTTTCTCTTAAATTATATTTTACTTTAATTGTACCTTAAAAACTCTGAATACCATGAAAAGGGAGCCAATTATGCTATAAACCAGCAATCATTTTTATCAACAGTAATGCTAGTAATGAGTTTGACTTTAAATTAGTTAGCAGCAGATGGTCACTTGAATACTTTCATTCTTATTTCTGTAATCACAATATAAATCAAAAAACCCAAACATTCTCACCCCCCTTAAACACGCCACCCCCTCCACCAAATCGATATGGGCAGGGACCTTGATCAAAAAAGAGAAAATAGCTTGCTCCTGAAGACAGAGCTGCTTCACTGCAGAGGAATGGGCTGGTTTTGAGGAGACTTAGGCTCTATTCCTAGATCTTCCAGTGTCCTGGTCACCCACACTGGGCAAGCTATTTTGAATCTTAGTGTTTCTAAATATTTTGATGAAGAAGAGTGATCCTTCCCAACTTCCTGCAAACACGTGGTTAGTTTTCCTCTTATCTTGCCCAGCTGCTGATAGAAAGGTCAAATGAATGACTGCTTATTTAGTTGCTTTTTAGGAATACTGAGATACGTATTCATAAAACACAACTGGGACTGCTGGGATTTTTCTAATTCTATGATAATATTTTTCCCTAAACACTAAGAAACAGCAAATTATTTTGCTCAATAATTTCTAGTCAGCAGGAGTAAAAATCCACGCAAAGATCTGAGACACTGAGTTGGGAAGAGCTAAAAAAACCTAATATGTATGATTCCTTTAGATAAAATACTGAACATCTAAAACCTCATCACTGGAGATGTTGCACTCAGCAGAACACAGCGGAGAAAAGTCACTAAGTCATAGTATAACAGATTCTGAAAGAAATGTACTGAATAACATTTGCCACCATCAAAATAAGCAGCTATTTCAAGGAGAATCAGGAAGTATTTTTTCCAATTAAATACTGTATAATTTGATAGGTCATTAAGGAAAATGCTTTCCTTCTATGACGTCAAATTTATGAAACTGATGTATGCAGAATACAGAAAGCTATAATTTAGTGTCTTGGTTTTGAAAGACAGGTGTCTGCTAAGGAAGGCAGAAGCCTCCCTTGAAGTGGCAGATATAACCCCTTTCCCTCTGAGTTATAATTTTGAAATCAAGGGACTTTAGGCAAAGATGTGGGAAATAGGAATAACAGTTCTTTACTATATATATATATAGATAGATAGATAGATAGATAGATAGATAGATAGATATCTATATATAGATATATAGATATATAGATATATAACCAGTCAAACAAAACAACAACAACTATGGCAGTAACAGCGAACACAAACCCAGTCCCAGCCTTCTCGGCTGTCAGGCCCTTTCCCCTCAGGTGCAGTTCTCCTCGCAGCCGGCAGGGGCGCTGGCGGCTCCTGGTGAGCAGGGCAGGTGCGATGGTTCTCCCCGCGGCTGCAGGGGGCGCTCCGGAGCGAGCTCGGGGAGCACGCGGCTGCTCTGGTGCCCTGGGATCCCAGGGAAGGATGGAACAAAGGCTTCACAAACCGCTGGGCAGCCAATCCTGGACTCTCTGGAACAGCAGGCTGGAATGGCAGGCTGGAGCGGCAGGCACAAGCACAAATCCCAGGTGGCAGACGAGATGTATCCAAAAGGGGAACCCCCCGGAGGTCCAGGCAGGCAGGGCGAGCACGGCTACAACACAGCGAAGGCTCGAAGCAGCAGCGGGGCAGGGCGGCCACAGCCCAGCCTCCAGCAGGGCAGGGAAAACGGCTTTGGGATCCTGGCGTTGTTTCCAGCAGAAAGAAAAACGGCCGAAAAAAAAGGAACCAGCAGCTCCTTTCTCTGCAGCTTCTCTCTCCGGATGCTGAGAGCGAACTGAACTCACACTCAGATGAAAACAAAAGCGTAGCCAGGTCTTTTGTCTTCTCTTAAGTATGGCCATTTGTCCCCTAGCAACATGCATATGGGAAAAAATTCCTTTAACAGGAAAAAAAACAGGACTAAACTAAAACCCCAACATTTAGGAATAATTAGACTACTTCCCTTAATCACAATTTTTGGAATCTACAAAACAGAACTGTTATGGTCCGGTTTTTTAAAGTTATTACAAATGTCTGTGCCTGAATTAAGGTGCCAATGAGACCATATGCCAAAGTCAATAGTATGGGTTTTATTTAATAGTAAATACGAGAAAGAGAGAAAGAAAAGGAAGAGAAAGAAGTAGAAAAGAGGTGGAGGGACAAAAAGAGAGATTAAAGAAAATATCACCACTCCATGGATCCCAATGATGTTCCATTGATCCTCTCCAGCTGGTCTTCTGGGTGGTGAGGGTCCCTGAGGGTCCCCCAAAAAGCATAGAATCCAATGGATTAATATATGCTCAGACCAGGTGGGAATGCCCAGGTGCCTCCCCTGGGGGGGATGCAGTTTTACACAGTCTCTTGCAGCAGACTCTGGACCTGTTGCATCACTTTGTATCACATGCAGTCCTGTAATGCAAGGCCTCAGGAATAAGTCTGGGGAGCACTTCGGGGGGTCTTTGATGGATGATGACACCCCCTCAGCCTATCACATGAATGTACCGTGGACGTGGCCTTTCTAGGGTTGGGACTTTCACAGCTCAGCTGGTTTGTGTACGGGAGAATGGATGTTCACTGCCTCTGACCAGAGGTTACGCCACACACCCGAAACCTCCTTCTCCCCCCTTGTTTTGGGGGAGTCCGTGTAAACCTGGCCTCTGTGGGCTGTGGTGTCCTGCACTCCAAACCCAGCCAGGGATGATTTTCTGCTGTGTTTGGCTTTCTTATGGATGCATTCCTTCCCCTTAGCCTTGTTTCTTTCTCCCTAGACCTGAGATGATTGAACAGTAGTGTCCCCTTTATCTTATCGAGGCGGCCTATCTCACAGTCCAAAGTTCCAGTCAGGCATCTTCAAGGAGGGGTGGGCTTCTTGGTTGTCTTTATATAGTTTTTGCTATAATGGGCAAAACTCCTTCATGACAATGTTTAAGGCATAAACCATTTCAGTCTCTGACACAGAACAAATACACATTTTTGTTTCATGTTTGCACAAAGCCATTACAATTCACTCAGCAAAAGGACAAGTTTTATGCAGCTAGATCTATCAATTAGTGCTTGCATTCAGGACATAAGGATTATGAAAGTAACAGATCTCTAAGAACACCACTTTCAGATTAGAAACTTGTCAGAATTTAAGATAATATCTGGATATTGCTATAATACTGCTTGAGTAGTGGCATACTCAATTCCCTACTCCTTATACTTTTCAGTGAAATGTTTTGGAGGGAGGTGTTTCTCGCTCTACTTAACTCCCTTTTCTAGCTGCAGGATTAACTACAAGCTTTACTACCCACTGAATTCGGTGGAATATCTGGTTGAAGAGACCAAAGGCTTCAGGCTTGAAACTCCTTTAATGTCTGATCTACTTCTCCGTAAGAGGCCATAGGGCACTTCTACATAAAGAAGAGTAACTTGCCTTTCAGCTGAAAATAGAGAATACTTCATCACCTCTCCTGAACTACTATAGAAGCACAGTTATTATTCAGTATTGATTTGCACACAGGATATCTGGCTTTCTTGAAGTGCTTTAGAAACCAATGTGTGGTAGGTCTGATGGCATGTTGTTGGGGTTTTAAGAGGTCTAGTTTTTTTCTGTTAAAGGAATTTTCCCCCATTCTGTTACTAAGATACAAATCGCTGAGTGCTTAAGAGAAGACAAAAGACCTGGCTACTCTTTTGTTTCACCTGGGTGTGGGGTCAGTTCGATCTCGGTGTTCGGAGAGAGAAGCTGCAGAGAGAGAAGATGCTGGGTCCTTTTGGCCGTTTTTCTTTCTGCGGAGAAAGATCCCAGGACCCCCCACGGCCTGCCTTCCCTGCCCTGCTGGAGGCTGGGCTGTGGCTGCCCTGCCCCGCCGCTGATTGGGCCTTCGCTGCATTGTAGCCGTGCTTGCCCTGCCTGCCTAGACCTCCGGGGATTCCCTGCTTGGAGACATCGCGTCTGCCATCTGAGATTCGTGCTCATCCCTGCCGCTCCAGCCTGCTGCTCCAGCCTGCCATTCCAGCCTGCTGTTCCCGAGAGTCCAGCCGGACACCGGGGCCAGCTGTTCGTGGGGTTTGTGAAGCTTTTGTTCCATCCTTCCCCGGGACCCCAGGTCACCAGTGCCTCGCGCTCCCCGAGCTCACTCCGGAGCGCCCCCTGCAGCCGCGGGGAGAACCATCGCACCTGCCCTGCTCACTGGGAGCTGCCAGCGCCCCTGCTGGCTGCGAGCAGAACTGCACCCGAGGGGAAAGGGCCTGACAGCCGGGAAGGCTGGGACTGGGTTTGTGATTGTTTGCTGTTACTGCCATAGTTATTGTTGTTTGTTTGATTGGTTATATATATAATAGTAAAGAACTGTTATTCCTATTTCCCACATCTTTGCCTGAAAGCCCTTGATTTCAAAATTACAATAACTCAGAGGGAAAGGGGTTACATCTGCCATTCCAAGGGAGGCTCCTGCCTTCCTTAGCAGACACCTGTCTTTCAAACCAAGACACATGTCCATAAAATAAACACAAGTAATTTTACAGGTAGTAAAGTAAGTTCTGAAAACCTCAAGATACTGCACAGGAACTTAGTGATGGCTACGGAACTTAAGCATGGACTATTTGATACTGTTCTCAAGATTTATCATTTAAAATATTTTTAATCCTTTGGCTAGAAGACACTTACATAACTGTGTACATACACAATGAAAAGAGATGCTTCCCTTGTTGCATTTTCATGCTATTTCATCATTTCTAGAAGCTCACCTGTATATAAGGATAACATGCTGACATGCTTCCTTTCCTCCCTTGTCTGCAAAGAAATATTGCAAATGGAGATGTGAAAGTCTTTGACTTGAAAAATCTATTTAAAAGGAAGCAATTACCAAACTGCTCAGAATGCTCCAAGTATGTGACTCTGCATCTTCATCTCTTACCATGCACTATTTAAAATTAGAATAAAATTCTAATAATCAAATTGTTCTCTCTCAGACTTTGCTCACTTTGTCACTTTGACTCCACACTCCTTTCTCACATATTAAGCCTTTCCCTGCTTATATGGAAAAGGCCAGAGATATTGGGTTAAAAAAATCAGGTACAGCTCACAGAATAAGTTATGTTTAATTGTTAATACAAAATAAACATCTTGATTTACTAATATAAAATATTATTTATTGATGTGTTCATCTATTAAAATGGAACACATAGCTTCTAAGTAGCAAAGTAACAGTTTTCCAACTATCCAAAAAAACTCTGATGCCTGTAATTGAAGTATTGCAATGTTACATTTACACAAGAAAAAGAAACACTTTAAAAAAAACCCCTTATCACCACAAAACACTGACAAGTCTTCACGCAAGTATTTCCTCTGGTAATTTCCTTCAAACCACTTGAACTTTTCCATGGCTCTTGAAGGGGAAAGGGGTTTAACCTAAGGGTTGCAATTATGCAGTTACATTTTTAATAAATCAAATATGAACTCAAATTATTCTATTATGAAAAACTAGGCTGACCTCAACTTGTCCTGCAGCATCTGAAACTTCATTTGGAATAGACGTTTGGGAGACAAGACAAAACAGATGCTGTGTTGATCAGGATTGTCTCAGTATTAAACTGTATTCAGTATATTTGGGTCAGACAGAGGTCATAATCAGAAAGTTCAGCTCTAGAAAGATACTAGAAATTCTACAAGTTCGTTTAGTACTACAACATAGAGTAAACTAGCCAGGCATAAAAAAAACAAGACAACTGTGTTTTATTACTCTGTCTGGCTAAATTAAAGGATTTCAGGCAATTTCTTTTTATACTTCCATTACTGTTGGGTCCTTATGATAGCAGGAACTGTATTTGGAGCTTCTCAATTCTGATTTAGCAGCAATTTGCATGCCGCCAAAGAAACTCAGAATTATGATGGAAGTCACTGCTTACTGAAGAATTTACAGTATGATTTCTACTCTGTGACTCTTTTCTCTTGAACATGTGATACTACTTCTTCACAGAAGTGCTACACTGAATTATTTACCAGAGATGAAGACCAGACATGCTCAGGGAGGGAGGCCTGTGGTGGCTTCTTGAGTCAAAATATACAGAGCTCATGGAAACACCAAGATGTAATTCTGTCTCCTACCAGTAATGAATTAAAGAGAGTCTTTGAACACTCTTTGATTTACAAGTGTAAAGCATAATTTATTGTTCTTCTATTATCCTACCTTATTTAGTTCATCCCTGTAATTATTCAAAATAGTTAGTAATGTTATTTCTATGTCATGTAACTCCCTAGACCTCTGTTCACCTCATTCTCCAATATAAAGTGCCAAAATCCAAAGCACAAAGATAATCTTGCAGTTGGTTACCCAAGAGAAGAGAAAAAGACTATTATTATGATGAGAAAAACTGTTGCTAACAGTAAAATTTCATAATTATACTACAAATATGCACACAAATTCTTAGAAGAAAGGCATAACTTTCTTTCTGTTCAGCTACTGCAAGAAAGGTAACTCTTCACGTGCTGTCATAACACATTAACCAGCATAATGTATTATATAATTCTTGTCCTAAGTATTCTAACGGTTGCACTGAAAATGTTTCATGCAGTATTTTCTTCTCTTCCTCCATGTACTAAAAATTGGTTTATTTAAGTTTATCTAATTATGCAGAATATGACATTTCATAGATTCATTAATTTTATTATTCAAAGTATTTTTTATGGATATTTCATTCTTTATAGTCTAGCGGTCCAGACTTCTCCCAGTCCATTAGGAACAAATAACCAAACAACATACTGCTTTCCTTCCTGGCAACATCTGTTAAAACCTTTTAATTTCTTACAGGTATGAACAATGTCAGAAAGCCCCATTGGGTAATATACTACCTACAAACCGTATGGGGCTTGGGGTCTTCTGGTGTAGTCCATTTAGCATGTACTCAAGCAGGAGACATGCAGGAGGGTTAAGGTACAGGGAGGGAACATTTTGAAGTAACAAAACACCATGAATGAGAGTACTTCAGCTTCTCTGGCATCAGTAATGTAGAGTACACAGTGTATACTTCTAAAATATTCTCTTGTTGCCATCACTTTAAAGCCTGCAAAACTGCTGTGAAACTTTTGAGTGGTTTTAGAAGTGACTTCTCTTACCTAAGCAGCCTGAAATACTTCAGAATCAAGTATTCAGAATCAAGGGGGTACTTCTCTGGAGTTCAAAGAAGAAATTGCCACTTCAGGAGAATACCTAGTCTCCAAAAAGCAAACTGGAAAAGCAGACATTACCCAGGTAAACACAGTTGTTGTTCGACAGAAGTCTCAGAGCAAAGAGAACAGAGAGGTGATACACTGCTAGCACAATCCAGACCAGAGAGACAGGTACATGAACAGTCTTCAAATCACTTTTTGCTGAAAACCAAGTAAAATTTCTTAAAGTTAAGTTCAAAGATTTGCACTTTTTTGAATGCAGTTTTGTCTTTTTTAGCACCAACTTACAAACATGTAAATCCAGTTGCATCATTCATGCAGAGATGCCCCAGGAAGACAAAAGAATAAAAGCAAGTGAAAAGCTTTGTTATACAGTGCAAAGAAAATAATAATGAGTTCCCTCATGCCTGAGAGGATTACCACTGCAGACAAGAAATTTAACAATTACGAAATAAACTCCGTTAATGACAACTGTTAATTTTACTTTTAGTTAGTGAAACTAATTTCATTTATGCTGTCATGGAAGACTTGTTTTGTTAATTTAGTCTAACAATAAGACTGCTGAAAGGTGAAGGCTGCTTGAAGATAGAAACACTGAAGGCATAGAAAACGGAAGTTTGCCTCCAATGCCTCCAGAGAATATGATTTTTAGGAGGGAAGGCAGAAGAGTGTAAATACTTAATCGGCTTGATGATGGAAATAATGCTTCCTTTAAGAATGAGAAACTTGTCAAGCACATTAGTTAACAGAAAATATTTATATCCTTTAAACAAAAATCATGAATTGTTTACTTTTTAACATAAACTTCTGGCTGTTTTATTTTAAATATTTAAGTATATTTTTGTTTGTTGACATATTTTGAAATAGGGGAATGTGTAATTACTGAAAATATAAACTATGAAGAGAATGCAAACAAGGGACTCAAAATCAGACTTCACAGTGCAAATACAGAAGAGAAAAAGGATCAGAAAATGGCCTCACTGCAGAGATAACATCACAGTATTGAGAAAGGAGAGCAGTGGTACCCACCTAAGGATGGTAAGTATCAGGTTTTCAGTACACCAGTGTAAAAACCTTCACATCTTTGCAATCCTGACCTTCTGTGTAGCAGGGGAGGGGGTCCCGGGAGCAGGGGAATCCAGCCAGAGTCACGACACGAACATCGATATGATTTGAGCATCATGCTCCAGTTTTATTGTTCAGTTACCCCAAGTTATACTTTTTTCCCAAAGTTCACGCCCCTTTCCCATGAGAAAGCCACTAAGCAGTGGAGGAGCTGACCAGTGTATACCTTTTCCCAAGGCTGTTCAAGGCTGCCAGCTAGCAGGTGCCTTGCAAGCCTATCTTCAGCCTGAGGCCCTGTCAGGGGTATTTCTGCAAGAGCCCTGGGATGCGCAAGCTCTCCTGGGGTATCCTATATTCCACAAGGAATCCCTCTACGCATCCCCCGTTTTCTTTTTGGGCAACCCAGGTCTGGTCGATGATTTTTCGCAGCCCCGCTTTAAGGCAAAAAAAATACACCCAAGTATTATTAAACTTAATATAACTACAAATAGCAATCGGCAGCCTTCTACTACCAAGGTACGCAGCCACCCGGTGATATCCAGACCCTTAAGCCAATCTCTAATATGGTCGTCTGTCTCCCGAAGGATGTGTAAGCCCCTCCAGAGGTCAGAGAGGTGCTTGTGAATTGGGACAGAGTGGTCAGAAAGATTCATACAGCACATACCCTGGAACTCTTCGCAGCCGTGGCCGTGAGCTAATAGTAGAAAATCAATGGCTGCTTGATTTTGTAATATTGTATGTCTAACACTAGTAACGTCTACGCTTAACTCATCAAGCATTTGTGAAGTTATGTTTAACTTATCCCTCTCCCAGCAAGCAAGTTTATGCAAAATAGCGTGAGCCCTGGCTGCTGAAGCACCAGGTAAAAACATAGATGCTAGCCAAATTGACTGCCTTCACTCGATCTAAATGGGTGGACAGCTGATTGAAAATGTCCACTAATGCTCTTGTCTCAAGACAGTCAAAAAACAATTTCTCACTCTACCTCTGCCTCTGGTGCTATATCCAAAAATTTATGCAACTCTCCTTCTTAGTTTTGCCTTTGGAGAGAGTTCCCCGACACCCACCACAAGTCACTAGCAACCACCCAGGGCAGCTGTTACATTCGCCCAGGGTCTCGCTACTTCTCCTGCTACGGAAAGTGGTGGATCTGGCAAGTCCTCAGCTCCCTCACTCAGCCACGTCTGCAGCCTCTCCCAAGGCTTCTTGGGACAGAGGTCCCAGAGTTCCAGCTGTTGAAGTAGTGGCGTCACTTTCCTCAGGAGCTGATGCTGACTGTGCCTTCTCAATTCAGGGTCTTGTATGCGTAGCATGGCACCACTTGCTGGGCACCCCTCTGGTCAGTGCTGCAGCGATGACTTGTCCCTGGTGTTGCAGGACATTCTGCAGCATTGCAGTAAAAGCAGCTGTTTGAGATGACTGTTCTGCACGGGTAGCACGTACGAGCATCTCATCTACACCTGCTCATTGGGGCAGCGTGGCAAGAATTGTCTTAGTTTGCCTATTAGCATTTTCAAAGGCAAGTGTTTGGAACATTGCTCCTGGAGCTCTTCAGAGAGCTCAGTTGCATCCTTTAAGGCTGCTGACAAACGGTTGATGAACTCACCATATGGCTCTGACAGCCCCTGTCGGGCTGCTGCATACGAGGGAGACTTCTTCTTTTCAGATACTGACAACAAGGCTTTGTGGGCCAGAGTCGGTGACAGCTGATGAATGACTATGGCATGGTCAGCTGTGTTACTGTCGCCCCGTAAGCTCCGGTCCCAGTTAGCATGTCAGCTTGGAGTGCATACAGCGGGTCTTGTGTGTCACCTTGATGTTTGCTAGCTTCTTCTTGTGCTAGCTGCTTCCACATTCGCTCCCAGAGCAGGAACTGTGAAGGGGTTAACAACAGTTGTGCAATGCTGATGCAATCATTCGGACACAGGACATCTGCTGTAAAGATAAACTGCAGAATGCTTCATGTAGCTTCAGACCGCAAGCCATGCGCGGTGACCGTTTGCTTGGCTTGCTGCAAGACCTTCCAGTCATGGGGTTCCCACTTTGCAGTGTCCCCTTGTATCTGTACAGGGCAAGCGAGGGCATTCACTGCTTGCCAATCACCCTCAATGATTGCATCACGGATAACTCCATTCCATCTCCTCCGCAATGGGTCAGTCCTCTCCGTCGAGGCTGATGGAAGCGACGGCTGTACCTCCCCTCGTGGGAAGGGAGGGGCTGTAGGCACTGTGCCTGATTCTCCTGACGGGAACGTAGGAGCTTTGAGTGCTAACTTGACCAGTAGGGCCACAGGACGCCACAGTGCTGATGGTGTAACATCACAAGCTTTGGACTCTAGCGCGTCTTGCCGTGTAGATAAGTCAGCAAGCTTTTTGATTACTTCCTGCATCATTTCTTGGTGCTTTTCCCCCTCCCGGGGCTGACCCCCGGCAGCCCTGGCTGGCTCTGGCTCTGCAGGCTACGAAACCGCAGAAGCTACTTCGCTGCCGGACGTTGCTCCGCCGTCTCGCAGAGGGGGGTTGCGCTCTGCCGCTTTTGGCCGGGAGTTAGGACCACACTTCCGCTCTGCCGCTTTCGGCCGGGCACCAGGACTGCCTGTGTCTCCTTGGCCTGCCTGTGCCCCGCCCCCTGAGTCGGGCGGCTCTGCTTCTGCTTTCACAGGCATTTCTCTCGGCCGTCGGAGGGATAACATCCTGCCCTGCTGAGTCCAGCAACTCCCGCAGTGAGCAGACGGGTGCTGCTCTGCCTTTAATCGGTTTTCTCACGGCCAGCCCGAAGAACCGTGCTACCCTGGACTCCGCTCTGGTCTCTGGCCACCACTCCGTAAGACCCCTGCCTGTTTCTTTCCCGGAGCTGCTACTCTCTAAAGCTTCTATGGCAGCCGTGGCCACTGTCCTCTCTGTTTTCATCTCTGCGAGAGTGCTAGTTACTGCCCTCCAGGTTAAGCCGAGAACTTTAGCTTCTTCAGCTTCCTTTCCCCCCTCAATCGCAGACAGCCACAATTTATATCCAACTTCCCCCCATGCTTCCGTTGAAAACAAAAGCGAAGTGTAACTTAATGATGCATGTTCCTGGGCCCACGTAACGAGGGCTTTCAGATCTTGATCTTTCACAATCTCACTTCTCAGAGAGAATATTAGCTAGGAGTTGAGGTCTTGCCCCGTAGTCCATAGCTTCTTGGCTGCGGGTACCTGCTCGGCCGCGCGAAAATACGGTCTCCGGCCACTCGGCTTTGAGGTTTAGCCCCCGGCTTTACTTGGCTTTGGGACTTATCCTCCGGCTTTCTATTCTGCTTTGAGACTGGGCCCCCGGCTTTACTCGGCTTTGGGGCCACCCGCTCTGGTTCCCCTGGCTGCACTGCACCGATACGATGAAATTTGGAGTCTTACCATGTTTAAGCGAACCTGCATGAACCAAAACTCACTCGGGTCCCTGTTCGGGCACCACGTGTAGCAGGGGAGGGTCCCGGGAGCAGGGGAATCCAGCCAGAGTCACAACACGAACACCGATATGATTTGAGCATCATGCTCCAGTTTTATTGTTCAGTTACCCCAAGTTATACTTTTTTCCCAAAGTTCACGCCCCTTTCCCATGAGAAAGCCACTAAGCAGTGGGGGAGCTGACCAGTGTATACCTTTTCCCAAGGCTGTTCAAGGCTGCCAGCTAGCAGGTGTCTTGCAAGCCTATTTTCAGCCTGAGGCCCTGTCAGGGGTATTTCTGCAAGAGCCCTGGGATGCGCAAGCTCTCCTGGGGTATCCTATATTCCACAAGGAATCCCTCTACACTTCTGAGTACTTTTCCTACAGCAACCTGCAACAAGAGCTTGCCAGCAAGAGGCTGCAAACAGCAGCAGCTTTCATTAGCTGATCAGCAGTAACAGCCTATACTTTTGTACCTACTTCTCTCTTTTCTTACCTCTACTATACCCCTGCAAACTCCACTCCCTGGTCTTCTCTATGCAAAACCAAGGTGTTCTCAATCCTGGGTTTCAGCCAGCTGCCTGGCTTAGGGCAGAGAGGAGCTGCTTCCCAGGTGGCCAGCCAGCAATGCCTGCACTGGACCCTCCCTGCTAGGACACCCGACAGCCCATAGCGCCTCTGATCAGCTGTTGACCTTATACAGACTTAGCACCGTGCCAGTCATGGGCTGATGTCAGAGAGGCTGAGTGAGCCACTGACATTACTTTCCAGGGTGTACGCTGGGCCATAATCTTTATTTGTCATTATCAAAGGAATAATTTCAAATTAAAACCTTCCGGATTTTTCACAAAATTTCCAGGCAAAATTCTCACATTGCTCATCTTGACCAAGCATGGTCAAAGGAAGAAGTAAAATAGTTTAGTTCCATTTTGCACTTTTATCCTGTATTAAGTTGCCCAAAAATAGAGTAATTAAAATTGTAACTAAGAGAATCTCAAATGAGTTTCAATTCAATTTGTCCTTTACAACTTTTTTCTTGATCTCAATAATTTCTGAACTAAATTTTTAGAAAGTAACTCCTAGTAGCCTTTCTGGACACTACTCTTAAATTTGACAAATACAAACAAGTCTAACCCTCAAATACCTACTTTGGAAGAAGAGTTTTTACTGCTTTTCCTCTTTCAGCATGGAAGTTAATTTTTTCCCCCTGGGGTCTTTTTTTTCTTTTTTTAAGAAAAGATGGGTTTGTTTTATCAGTAACAACATGTAGATAGGAAGCCACTTTTTTTCCTGCTCTAGGTTATACTGCAGATATTACTTCTACACTTCTCAATGACAAATTATGAGAAACACAAGTATTATGTAGTTTCAAGCAACTAAATTTTAGTTACATTAACCCATACTTTTATGTTTAGATCACAGTTCTCATCCTACTGGTTATGCTTGGTACCATATTTTACAAGCAACCCAGCCAAATGTTCTCTCCATAACATAAAAAGTAGATAAATGCATATGCAGAATTGGTTTTTCTAAAAATATGCATGGCTGTCTTGCTTACCAGGAAGTGAGAATTGTAGTATTTCCCTCAGGAAAAGCTTGAAAAGTCAGTACACATCTTACTTATACTGGTATGGTCTCTATTTAATTTTTACCTCAAAAGTTTTGAAGCAAAGCAGACATGGAGAGTTCGGAGAATACCATGACATTTTTGGTGAAGAAATAACCTAACAACCTGAAAGGGTTATTTAAGTAATTGCTTGTCATTAGACACTGGGACCTGTTTGAGATTCCATTTAGCCTCTATCAGTTTTAATACTTAATTTATTAGTATATGATGTTCTAGTTTATACATATTGCACATAACTGTATTTTATATGTAAAATCAAAAGTTACAATTTCTGTTGGTGATTTGAAGGATTCTTGAATTGGTCTATAGTTATTAATAAATCCTAAAAGTTCCTGTTTTCAGTCTCAAGTGACTAAATAAGCCGATGTCTGTTACAAAGCAGCAAAGCTAAGTTGTTGCATAAAAGCTTAAGGTGTGGTTCAAAGTATAGCTTTGCTCAGAAAAACTCCTATAAAAACAGCATGAAAAAAAAATATTATTTGTTTTGCCTTGATTCTGACACCACATATGCTTTCTGTAGTCACGTAGAGAGATGGTTTTTTTGAGTTTTGTTTGGGGCTTTTTTGGGTGAGTGGGTGGGTGTTTTGTTGTTTTTTTACAAAGAAAACTGCCAGATGTACAAAACCAACCTTGGCTCCTTTAATCACCCAGCATTATTTCTTGCTCCCATGCCACTTCCTGTAACTAAAGTCCTCTTGCCAAACAGTACCCTCATTACAGTTGTGTAATCCTATTTTTTAAAAGTATGCCTTTGGTGACATCTGTTAAAGTTGAGCTCAGGTTGCATAAGTAACCAACTGTCTCAATCTTAAGTGGATGCTTATAAACAAGTCTGCACAAGAGCTATAATCCAGTTTGTGTGTGCTCTCCCTCACTTCTTAAACTGAGCTAGTCAGAACAGTAAGTGTGCAAAATATTCAGGCATGAATCATCACAAAAGTTACTCTGGCTATCCTTTCAAATTCTACAGAAACATTGAGCAAGACTGTCATGTCACTTTTGAGAATTAAATCATGCCTGGAAGTAGAATTGTCCAGTATATATGTGACATTTTGCTTTTATAGTGCTTTTATAGTGCTTTTACATTTGTTCAGCATAGAAACAGTTGCAGACAGATTTTTCCACTTGTGTAATCTACAGCTTTCTTTACTCTCTTTCAATTGGTTTGACTTATAATACAATATAATTCAAGAAGTCTCACAGAACTGCAGAGGTATTATGCATAGGTATAATTTAGGATGTCCCTTAACGATCATGACTATTTGCAAGATCATCTTAATAATTCCTGGAAAGGCCAAACAAAATCTCAGAAATCGCATATAATCTTTTTTTGTTCATTCATCAAATACAGAGTTCTACAATATTACATTTAATTTTAGATCAGAACTACACATTACACACAGAAACATAAATATTTGCTTTTTACTCCTAGCTCAGAAAGGTTGAGCTGCCATAACCCTCAGAAAATTCTACACAAAATACACATAAAGATAGATTTTCTACAAAAATCTAAGTAATCAAGTATGTTTAGCTCTAAAAAGCAATGCATATTTACAGGGTGTAATCAACTTAATTTAATTCATTTATTTAAATGTTTAGATTATATATTAATTTTTCACTTTGGCCAATACGAATGTTACAACTTGACATTTGGACACTTCTGGTAGCTTCATTAATTTCATTGAAGGAAAGATCTACATATTGTCATAAGAAAGATTACAGATGGATATGCTGTATTAAAATCCTAGTGCTCAAATTCCATTAGCTCTATTTTCTCCCATTTGTTGCCTAAGAGATGATAAAGATGGTACTTGAGAGAGACAAAAGATGCAGCCAAGGAGGAGGGGGAAGGGTGCAGTGTGCTACTGTCTCTGAGCTAGGGGGCTTTCTCCTTGGAAGTGCAGAGATAATGAGAGATCTTGGCTGACGGGTGACGAGCTGGGCTCAGTTCCTCCCTCTCTCTCACTCTCAGGACCAGAGGAGTAGATTGTACTGTTGCTGCTGTGGGGAGAATTTGAGGCCACTGTGGAATTCTGTCCTTTACTGCTTCTTCCTTACTATGAGTGGGCTTTTGCTCGTAAGAGCAGCCATTGAACTGGGACCTTATTAACACCTGATATCACTGGAAAGGACCCTCACCATCTGCTCGGGTGCCACAGGGGAAAACCCAGGAACCTGACCCCTTCCCCTCCCCGCCATCCCCCCCCAGGGATCATCTCCCGGCTGTTTGCAGAAGCCTGGATGCTGCTGTCCAGCCCTGCTGTTTTCTGTCGCTGCTTCGGGGTTTTCAGTACACTGTGTCTGCCCAACCCCCCACGGCTCCTGCTACGGCTGTGGAGTTTCTGCTACATTTTGTTTGCCACCCCGGGGGGTGTGCTCACCTCTGCTGTTCCAGCCTGCTGCTCCGAGGTTCCTGCTCCAGCCTATTTCACCATCCGGAGGGGCACTGGACCGGCTGCCCCCCATGAGTTTGCAAAGGAAGCCCATTTTCAATCTCTTGCGCCGGCTGCGCCGCCATTACCCATGTGGAGAGCTGGCTGAGCTCGCGCCACAGCGCCCCCTGCAGCCGTGGGGGAATCGTCGCACCTGCCCTGCCCGGCCGGGAGCCACCAGCGCCCCGCCGGCTGTGGCCGTGCCTACAGCAAAGGGGAAAGGGCCTGACAGCCAAGAGAAGGCTGGTACTGGGTTTCTGGTTTGGTTTGTTGTTGCTGCCAGTAAACTAAAAGTAAAGAACAGTTATTCGTTTTCCCGTATCTTTGCCTGAAAGCCCTGTAATTTCATAATTTGGAGGGAAAGAGGTAATATTTTCCATTCCAAGGGAGGTTCCTGCCCTTCCCTGGCAGACACCTGTCTTTCAAAACAAGACTCATGGATACTAACCCATAGCAACTAAAAAAAACCAAATCTTCCGATAAACACATTCTAAACATAAATCACATTATTCTAGTACTCATCTTATTTCTGAAAGACTTAAAAAAACCCCCAAACACAGAAGCAAACAATACACAAAAAATATTACCAAACCAGTGAAAATCTAGAACATCAAGAACATTCTGTTTTCAATTGTTTGGTCAATTAACTAATCTGTGTTAAAATGGAAGTTTTCTAAAAAATATTTCATTTACTTTGTTGTCTAGATTTTTTGGGAAAACATTGGAATACAAAGTTTTTAGTTAGCTCTACCCACAGCTATTCAACAGGCAGCCTGTCTCTTTTCCTGCTGAGGATAAAATGGATCGGAACCAAATGGAAACTCACACAGTTCTACTGCTAGAGAGCAACAATCCCCATCAATATACCTATGTATGTACATAAATCGTACTGTGCCCTACAGATTTTTCCAGTGCTAAAGTAAATGAGGTAAAGGGAAAAACTAAATCTCACTCATTCTGCAGCACCTAGCACTACCAGAAACTTTGTAGTCTATAAGAACAGCTATGAAATGTGCATATGCCCACAAAAAACAGCCAGGAATTTTGAATGCTTGTTTTTTTTCCACTACTTGGTGAATATTATACGTATGCAAAAACCTTACAAGGAAAGTCTGATAGTAATCCCTCAGTACTGCAATGAATTCTGTGAAAGATTTAAAAGATTTTGTAGATATATTCTAATAATTTCTGAATTTAAAAATTGGTGGAGAGAAGATCAGATACAAAAGGCCATTCAGAAAAACCCATCTTTTTTGCTTCTTTTCCTCTTGAAATTTTAAAAACCATATAAATGCTGAGATCGAAAACATTTACTTAATATGTATTTGTGTCTGTATCCGATGACAGAAATGTATCTTTAGTAGAAATTAAACTCTTAACAAAAGCTGGGGGAGGACAAGACTGAAAAGGCCTGGCAGAAGTTCTTGTATGCTCATCCAATAACTGTTTTGAAAAGCAAAACAAGTAAAAAAGCAAGACTTACTCCCTACATTACAAAAGCAGTTTACACTTATTTTGCAGTGTAGACACAAAAAGTTGATTTTCCACCTGTCACGAGGGAGTATTATAACACCCTTTTTCTGGGGAAGTGGGGAGCAAACAATTACTAACAATACTGGGAATCTCCAAAAGAGGATCTACTACAGCTGGGGGGGGGGGGGGGGGGGGCGGGAAGTATACTCAGTTGTGTCAAATGAATTGCTGAGTGATGGTATCTGAACTGAGGAGATGGAAACTACTGGAAAGGAAGGACACAAAATGGAAAGGACAGAAAAAATTTCATGAGGTTGTCAGAACTTCTTCAAATGCTCTTAAACCAATGAGTCTTCATCAGTAAACCAATTTAACAGTTAAACTAATACCTGTAAGTTATTCTTTCCACAAAGTGAGGGTGGCAGGGATGAGAGGGAAAGAGAGAGAAGAATAGGGAGGACACAGAAGGGAAAACAGAGGAATGACATCAGGAATTAAGTTACACTATAATTCTACATGTGTGCCATCACTATTACATTCTTAACAGAAAGTTCAATAATCATGAAACAAAAGATTCATGGGAAGATTAGAAATGCTAAAGTGTGGGACAAAAAAACCCAGATATTCAGAACTGCACAGACAGAAAACATTGCGGAAGTAAACATATTTTTTCTCTCATAGAATTTGTTACAGTGACAAAATCTCTTTAAAACTATACACATATTATTGTAGGAGTTGACATTTTTCAAAGTATTCCATTTAACTGATTTACAGATTCATCCTAGAAATAATTTCTTAGGTGACAATCACTCAGAAAAGACCTAAGAGTCCACCCACAGAATGCCTTATTTGAGCAAACAGTTTTAGAGAGAGATTTCCAGAGAAAAGGGAGAGAGTAAATCAGCAAGTTCAATTACATATGATAAGGGACCTATACTAACCTACTGCATAAAAAGACCACAGTGAAGAGAAAAATATACAAAGGCAGATCCAGTGATACTTCATTCATTCATTTACTTATTTTTAGCAGAAACTCGTCATTAATAGAGCAAGCTTTATACTAGCTTCAGTAATAATTTAATCAAGGCATATTCATAAATAATTGTTTGTTTTGTAACCGCAGTCATTTCATAGCAAAAGTTCAAACATAACTTTCATTTTCTGGCTTCTAACTGAAGGTTTATAATGAAACTGTATATAACCTGACTGTTTAGCTGTTCATTAACAATGCTGAACTCAGAACTGCTATGTGCCATCCTGTACCACTGCCTGTTTTAACTGCACTGTACACTGCTTTTCAGTCAAGTAAACAATTCCTCTTTCAAGTGACAAAAATGCACGCCTCCTCTCAAGGAGACATGCATTTTACTGCATCATTACAGAAAAGTGTGCAGTCTATGATATCAAAAGACTAGCAGTATGAAAATGTCAACACTTCATTGTAGAAAAATGTACAAATGATGAAAAAAACTCCTCTTTAACAGTGATACATTAATAGAGAATCATCCCATACAGACTTAGGACATGCCACATTTCAGAAAACTCTACACAAACCCTCTACTCAAGAATGAATAAAAGACTCCTCCCACCAGCTAGGGCAAACCAAAACAACCCAAGATGTTTTTAATTCTGATTCTCCACAAAGCCCTGAAAATCACCAAGCCAGTACTTTTTTTGGTCTTTTCTACAGATGGTCCATGAGAAACTTTCTACTTCGCCTCCCTTCAGTGAGGTCATCCTCTATTACTACAGAAATTAATGTGATGTTGAAAATAAGCATGGTGAGGTTATACTGTATGATCAGTTGAGGAAAGAGACTGCAAGAGTGTAAGTTTCTCACATAGAAAATTATAAAACACTAATGAAATACAAGAAATATGTATACATCTACTTTAACAGATTTAAATCACTTGCATATCCCTTTTTCTTTATGCACATCCACTTGAGCTTATTTTAGTAACACGTTTGAACTCTGTCTAGGACGCTGGTGCATGTTTTTGAGTCTTACCACTATGCCTGTCATTTTAACAGTGCTTTTTCATTTCCATGTGATTTCCAACATACAAAATGCCATCTCCTCTAATTATCTCTACAGTCTTTTAGAGGCACCCAGCACTTAATGACAGAGGTGTTGGAAAGCAAATTACTACCGGTCTGATCCCAAGTCTATCTCACAGCAGAATGCCATCAGGTTTCATGACTGTTTGTGTATAAACTGCAATATATGTAATGGTATAGTAATTTATTTTTTTCCTGTATTTTATCCTTAGGGATTATGATAGCTGCTTGTATTTAAATTTGGATATTACAGAAGTCTGGTCGTGCTTAGGACAGTATAAGCTAACGTGCAAATGTCTGCAAACGGTTTTTACCCATAAACCCTGTCTGGCACCCATCCATGTAAATCTTCCGAAACGCTCTTGTGGCATGTGGAAGCGGTGGGAGCTGGGCACACAAATGAGCACGGCGGCTCCCACGGGCCCGGCCGGAGATGATGCAGGCGAGTCGTGCTATTGTTCTTCAGCGTCGGCCGCGGCCTACCGGAGCTCTCGCAAGGCCGTTCCCTGGGGAAGGCCGCTCAATAAAAACAAGCCCTAGCTAAAACCGGGAATGAAGCACAAAGCAAACGGTGTCAGACCTACCTCTCCCCACCACAGCACTGAGTCAGCCGGCCTGCCCGATGATAAGGGGGGGCGAGGCGGAGAGCATGCACTGCAGTACGACACACTATAGAGAACGACCCCCCTCCCTTCGCTGCCTGCTGAGGAAAGGAGAAGCAGAGCGAAAGGAGGGTGCTGCTCCTTCCGACCGCCTTCTCGCCTTCCCTGAGCTGAAAGGCCGCCACCAGGCGCAGTCACCCACCCTGGCCTAGAGCTCCAGCAATCCGTCACCGCCCAGGTGCCCCGCCGGGACTCTGCCAGGGAAGCAGAGCGGAGCGGAGCGGAGCCGGGCGGGGCGGAGCCCGGCACCGCCCACCACCGCTCACCGCCATCCCCGCAGCCGCGCCCGCTCTGCGCACGCGGGCGTATTGCCCTCTCCTCCGCGGCGCCTGCGCGCTTTGTCCCCTGGCCTGTGCGTGGGCCGGGGCAGCGTGCCGGCTTTCGCTCTCAGCGTGGGTCGTGGTGCCTCCTGCGCTTCGGCTTTCGGGCGTTTGCTCTCCCTCCCTCTGCTTAGCACCGGCCCCTTCTTCCTTCCGCAGGGGCCTGCAAGCGGTTTGAAATTTACCGCAGTCTCTCACTCGAGTTCTCGATGTGGCTGTAAGCGCCCGGCGCTGAAGGGGAGGAGGCAAGAGCGCGGGGCGGGGAAGAGGAGGGCGGCCTGGAGCGGAGCGGCTTGCCTGTCTACAGCTCCGGTTCCCCCAACCCTTCACGGGGAAGGGGTGGGAGGGGACGGTGGAGAGGGTTAAGTGAGGCAGCAGTTTCTTTGCCGCGGCCCGCAGGCGGTCCGTGTCTGGCGGGCACTGTGGTCGCCCTGGGGCGGCTTTTGCCACTGTTCCCCTATCTCTGGGCGTAAGGAGTGAGGGAAGGAAGGAGCCTGAAGTGATTCCGGGACCCACGAGCCTTTACACCCCTGGAAGCGGTGGAGGGAAGAGTGAAACAATTCCCCCCTCCCTCCTGAGGCCTCCCGGTGCTGCGGCAGGCTGGCCCGCAGGTAAGGCTCCCTGGGGCCCAGGCAGAGTAAGGGCGAGGGCCGGGAGGAGTAAGGATGTCATACACACAAAACGCGGACTACGAAGCGGGGCGGGAACCCGGTTATTCAGGTTTGGAGGAGCGGCTCAGCCGGAACTCCCTGGTCAGGTCGGCGAACAGAAGGGGAAGCTTGGGGCGGCGGTGTGCGGCCCCTTCCGTGTGGCCACGGTCAGACTTGGGGCGGGCGGGCCAGGGGAAGCCGGGCCCGGCCTGGCCCGAGCCCTTCCGGCGGGCTGCTGCCACTCGCCGGGCGCGATCCTTCCTCCTGACCCGCGGGAAACTGCCGTGCGCCCCTCAGGAGCTGAGTGGAAACGGCGGAATGAGGGGAAAAATTAAAATGTGCTGAAATCACAGCTGCGTGTATTTCGATGCCTTTCTCTCTCGCACTTTCTCAGAGCACGTTACCACGACTTCGCTGTTCCCGGAGCAGTAGGGCGTGCCCCCTCTGCAGTGAGCTGCATTGGGAGTCAGTCACGCTTGCTGATGCTTAGTCGTTTGGGGTTTTTTATTTATTTTGGAGCACGCTGTTTTATTTTTAGTATACCCTGTTGCTATAATTGTAAAGAGGTTGTTGAGGATGATAAGAGAGATGAGCACATTCATGAGTTTGGAAGGAGCCCGAAAACAGCTCCGGACTGTGATCTGCTCCATGTGTTTTAGCTGATTTCCAGTTTGAATCGTAGCATGACTCTTTGAAGGGCAGCGTTATGTATTTCACTGATAATATAAATATTTTGTAGATGAATTAGTACTGTGGTGACTTTATATGGTCTACTCGGTGATTTTCTCATTTTAGAGAGACTTACAGGCATTTTTTGCTCGAAACGAGGAAGGTCTAGGATCAATTTTCTCCCTTTAAAGTATCATTGTTAGGGTGAAACATCTTTGGAGATGTGGGTCGGGAGATTTCTTACAAAGTGTAATATTACATCAGTGTGCTTGTCTGAGCTCTTTAAACGTTCATTGTGTCTTGATTGTGAAGTGATGTAATTAAATGTACTACGGTCCAGAAACAGTTAACCTTCTTAATATGCATCTGCTTCCTTGTTTAATGTAATTGCATAGAGATGATATAAGAATAGATAAAAGATGCTTTAGCAGTACAAAATAGTTTGACGTACATGATACCCTTTTGCTATTTTTTCCTGTTACTTGGGTTTGGAGGTGTTTAGCTTACAGTGAAGTCAGTCTTACCTGAACTGAATTCTTGGCTGTAACTGGGAACTTGTGAATAGAAGATGCTTGTGTGAAATATGTCAGGTGTAGCTTGTTGACCTAAACACCAGTATTTCTTGTAAATTGACTCCAGAGGAGCTTTTTTAAAGTCTCATTCTCTCAGAAGATGGCATAATACTTTAAGAAAGAAAGTGCTGTTTAGACTCTGTGTAGTGGGGATCTGTAGTGCTTATTAAGGTCTGGACTTTCATATAGCACGCAAGTTGGCATGTGCATATACAAAAAAACCTAGATCGGTATCATATATAATTGAATAGCTCTGGTATATAATGTCAGCAGAGGATTAGAAATAAGTAACAGACTTGATACTGTGTTGTCATTTGTAAGGTCCTAATGTGAAGATGTGTGGTGGTAGTAATGAGTTAGTGCAGTCCGGCAGCATTACAAAAAATGATTAGAACTGCTTTCTATTTTTTCTAAATTTATTATCCTAATATCTGGAACCTAGGTAACGTGTAATTGTACATAAGGGACGGTTTGTGTTTATGCATCGCATGCTTTTCAAAATAGTTTATGTAAGTAACACTGTCTGCTTGTGAAGATGATGATAAAGTTCACACTTCCTTGAGCTAAACTAGCAGAGTTAGATCTGCTTTAAGGGAAGAGGTGAAGGGGTATTTACCAAAAAAAGGGCAGGTGGACATAAGTGTTTCTAAGCCTACCGAGTTTGCTACCTCAGCAGATAACTAGTCAGCAGGAATGACGTCAGCTGATAGTTTCCTCCAACTGCTGTTTCTTCTAAGGGGTATCCAGGACAATTTCTTTCCCTTGCTGCTGTAGCTTTTCTTCATTGTACTGTAACTGTAGCACGAGTAGGAAAGAGTGTAGGAGTGTATGAAACTGGTGAGGGAAAAATATTTTAAATAGTTTCAGCTTGTTACAGAATGTGGGTTGTTACTATGGGACTCTACATTTCATTAAAAAAAAGTGGAGCCTCAATATAGTAGCAGTGTTTTGTTTTTTTAATGAGCCGTGAATCATTCTTTTGCAAAATGACAGAAAGGATACTCATTTTGAAAAAGCTGACAGTATAAATGTGATGGTTGCTTCATTTTAGAATAAAAATTTCTGGAAGATCCTTGTGATTTTTTTTTTTATTATGCATTTTCATAATTTTTTTTATAATGCTCATTTTAGTACTGTCATTCCCTTAGGTTTTAAAGTTTCATTTGAATTCTTAGTTTATTCTTGGGTCTTCGGCATATAGTAGCACTGATTCTAGAAAAGCTAATCTGTTTTATGCTGCTTCTCTGGAAGCTATATATGCTTTACATTGTGCCCTGAGAGTCACCATTATAAGAGCTTTCCAGATGCTGCGTGTTGCTGATGATAGTATTGCGTATGTAAAGTACTTGTGCAGTAATGGTATTTCCAGTTGCAGCTGTTGGCAACTGACTGTCAGAAAACTCATACTTCATAGAACAAGTTGCCACCACTTGAAATTGCATCACTTCAGGCGTCGTTTTGGAATTTTGGTAATTTGCAAAGACTGGTGAAGGTCACCAAAGATAGCTTGGTAGGTCTGGAGGTGTCCTGTAGTTCTACAGGGCTGTAGGATGCCTTAGTACTATCTTGCACTGCTTTATGTTTGCTAGTGCTAGCCAGGCACTGTTGCACTTCATGGATTCATCGAGCACTTGCAGACCCTTGCAAGCTGCATAATGGCTTTTTGATTGTCTTAACTGGGGACTTTCTGTTGGTCTCTAATTTCATAACACCAACAAACTGAGGGATTTCAACTCCCTCTAAGGAATTGTAATTCTATTGCTAAATACCATGATCTCATAAGAAATTGTATTTCTCAGATTTTAAAAAGGCAAGTAAAATGTAAATTAAAGGGGTAGATTGTACAGTTGTCAAAAGAGTTGAGTTTTTTTCCTGAAAAAGCTGACATAAGCTTGTCCACTCAGAGCAGAAATTTTGTGCTAACAGTTTTTGAAGTGGGCCATGATGAGAGATGAACAGCTCCTTAAAACAGAAACACTGTTCGTCAGGTGGAATAACTTTGCCTCCAGTACAGTGTTAAGCACTGTAAGCTTTTGACAGATTAGAATGATATGCTTTTATCAGTCTTTGCATTTTCCCTTTAATGTTAGGTTCTTTCACTTATAGTAGCTGCTCTGTTTTGGCAATAGTTCTTGTTTCAGTTAATATTCTGAACAAGGTCATTCTGAATGAAAATTCCAAATGATTCCTTAAAATTAATGCATTAAAACTCAGTCTATTTCTTTCTCAGTGCATTAAAACCTAATCTATTTCTCTCTCTTCCTGCATAGCCCCTTTGTTGGGTCATGGTCACCCTGTGATCATGCAGCCCTTTTTCTTGCACAGGTGGTTTTGGACCTATGAGCAAACATATTAATTGCAAAGACAGTACCCTCTTTTTATAGGGTCTTTCTTCTGAGGAAGACTCTTGTGTCTGTCTTGCATAATTTTAAATTTTCCTATGTCTATTTGTGCTTTGTCTCCTTTGAAGTTTGCTTGGACAAAGCACTGAAGAGCAAGCAAACAAGATTGTGGTTTCCAATATGATTATGCTCCTCCTCAAATGTGGATGTAACCATTGCAGTACTAATACTTTTGCATTCAGATTCTGTTTCTAATAGACATCAGTTCTAGAGCAGTGCCATTCCCCTCTGTTGTTGAATCAATTATACAGAGATGGTGTCTACACAGATGAATTTTAGTTATCTTGTAGTCTTTATTGAAAGAGAAATGGAGAGTTTTGGTCTGTTATTTATAGCCTGTTCACACTAAGGTATCTGGATCCTATGTAATGCCAAGTATGCTGGCATACACCCATGCGTTTAGAACAGGTGGTGCTGTTGAAGGTGGTGAGTGATAGGCCCTTAACTTGCAGTGTAGCTTTTTTTTTTTTCACTTAAGACAAATCAGACTTTTTTCCTAGGAAGCAAAAAAGAAATAAAGAGAACCTTTAGTCAGAAGGTAGTATGTGGAAGAGTAGACAGCAAAGACTTGTAGAAGAGATAAAAATGTATTTATGCCTGAAGTGAAGACAAATGAGAGGCATTTGAGGGATTTTGTCACAGGTCTTCAGGGTTTTTTTTGAGCCTTCAGACACTTCAGTGTTTTGGAATGAAATGCAACAGGATGTCGCTTCATCAGTTATGTAATACAATGTGTAACCATGCCTGTAGAATTAGGCATGTAATAGATGTGACTCAGGAATTTTGAACTGTAAATGCAGCAGATATTATAATGTTCTTTCCTTCTGTATTAACCTTTCTAAACTATAAAAGACAATAGCAAACTGTTCTTTGGTTGTGTTTTGGTGTTCTCTTTAGTTATTTTTAATGAAAATTCTAATGTTACAGCATGTATTAAATTCTTTATCCCATGCAGCAAAATAACTTTTTGTGTAATCAGAAAGTTACTGAAGTGAAACATCTCAGAAGTATTTCTGCATGCATGTGAAGTATTGGCATCTTATATTTTCCTGAGAAGTGGCGTAATGATATTTATAGTATTAGACTAATTAGCATATTACAGTATGTCTAGGCTTCTGTAGTACCGAACTTTATAACAAGAAATTAAATACTCTGATATACATCAGCCTAATTAAAAGTTAAATGGAATGGAAGAAATTGTGACAAGACCCTTGAAGAAATATTAAAACCTTTAATTAAAGAAAGCTTATATTGAGTTTTAGTTTCAAAGTTGAGAGCAATAATAAGTATAGAATCATATATTTTCTTTTGGAAGAATTCTTTGGAGGTCATCCTTTGTCCGGAGTATTCTCAGTTAGAAGAGGTTTTTCAGAGCCTTGTCTAATTAAGTTTTCACCATCTTCAGGGATGAACATTTCACAGCCTCTCAAGGCTGGTATTTAACTGTTCTGTTCTTCAACCCTAAGGTCCCCTATTTGCACATGATTTCTGCTGGAGATGTGGACGCTCTAGATTTGTGTATACCTCTGCTGTTCTCTAGTGTGTGCTGTGCTATGTGCTAATGCATGTGCCCTAATGCAGTGAGAGCATACCCAACAAGCTCACATTCACATACTTAAGGTGTGTACTGACCCTCCCTGTACTGACCGCCTGCTAGCTGGATTGCAGGATCTTGCATCCACTGGGAGGAATGCTGTATTGTTTGCCTGAACAGATATTACCATGCAGTCAGTGGGGTGATTTCTCACACTAAACCAGGTTTTGACTGATGCTGTTACCCCTCTAAGGTCTCTGCTACTGGTATAGACTTTCAGTTTGATTTTGGTTTTATTTTCAAGAGGACTCCTTTACTTCAAACAAATACTTCTGACTAATCTCCTAGTTTCTGTTGAATGTAACTGATGATCCTCTTGCTCTTCAACGTGACCAGTTTGGGGCCCGTATCCTGTCAGACAGTTTTGCTTATTTGATTCCCACACAATAAAGATTTCCATCTTCACATTTGTTATTATCCAGACTATTCTGCCTGTCACCTCTGTCACTAAACAGTGGCCCTACAGTTTTCTTAGTCTTTCTTGTGTTCCTGATGTCGTTAGAGTAGCCTTTCTCTTTGTCTTTATCAGCCTTTGCTAGTTTTAGTTTCAGCTGAGCTTTGACTTTCTTAATTCCTCCTTGTAGGCAAAGGCAACATCTCTGTATACCTTCTGGGTAATCTGTCCTGCTCCCTCTTGTGTTTGGGCTCAGTGAGGAGTTCTGTGCTCATTCTAGGTGAGAAGCATGGCAGATGGCTGGCAGGGATGCCACACTTGCCTTCCTCCACAGTAACTGAGGTGAAGTATGTTTTCCTCATGTAAAGCATCAACACCTAATTTTTATGAAATTATACTCTGTAAATTAGTACTTCCTGTTAAACTGAGCATAGCTATACTAAAATTAGCTATATAACCCATTACATTCTGCAAATCAGTCTGCCAGCTAAGAGCATTTCATTGAGTTAACAGACAAAAAGTTTGTTGGCTATTAGAAATGGTATGTTGTTTAAAGGATGTCAACAATTGCAGTTCAAGTCTATGGTATGTGCAGTTATTCTTCAGTTTTTACTTATGTGGTAAATACTTTTTAAAGAAATATGGCCTTTAATGTCCCAATTAAAATAATTTCATGCTAGTGACTTTCAGTAGATAGACTGGATTTCTGTTCTTACATGAACCCATTTATTGTAATAAACATTTCATGATTTTTCTTGTGGCTAGTGTATAACGTTAAAGCCTTCTGTAGCAGGGGGAGTATTATTTTGTGTTCATGTAACTTCTAGTTTGGGCCCTCTCTGCTTTTAATATTTGAAGTCAGCCAATAAGAATTGCTGACAAAAGGTACAGATTTTTTGAGACATTCAGAATGTGGACAGCAACCTCTAGCTCTGAGCTTAAACTTCTGCCACGGAGATCTCTAAACTGTTTTTGCATATATTTATCTAAATTTGCCTGAGTACAAGATGTAAGTTTACTTGCTTGTTTTTAAGACTAAAAATACAGACTCTTACCAAATGGATTAGCAGTGACAATACTGAGCTCATGAAGAATAGTAGAATACCTGTAAAATTTGAAGCAGAGTAAAAATCTTCTTGCTTGCAAGGAAAAGAAAGGACTAGTGGTATAAAGTTATTAAGGGAAGGGGGGTGAAAAGGTGTAGAAGCTAAAATATAAGAGGACAAAAAAAAAGTCCTGTGATGCTACTTGGTGTCTTTGAGTGCCAGAAAATACCCCAATATATTTTGACTTTGTGATCACTGCATAAAAGTAATGAAGTAAAAACTCTGCTTGTACAAAAACACTCCTGTCACTTTGGGATTTTTTCCTCCTTCCCCTCCAATTAAACTATAATCAATTACTGAGTCTTCGCTAGTTAGATCCAGTAAGAGAGGTAGTTCTTGTACCAGTTCAGTTTCAAAAGGATAGCCAATACTAGTTACCTTTTAGATCTCTTCTTTCTGCAAATATAAATTTTTATTCTAACTAAGGTGTTTTCTCAAACCCTGTGTAGGATACTTACCTTGTCAAATAGCTGGACTACAACTAGTCTGACATTTGGGAGGACCTGGAAATCTGGAAGTAGGATTTCTTTAGGATATTTGAAAAAAACAAATATAGTTGTGGGGTTTTGGCAGGGGAGGGGGGTGTAACATTTTTCTGATTGTGGCTATATGGGCTGTATTTTGTTTTGTTGGTCATTTTTATATGCTTGCAATTCATAAGAGGTTTCTGGAAGAAAAGTAAGAGGGTATCTTACATATTCTGGGGATATGATGGTAGTATGTTTCTCTCTTCACTTCCCAACTTGAGAATCTTGTTAGGCAAAAGACTGAGGTTTTTGCATAAAGATGTCTTTATTTCTATTATTGTAAACCTTCTTGTTTAGAAAATAGCAGTTGTTGCAACTGCATGAGAACAGCTGCGTTAAAATGTAAATAAGCCACATCTACCTGCTTGGATGCTTAATAAAGTTTGTCCGCTGAGTCTTTTCTGTTTTGGGGAGAACTCTAATGATCATGTACATTTAATTCTTGAACACTTTGTTGTCTATAGGGTTTTTTTTTCACATCCATAACTTTAAAGGATATCTCTTCTTAGGAATTGTGTAAATTCAGACTACAGAGGTATCCTTTTTGAGCCAGGAGCAGTTTAGAGTTGTGCCTGACTTTCAAGCTAGGTAAACTGATGGGTTCTGTTCAGTAGAAAAATGCTATATGTGCACCCTGTAGGGTGCAGTGGCGTTTTGTAAAGCTGCCACAAGCTTTTCTGATAGTTTTTTACCATTACGTGCCAATTGCATGTAGGTTTCTTGAATATTATGTAGCTAAAGATTGGAAAAATTAGGGCATTTTGGAGTGTAGATTGGTTGATTGTTTTTAATTCCAGATCTGATTTAAAACTGAACTTTTTCCTGTCTGTGTTTTCAAATACAGATTCAGAGAATAAAAATGGCAACTCCTGGATCAGGACGGAAGAGAACTCCAGTGAAAGACAGGTTTTCTGCAGAAGATGAAGCTCTGAGCAACATTGCCAGAGAGGTTTGCTAATTTTAAAGTGTCTTAAATTCAGAAATTCAAGCAATCTCATTATCCAGGAAGAGTTAATTTTTTTTAAGATGTGCATAAAAAAGTGTAATTAGCCATAAATATGACAATTAATAAAAGCTAAGAGAGTTATTGATCAAAAAATCACATTTACTGAAATGTTGACATAGTGAGATATTAATTGTATGACTAGTATAACTTCACAGAATCACACTTTAAGTGTAGCAGCTATTTCTACAGATACTTACATGCTTAAAGATAAATGAAAAATCCAGGTGCTATCTCAAGTGTAAAACTAAAAATTATACACATTTATCCTATTACAGTGTGTGGTATTCTTAAGATGGTAAGTATAGTGTCTTAGTGTTAAATGTGTAGTAGTTGTTATTAAAATATATTTGTAACAGATTCTATTTCAAATGTGAGAAGTCACATTTCTTTCCAACTAAGCCTAATATGTACACTATTCCAGGAATTTCACCGCCTAAAAAAAACAGGGCTGGAGATAACCAGCAAAAAGTGCAATTCACAAGAAGCTGATACAAAGGGGAATTTCGTTCCACTGGATATAGGAAAAAGGCAGTTGGAATTTAAAGTCTTAGAGATGTCTCTTTGGACCAGAGTTTTTCTAGGTGGAAATGCTGTGACTAGGGAGCAAAAGCCTCAATACTGTTTGTATACAAATGGATCTAAGTCCTTTGGGGCTATATTATCTACAAAGCTGCTCTCCCTAGTTGACATAAATGAGTGCAAAATGCAGATTCTAACTGGCTTTGTAATGTAAATAGTTGTCTATATGTGTGTACGTAAGACAAAATAGGTAGGTGATAGGTCTCTGAAGAGAAAGTTTCTTTAGGCATTTTCAAATGTATCTATCATAGACTGTAGGTAAAAGATACGCTTTGTCAGTAAAAAAAAAAGTTTAGTTGGTATCTTTTCAGAAAGTCATGTTCACAGTCATGTTCTAGTTCTAATGGAAGGGCTCACCCTATCAGCCAAGTTCTGTGTGGCACTCTGGATCACGTATAATCTCACTCATCAGTTCCATCTCTCATTTTTGGGGGAAAACAGTGAATGAAAAAGAAAGAATATGGCCTTAAATTTCTTTGAGTATTTGCATGCTTCCAGTACATAACATCAACTTGTTGTTTAACCTAGAAAAGGATCTCAATAGCAAGATGTAATACATATTATCTTACTTAAAATTACTGTTGGGCTTTGTTCTCTTACATCACATCTTTTTAGAAGACATTACTTACTAGAATTGAATGGAGTCCTGTAATCCACATGTCTTCTGTGGAAAATCTTCCTAAAGGTGTTCTAGGTATTAAGAGATGGTAAACAGAATTTGTGGAAACAAAAGGCTGTATTCAGGATGATCTGCATGGTGAAACTGCATGTGCTCTGGGATTCAGAGCAGTCACAAAATTGCACTAGGAAGTGTCAGAATTTGTAATACAAAGAACTCCAGTAAAGTGACTAATGTAGTGTATGACATTTCAGGATGGTTTTTCTCTGAAAGTTCAGATTTCAGAAACTGCTATTCTTATTCCTTTCTACCACTTTCAGTTTTACAAAATTGCGATTTCCTTGTTCTATGGCATGCATAAAAAAAAAAGGTATATTCCTTTTAGTACCAGTAAACATTGCTTTCTAGGAAATTTGGTTTAAAGAATTCTTTGGCACTGATCCACTGAGTTCATTTCCATATAGTCATTTTTCTGCACTGGTTGAATCTGATGTCATTTTATATGAAAATATTTAATGGAAGACAAGGACACTGTTGTAGGATCTGAGGTGCTTGGTCATACTGCTTCCTCTTTGACATTTCTTTCATTTTTTTCCATCTTTCCTCTGCATCAGAAAACCTTCTTCTGTTGGCTGTCCCCTCCCCTTTATTTTTTGTACTTTTGTTAAGTAGAGAGCTCTTTCACATCTTTTCCTTGGTGTGGGGCTATGCATTGAGACAAGCATTTTTACAACATCTGTGTTACACACAAATATGTTAAAACATCAACACTGGAATGAATTTCTGCCTTACTCCAAGAACTTTTGAGTTATTAAAACTCTTTCTTTGGGATCTACTTTTTATACTATGGTGTATTATTTTTCCTGGCATTGAATTTCCTTGCTCACTGGAACTGAGGAAGAATAAACGTGATGTGCACATCCAGGGACAGGGATCTATCTGTGCATCCTTTCCTGGAAGCAATGCACTCTCCCTATTACACAATGTCTGAAGTGAGATTACTCAAAGTTGATCAGTTTGGCAGTCTTGTCTTGGTACAACAGTTAATCATGCTTTTTTCAAAAGCTGCAGGAGCAGTTGTAGATATATTGTCCCAGTGTTCCCTGCAAGGAAATAAAGAAACTCTGGGTGTAAAAGCACCCAACTACATTAAAATGGAGTAGTGGTGAGTGTATTCTAATTATAGCAAGGTTAATTTGAAGTCAGCTTATCTCTTAAAAGAAAAAAAAAAAAGCCTATCTCCTGAAAATACAGAGAGTTCCTTTGTGTGACCTTTTGGTTACTGTTATCTTTCTCATATTGATAAAGAATAAGTCATCTGGTGTAGAAGACAGTTTCATATGTCTTGTGTGAAGTTCGAGCTTCCCAAAGTACAGGTAATGATTGTCTCATGTAACTTCAGGTTCCTGATGACATTATATTCTCATCTGTTAAGCAAAAAGGATTCCCACATAACTAGATAAATGAAAATTAAGGTTCATATTCTCAAGGTTATGTTCAGAGTCTGCATGGAATGCAGCTGTTACAATCTCAAGATGTTTTCCATATGGGTTTTTTGTGGGGATTCTCTGCTTATTAAATTCTTTTGTGGACAGAATATCTTCGGCTGAGTTGTGCATCACTGCTTCACTTGTCTTTGTAGTTTGCAGACAAATTGTGCTCATTTAAAATATTTAGCAGTAACCTGTCATCACCAGGCATTTCTTATGATTACGTGAGACCTCTTTTTCCAAAACCAGTCTGATTATGCAAGAACAGAGGTTTTAGTCACTTCTGTGTTCTTGCAGCCTGTGGTTCATGCTCAGATACAATATCATGGCAGAGAGTGAGAAGAGTCTGACATGTCATCTTACCATCTTCAACCTGCTAAACAGCAGTTTGAAGGCACAATCAGGATTTACCTATAGCCTTTTTTTGGGTGTTTCCATCAGCAACTCTTCCATTCTTCAGGGCTGTGTTACTAGATGACACAGAACTAGAGCTTGTGGACAATTATTGCAACAGATTGCACTGGATTTCTGCCTTGTAGAATCTTATCACTGTGTTTTGGTTCGGTGTTTGGTTTTTTTTTTCCAGGAACTGTTCTCATTATTATTTTCACTGTATAGCAAGAGCATGGAAAACTCCTAAGGTGTTTTCTCATGGGAGAGAATAAAGATTCATTTTGATTTAAAATTCACTCTGTAGTTGCTCAACCTTGAGTAGAGTGCAATTGTTCTTACTTTGGTAAAGATGTAATGTTACTGAATTACCATGGTAGAAAAAGCTAAGAGTTGAGTATTTTTAAATGTTTGAGGGCTGTATCATGAATTTAGAAACAGTTAACAACATAGTCTTTGTCATATGAATCTATTTAAAGTTTAGTACGTGTTTTTTTCTCTTCATGTAGGTTCAGCTTCTGTTAAGAAACAAGCAAAGCCCCAAAGAATTCCATCTTCATGGATATTGTCTTTGTAGGTGCTAGGTGATTTTTTAATTTGTTTTAGTAAGAGATCACTAAATATTTTTCAATTGGCTATTTCTACTTTATTATTAATTCAAAGTCTTGTTTGGTTTTGTTTTTAATAGTGGTTAAAGATATTTTATACAATGTAAGATATTCTAGAGATTTTATAATATATATGAATCTGTACAATAAATAGAAAAACAATGAGATACCAGAAATAAAGACTCTTAAACTTTTAAGTCACGTTAAAACTAAAGATTTTGCTGTTCATAGTCTTTGCTTTGTAGGCAACTGGGGCAGAGACTTCAGAAGTAAGCAGAAAAGATATTTCTGAGGAGCCATTTGGCATGTAAATGATGTTGCCTTGATTTCATGAGACAGTATGGAGATAAGGGCAAAAAGCATGGAAATGAGAATACAGAAGAAATGAGCTGCAGAAGGAATCATAGAATGATTTGGATTGGAAGGGACCTTACAGATCATCTAGTTCCCACCTGCCTGCCATGGGCACAGAATCCTTTGTTTGCTTAATGAGAAGATGAAATAAAGTTTAAGTTGCTGTATGTCGTTATCTATTAAGAATTACGGTGAACATTTTTAAAATGCTCACCCTGATGCTTAGCCAGAGCTGGCAGGGTGTCCTAGTGCCATGCTTTGCACCCGTGGCAGACAGGGAGCAGCGGGTACTGCAGCAGGGACAGTCGGTGCCCTCGCCGCCGCCATCTGGTAAAAGTAGTAAAATGCTCCTTAACCGGGCCTCCTGTGTTGGAAATTGCAGGACTGCATATCCCTTGGCAGAGAGAGAAACGAGTTACATGTTACAGGTATACATCAGCCCATGATGACAAAATAATTCTAATTTTTTCAGAGGTGAATAACATTTTAGAATAGCCTATATTTTAATCTTGTGAAGCTTTTATGCTGAATGTGAGCCAATTAATGAATCATCTTCTCCAGAGTATAAAAATTAGAAATGAAATACTGTTGTTTTCTAGTGAGTTCCTTCTTGCAGGCAAGGGAAAGAAAAAGATGCCTACCTACACTATGGAGACAGAAGTTATGCTTCTCCTTGATCAACATGAAGGGAAGCTTCTACCATATCAATTCTGTGTTAATATCATGCTGCTTACCTAGGAAAAAACATGGTCATTGCTATGAAGAGACTAAGAAAAATACATCAGAAAGGAGAGACTCGCATTCACATTAAAGTCTCATCTTCTTTCTTTTCTTCTTTCATTCTTGCCAAAAATGCCTTTATCTGAAGAACTACATGTTATCCTTGAAAGGTGAGATAATTCAAAAGATTGTGGTAGAATATGTTTAAAAACAAAGATGAAAAAATTGAAGAAGCAGAGATGGCTTTCTAAATGACTGTAAATAGCTTATAACAATTGATTATTAGGTGAGAATCAGAAAACTGACTACGTCACCTCCTGGAAGGAGAACATTGTCTTGCTACCTCTATATTTACTAAACATATGCAATAAAATAAACCAAAGTAATACTGCAGTAAGGTACTGCTTAACTGCTTGAAAACAGCCAGGATAACCATCTTCTAGAATGAAATGCTTCTTACGCAGGTACAAGGAAACACTTCCATTACATGAACAAAAAAAAAAAATTTTGGTCCCTATTTTGAAATGAGGAATTCCAGAACTCAGTGGTGAACAGATTGCGTTGTTTTGTTACTTAGACCAGAGCTAATACCCAAAGAAGTACAGCATTGGTTTAAAAACACATATTTGTCATTACAGTAGAATGTAAATATGAGTAGTACGAGTGTGTTCATATACAAAAGAGAATTTGCAAATTTAGTTATAAATTAATTATTTATTAACTAGTCCTTTGTTCTTACCCAAGCAAAGTCTTGAGGGCCTCTTCCTTGTTTTTTCTATGCAATTTCTTCTGTTACAAAGATTTCCTTTGTAGTCTTCTATGTCGTTTTTGATAAATTCTCTGAATAAATTCCATGCTGAATTATTTAAGCCACAAGTGTAAGTGTACCAGGTTTAAATACCTCATCTTACTTGCAGTTAGTCTTCAAGAAAATTCAGCTATCCCATTTCTTTTTATCAGTCAGAAGTTCCATTAGGAAGCTTCTGAAATAGTGTGAGAGTTCCTAGACCTTGGACAATACACAGTTGAATTTTTATTTCAGAAAAACCGAAACTCGATATATCACTTTTTAATAAACTGTACTTCAATTAAATAATATTACAATGGATCTTTATCATAATACATTTTATTAACATGTGTCTGGTCTAAAGACTATATAGAGAATAATGACCAGTTGTCAGGGTTTGACACTGGCTATGCCAGGCACCCATGAAAAAACTATTCACTTATTTTCCTCTGCTATAGCTGAGCAAAGGAGGGGGAAATTTTCGTGAGTTAAGAATTAGGGGAGAAACACTTTAAGGCAAAACAGGTTCCAAACTTAAAACAGTATAAAGAAGATTTATAATTGACAGAATTAAAAGGATAAGAAGAACTAAAGCAAACTTTCAGAACACCTTTCTTCCCCAGTCCCTTCCTCTTTCCACCACCTGCATAAGGAAAACAAACATGGGGTTTTGATCAGTATTTCATTTCTTAAGAGTCTTTTTTTATGTTTAAGGAAGAGTTTCTTCTGCTGTGCTGTAGGATCATTCCCACAGGAGCTAGTTCTCAGTGAACTTTCCTAGCGTGGTTTCAACCTTCACAAGCAACAGCCTCCCTGAACCTGCTGCAATGTGAAAATCCCTCTCATGGGTCATGCAGTCTTCCGACAACTGCCTAGCGTGGGTCATAGTAGTTCATGGGGTTTAGTCTTTTAAGGATAAGCTGTTCCAGTTTGGAAGCAAAGGCTCTCTTCTTCTATCTCTAAAAGTAAGGGTCATCTCTCTCTGTTCAAGTTCTTTATTGGATCACAGCCTCTCAGCATCTACGCCCCTCCAGCATGAGCACTCCTCACGGGCTGCGCGTGGATCTCTGCACCCCTCCCCATGCACTTCATGAATTTTATGGAAGCTGTTGTATTACAGTCCTCACCAGGGCTTGCAGGAGAATCTCAGCTCCGGTGCCTGGAGCGCCTCCTCCCTCTCCCTTCCCCACCAACTTCAGTGTTGCCATGTTGGCCTTCCTCACAGGACCTCACGTTCCCTTTTTCTCTGACTTGGAAGAAAATTGGTGTCTGTAAGTTGCAGTTGAGAAGTGGACCTTGTTCGGGCTCTGCATTGGGGAAATACTCGCCATGTCTCTTGCTGCCGGCTGCGTGCTGTTTCTGCCTGGTTCCACACAGGCTGCGCCGGCCTCAGGAGCGGCCTGCCAGCACTGCGCGGGCCGCGCTGGCCGCGTGACCGCTCGCGGCGCTGGGATGGTCCCTCCCAGCGGCACGGTCCCCCTTTTCCAGGAAGCGGCGTGCCCCCCACCACCTCCTGCAGGGAAGCAAGAAAAAACTTTTCTCAGTTTCTTCTTTCTTAAATATGTCATCACAGAGGCGTTACCAGTTTGTCTAATTGGTCTAGTAACCTGCCCATTGTCAGAGCTTTCAGCGATTGGCTCTGCACCGGACACAGAAGTTTTGAGTTCTCCTGCCCCCACAAACCAAGTTTTGTTAAACCAGCACACGAGTGAAACTGAAATCAAGGCGGTAGTGGCCAGTCTTTACTCTTCTAAGACTGGACTTCGTCTAATGCAGGCTGTAGAAAGCAATCTGTATTTACTCCCAAGCTACTATGAGCAAGGAAGTGCTGTATTTGGTATGCCCTCGAGTCAAATACTAGTTGAATTGAAAAGCGTGGTAACATGACTACCTGTACTTTTGCTGGTTTATTCAAAAAAATAAAAACTAGTAGTCTAGTGTTTCTGTGCTGCTTCTATAGTCCAAACAGTTCTTTATCCAAAGCTATTGTGGCTCTACATTTTCCTTAGTAGATATTTAAAGACTTTATTTCAATGTAGCTGATTAAATTTATTTGTGAAGGATTTGTTGGTGATTATTTGTTTCACAACTTCTCTGGGCTTTTTTCAGTAAGACAACAGAGTGAATAGCAACACCCAGGAAGAAAACTATGTCCTTTTGAATTATGGTTGTTTTTCTATTATTTTTAATTTTGAATTTCAATAACATAAGAAGACTTATGTTAGTGCTGTATCAATAGCATGAAGCCTGTGCTCTAACAGATCTGCTGAGAATAAAGAATTACTGGGTATGATTGCCTTTCAAGTGGTACTGTGATTTGTTTCTTGCTGTAAAGTATGGTGAAGGAAGCCTGAGAACTGTCCTTTTAGTTAACTTGCCAAGTTTTTTATCTTTTTTGAGATTGTGTGCTTTTTAAAGGAATCCAGTTGCTCAGGTTAAAAATCAATGTAATATGAAACCATTTCTTCCCAAAAAATTCTCTAAAAACATTTTCTTTTTCAATTTCAGGCACCCATTTTATGACAAATGTTTGTAAAATTCACTTGTGTTTTATCAAGGGTATAGTAAATTAGAAGAAATGGAGCTTCCCTTGTACTGTGGAAATTTAAAGTTAGATCTCTGGCTCTAGGTCTAGGAGAGAGTGGTGAAATGTGAATTGATTTTTAGCATGAATCAGTAAACCAATTAACTTTCTATCTTTAACAGTAAAGCCTTGCCAGAGCCTAAAGGCCAAATACATATATCTGCTGTTTTATAGACAAAACTAAACCCAAACATTTCAGCTCTTCGAGTCCTTTTTCTTTCTGTGCTGCATACCTGTGTTACAGTTTATATGCGACAGCGATAATGGCCTACAAATGGAAGTACTTCCTGTTGCATGGAAATTTCCTTGCTTTACTTGTGTGCTGTCATCAGGTAGGAAGAAGAGTAGCTTTATGCTGCTCTGAAAATAGATTATATTATGGCAGTCAGGAGTGTTGACACAGCCTTGGAATTGTTTCATCTGAGTATGCAGAATACAGAAAAAACAGTATTCATGAGTCATTTGGAGTTAAGACAAACTATTTTTAGTAATAAAGCTGTAGTGAGTCTGCCTTCTGTCTTGTCATTATTTGATAAGATATTTTTATGCCTGTAGTTTAATCATAATTTCAAGTTAAACTTCCAAGTTATATACCTGTTCTGTTTTCCTGAAGCACAGTAAAATAGTTTTATAGGCTTCCAGTGTTTTACACAAATCTTTGCTGTGACAGTGGCAAAAGCAGGAAAAACCCTATCCTTAATCAAAAGCAAAAATCCATTGGATTTTTAAGAACTTCTATAATTGTTTTGGTTGTTAGGACTTCTGAATTTTTGGCTACTGCTGTTTCTCAAAAGCTTTTAATTAACATTACATAGACAACTGGAATCTTTGGTGGAAGACCTGTCTTCAGTGGTTTAATATTTAAAGAATATGAGAGAATTTTTGTCAACTCATTATTCAAACATGAAACAACTGATCTTGTGCTTTCCTCAAACATGAGATTTATGGCAAAATTTATTCCTTCATGTAATTAACTGATTAAATGTGAGGTAGCATTTAGAGTCTGAAAGACACTTTCTCTTTTTGTTGAGGCTGGATAGAAGGTGGAGAATATTCAGTTCTATCCACCAATAACCAGGTTTCACAAGCAGTGCAGAAATAAGCTTTTTGCTACTGAAAGGGAGAAGGTCTTGCTACTGTTTGCCTGCTCATACCTTTTGCTTGGTCTGTTAAGGTCCTTGTACAAGCCAATTCATTTCAGTAACACACAGAAAACTCAGAAAACTACTGGTTTTTTGCTGCTCTTAACTTTCTGCTGTGGTAGTTAGTTAAATTGTCTTACAGCAGGTCCTGAGTGCTGGAGCTGTGTCCAAAGAAGGTGTTGGGAGTATAACGGTTTGAATGGAAAGGTAGGGAAGTCCCTTTGGGGTGATAGTGTTGAAGGTAGTTCTTGAGGAATGATAATATTTTTTGTTGTTGTATTTTGTTCAATAATCAATTTGATTTTGATTCCTATTTGAAGTATTCTCAATGAATGATGTTTGCTTTTTGAAATAATTCCAAATTGCAGCAAAACTTTAAATATGGCATGGACAGTAGTGGTTCAGTATCTCTGATTCTATTTTTTTTGGTTTTAATGTCTTTTTGTAGCCAAAGATTCTTCAGTTGCGTACATGTCTGTTCAATACTATGCATAGGCAAAGTCCTTTTCAAGTCCACAAGACATTAGTTTTCAGGTTGTAGCGATAGTAATATTTCTGCACTCAGTTCAGACATGCCTCCCAGGGTCCTGAGGGAGGTGGCTGATCTTGCCAAGCCACTCTCCATTTTATTTCAAAAGTCATGTTGGTTGAACAAAGTCACCAGTGACTGGAAGAAGGGAAACATCACTTCTATACTTAAAGACAGTAGAAAAGAAGACCCAGGGAACTACAGACTGGTGAGCCTCACCTCTGCCTGGGACAACTGTGGAGCAGATCCTTATAGAAACAATGTTGAGGCATTGTTTCAATGAAGATGATCTGAGACATCCCAGCAAAACTTCACCAATAACAATCCAGTGGCCTTCTGTGACAGAGTGACGGCAGCAGTTTGCAAGGGAAGACTGACAGATGTCATCTACCTAAACTTCTATAGGGCTTTTGACAAGGTCCTTCACGGAATCCGTATGTCCAAATTGAAGAGACATGGATTTGATGGATGGACTATTCAGTGGATAAGGAATTGGCTGGATGGATGCAGCCAGAGTTGTGGTCAGTGCTCTTATGTCCAGGTGGAGGCTGGTGACGAGTTGTGTCCCTCAGGGGTCCATCTTGGTACCAGGGCTCTTTAATACCTTTATCAATGACACATCAGTGGGATTGAGTGCACCCCCAACAAGTTTGCAGATCCATGAAGCTGAGTGGTGCAGTTGGCACAACAGAAGGATGGGATGCCATCCAGGGCCACCTGGACAAACTTGGGCCCATGAGAACCTCTTTAGGTTCAACAAGTCAAAGTACAACATACTGCACGTCAGTTGGGGCAATCTCACATGTGAGTCCAGACTGGGAGAAGAACTTGGTGATGGCCACAAAGATGCTCAGAGGACTGAAGCATCTCACCTAGGAAGACAGGCTGAGAGAGCTGGGGTTTTTCAGCCTGGAGAGGAGATGGCTTTGGGGAGACCTCACTGTGACCTTCCAGTACCTGAAGGGGACTTATAAAAAAGAGAGTGACTTTTTTTACACAGGCAGATAGCGTTAGGACATTGGGGAATATATGGTTTTAAACTAAAAGAGAGTAGGTTTAGATTAGATGTTACGAGGAAATTCTTACTAGGAGAGTGATGAGGCACTGGAACAGGTTGGCCAGAGAAGTTGTGGATGTCCCATCCCTGGAATTGTTCAAGGCCAGGTTGGATGGGGCGCTAAGTGACCTGGTTTAGTTGATGGCACCTGATCTGGGCATTGGAACTAGATGATATTTAAGGTCCCTTCATACCCAAGCCATTCTATGACTTTTAAAATGAACATATAATTCTTTTGACTAGCAATGCTGTCTTTAAAGAGTTAGGTACGTATTATTTTTGAAATTTCATTGTGAGAACTCTGATTTCTTTATTATGATGTTAAAATCTTAATGTATACTTGTGAAGAAACTGAGTACTCAAACTGTTATTCAAAAAACTTTTTTTTAACTTTAATTATTTTCCATCTGCTTGTAGGCAGAAGCCAGACTTGCAGCAAAACGGGCAGCTCGAGCAGAAGCAAGAGATATACGTATGAGAGAGCTGGAGCGACAGCAAAAAGAGGTAGTGTAACTCATCAGGAATTATTGCAAACCTTTACAAAAATTCATAATGTATTTTATGTCTGCATTTGCTTAAGATTTTGCCTTTTAGTGTAATTCAGTTTTGTGCAAGTATTTTCAGCATTAGGATTGGATTATACTGAAAGTATTCACAGTAAATACCTATTGTCAAGATCTTTATTTTAAAAAAATGATTAAAATGGGGTAATATTTACACTTACAGTTGTTTCTCCTAAAAAAAGTTTCTCCTAAAAAAAGTTTGCATTTCTTGAGAAAAAAAAATCTTAGAAACTAGGTTTTCAGCAGTCTGGTTATTGCTTGGTTGTTGCATTTAATTCAGGTTTTGATATTGCATGTAAAACATTGAGAATTTACTATTTATCATGATTACACTCAAATCCATGTAATGTTGATACTTGGTCGTGGTGGCGTTTTTTTCTGTGGTAGTAAGTGAAATATGCAAAACATTATTTGCCCCAATTTTATATGGTTCTCATTGTGCTGCAGTTTCAGTTTTTGAACTGCTGGAGCTCAAAATTGCTATTATTCTGAAGATTACATGGCAATTAATGTAGATTTTTCTGAGTTTTCAATTTAGGAATCCAGTCTTGTGTGGTGACTATAATTTAAATGGTAAATGGTTTGTTTGGTTTTCTTTTTACATTCTATAGTTTTCTCAGCATTCACATGATAGAAAATGGGCTCATGTCCAGAAATGGATGGTAGGCTAAAATCACGTGTTGTGCATGTTTTTGCCACTCAGAGAACTAATATAGGATTTTGGAGGAAGTTAATTCACTAATGATTTGCTGTGTGTCATTTCAAAGTGTCTAATTATGTATAAACTATGTATAACTGTATATATATATATATATATACGCACAGATATAAATGATGTATGTATGTGGTTCAACTATATATGTATATAGTCTAACTCTCCCCTGACTCACTGTTTCCTTGGGTCCTCTCAGTGGTTACCACAGAGAGATCAATCCCTGCCTCTCCACTTCCCTTTATGAGGATGTTCACTACCACAGTGAGGACTCCCCTCAGTCTCCTCCAGGCTGAACAGACAGGGTGACCTCAGCCACTCCTTGTACAGCTTCCCCTCCAGCCCCTTCACCATCTTGGTTACCCTTCTTTGGACGTTATCTAACAGCTCTGTATCTTTCTTCTATTGTGTCACCCAAACTGCCCCCAGGACTCAAGGTGAGGCTGCACCAGTGCAGAGCAGAGCGGGACAAGCCCCGCCCTTGCCTGGCTGCCGATGCTGTGCCTGATGCACCCAGGACATGGTTGGCCCTCCTGGCTGTGCGGGGCACTGCTGACTCACATTCAACTTTTTGTCAACCAGGACCCCCAGGTCCCTTTCTGTGGTGCTGTTCTCCAGCATCTTGTTCCCCAGTCTGTCTGTACATCCAGGGTTGTCCCATCCCAGGTGCAGAATCCAGCACTCGCCCTTGTTAAACTTCATATGTGTTGGAGGTTAGGATTTGTTCAGATTTTTTCTTTCTCTTAGGGAATTTTTCTCCCATTTGTTGCCTAAGAGACCGGTACATGGATACTTGAGAGAGACAAAGGATGTGGCCAAGATGGGGGGAAGGGGTGCAGCTGGCTGCAGTCTCTTAGCTGGGGGACTTTCTCTTTGGAAGTGCAGAGACACTGTGAAATTTTGCCTGGGGGTGAGGGGCTGGGCTTATCCCTCGCTCTCTCGCTCTCGGGATTGGAGAGGAGACAGTCAGGGTGCTGCTGCAGGGAGAATTTGCTGCCACTGTGGAGTTCTATAGTGCACTGCTTCTCTTTACCATGGGTAAGCCTTTGCTGGTAAGAGCGGCTATTGAACTGGGACCCTTTCAACACCCGATCTCACTGGAAAACACCTTCACCATCTACTTGGGTACTCCAGCGGAAAACCCAGGACCCTGACCCCCTCTGGAGGGAGCATCTCCTGCGTGCTTGCAGCAGCTGTTTGCAGAAGCCTGGCTGCTGCTGTCCAGCCCCGCTGTTTTCTGCCGCTGCTTCGGGGTTTTCAGTAGACTTTAACTTGACACCCTGTGCCTGCCCAACCCCCCGTGGCTCCTGCTATGGCTGTGGAGTTTCTGCTACATTTTGTTTGCCACCCTGGGGGGTGTGCTCACCTCTGCCATTCCAGCCTGCTGCTCCGAGGTTCCTGCTCCAGCCTATTTCACCATCCGGAGGGGCACTGGACCGGCTGCCCCCCATGAGTTTGCAAAGGAAGCCCATTTTCAATCTCTTGCGCCGGCTGCGCCGCCATTACCCATGTGGAGAGCTGGCTGAGCTCGCGCCACAGCGCCCCCTGCAGCCGTGGGGGAATCGTCGCACCTGCCCTGCCCGGCCGGGAGCCACCAGCGCCCCGCCGGCTGTGGCCGTGCCTACAGCAAAGGGGAAAGGGCCTGACAGCCGAGAGAAGGCTGGTACTGGGTTTCTGGTTTGGTTTGTTGTTGCTGCCATCGTTGTTTGTTTGCCTTGTTATACATATATACATACTAGTAAAGAACAGTTATTCCTTTTCCCAAATCTTTGCCTGAAAGCCCTGTAATTTCAAAGTTACAATAATTTGGAGAGAAGGAGGTCATATTTTCCATTCTAAGGGAAGTTCCTGCCTTCCTTGGCGGACACCTGTCTTTCAAACCAAGACAATATGGTTGGTGCTTGCCCATCTCTCTCATTTGCCAAGGTCTCGCTGTGGGGCCTTCCTGCCCTCAAGCTCCTCCCTTTTGGTGTCATCGGCAAACTTACTATTGCTTAGAGTTCTGCATCCAAGTAATTTATGAAGAGACCTGGGCCTAAGATGAGCCTGTGGAACCCCACCAGTGACCTGATGCTGGTCTGATGTCATCCCATTCACTACAACCCTTTGTGCCCGACCTGTGAGCCAGTTGCTCATTAATCATATAACACAGTTATCCAGCTGTGTGCAAGCCACTTTGTCCAGAAGGATCCTGTGAGAGACAGTATCGAAAGCTTTGCTGAAGTCAAAAAGGATACAATCTACTGACTTTCCTAGGTCACCTAGGTAGGTTACCCTGTTGTATAACAAAATCAGGTTCGACAAACAGGAGTTTCCCCTCATGAAGCCATACCAATGACTGAGTTGTCCCCCAGGTATTTTTCAGTATCTCCCAGAATAGGATTTTCCGTGATACTACCAGACACTGGAGTGAGACTGAGTTGATTACAATGTTTCTTTGGAGGATTCGTTTCACAAATTTCGTGTGCCTCTTAAAAGGGTATATGGGAGATGTGAGGGGTTTTTCTAGCTTTTAGAAAACTATTCACTGTGGAAATGTTTTGAATCATTAAGATTTAGGTAATACATGCTGAGACTAGCCATCATTTGAAATAGTTAAAACTACAATGACAGTTAATCTCTGTTGAAAAATCCTAGGAATGTCATTAGAATTTTATTTGCAAAGTTGTATTGTCTCTTTGTTGTCTCTTTGCCTAGCTGATATTTGTGTATGCATTAGTTCTCATGTTCTCAACATAGGTTTCTGTATTTCTTGGTGGAATGTACCTTTGAAAGTTCTTTTGCTTGATATCAAGGGTTTCCAAAACATGGAACATAGATTGTATTTCTGAGGAATCTCACTCAAAATTAATGCCACTCAACTGAATGGCACCTTCCTTTTGCAGTCCTAAGAGGCATATCTGCTGCAGGAGATTTCTGAACAGATGTGCACTTCTTTCCTAGACTGGGAGGCATAACCTCTGTATTGGATAACATGCATAATTCAAACTTGAATTTTTAGAAATCAAGCTTGACAGATACCAGCAGCAGCTATCTGCAGTATGTACTGTAGTACTTAATCCTTTTACCTGAATATGCTGAACACTTAACACTGGCTTTCTATTTTCTGATGGAATGTCAGGAAAAGACTTATTACCCACCAATTAAGAGGAACCTTATATAAGTAGTAAACTCTCTTCTTGCCTGCTGCAGATGTTGCTAAGAGGTACTTGTCCATTTAGACCAGAGATACAAAGAATATTTAAAACTGGCAATGATCTAATTATATTGTGTTGAAAAGTTAAATAGCATGAACATTCATTTTAAACCTCGAAACAGACATAGAGAGGAAGACTAAAATGTCGTTATGAAATGAACCTACCCTCCCGCCCAGGAAATTGTCTGGCAGAGTTTTAAATAGGCCTATTGAATAGTCATAACATAGTTTTAAACAAATTAATGTATCCAGTGAAGATGTAGACAATAACCATGTGATCATAAGCAATATGAAAGCTGGTTTTAGTCTTTAGATACCCATCTATGATCTGGAGGCAAAGCCTTTAATTCTATAAATAACTGGCTTACAATCTTTAGAATAGTTCAACATATTGAAAATTGTAGGAAATAAGTAAGTTAAGGAAGAATTCCTACTTTTAGAACTGTGTTGTAGCCTCCAAATGGGATAGTTTTAAAATTAAGGTTATTCTTAACATGTTTTCATACTGTAAAAATTTGAGATGCTTATGGCATGTGAAATATGTTTTAATTTTAAATTAGTTGTGGTTTTTTTCTCTTTCTTCTTCTCACATATTCCTTTGTGTGAACCAAAATGAACATTCTCTCATCTTTCAACAGAATAAAAGCTATTAAGGTGCCTTAGCTAGTTGTCATCACTCAGATTTTATAAGTTGGGTTTATTATTTTTACTGTCACTGTAGATTAAACTAGCTGTAGAACTTAAAACTGATCAATTTGCTTAAGAAGCTTTGTTCCTCTAATAGAGAAGAAAATGTGGAATATGTATGTGAAAACAGAATAATAATTTCTATTAGGGCTAAAATAACTTTGTAAATTACTTAAAATCTGAATGTAGTAATTATATGGTACATTTCTTCCTAATGTACTTGTAATTTTGTAAAGCTTTCTATTCTTAATTTCTTAATTTAAACAATTTTGTGCTTTTTTCTACATTAATATGCTAATTGTAAGAAAGACTACTGAACACAGATTAGTAATTATATTAACCTGCCTTATTTGCATCCCCTAGTGTAATATCTTGGCATAGTCACCCAAATCAGCTGGAATGAGCTCTTCTGACTTGAATGAGTTTGCTTGCCAGCATGGATTATTCAAAATGACACATAGCATTAAAAGTGCTAACAGCATGTTGCTCACTTTGCCTTCCCCGTATTATGTCAGGCTTTTTTTTCCTTCCTTATGAAATAATTCTGCATTTCTTCTTTCTCAGGAAGATGCAGAGAGGGCCAGATACTTGCACCAGTCCAGTCGACATTCACATTTGGTTTGTGTTCAAACTGTATACTTTTTCTTTTTCATCATGGCTTTTAAAAACCAAACCAAAGGAAAAAAAACCATTTGGGTTCTGGTTTCATTTTCTAATGGAAAGGATGAAACTTCCAAGTTTCCTAAGTATTTGAAGTTTTAGTCATTATTTTAAGTCACATATAATGTTTAAGTTCATCTGGTATTTTATTTCCATAAATGTTAAAAAGGTAGTTTATTTTTATATGTTTCAATCTTCCAGCCTTTTCTTGCACTTTGAGTATTACTGTGTTTCTGTAGTATTTGTGAAAGAAAAGGTATCAGTACCTTAAGATACAATTTGAAGAAGAGTTTGGTATGATGCAAGGTTCTCTTTCGTTGAGAAGGTGGGAATATATTACTCATTAATGGCAAAAAATTCAGCTGAAGGTTGTAAGGTATCCCAAAGACTGCTAATGAAATATTTATTGTATGGGGTCTTTTATATCATCTTTAGGCCATATACATTGCTAAAGAATGGTTTTATTGAGGATATGTAAACATTTTCCTCGTCTTGGATCTGCCTAGAAATCAGCTGGTCATTGATCTGGGTATATAGGCCAGGAAAGGGACAAATTACTAAAATAAAAGGGTTGGTTTTATTTATTTTGGGAGTTGGAATGAGCTGTTTCTTTGTGTGACTTTTTAAAAAAAGTGATTGTCACTTGCTAAGAGGTCTTGGCAATTAAATGTAGTCTTTGATTAACTGAATTTTGTGTAATGTCATGCAAGTGCTAGAGTTAAGTGTTTCTGCAATTTGCCACACAGGTATTTTTACCAAATAATTTTGAACAGTAAATACTTTATCAAGAAAACATGTAAACTATGCTATGTGCAACAGTTAGAAACTTGTGAGCTGCTACAGATTTGCTCAGATCTGTTCTTGTCTTGGTTGACATAGCAAATACACTAAGATGGAGATTAAGTAATTGGCCATTGTCTAAACAAGAGGGTTTAAATTGGGCAGATAGCTAAGCTCATTTTTGGGAAGCTTACTTAGAATTTCTTTGACTGCCTTAGTTATTTTCTGTCATTCAATGAAGATTAATAGGATTAAATTTAAAAATTCATATCTTGATATATTTTTATAATTTAATTCTCAAGAGTTCCTCGGATGTCAGTGCATCTCACAGGAGCAGAGCAAGTACCTCCAAAAGGAGAGATCTTGTGGTGTGTAACCTGGAATGAGCATGCTTTTTATTTAGGATGTGATGTGTTCACACTGTAACATTTTCTGTGTCTACTTACCAAAGCAGTAATTTGGTGAAAGCGTGCTTATAGAATGTGGTATTAATGGGACTCCTGCAATGATTGATGTAATCAAGCACTTTGTGATAACAAATCTGAGAGCTCAAAGAAAGTGCTAAGTGAAGTTATCTTCAAGACGGAGCACTTACAGATGTGAAGGGAATTCATCTCTTCACTGCTCTCTCCCAAGGTCCCCAAAAGAGAAGGAAAATAAAGTGGAAAAAAGTTGTCCATCAGTCCTGATAGGTACAGATATTTTGTTGAAAGTTATGACAGAAAACATTTTTCTCTTTTATGTTGTGATTTTAGAACAGACAAGGCTGAAATACAGAAATTTTGCTTTTTCAGTAATGGGTATTTCTGTACATTTTTGGTATTCCTAGTTTAGGCGATTTAAACATTTGTAAGTAGACTGTTAAGCTGTTAATAGTTAGTTATAAAAGGTGTAAGTTAAGTGTTGGGATGATAATGATTACCTGAGTGATCTGTCTTCATTCTCTTGAAGGCAAGGTTGCTTATTGGAGGTAATAAAGACAGAAATAGTTTTAAAAAATAAATAGCTAAGTTGGTTAAAACTGATACAGTGTCCTATGGGTCCTGTAGGTGATACTTTTAGTAAAGCAGAGAGGGACCATAGTCTCTAAATTACATCCATAATATTAAAATACAATTTAAGATATTGTTAATATTGGATGTATTGGAACTATTGAGATAATATGAATACAGTATGAAATAATATTAACTAAATCTGGCATATATTAACTTATAAGCAAATATAAAATCTAAAACTGGGGAATTTCTGATGTTAATTTAATATCTAGAAGAAATTTTCAGATGTGCCAATAGACAAAAATAAATTATTTTTCTTGCAGTTCTCTCATTACTCCCCATTTTGAAAACTACACTGAGCAATGCTCCAGCATGCTACTGGTATATAATGTAATATTTTCAAACTACTTTCTTTTTTCCATTGTGTTACAAGTAGGCTTAGGTTGATACTAACTTATAGTTTGTATTGTGCATTGCCTAAAGTCAAAATACCTGAACTGGAAAAAAACAAGCTTGCTGTGAAAATGTAATTTGTCTAAGTTGAAAATAAGAAGTATAAACTTCACAAATTTTGCTGTTACTGAGTGACAAGAAACATGGGACACTGGCTAAACTATTATTACAAAGCTGTTTTTATTAGTATTCTTAAGAGTTGCCAAATCTGGTAGACTCCCATTCTCTTTACACTCAGCAGGCCCTTTCATTACACTGTTCCTTCTTTTTCACACACTTGCTCCTTCTGAAAACATGTTTATCCCTTTTTCCCCACCTTTATTTCCTCCCTGATCACAAAATACTATTTCCCCTTCCTCCTGTAATGTCTTTCATGTGCTGTACCCTGTAGGCAGTGACGTTCCTGTGCCTGTAAGGTGCCCTGGAAAGTCATTCCATCATGATGAGGTGCACAGCTCAACAAGGGTGCTGATGATCCTTTAGACTGCTTTGCATGTGTGGAGATGAGTCTTTTGTTACATAACCTTGTAAATGCTGACTCAGTTTAATGAAATCTACCATGTGAGACACTTAAAATTCTGTTACTAAAATCACATGAAATATTTCACATAACCTAGTGCTGTCCAAAATTATCTCACTTTTCATAAATTGAGATGCTGTTGGGGAAAAAGATTAGTTTTTATTATGTGTTCCAGCCTCAGAAGGCACTTCAGATAGGATAAATGGCATTCCTTCATGTTTAAATGTTCATAATTAGTGGAGTATGTTTTCTTGTAATTTTCCTGTATGTCTTTTTAGTCCTTCTTTGGAAAAATGGCAATTTTTTTTAACACTGTGATTTTCATTTTAATTTAATTTTCTTTTACTTAAGTGTGACAGTGCTAAGGATAGATCTGCAAGATATTTGGTCCCTGTATGTTAATACTTTGCATGTCTTTGAGTGAAGACTGGTTATGTGCTTTGTTTCTAAGGTGTAATGATATTAACTAGTGACTTTGAATTATTGATTTTAAAAAGTATGTAAATTTGTACTACCACATTTTCAGACCTAGAATAGTTTTGTAATTCTAACACTTCCTGTAAACTACATGTATAAACTTTTTAAGGGAGAAAAGACAACTGTCTTGCAGTAAGCACTTTCTGGTATGTAGTTGTTACTTCTAAACTTAGTAGTGAAGTGACATACAGATTAGACTGGGAGGACATTCTTGGAGGAAAAAAGTGTGTATGCATCTATTTGTATTCTCCATTACCACATAGAAACTTTAACTTAATCTAATGGAAAGTTATTTCAGTCCAGAGAAAAAGCAGCTGGTTGCTATATCTTTACTTTAAAAAGTTGTTTCATATTTTTATGAAGTGATAGTAGGTTGCATCACATTCTCAGTGGTATTATGCTGCATAAGATCTATGTGTGTCTTCTAAAGAAGAAAAAAGCATCAAATACCACTAAAAGGAATCTGTAAGCAGCTTAAAAAGCTGTATTTGTTTAAACAGCAATGTTATCTGAATTAGCTATAGATAGGCAAGCACAAGATAGTGCTTAAATTAGTCTGCATTGTTAAACTTTTTTAGTTTATTGGTTTAAAATTTTTTGTGAAATATGAGAACTGTCTTTAAGCCAAGCCTATGTTAATGAGAATAGGGTTGATTATAGTTTCACTTGCCGGTTCCTTTTAACACAGCGACAGAAGCCTGGCCTATTTTTTTCTAATTTTGTAGTTAGAATTTCCTGTGTTGTTTCTGTTTTAGGTGATAAAAACCTTAAATCCTTATGTTTGACTTCTTTATATTTTAAGATTGAAGATGCTGTTATATAGTGGTATTAATTCTCAAAATTTTATTCTTAGAGTCATGCTTACAATGAATCTCATAGTTCAAAGAAGAAAGTTGTTTATTTCCATAAAGGTTTATTGGTTAGTTTTCTAGTGTAATATTCATTATAAATATACTAAGTGTGTATCGTTACGGATAAATTTGTTAGCTTCCTGACATTTGCATAAATGTTTTTAGGAAAAAAGAAACCTCATTTTGATCAGATTCTGACCTCAATTTATGTTTGAAACTGTCTTCATATCAGTGCAATACCATCAATGGAATCAGCTGAATAGAAATCTTGTTCTGTTGGAGGCCTGGAAAAGGCTCTTGGAATTATTTAAAAGTGGCACTTCTGTGGATTAAAGTTTATTCAGTAGGGATGGAGATATGTGTTCTACTATTCCCACTTTGTCCCACATCAGAGAGTTAGGAACATTTTATATGTAGATGTACAGCAGATTGAATTTGCCATAGACCTTGATGTTAACCCAGTGATTTACTGAGAAAGGCATGTGGATTATTGCGATCTTGCAGAAACTATTCTAGAAAGTTTTGGTGTACAACATGTGAATATAGTGCCAATAAATGAAATATTTTGGATATAATTTTTCAGACAGTTTTTGGTGCTGATGAATTAGCAATTGCATTAGGGGTTGGGGTGTTAGGGACCAAGTCTGGAGAGCTGGCCAGAGTAATGACACGTACATTGATACGATTTGAGCATCGTTCTGCCTTTATTGTTCAACTATGCAAGCTTATATCTACTTTTGCAAAGATTCACGCCCAGTCCCTCTAGACGGCCCCTAATCCGCGGGGGAGCCGACCAGTGTATAACTTTGCCAAGGACTCTCAGGGCTGCCTGCAGCCAGGTGCTTTCAAGGCTTGCCTACAGCCAAGGGCCTGTTCAGGGGCTTTTCCTCAGCAACCCTGGGTTGTCCAGTCTTTCCAGGGATATCATATGCCCCTGTTCCACAAGGAATCCCTCTACATTGGGGAGGTCAGAACAGCAGTGGACATTTGTGTTGAGACTAGACTGAAGTAATTTTGTATTTACTTATTATTGTATTACAGCATTTCTCCATGTACTTTTGAGGTGCTATTTTCTTGTTCTCTTAGTTCCTAAACAAAGGAGTAGTGTGAATATTTCTGCTTTTTATTGCCTATTGAGATATGAAGTGCTGTATTCTGCAGGCACTACTTTTTGCCATGTTTTCGTCTGTCTGGTTTTTCTTTTTTGCATGTGTGTATGAATTTTTTGCCTCACATGTGAATGTATATTCAATTTGTGTAGAGAGTGTCAAAAATCAACAGAAATAAGCCAAATTATAATTGCTAGACTTTCACTATGTGCACTTGGTGTAAGGAATAGTGGTAGGGCACAGGCTAATGCTGGTGTCACATAAACATCCAGCCCCTATTCAATTATCAGGAATTTCTGTCATCCTGTCTCCCCAAAACGTTTTGATTTATGATGCTATCTAATGGAAAAAAGATAATGTAAATAACTGTACTAATTATTAGCAAGTCTTATCAGTTATGTTTTTCATTTATTTCTTACTACACTTGTCAGGCTTTTGGGGTTTTCTTATTTATTCTGGAGAAAAAATACCAAAATTTATTTTGTTTGAGCATGGCATTAGAAATACAGATAATGCTGATATACAGAGTACATAGTAGTTTGGGGGGTTTTATTCTTTACTTGCTTAAGAAAGTTATATGGATTTTGGGTCAACAGTAGGGAAAACTTCACAGCATTCTGCACAAGCTTGGGAGCTTGGGAGCACTTGGGCAATGTTAAGATAAAACTTCTGTTTGCAAGATCTACAAATGCAGCCTTTGTTTTCTCTCTTCTTTTCTTCCTCACCCCTCAGAGTGAAATTTACTATGATCAAAGAAATTATAGCAGCCTTGGATATAGTAAACCAGTTCCTTCCTACCATATTCGGGTCTGTCTCCTCTTTCTATATTAATTTCCTTATTTATATAAAATATGTATATGTGGGTTTCCTTACTTATGCCGTATGATGCTAACTTATTTCTCTATGACACTTCAAATTATTGCAGTTAAAAGTAGTTACAGTTGTATTTTTTGCTCGTAAGGGTTGTGTTTTATAAAATTAATGTATAACATGCAGGTTACTCTGCTCTGCATGTGAGGTTTTGAATTTAAAATAACTTGTTTCATGATTCTGTATGATATGCAGAAAACAACCAAGAGCTGTGACAGTTGCTCTTCCAAATTCCCATCTTCTAAAAACAACAAAAAAAGTCTTAAATGTTTAGCACCATTGCACTACTTTTTTTCCATCTAAACAACTAAACACTGATATGTCATGAGATGAGTAATATCTTCTGGTACCTGCAGCTACGGTCATGGGCAGGTTTAAATAACTAGCTAGAGGAAACTGATACGTTATTTGAAAACTACTTAATTTTTTGCACTCTTTTCCACAAATCTACTTGCAAGAATACTAGATAGCTTTAATAATCTTTAAATTGATTTCAAAGGTAACAGGTTTTTGTGGAGGCTCTTCCACTCTTTTCTGAAAGTTTCTGTCTACTACAGATAAGTTAAAATTCAGTATTTAAATCTTTAGAACTTTTGCAAAATATAGAGCAATAAATAAAAAAAAATTACATATGCAGAAAAAATATTTCTGATTTGTTCTGTTCTTCACATTATAGTCATCTTCTCTACACAGTGATCCAGCAGCACCAGCTAGGAGTTACAGGGTTAGTACAATGTAAAATAATATCTCTCTTATCTTTACATGTTTGAATGGCTCACAGAAATGTAAAATTACACTTTTCTTCATAGGTGTCTCCTTTAAACACTGGTTTGATGAGAAGTATCGGTTTGGTTTGTAAGCACCATTTGCATGGTTGCCTTAAACTTGTATTGTATGGCCATGAGGCTTGACAGTATTACATGTGCATTTTTTGGATATTTTTAGAGTTGAATTTGCTGTGTCTCATTTTCTGGAGGCATTAATTTTCTTAACATTGTTAAATTGCCTCCTTAAAGTATTTTAGTAGTTACCGTTTTACTGCTCTTTTTACAGACAAGCATAGAGCTGGTGAATGCAGCAATGATGTTGAAGAACACTGGGAGTAGAACAAGTTAATTCAAGCATACTAAGTAACAGCTGCATATATAATACTAGAAAAAGTATTTAAAGCAGTTAAGCATTTGGATAGAAAAGTCATCAGGAGATTACTGAAATTTGTGGTAAACACACCTTGAATACTTTTAAATAGGATGCCATATTTAAATTTAATAAACATACAAAAATGCAATAGCATGAAAACCTAATCTGCATCTTAACAAAATAAAAAGCTGGTAGTGCCTAAGAATGGCTAAGATAGGTCTACAAAAAATTATCTTTAAAAAGTGACATGCATGTCTGAAACTTTATGCCTTTTGCTGCTATAGTAGTTCAAATCCATCTTACACTGCCATTTAGAGACATGCTAAACCTATGTAAAAAATCATCAAATATTATGTAGTATTTTTAAGTAGTTAGATCTTTTTTTGCACTTGGATTGCAAACAGATGATTTACCTTTTTTGGCTTTGTGTATGTTCTCAAGAAAACGTTAGAAGACTCAATGAGAGAACAAGACCATAAAGACTCCTATTACATATAACTCTGATATACATATAATTCTAGTTTCTGCTAGAGGTTTCTTCATAGATAGGGGTGAAGCAGCATGAAACTGTAATTTTTTTTCTTTTTAAGTTGCATTGCTCAGAGCTGCTTTTATTATCCAGTGCATAAATAGATTCAGCCTTGCACCTTTAAACATCCTCTTTCAGGAAAATGTGCGTGGGTGAACACAGAATAAAACCGTTAAGTGTACAGCATAGCTTCAGTTCCCAGGGTGTGTTAAAACTTCTGCAGGCTTCAGAGCAGTTAAAACCAAACTGCAATTTAAATATTTAATTTAAGTATGCAAATAGTTAAGATTTGATTTTTTTTTTTTAACTATTTGGCTGTATTTCAAGGGAATTCTTTGAGTGACACATGGAAATAGACATGCTTAGTAGTAATAGTAAATGCTGCTGAGAATCTTTAAAAATTGTTTGTTTTATTAAAAAGTATGCTACTAACTGCGAATGCATAGATAGGGTAAAAGAGTACGTGACTGTGCATAGGAATTAGTGTATGAGTGTGGCATGATAATTGCTCAGACTGGATATAAATGGTACTTCATTCCTTCTTTCTCAGCCCTCGTTGTGTGGTGATGGATGACATAACTCAAATAGTTCTCGCACTCTTAGTGTAATAGGCCTTTGGTTGTTTATTGTCTTTTCTGCAGACAAAAATCTATGAAAGTTGTGAAAGTATCCTTCATAACTTTTCTTTAGCCATCTGAATACAGTTATTCTTCAAGAGCAAGCTCAGTCCGAAGTAGACCTGTGGTGAGCATTCCTATGCATGATTTGCTGAATGCTTTGATATGAACACATTAGCAATTATGAGTACATCCACTTGGGATGTTTTCACTGACCAACACACAGACTTGATTTTTCTGTTCCACATAAGAAGTTTTAATTTGTCAGAAATGTGATTTTTAGCAAGATGTAAATTTTCAGCAGTAAGACAGTAAGCTGTAGACAAAATAAGGAATTTGTTTTTCTAACTATCTTTTTAATGTTTGTAATAAACAACTAGTAACTGTAGTACATTGTTGGGGTTACCACCCTATGTCATGGTTGGAGTTACCACCCAGTATCCAAAATGAGAGAAATGAATTTCTGTACCTGTATTGTATTAAGTGTCATTCCAAAGTTGGCTTTTTGTGCTGCAAAGTGATTTTAAATGGTTTTATATTACTTCTCCCTCAGAACAATTGTCTAAGTTTCATTGATACATCTGCTCATTTGGCATGCTACACAAAACAAAAAAGTGATCAGTGTTCTAGTATGGGCTAAATTGAAATGTTCAGTCCTCTTTTAAATTTCATACATATTAACAGTGTCATAGGTACTAAACAAATAAAACCACATTTGTCAGAAACTAATGATTTTAGCTACAAGAGATATCAGAGTGAATTTTTGAGGGTGTAGGAAAAAGGTAATTTTACTATGCTTTATGAAGTTCTAAAACCTAACAGGTATTGACCTACATTTGTAATCTCCTGCACTATGAAAACACTACTTGTCTCCTTAGAGATTCATTTCTTAAAAGTATATACTTTTAGATATATAGGAATATATATATATCAGATCTCACTATGTATATGTTATACCAATAATGCCAAGGTAACATCCGCTCACACTAGTGAATGCTTAAGGGAGTTCAAAGTGTTTGTTTAATGAAATAATTCTGAAAAGCAGATGAGGTAAAAGTCTTACGAATAATTTAACATTCATTTCATACTGTTTCTGTGGCTTGTATTTTGGTTTTACTCTGAGTAATGCATTTGAAGTCAGCTTAGTACAGTCTGGAAATCAGAAGAGAAAGTAGGAGAGATGGAAAATTTGAGATACTGTGAGATACTTGTGAGATACTGTATGATGCTTCTCCATCTTAAAATGTATTGGTTTTGATGAACCCATTGGGAAAGATACTAGGAGTACAGAAAGTATAGAAGGAGGAACAGCAAGGTTTATCAGATATATGGACTTTTCAACAGCACAGAGAAGTGGATTTTGAATGAGAGACCAGTGTTGTTGTAGATTGTAGCCCAAGTTGTTTGTTCTTTTGCTGTAATCATAATAAATAAGAATTCTCTTCAGTATCTTTATACTTTGCGAAAGGCTAGCGAAATAGGAAAGTTTAGCCAAATTTCCAACTATCAAAATTTATCTGCCTAGTTACATTTAAAGAAAATTTGGATACTATTTTAAATATAGATGCAGCTTTATAGCTGGAAAATCTGTTGTCAGAGAAATAGAACATAGCATAGACAGCATATACAAATTCTGTAGTCCTAAAATAGCATAATCTGAGCCAGGTTTTCATCAGTAAACTGTTTTTTATATAACTGTTGTATATGTAACTTCTGGACATCTCACTGTCTTTTAATCAGAATGAGGCTACACATGCATCAAGTATAAAGAAATTTTTTTTTAAATGGTGGGAATTGGATAAGGACAATATATTTTCAAACTGTTCATATAAGGATTTCTTCTCCTATAATCACTTTCAAAACTAAATACAATGTTCACGATAACTTTCTGCCTTTTGAAGTAGAATATTGTCAGCAAGCTTATGATAAACCCACTCTTATTAAATACTGTGTTTTACATGCATAATGTTTCTCAGTTGAATATTTCACTTGAATTCCCATGGCAGATGTAATTGCTGTAATGAACTTAGATGTAGTTTGCCTTTTTTTACAAGCAATGTGTAGCACTAGCATTTTTTTCCCCACCTTTTTAGGTGCCTGTCTGACATACATCTTTGGGGAGTAATTTTACCTTCTAGTGTAAGACATCTTAAACTTATGACTGAGAAGCCCAGATTATAACTAGCACTGTTGGTTTTGTGTTGATTTGAAAAAAGACAACATTTGTAGAGAAAAATAAAAATTTTTATTTATCAACTTATATAATCTGTCTTTTATGATCTGCAAACTTTTTTTTAAGGTAATTTTTATAGTTTGTGTTTGATCCTAAATTAGTACTAAACCCTTTGGTATCTGGTTGCATGTTTTTTATATTACTCTGATTGAGGAAATTGAATCAATAATAAATGTTCATTGTTTTTAGTGCAATAATGGAGATTTAAGGTAGGATTTTTTGTTCTTTAATAAACTTTTGTTCATTCACTGGTGTCATCTTCAGTTCTCTTTTACCTACTCCTTATCTTTTGAAGTCCTCTGATTTTTCTGATCAAAGTGAAACTGCTGCTGACTATTTCAGTCGTTCCAGCCCCAGGGGAAGCATTGTTTTCGATGCAGATGACAGCCAAGTTTTGACTAGTGTGAGTGTAATGCTTTTATTTACACTGTGGTGAATATAGCAAATTTACTAACTATGGATTTTCTTCTCATACTCTGAAACAGTAAATACTTACATGAAAGCATTTTAAATTACTTAATTGCAAATAGGTTTATTGTGGGGTTGGGGCTGGTTTTTGTATAAAAGTGTACTGAGTGAATTTTTAAAAAGCATGCTGCTTTATTTTAAGGGAGATTTTGCCTGTTGCTAGAAGCATGTGACAAGTGTAACACTTCACATTTTTGTGTGTGTGCGATAAGCTTAGCAATCTCTTAAAGACCCAAACATTTTATATTTTTTTCTTATGGAAATTAACAATGCTAAGGGGTTTTGGGTACTTTTGGAATACTATTACTTCTTTAAGTGACAAAAATACTTAAAACTGTGCCCACATTAATGCATTTTAGTGTTCATTCATCCCGTATGAGATTTTGTCAGGATCCATTACTGAAGCACTCCTTGTTTGCTATGCACTTGTACTGAATCCCATGTCAATCAACAGATCATGTTACAGGAAAATTACCATGGTGGTTTTCCTGTGCATCTCCCTTTAGGCTGAACATTGTTTATACCAAACCTAGCCACCTTCTTTTGCTGCTGTAAGTTCTAAAAATTCTTTTTACTTGCAGTCAAAAATTTGTGTTTAATAGCATGGAGAAGAAAGGGAAATTTCTGTTCTTAGGTATATCTTTTGAAATAGCAGTCAGGGTTAGCACATGCAGTAGGTAGGCAGAGAGGCTGAGAGCACCTGTGTTTGTTGAGCAAAAGGAATGCTGTGTGTTGATCAGCAGTGTGTAAGTGCTTGCTTAAGTGAGAGCTAAAGTCTTCGTACCCTTGCCAAGCAGTGCAACAAGGGCCAGCAACTTCACGCTGCAGTTTAGGAGTTCAGATGAGACATTCCAAGAAGCTCCACAAGGAGGTTATTGTTGCAGTCTGTCAGGTTACTGCAAGGCTGGAGAGCCTCTGTGTTCAGGAGCTGGTGAGACTTAGCTAGATCAAGACACAGCTGTCCTGGACTGTTGGCTGTGGTTCTGCTTTAAATGGGAGACTGAGAGGTAGAGTACTCCTGCAACCACTTTCTGTGACTTTGCATTTAGATGATACTTTAATACAGTTATAGTGCTATATAAATTGTAATAATTCGTGTTATTTATGACCTGTACATTCTCAAATCAGGAGAGACTAATCATTTATCCAGCTTAAACTTAACCTTTTTTTCCCCATAATAAAACTGACTTTCTGAAATTAAAGCTCTGCTAAAAGAAATATGGAGGCTGAGACTGGCAGTTATGCTACCTTCTCAGTTGCTTGTGTTATCATCATCATTATGTGTTAATAGATTCCAAATTTATATTTTTATTTAGGTTAGTCTAAATGTGTCAGATCAGTTGGATTCTTCACATCGTTTTATAGTCATACTGGTGACAAATATTTACAATATGTAATTTCAGTACATCATTGGAGGTGGTGAATTTCTCAGGAAGAAGCAATGTTGCTTTTATAGAGACCACAGTAGGAGGGAAAAAGAAAGATCTTATAAAGTAGTGTTTGTTTCTTCTGTGATTGCAGTAGGCTGCCAAAACTCTTTTCTCTGGCATGGAGAAAAACAGGTGTTCTTTGAGAAGCAGGATAACATGAGATACCATACTAAATGCATGTCTAATACCACATATTTTGATTCATAGAAATGTAGAAAAAGTGGACATCTACAATATAATTTTGCAGTAGCAGAATTTCCTAAGTAGGAAGGAAGTGTGGTAGTTCTTTTACTTAGTCTTCAGTACATAAAATATTAATTGAAATTATTTTATAGGTTGCTTTTACTTAGTATGCTTTAGTTATAGGCTCTTACCTGAACCGATTTTATTGTGATGTAATTGCAGGTTTCACTAAAGAGATTGAAAGTACAAATGTGTTTTCTATTGATTAGAATAGACAGAAGTGCATGTCACACTGCTGTCACTGACTGCCTTAAGTGTACTTGCATGAAGCTTTGCATCTGTTATGCCACCAAGTGTTGTAGTGATTACTCTGTTGAAATTCAAAATAGTAAAACATGTTTTGTTGTTCTGTATTGGTAATGACTTTTTAAAAACTTTAAAGAAAGTTTCTGGCTTTTTCTTTACAAGCAGTCATTTATTTTGCAATTGAGGTAAAAACTACTTTTTTAGGCTGAATATTGTTTTTCCTGTTTTTCCTTTGCTAACATCTGGAATTTTTTTAATTGTTTCATTTTTAAATATTTTTGAACGAAAGATGCTGATTCAGTAGTCTCTTATTACAAAAGGTAATCATGTTCCCTATTCTCTTTCAGCTGGAAGAAAAGAGTGAAAAATCACATTCAGAAATATTTTCAAGGGTAAGAGTTTTTAATTCAAGAAGTACTTAAAGTCAGTGTTCATCCACAAATTCGCAAGTGTTGAAATAGTTCAAAAAGTATAAATGCTGTGTATTTTCCGTCAAGGTTAGCTTGCAAAGATATTTTTAGATACACTTTTTATTGCCCAAAATTAATGCTTTGTGCGTTTTATTTTTTGAGGAAAAAAAATTAATCTTTAGTTTACTTTTGGCCAGTAATAATTTTCTATACAATTTATTTTTCATGTGAGAAATACTTAACAGGAAAGGCTAAAATTTAAGAGGCTAAGGCTATAAAAATCCATATGGTATGGTATATGTTCATTGTAGGCTTTCTTCTGAATCCTGGATGGCAGAAATCATAATTTTTAGTAATATTGTAAATGTCTATAATATTTCAGAACTAATAGCTATCTTATGAATGTCTTCTGGACAGATGACTCAAAATTGTAATGTTCTGATACACTAAGTCATCAAGAGACCAATATTTTACCAAGAAAAACACAAGTGCTGGAAATTAAGCAATGGAAAACACTGTCTGTAAGCTAATATTAAGAAAACCAAGAGAGAAAACTCTTCTGTGACTGTGAAGAAATTTACAGAGTATTATCAAGTATACCAGAAATAGCCATATGATTCCTGATACAATGTTTTTCCCTTTTTTTAAGCCTTCATCTCGCAACTCAGTAAGTGCAACTCCTTTGAGTGGCAACTCATCTAGGAGAGGAAGTGGAGATGCAAGTAGTCTGGTGGATCCTGATGCCTCCCTCAGTGAATTACGGGTAAATTGCATTTTCAGAGAATTTGGAGCTAGTTGAAGTAGGAAGATTGTTTTTAAATACAGAACATGTCTAATAATAAGAAAATGTTATGAGGATGTAATTTGCAATCATGAAGGATTTCTTTACTTTCTTGGTAATTTATCTTGGTATTTTTTGTGCTCAAAATTATTGTTTAAGAGTTCAGGTTATTAAGATAAGACTTTTTAATGTCAAATGACCTATCTGAGATGGCTTGGAGTCAGGGTTATAAAAAAACCCTTAATTTCCATCAAGTTGCTGTGAATTAATTATAATTTCTGGGAATTGTTGCAGGCTTTGTTTTGACAGAAGTGCATGTAAACCTTTTAATGCTTTTTTGACTTTAAATTATTTCCCCATACTTCTTATGCAATGGTTCATTCCTATGTCCTGCAGGATATCTATGATCTTAAGGACCAGATACATGATGTAGAAGGGAGATACATACAGGGACTTAAAGAATTAAAGGTATCAGGGCTCCTCCCAAGCATGCATTCTGAATGGGTGTTTCTGGGTAATGGAGTTATCACTGGTTTCACTAACATACAGTGGCTTCACTAACAAATTTTAGAATTTCTTTAAAGCATGTCTCTAATTTTTAATGCATGAAGAGCATCAGCTTAAAATGTACATGAGATTGCATATGTTCACTGTTTCATTAATGTTAGAAGTATTAAACTTTGGTATTTTTATGTATATAGGTGTTATCTGATAATGAGATATTCAGTTTATATTTTTAGAGGTTTGTTAGCAAATAAACAGATATACAAAATAATTACTAGGTATCAAATGGGGAACAAAGAAATGGGAGGTAATTACAGCAAAGAACTTAAGAATTAGTCTTCCAAGTTTCAGCAAGTATTTCATATTATAAAGCAAAACCAAAATAATAATTTTGAAAGATGTACTGCAATTAATTTGGGTAGACATATTGCTTGCAGGAGAAAATTAATTTTGTTTTAATTCTTTACCCTTAAAAAAGAACTTCTATTTATGCTTATGGTTTATATTCCCATTATTTTCTCTAAACCACAGGTTGTTTTTTTCAGCATTAGATTAATGAGTGCTAAGAAAACTTTCCTGTCTGACAATCTAGCATGCACTGTGGTAGTCACATCCCCACCACCCCAGACTTTCACTGCTGGGAGTGAAACCCCTGTGAGTCACCCAGTGAGTGAATGGGTGCTGCGCTAGACTGGCTACACACACCATTCTCACACTGTCAGTCAAGGTCTCTTTGACTCAGCCGTAGGTTTCCCATAACAGAGCCTCAGACGTCTGATTTCTCTAAGTACTTCAATCATGGCACAGTCACACATAACCAACTTGAGATCAAGCTGGGTGCTGCCAAGGAGGGACCCTGAACCAAACAGTCCCTGGACTTTTGTATCCGCAGTCCGTGCACACAGTAGTCTGGGGTCTTCTGCTGAGCCATTGGCTCCTGCTGTATCTCTGAGTGGCTGGTCACCTGGCTGGTGCCACAGGTTCCCATGCCCTTTGTTGTGCAAAGGGTCAGTGCCAGATCACTGCTCTTGCTGGGAACTCCAGCCATTTCCCCACACACAGGGTGCAATCTGCAGTTTGCACTGCAGCAGCACACTGAACTACATGGACTAGGTGTAGTCTTCCACGTGAGATTTGTCTGTATTTTGACTTGTTTAAACTAGTCTGTAGGTGTTTCTTTTATACATTTCCACACAATTAACAGCATAGTAAATTTAAAATAATCATACTTTTTCGCTGTTTTGTATTGAAGGGAAATGGAATTCAACAAGTTATGGGGCTTACAAATCTTGTTCAGGATATTTGTTCTGTTCTCTTTCCTGTTGTCTAATTGTGAATTGTTTCATGTAAAACTAAGGAGAACTTTTCATATTTGTTTTATATCAATATAGAGACTGAATTGAATGAATGCTTCTTGTATTAGAGCATGTAACAGTGATGTATTTATCAGCTTCCTTGAATTTCTTCAACAATTTATTAGATTATGTAGTAAGGGGAAAATATGTAATATGAGCTGTTTAGTGTAAGCAAAAATATTACCTCTTTAAAGAATAACTTTACCTTTAAAAGTAACTTTCAACCTAATAGCAATATGCTCAGATGTAGTATGTTTTGGTTTAGTTATATTGCCATATGACTATTAAAAGGACTTCAAAGAGTAGTAGATTACAAGATTATTAGACAGAGACATATGAGACACAGATGGAGTGTAATGTGAAACTGCTTCATATATTCAAAATGTATCTATCTATGTCACAGTGACCACCACTGACCACTGCCCAGGCTAGCCCCTGCGGTGTGCAACTGAAGTGGGAAGCAGCTGGAGGCTCTTGGCTTTAAAGCTGCTCCTTAGGAGTTCAACTCTGCCCAGGGGAGCTGAAGCTCCAGGCACAGTGGCTGTCAGCAGTCCAGACGAGGGAGAGGATAAAAAGTAGCAAGGAGGCTTGCCACAGGGGGCAATGCAAGTTTATGGGAGACAACTCACAGGAGACAAGCCCCAAACTGCTCCAGGGAACCTCTTATAAAGGGAGGTGTTACAATGGGGATGGCTTAACTGGGGACCGATAGAAATCCCTAAGGGAGGGATATGGACGAGGATAGACATTTCCATGGGCCAATAGCCTCAAGGGGAGAAGGGAAAGGGATCACATGCCCCAAATGGGGCATCGAGGTTTAGGGGATTTCCAAAGGGGGAGGTCTCTAGAGGGGTAGGGTCTCGGGGGATTGATGGGGACCATATAAGGGTAAACCGGGAGGTTTCAGGTGATGGACACTGAACCTTTGGGAACAACAGGAGGGGTTTGGGTGATTGATAGGGAAAGAGCTAGAACAAGGGGAGGAGAACAACCATGTAGGGAGCACCGGGGGAGCGGCTTGGGTCTGGGGCAAACCAACTGGGAATAGGAGTGGGAAAGGTAGGGATGTACCATTGGGGTACAGAAAACTTGTATAAAAATACAATAAAGGCATCGCATCACCACAGATCTAACTCTCACGCCTTTATGTGTTTGTCAGCATCTCATGACTACTGTTCTGACTCATGGCTAATGGATTATTATTTATTGTAATCCATTACAGTTACCAAAGAGCGCAGTGTGCAATAGTAAGATCTTCATCTATGCTTGGCTTTCAGAATTGAACTGCATTTTGATGTTATTGTTAATACTGAGTAATACGTTCCTAAGTTAATTCTCATTCCATAGAGATTCTTTAGGGAACCTTTTTTTTAATTAGGAAGGTACTGCCTTTTTCTCAACTTGTACTTGATCAGTTTTGGTTTTTGTATGTTATAGGAGAGTTACTAGGATACCTGCATTTACACTACGTTTAAATGTTAGGGTTTTTGGTTGGTTGGTTGGATTTTTTCCAGTAGTTGACTAATGGGGATTTGTAATCACACTACCTTGTGAGCTCTCTGGTTGCCCTTATGCTGATAAAAGTGTGGGTTTTACCTGGCTACAAATATGCTGGGTGTCAGCAGAATAAACTCTAATGTGGCTAGTTCTGGTTTAGTTAGGTCTTCAAATTTTTCCTATCTCAGTTTGATTCAATTTTGTTGCTTCTTTGTATATTTCTTTGCATCAACTGGAAAGGAATCCTGTTTCTTTCCTCAAAACTTTTCTTTTATGCTTTTAACAATGCACTCTCTTGATGTCTTTTGGCTTGAATCATCTTGTTCTAGCCAAGCAAGCTAATTTTTATAGCACTTTGACTTTACTGAAAAGTTGTGGGTGGTATTTCTTCATATCTTTAGGTTATATGCAGAGCCTTATCTATTTTCATTCCATCCCATTCCCACTGCTTCTTCCTTAAAAATCCTACAGCCTCCTTCAAGTGTTTCAGAAATTATTTCAAGTCAAACTGGAAGACTTTGTGAAACTACGTGGAATTCTTGAACCATGGGGAACATGTATAATACTTGAAAAGAAGACAGTTGCAAAGAACTCTTTGCAATGTTTCAGTTTTTTTAACCTGTTAAGAGACTTTGACATAATTTAGCTTCTCTCTCAGAAGCAGTTTTCACTCTTTAGTATCCAAATCAATTTATTCCTCTTCTGTAACTGCAGATTCACCCTCCTCTCTCCCTGCCATGACTTTTTTGATTAATGACATTCTAATACAATGTTTTAACTCCCAACCTAGTCTTGTCTTTAAGGCTGGAGTCCTGGAACATGTGGCATACAGTAAGAGGCTGAGAAAATAGACATTGATAAGTCTGGGAGGAGTTGTTGGCAATATTGTTCCTGTTTTCAGCATGTCTGATAGGAGGCTGTGGAGAATAGAGGGCAGACTTCTTTGCAAGGGAAATATGCAACAGACAAAAGTTGTGTTGTAAGAGTAGAAATTCCAATTAGAAAAAAGAGTTTTCACAAGGAAAGTAAACACTGGTGCAGGTCATCCAGCAAGGTTGACCATCTGCAGTCTAGATTTCTGGAGATACTTAAAATGGAGATGAGCTGTGACCAGCCTTATCTTGGTTGACCCTCTTTAGTTAGGACACTGGACCAGATGACATTCTGAGATCTCTGCCAACCTAAATTACTACATGACTCCAGTCACCACATTCACAGAAATAATCAAATCAGACTTTTGTTCCTAGTTGCATTATTTTTTTGGTTATATTTCATATTTCCCTGTGAAATTACTATAGCATTCATTATAATCCTAATATTTTCCTTTTTTTTTACTCTAAACTGGATTATTCTTTGAAAATCTTTAGGTTTGCTGTCTCTAGTATTTTGTTTTGCCAATCTTTACAAGCTTTGTCATATTTACAGCATCTAAAAAAAAATTGTTTTCTCTGGTTTTAATCTTCAGAATTACTTGCATGCAGTTACGTTTATATTTTTTCATTTTTTTCTTTTTTCTTATCCTGAGTCATCTTTGCTGTTTGCTACTACCCAGATGATAATGGTATTTTCTTATATTTTCACAACTTACACTGTTTTGTCTCTTCTGATCGGTAGTTATTTTTTCTGGGGTTTCAAAAAATTGCATTTTGCCAGCAGAAAATTCCAGAATTCAGTGAACGGAATAGAAATGTATAAATACATGTGATTATGATAAAATTATAAAAGGTAAAATACCTACTCTAAGGACAGCTTTCCCAGACTGGAGATTTACAACATGAAATAGGGTTTGGGGATAGGGATGTTTTTTACTTTCTTATAGCAGAATATTGAACTGTGACTTGGTATTTCTAAAAAGATATGACTGTAATTCCAAAGCAAAAATGATTGCCTAATTTTACTGTTTAACAGATAGCAGTCTTCAGTATTTTCTTAGAAAACTTAGATTGTTGGCACCTTCTCTCTTAATATCTTAATTTTAGTGTTCTGTTTTCCAGAAAACCCAAGCTTCATGCCTTTTCTGTGCTAGTGCTTCTACTGTCATAATACAAATAACTAAAAATGGAGATAATGCTACTTACGCCTTCAAGGAACAGATTACATGAAGTACAAGGTGATTTGTAGTAGGGCATAGATCTACTTTGTCCAGGGATTGGCATAATAGTTCTGTTCCAATTCTATAATTAGGACTCTGAAAATCAATTTTTATTATTTTTAAATCATAGAATGTTAAGGGGTTGGAATGGACCTTCAAGATCATATAGTCTTGTAGTGGGTTCTGTTCGGAAACCGGGCAGAAACACCAGTTAAGTGTAGTGGTTTGGTTCAAAATATCCATTACTTATTTCCTTCTGTGAGATAAGAATTAGGAGAAAGCAAAGCAGGCACAAAACTTAAAAGAATATAAAGAAGTTTAACAGACCTCAAAGAAAGAAAAAAGTCAGACTAAACCTTCAGAACACTTCTCCTCCCCCCACCTTTCTCCCTTCTCCCACTGACAATGTAAAAAGACAACCCTTGAGATTTTCAGGCAGTTTACCACCTCTATAATAATCTTTTCCAGTTCACTTAGGGAAAGGAGTCTCTCTTGCTCATGCTATGGAGACATCTCCACAAGAACTTCTCTCATGGCTTTAATGTCACAGCGAGACAGCTGCCCGGGTTGGTTCTCTACTCGGATGTGGAAGTCCCTTCCCTCGACTTACAGCTTTCCCCACAACTGTTTGCAAGGATCCAATCTTGAGCTAATGGGGTACCATTTTAAGGATGAGCTGTTCAGAAACGAAGGTTCTCTTCACCTATCTCAGGGAGCATCTTCATCTCCAGGAACAGAGGTCTTCTCCCTCCCTGGGAGAAAGGGTCCTCATAATTTTCATCTCTCTGTTCAAGCTTCTCATCAAATAACAGCTATTTCAACATTTGCTTATTTCAGCACAGGTACTTTTGCTCACAGTTACAGTCATTTGCTTGTTTCAGCACAGGTACTTTTGCTCACAATTGCAGTTTGAACGCTCCACCCCCCCATGCTTTATGAAATTACAGCGGGTACTCTGATGTATCACAGTCCATCACCATAGCTTTACAACAGAATGTCAGCTTCTAGGCTTGAAGCATCTCCTCTTTCTCCTCCCTCAGGGTTTCAGCTCTTCCTTCTTCACTGACTTTGGTGTATCTATGGTGTTCTCTTCACTTGCCTCCACCTTCCCTCTAACTCGGGAGAGGATTGATGTCTGCAGGCTTCATCTGTTCTGGAGGAAACTTACAGCACTAACAAAGGGTTAATGTCACCCGGCCCCGCAGCTGGAATTCGCTTATCGCTCTTGGTCACATGATCTTTTCCGGGCAGCGGCCTCAGATGAATCTTCGGCTACACTGGAGGGGGGGAAAGCGAGGGGGGGAAATCGGGGCCGCGCCGCCTGCATGGAGCAGAGCTGTGGGGCTGGCCCGCACTGAGGGGCTGCGGGTGGAACAGGGCCGCACGGCTCCAGGATAACTGTCTCTCGGCCTGGCCCGGGCCGAGCAGGGCCCGGCCCGGCCCCGCTGGGCTGCACAGGCCCCCCAGTTAGCTGTCCAAAAGCTGGAAGCAAGAGAGCTTTCCCGGGTTTTGTTCGTTCTTAAGTGTGGATCACAGAGGCGTGTCAAGCTTCTTAAGTGGCTTAAAAAAGTTGCCAGTATTCAAACTAGCCAGTTGATTGGTTCTGTCAAGGCTAGAGGAAGTTGTAAGCACCTATTTGCAAAGAATCACTTCCGAGGCTGATGAAGATCTCTAAGAAAAAACCCAAACTATACTAAACCACGACAAGTCCCAACCCCCATGTAATGCATATTGAAATAATGGCATGCTTTAAAGTGCCTGGAGTGATAGTTGTTCTAAGTATTTAAATGGTTGACATTTGTTACAGCTCTGAGAAAAAAACCCATGTATAACTAAAAATAGGATAAAATGGTAAATGGGGGAGATTTGTGTAAGAGGCTATATAGCAAGGTATATATACACCTTTAAGTGGAAAATCAAGTATGTGAATCTTTACATGCTTTTAAAAAGAATCTTAGTAAAAAAAACGAAGATAAAAATATCTGTTAAAATAGCAAATCCTTATTACTGGAATAATGTGGCTATCTTAAAATTTTGAATCTAAGGTCATAGGACACTACTTAAATAATGAGCATTAAGTTAAAGCTACTCTTGGAATTATTTTTGTGATCTCTTTTACTGATTTAATTGTCCAAGTCCTCTCAGATTTGTTGCCTCATTCTGAACTGTTTTCTCATGCATGCCTTGAGAATATGTGATACTACTACTAGATACGTTGTATTCACTAGAAGGTGAAGCTGTGATATTACTACTGTATTCCTGTGAGTTGTGCTGAATGTGGCAGAGTAGAAAATGTGAGTGGAATATTATCTTGTATTTTTCATGCTTTTGTAGTGATAACTTTTCATTGTTGTGTATGACCTAAATTGAATAATGGATCTGAACTGTGACTGGTATCTCTAAAGAATGTATTTCAGAAACAAAAATGGTTGCATAATTTAACCGTCTAACATCTCATTCTTTAACATTATGGTGGTATTTTAACCTTATAACAATGCATCGAAAAGTTAGACTAATGTAAACTTTTCTGCTATCTGTAGGATTCACTAGCTGAAATTGAAGAGAAGTACAAGAAAGCTATGGTTTCAAATGCTCAACTAGACAATGAGAAAAACAACTTGGTTTACCAAGTGGATACTTTAAAGGATGTTATTGAGGAGAAAGAAGAACAGATAGCAGAGTTCTATAGGGAGAATGAAGAGAAGTCAAAGGTATTTTTTTTTCTAATTATAAACTACAGAAATCTGGACTACTTAGTAAGAACAGCTGTAAACATTCAGAGTAGCTTTACTTGTTAGTATTGGGCTTAAGTCTTTATGGCATCTTTTCTCTCTACAGTTTATTAAATAAAATCTTCTGCATAGTAAGTATTCTGGACAACTTATCTAGACCAGTGATACAGTGATTTTTTTTAACTGCTTGGTAGGTATAATTTCTCAAATCCTTGCAGTAATCTCTTACATAACTCAAAATAAATATAAATAATGGATTTATTTAATACAGGAATTGGAAAGACAGAAACACACCTGCAGTGTTCTGCAGCATAAGCTGGATGAATTTAAAGAGGGCCTTCGACAGAGGGATGAATTGATAGAGGTATGTTCATATGAGTGTATGATAGAACCTGTGCAAATAAATATGGTGTAAGATTTGAATGAGAATCATACAGAAAATAGGATTAAACATAATCTTGCATTTTTAAGAAAGAATTTATCTTGTTTTAGTGGGTAGAAGTTAAGCTACTGATCCTCCTAAATTTATGAGAATGTCTCTGCAAGGTTTTCAAATGTATTACACCTTGCAAAACCTTTAATTCTCGGTTCTCTCATGAATGCTCAGAATTGTGGTTCTCTCATGAATGTTCCATATATATTTCTTTGCTGTGAGGGCAGAAGTTATATTTGTGTGGCCAAAAATGTTTTTGCATAGCTAGAAGTTCTGATGTGTGGATAGTACCAAATGTTATTCTTTGCTTTTCCCAGAAGTTTCCATTTCAGTTATTTCAGATTTTTATATCAACTGAAGTTTGCCGTAGTGAATATTTGTTTGCCTACCAGTCAAGCATAATACACAGCAATAGTGGTCAGCATGTTATTGGGTCGAAACCATGTTGCTGGGTGTGCAGTATGTTCTTTTCCCCTCTCACCCTGTTCTTTTTCCCCTTTTCCCTTTTATTCTGGAAACAAACCCACCCACCGTGAAATCCCAGAGTTATTATCAGTCTTAATTTTAAAATGGTCCACAAAGAGATATATATATACATACATACAAATATATCTTGTCAGCAGTATGTGGGTGTCCATTTCCCAATGATTTTAGTTGGAAGCTGTAGTTCAATTATTACATAATTTTCCCACTGTCTCTTCATTTCAGTAAAAATTGATGATCATTAAGTGTATAAGCCGAAGTTTCCACTGTGATTTTCAAAAGCTGTGTAATAGTCATTGATCCTTTATTTCTGCACTATACTCTTGTGCTCTCTAGGGGGTAGTACTGAAACTCCAAAAGGTTTCTGAAAAGTCCCAGTTCTGTTTTGGAAGTACTATGCTTCATGAACTGGACTTGGTATGACTTACTAGCAGAAGAAAAGGATTAAGATTACCCTAAGTATCAGCATTTTGAGTCAGATAAATGCTGACAAGCAAAAAACCTTTAAAAATTCTGTTGTAGCTCTGTTGCTTGCTCTAAGTTATCTTTGACTTTGCTGACAATTAAAGAACAACTTAGCATGTTCTTTTTTGGGGTTTTGGTAGGGTTTTAAGTATATGAACCAAGAATATACAGCAGATGTGTCTGGAGTGTTTGCTTTGGTAGAATGTAGCATGTGTCAAATATTCACAAATACATCCAGTTCCTTTGAAGGTTTGACCTATATTTACCACTTATTTGTGTCGTTTCCCCATCTATTAACACTAACAGGACATCTAGCTGAAGCCATGTAGCTTTTTGCAGAAAGACATTGTCTTCATTCCCAGATGTAAAATCAAGTTCACTCATTAAGAGGGAAAAAAATTGTCTCTAGCCCGTAAAATTCTTATGTCATCTTCATAGCTAAGACTTTAATTATGTTTGCAGGGCAAGCAGCAAAATGCAGGGATAGTCAGCTAAAAGAATAGGAATATACTTGATAGGTATTCATATAATATCAGAGAGCACTCAGCAGTTGTCTTTCGCTTCCTGGATGTTTGATTCAAACTCCCTTCTTTATACTTTCAAGATTATTTTATTTTGTAAAACATTTATAAAACAAATTGTTAACATTAGTATTCACTTCCAAAGGGGACTTGAAGGTATCTGGAAATTACAGCAGAGTAATTGTTCCTATCCACAGACTGCAGTGGGAACAGTCACTGAGGGAGCTGGGGTTGTTTAGCCTGGAGAAAAGGAGACTCAGAGGTGACCTTATCACTCTCTACCACTTCCTGAAGGGTGGTGGGGGTTGGTCTCTTTCTCCAGGGAGCAACTGACAGAGCGAGAGGACACAGTCTTAAGCTGTGCCAAGGGAAATAAAGGTTGGATATTAGGAAAAGGTTTTTCATGGAAAGAGTGGTTAAATACTGGAATTGTCTGCCTGGGGAGATGGTGGAGTCACCATCCCTGGATGTGTTTAAAAAAAGATTGGACATGGCACTTGACGCCATGGCTTAGTTGAGCTTAGGGCATCGGTTGGACTCAATCTTGAAGGTCTCTTCCAACCTAGTGATTCTGTGATTCTGTAAAGAAAAGTAACTCTAGCTGGATTAAGTTTTCCCAACAACATTCCTTGAATAGAATTAAATACCATTCTCTTGCATGAATTAATGAGAAATATATTACGTTAAACTGCACACTGTTTCTGTAACTTCATGCTCATAAACTCTTTGGTTGACTTTTATTACTTAGTTTCCTTTATCTATTTTAATGTTTGGGATTTTTTTTTCCATTTCCTTACTTCTCTTTCCTCTTTTATTCTTCCCTCATCCTATTTACCACAGGAGAATCAACGTATGCAGGAGAATATAGACTCCATAACCAAAGAAGTGTTTGATCTCCAGGAGACAATTAATTGGAAAGATAAAAAAATAGGGGTATGAATCAAATGTGGGAGGAAAGTATTTTTTTAATTTAGAAGTAGATGGATGCCCTCTACACCCCAAGGAATGCTGTGTACTCCAAAGAAATTAAGGCCACTCCCACCTTAAATGCATAAAATGTTTTGCAGTCTTTCTCTTCAGAAAATGAGCCACACTTTACTTGCATAATGATAAGTAGTACTAATTAAATCTTTAACATGAACTGTTACACGTACAATTTTACAGTTTTTTTACAAAATTTTTAATGGCATGCCTAGTGGTAAAAAATAGGATCTTGAATTGACTTCTGTGACCAACTTGCTCATTCCCGTATTATGCTTCTGATCCTTGCAGGATTGGTTAGCTTAGATGTAACACTGAACCAAGCTGGTTTTGTGATACGACACACGAAATACTTTGGGAATTGAGAGTTGTGATTGAAACAATGGTTGTAGGTGACCTTTTGAGGAGCATCTGTAGGGCTCCTATATAGGAAGAAAGGTGGTACAGGAAGAACTGTGCTGATACTATGCAGCTAATGTAGGTCAGGCAGGGTTTTTCAGCTTCGCTTCTGGGCAGTGCAGAAGTCGTAGAGCTGAGTCAGACTGACCCTCAGTGATCACTACATGGCTCTGAACTTGCAGCTGTTCTGGGACACAAGTACATTGCCTGGTGGCAATAGGGAGTTAATTGGAAAGTCTTTAAAGAGGAATTGTCTGCCTCTTAACAGATCAAGGGGTCATTTCTCTCTACCCGAATTTTACACCATCTTTCAATATACGCAGATTTCTTTGAAAATTGTTTTATTTGCTGGAGTTCAAGTCACTTTGAAAAGTTGCCTTTTTAACTGATGGTGCCCAGTTCAAAAGCTATGCTGTCTTAAATTTTTTTCATGTTTCAGTCTTTCTCTTCCATCATAAAAAAATGTCAACATTCTAAAGTTTTCTGAACATTTTTCTGAAAGCTTTTTATCTTTAATTTACCCTATTCTTTCCATACTTATTTCTCACATTTGTATACTGGACTGTCTCAATTTGTGCAATATTTTTGTGCTCTTTCAAATACATTGCCAGAGTTAGTACAAGCATATCCCATATTCAAATATAGCCAGAATGACAAGAAGGATAGATATATTTTCCTTTAGCCAAAATTGCCCTGCCAGTTTGTGTTCTTATGAACACCAAAGCTGGTTATTTTTCTAGTTAGATTTTTTTTTAACTCTCAGAACTGAAGCCTCTTAGATATGAAAGTATAAAAATGCTGTTCTTTCTCATATCTATAAAAATTTACATACTTTTCTAGCTCATAGTTTTTGAGCCTTTCTCCCTCCTGCTGAGCAGCTTTGCTAATTTTTACCTATTCTAGCTTTAGAAGTCTCTGAGAAGCTTCACAGTGTAGCTTATAACTGGAATTGTAACCTAATTTTACAATGTATTCAAGACTTTTTAGCTGTTTTAGAGAAAGAAAGGGAGGCAAACAGAACAAAAATAGCACAAGTTTGTTTTACACCTGCCTTCTTATGTTGTCCTGTTTCTACAGTGATTGAAATTTGTGGTTATATTTGATCTTAGATCAGTTTGAGGATACTGAGTTATAGCTTTGGGTAATACTCCTGAAATATACAGTTATTTTACTGTTTAGTGGCTCCAAATTTTCAATTAGTAATGGCAGCTCTGAGTTTGGTATAAATTTCATGAAAGCTTTTGGAATATTTAGAAAATAGGACCCCAGACGTCTCTTGCATTCTGGCATATGATCAAATTTTGCTCATACCAGTATGGTAAAACATCCCTGCAGAGCTTTATTGTCCTGATTCCTGTTCCCTGCCCCAATAGAAGAATTGCAGAGATAAATTTTGTGCAAAATCCATGTCATATTAAATTAAACCCTGAGCATACAAACAATTAGGATTTTTATTGGTTTTGAATAATGTTTACTTAGATCTACATAGGTAGAAATACATAGTTGTATCAGTTTCATTTCCCTTCCCATCAGAATTTTCTGATTTCCAGCACTTGTGTATTAGAGGGTGAGGACAGAAAATACGTTTGGGGAAGGTCAGCATCGTCACAGGACACTGTTGAGTACACACAATCTGTGTGTGATTCTGGGTCACTGTGTCCATTCTCTCAAGTGGTGAGCTTACTTCCCCTTCCCCTACCACTATTCTTCAAAAATTAAAAAGATGTATGTGTCTTTTAAGTAGAGCACAAAATGATGTAATGATTAAGGATCTTCATGCTATATATAATGTAGTTAGAGATCTAGTGTGTGCTAGGAAATAAAAGGACATCTTTGAAATTTTTAAATTAAGATGTCAGCTAATGTTTTCACACATGTTGATTTGCCTTTATTTTAGATGTTACATTTACATACTAATACATCAAGTATTTACATACTAATACATCAAATTGTCAAAATTTTCTGTTGAAACTGAGTAATGCTTTAAAACATTGCTCTAGTACACAAATTCTAGATGATTATTAAAATCCAGCATACTGCAGTTATGTGGGGCAAGTACAGTACGAATGTATACACTTCCATTTCTTTCTTGGTATCAATCCATTCCTACACATTCATGCACAACATAAGGTTTAGTTGGATCATTTTCTTGGCAAAAATGTGTGCATACTTTTGCAGTTGTTGTATGGTGAGGATTATTTGTAATGCATGCAATATTGAATGCTGCCCAGTCAAGTGAAAGTGTCCGACTAACTGCCAGGTAACACCGCTCCAGCATAGGTAGGCAAACCTATTTACATCCATATTTCACTTCTAGCTGCCATACTTTTTTTGTGCTAAAATAGTGCTACCAGTCTTTGCTGCTTTTTTTTTCGCTCTAAAACTGACTGCTTTGGGTTTAGTAAATGGTGTTGTAACCCTTAAGCAACTAGTAAAATACACTAGTATTTGTGAGTGGATACATTCAAGGTCTTCTATGATGTATTCTACTTCTGTACCTTATAAAAGGCAAAGAAATTAGTTCAATAGATGTAATGTTTTAGGATCTTTGCCATTTGAATTTTAGCAAATTTTATTTCTTGCTGCAGAGTGCCTCTATGAAGAAGAATCACTTACTCTTTTGGTACTCAATTTAGTTTATCAAAATTTACCAAAAAATAGAATTCACTAAATAAAAAATCTACTAAGAGTTTGAAAAAAGTGTTATGACAAATGCAGCATGAAGTTAGATATGCAACTTGGGGAAGGCAGTTATCAGAGATGTATGTTACTACATATTTAAAAAGCACTTTTAATTTCTTTACTTTTATTGAGCTCTTTGTATTTACTTGTAGAAAATCTTTCTGCTGTCATATGCTTTTTTCTCTGTGCCATTCTTTTTCTTGCTATCTGCCTGAGCTTAGGCCCTAGAAAGACAGAAAGATTACTTTGACTGCATTAAGAATGAGCGAGATGAGCTCAGAGAGGAGTTGGCTGACCTGAAGGAAACAATGAAGAGAGGACAGGTATGTTGGTAGTAGTTACTTTACAGTAACAGAAATCCAGGAATGGGGCATGAAATCAAGGTTAGTAAAAAAGAGGAAGAATGGTTACTATTCTTTTGCAGTCTGAAAACCTGATCTTAGGGTAGGATAAATGGTCCATATCATTGTAACGGTTTCAATGAACTTGAAAAGCTCTTAAAAAACTTTTCTGTTCATTTATATTTTAGCACTTCTGTTGTATGACTAGTTTATTTTTTCTTTTGCATTTTTAGAAACACGGATTAGTTATAATTCCGGATGGCACACCAAATGGTGATGTAAACCATGAATCGGTGGTTGGTACAATAACAGTTGTATCACAGGAAGCTGCTCAGGTCTTGGAATCTGCAGGAGAAGGACCACTAGGTAAAAATATCCTAGCATACTTTATAGAGTTTTTGAGGTCTTTGTTGTCTCTCGTTCACAGTGGGTGTGATTTACAGATGCAGATGCAAGCACCTGTGATGCTTCTGGAATATATGCTTATACAACTTTCAGGATTGATTTTAATTTTTTGTTTGTTCTGAGTAAAAAGACAGATGTATCTTTTGAGTAAGAAAAAATGCGTGCTTAGATGTTTGAAACTGATTAGTTCTCTCGGTCCAGTTCCTGTTCTAAAACTGTCAGAAAACATCTTGCTTAAAAGTGTCATCTTTTGGATTAGTATGTTTTCCAATGTTTCATGAAAATAATTCTTTAGAAGTATGGATAATCATTGAAAGAACAGCAAGTGCAGTCTTCCATCACATTCATTAGAAAAATAAACATTCACATTTAAAAACACTGAAAAAGTGACAGGGACAACAGAGACACTAAGTGGGGGTTTCAGGGTTAAGTTACTTTAACTTGCTTTTATCCTTAGGTTGAGCAAATTGTTGTATGCAAGGTCAATCCACTGTAAAACTGTTAACATGTAGAAAAACATCTGTATATACTTGAATTATACTTCTACATAATATATAATAGTTGCGTATTTTTGTATTGACAGAAATTAGACTTGATATGTATTTCTGCTGTGGCTCCCTCACAGGGAAATACAAATGTCATTATGCTTCATTTCTGTCAAAGTTACAATTTGTAAGGGAACTGCTCAAGTCTTAGCACAGTGTTGCTTGATGGACTGTTTTGTAGCCATTAGTGATCTTCTGACTAAGTAGAGATATTGCTGCATTCCTGTGGGTCCTTTTCCAGGTACTTTTTTTGTTGTTTGGGAACACTTTTTGCAAACTTTCTAAACATATGGGGGAAGCCTAGTGGCTTCCCTGAAGTGACAACAACCTTCAAATAAGACAGGGAAAAGAATACACAATCAGAAGAAACTTTTGTTGGAAATGGCTGTTCTGGATATGGAACAAAAAAAAAAATCTTCAGTTGTTAATTTGCTTTAAAGATTTAGTGAACTCTGAGGTCTTGCTTTTAGAATTGTTACACTAATAAACAGTGCAAATGAAGTATTTTTTCCTTTTCTCTGCTATTAACTGAAGGTTGTTGTGTTATTAGTAAGATATCAAAGTCTTGTGGTCCCAGTGCTATTAGCTTTGAAGAGCATTTCATTTGGAATATAACAAAAAGTTATGAAAAACATATTCTTAGTTACAGATTTCTCTGATTTTTAATTGGGTTCTTTGGTTTTAGATATCAGGCTACGAAAACTTGCTGGAGAAAAGGAGGAATTACTATCCCAGGTAAAATAAGTTATTCCTTTCAGAAATAGACCTTTTTGTATCATTTTGCTGATACAAATACATACTATTTATATATAAGCAATAAACAAATGTTAAGCACCAAAGGTGCTTAATCAAATACATAAGCACTAAAGCAAAATAAAATACTCAATTTCCTACCTCACTGACTGCCAGGAATCAGCAGTTTCTCTTGCTAGTGTCCTTATCCATGGGACTTTGGTCTTGGTTGGTAAAGAAACCTCATTTCACTAACTGGTTAGCTGAACTAACTTGTTCCTGACTTTATTATTAGTGCACATACTTAAAGCTCTTTCTTTTATTTTGTCCTATGGAGAAATATTAAAGTCAGTAAAATTACACTCTCATAAGCTCAAGTGGCATTTTCTTCAAAATTACTGAGTGATGCTATTTCATTGATAATTTCTATTACTCAAAGAGAAAATTAGTATTATCAAAGTAGTTGTGTTTGAATACAGCTCTGTTTTGAGGAGAAAGGACTCAAGCAAACATACAGCCATTGAGCAATTGTTAAGAATACTACAGTTTTTGCCCTTCTAGTTGAAGACACTGCAAATTTAAACCATTGTTGTCAACATTTGGTTTTGCTGTGAATGAACTTTAATTATAGTATAGATACTTGTTTGGAATGCCAATAACATATAGTATTAAATATATATAAATATGTATGCACGTATTTATCACTGTATAATGTAAAAATCACTGATCATCTATTTGATTTGTATCATGAATGGGGGTTTTTCAAGTTAACTCACACACTGCCAATCTGTAGGGCAATATTTTTAGCTCCTACTTCTTTCATAATGTCCATACACAGAGGACATAGCTGAGAAATCTGTGTTCCCTGACTGTTTCCGCTGTTGATATCGCTGTGTCCCGCAGCCATAGGGAGGAGGAGAGAAGATCCAGCAGGCAGGAATTGTGCAGCAAGATTGATTTATTTAAGTATTTTACAAACTCTTTTATAGGCCTTTTCTTCATAGTCTAATTGGACAAAGGATCAGCCACCCCTTGGGGATGATTGGCTAAAATCCTAAAACATCCATTGTCAAAATAGTTTTCTACTATACCATAAACATAGTTCTACAAGGTCGCAGGTGTTCTTAGTTTACAGAACTTCTGCTATTATCTTCCATGAGAGAGAAAAGTATCCCACGGTTTAGAAGAATCAGGAAAATTCCTTGCTAGCAGCATTTTTGTATCCACATCTGACTACTGGAAAAATTGAGAGACAGCTTCTGTAGCGTGAAATGGAACTGTTAAAGACTAATGTGCACTACAGACTTGCCTAGGACCATTTTTTCCGGGTGGAGTATGAGAGAGGACCCCCTAAAAAAGCCATGGATTATTCTCTCTGTAAACTCACTAGGATATTGTTTAATATCTTTGTGTGTGTTTAGAGCGGAAAAGATATGCAGTAGAAGAAATCCATAAATGGAGTTTAATGCCATCTCCTCTTCTGAAAAGTGAGCTGTGTTAGTTACTGGGTGCTCCTGCACTGTGCAGATATCACTGCAGCACTGACCAAACTGGTGGGCTTGGGTTGTGCATTGACATTCAGAGGGTACTCGCCCAGTGATGGGGCTGGGGAGGGCTACAGCCACAGACTTCAGGGACTGACTCCCCTGCGTGGCTCTACTATTCTTGTTTACAGAACCTTCTCAGCCAGTGACGTCTCAGGACTACTCTGCCTTTCCACCGTTGAACATTTAGATACACAACTACTGACCTTCTGGGAGTCTCTTTTTCATAAAGAAACACTTCTTTTTCAGGTTAGAAAACTGAAGATGCAGTTGGAAGAAGAACGACAAAAATACTCTAAAAGTGATGGCATGAATCCAGATATAATAGGCTTAGAGAATGGCTCTGACTTGCAACTAATTGAAATGCAAAGTAGGTATATGGTGACTGTTCAAAGTTACTCTTGCAGAGAGGACCTCCAACTCATTTTGTTGAGCACTAGTAGTATTGTGAGTGACTACATTGTTGAGCAGATGGGTTTTTGTTGGTGTATGTCCTTGCATGGAATTCCTCACTGCAGAATAGCTTAAAAATCTACCTCTTTCAGTGTTGAATAACGACATTCTGGGAAGTTATTTTTCAGTTGATAACCTTGCCTAGATTGGGTGCCACTACTTGAATACAATTTTTAGACAATAGAATTTCAGCTAAGATTTTTTTTAATATATATTCTACATGATGATTTTGTTCAATCTCTGATATAGAAACTTAACCTAGAAGACTATTGTCTTGAAGCAAAACATGAAAATTTATTTAACCTAATATTTAGTGTTGCTTAATAGAAGCACTAAGCTGCTTTTCATTTCAAGCAAGCTATTTCTTCAGCTGAAAACTTACTTGTTTGGCAGACTGTCATTTAATATGCTTGTGTCAATGAACATGAACAAAGCACTGGCAATGTGAGGGCTCGAATGTAACACCAAAATAATTTGCAGAGCTCCTTAGAGTTTATCAGTCAAGTTCAAGCCTTGTGCTCCTTATTATTCAAATGCTATTACAGATGTCTAAGTTGAATGTTGCTGGTGTTATGTTTATTAAGGTCTGACATTTTGCAATGTGTGTTGATTATTATGTTGATTCTGTTCTCTAAGGAATTAGTTTGCTGAGCTAAACATGTGTTTTAAAAGGTGTGTGTCTCATTGGTGCACGTGAGATTAAATGCACACTTTTATAGAGACAGTAGTTGTGTTCTCTAAATAAAGGAAAATTACTTCCTTTCTATACTCTTGAAGATTGCCGAAAGAACATTTACCTCTCTGTGATCCTGTGTATGGGCTTCTCAATAAAATGGTCTTTTTAATGAATGATCTTTTAATTAAAAGGGAAACTGCTAGTTTAGAGAGTTGCTTTGACTAACATATTCATGTCAAATTTTGTCTAGGAGATGCCAACAGACAAATTAGTGAGTACAAATTCAAGCTTTCAAAAGCTGAACAAGATATAACTACTTTGGAACAAAATGTAAGTGTCTTTCTTCATGTTTGTTATTACACTGCATACTTCTACAATACTTTTTTCAACAAAAACTATGAAAGCATATTTCCTCATTTAATTTACTGTTTGATATTTATTTTGCATAGAATGACAGCACAGTTTTTGTATTTCCTGCAATTAAATACCTGCGCACAGTCTAACCATAGGGAAAATCTACCAAGATGCTGAACTATAAAAACATGTTATTGACTTAAAAAGTGTGATTGTTTTCATAGATGTATAACTCTCGAATTTAGAGAGTAAATTATGTGCCTTCCACAGTATTTAGAACCTTCTTACAAGTAATTAAGTTAAATAAATTTATTTTCTTGAACTAGTAGCTTCAGTTCCTCTTTATATTCTGCCATACTTTTGTATTTTAGGAACTTAACTACAGCTTATTACCTAAAAACTACATAAAGGATTATAATTTAAATCACAGATGCATATCTTTTCTCTTTTGCACAGATTCAGTCTAGTAGCCTGTCATGTGGATTTAGGGGTAGCAGGGAGCTGTACATAGAACAATCCAGCTAGTGGGTTTTAACATCTACAGGTTGCAATCAGGATTTGTCTCAAGCCCTCTCCTTACTGAACTCTGTGGTTGGACTCAAGACCTCTTTGATCATGGCCCCAATAACAGTTCACAGTCTCCTTTCTACTTTGAACCTTTTCATATGGTTTCTGCTTTTCAACTTTCCACTTCCATTTTTAATCCCATGGGTTTCCCAGTTCTTGATTTTTTGTATTCCAGCTCTTCTCTCTCTGCTTATGTTGATTCTGTTCTCTAAGGAATTAGTTTGCTGATCTAAACATGTGTTTTAAAAGGTGTGTTCTTTAACCTTCTGTCTGTTCTCAGCTGTGTCCTGGGAAGAACAGCTGGTGGCAGGTGAACTCCAGGTGGAACACCTGAGTATGTTCCTTTTGTCTTGTTTGGGTTTACAGATTGGACGACTTGAGGGACAGGTTGCAAGGTATAAAAATGCAGCAGAAAATGCAGAAAAAGTAGAAGATGAACTCAAAGCTGAAAAAAGGAAGCTTCAGCGAGAGGTAACTGACTTGGTTTCCTTTCCAGCTGTATGTTCCTTTCTGTCTTGAGCTGCTCTGTCTTTTGCCTCCCAAGCTCTGTTTTTTTTGTAATCTTCAGTTACTGCTTTTAATTGTTTTTTGAGATAACCTTCAAGTCTCAGTGTTACATTCAGCAGACATCTAGCACATTAAAGTAATACTAACTACAATTCAATGCTGTACTTCCTTGGAAGGGAGCATCTAAGTGGTATTTTTTTCTAAATATGATAACTTGTAATGTTTTAAAGTAATCCTTCTACAAAAGCTGCTGGAGAGTTGAATGGTCCCTATGTCAAGTGACAGCCTGGGAATTTTCCAACTTGCACCTCACAGTATTCTGGGAAGAAGCTGTATTTAACTGAGCTGTTGATCATTCTTGCTTAAGAGCTGCTGCATCACTAGCATGATACCTGCTAACTGTGATGGGAATACATATCTGTATGCAAGTAATAGTGGTGGACAGTACTTTACCTTGTTCTAGGTAAATTGCTTTCATGTAATGGGAGGCTGCAGGCACCTAGCTCTTTTCAAAGGAATACAGTTCATGTTTCAGTTGCTTCACACTTATTTTTAACAGTTGAATTCTGTTTCATCTGCCTGCAATAATGAAAGTGTTATATCTTAACTTCTGTGGCATTCTTATGAAACATATAATACTTTTATTCCTCTTACAAAGCTTGAGAACAGCACAAAGTCCAAACAAGCTAAAGTGATCATAATTTTTTTTTCATTTTATAGTTAAGAACAGCACTGGATAAGATAGAAGAGATGGAGATGACCAATAGCCATTTAATGAAAAGGCTGGAGAAGATGAAGGCAAATAGGACTGCGCTTTTATCTCAACAGTGAAATGGAAATTGAAAATACAATGCACTGCTCCTTGAATAACTAGTCCCTGGCTTGTTTATAAAAACAGACTTTCAGTGGCACAAACTATGCGAACACTGAGCTGTCACTGGTGATTTAGTTTCATAATTAAGTGACATACTTCTTGTAATTTATGAGAGAATGAAACGTAGATTGAATTCCCATGTGAATGACAGCAATTTTTCAGTAGTGTTTGATTCTAGAGTCAAATATGGAGCACAATGCTGTATGTTTTTACAACTGTGGAATCAAGTTTACTCATGATCTCTTTTGGCTGCTTTAATGATGCTTGATGCTCAGAGACAGCTGCATGAACTCAAGACACTGTATTAGAAAACTAACATATACTTGCTTAAGACATCACACAGCACAAGTGCCTTTTATCTGGTGCAATTTAAACTTCATTGTTGAAATAACCTTTGAAACCAGAAAGCATTTTATTTTAAGATACATTTGGGGTATTCCCTAAACTTTATACATTTTGAAAATACATTTTTTAAAATATTTAAATTTATAAGAAAAAATAGGGACTGTATATAAAGATCTGCTTCTTTTGCATGGGCACATCTGACTTCTATGTAATTTTGTCAAAATACTAGCCCCTGATACTCTTAGTATTAAGAGTACAGTTAATGGAAAATGGAAGTTATACACCATCAAATTGTGTCATCCGCTTAAGTGCGAATTGAAATTTTATGGTGGGAGGAAGGGGGTGAGAAATGTGGCTAAGGAGTTTATTAAATGGACACTTTACTGACCAAAACTGGATGTTTTGTGTTTTCTTTTAAATACTGAGATGCTAACAGGACAGAGCAAAATCTGTAGAATAATAAAATCTGATCTTTATATTCTTGACAGGTATCTTTTTGCCTTTGGAAGAATGAGTTTGAATTCTTTTTTCTTAACCTAGTCTGCTACTGTTTGACAGTATTACCATAGAGCAGAGGAGCTTCACAAGGAAAAAGGTATTTTCTGCAATGGTGTGGTTTATGTTGGTAGCATACTCCCTGTAGACAGTGAATACTATTAAGAACTTCCGCTCTTCGAGCTGACAAGTAGGAAATCAGTAGCACCTGCAGAGGCCATTCTGAAGTGTTTGAAGTGGCACTGCCCCTGTGTTGAACTTTTCTTGAGGCCAGCAGGAGCCTTGGTCTGAGAGGAATTACTCTTTTGGAATTGTAAAGGGTGTTCTTGTCTTGGAAATTGCTACCCTTTGGGGAGTATTTCTCAAAGCAAGGCAAGTTTCAGGACCTTTGCAATCCCAAGAGTTAGTACTTCTGCTTGACCAGAGCTGTTTTCAAAGAACAGCCATCTTGACAATGCAAAACTAAAGCTTTCCGTCTCTGGATGTCTTCTGGACTTGAAAAATAAAATTCCTTCCCTGTTGAGATACCTAAGTAGCAGATCTACTTAGGCCTGTTTATTAAATAGGAGACAATTACAGTTTGGCAATCACATAGATCATTGTGCTGTTAACTCTTTGCTTTTTGTTGTGTACTTATTCAGTAGAAACTCTCAACTCTTGAGTTCTTAATGGTAGGTATTCTCAAGATAAATGGATACTTAGGAGGTTTTCATTGTTTACAAAGCTCTGTTAAAACTTTATTTGGCATGTGGTGGGGGACCTATCTTCTGATTCACTTCTTCTAAACCACGCCATTGAAGCTGGACATTTTATGGCAGAGGGAAAACTGCAGCTTCAATTGTAAACCATGACAGTCAGATAAGGACTTTTTCTGGGGTAGAGATAAAGCATCAGTACATTCTTTCTTAAAATCAAGATTTCTAGTAGTTTTTTAAAAGAAAAATTACAAAGTGTTAGCATGGGCATTTTAATTGAAGAGCTTCCCAAGTTCTTGCTACCAGAAAATTAAAGCAAATTCAACAAAATATCCAGAGCAATATTCTCAATGGGAGGTACCAGGAAAAGCAGTAGCAAGGGAAAAAAAAAATTATTATTTTGTCTTGTTACAGGTATAGGCATGAAAAAAATTCTGAGTAATAATGAGTGACAGTTGGATAGCAATATGGAAAGCTTTTTTTATATTTATTTTTACCAAAGCACAATTTATTTAATCAGAGCCAGAGAACCAGTGTATCTGTGACAGGCAAGTGAATAGAACATGATGGTACCAGTATTGCTGGAGACCACACATTGCTTGTTGGCCAAATAAAAGACAAGTATTAGGTGTAATTATGGAAAGCTTATAGAAAAAGTTACTATATTTGGTCAGTTCAGTAGGGGTTTGGTTGAGGAAAAAGTGTAAGTTGTGTTTAATTATATTATTCAGATAATTTTATAGATAGTTGCAAGGGGTCAGGGACAATTTTAGTGGCTCTTGCATGCAGGGTTATACCAAATTACTGCTCACAAAAAGGCATGAGGTTCGTACAAAGTAGGCATAAAGATAACCAACATGGCATAATACCATTTTTTGTTTTATTGAGGGCATGTTTTTTTAACACCAGGCATGGTTTGTCCTTTCCTCAAGTTTATGGGGTTTTGTTTGGTCTGTGGAGGTCTGTTAGGGCTGGGTGAAAACATTTGGTGATTGTGTTGTTAGGGGACAGACAGCAGCACCAAAAAGGTATGTGCCTGTGTGGCAGTTCAGGGTCACTGAAGTAGCTACTGCAGTTTGAAACAACAGGAGCTGTTGTTTCATTTTTCAGGTTGCTTAACCCCCTCCCAACTCCAATAAAGCCAGTGTGTAAAGGACACAAAGGGTTTTCCTAGAGGAAGGGGACCAAAAGCTTGGAAAAGGATGAAAGAAATACTCTGATTACAAAAAAGTTTTATTTTTGACGGCCAATAAGCACCCCATCACCACCACCAAATTGACAGGCTCAGTGATGTTGTTTTGCTGTCATGAGGTGCTGGCACTTTGGGGACAGAAACCAGAAAATGGTCAGCTGGGGAAGGCTCCTGTCCAGCCTTCTCCATTTGCAGTGCCTGAGCTACTGGCCATGCTCAGAGCTGCACCCAAACCTCCTGATCAGTTCTCCATTCTGAAAGAGAGCAGAGTGGCAGGACTTACGCCACCTCCTCCAGTTAGCCATGGGAGATCAGCCTCCTTACACTTGGACGGGTGGGGGGAAGTATATGTGCCCACGGCTGTCTTCCTGTAGTGGTTTGGTCTAAAATACTCATTACTGTTTATCTTCTCTGAGATAAGAATTAGGAGAAATGCAAAGCGGGCACCAAACTTGAAAGAATATAAAGAAGTTTATTAACAGACCTAAAAGAAGGAAAAAAAAAGGAAAAAAAAAATTATACCACCTTCAGAACTCTCCTCCTCCCCCCACCTTCCTCCCTTCTCCCACTGACAATGTAAAAAGACAACCCTTGAGATGTTCAGTCTGTTTACCACTTCCATAATAACCTTGTTCAGTCCATTTAGAAAGAGAAGTCTCTTTTTGCTCATGCTATGAAAACAGTATCACAACGAGACAGCCGCCCACTTCCAAATATTGTTCAGTCCATTCAGGAAGAGGAGTCTCTCTGCTTACGATGTGAGTCCCTTCCCCCGACTTGCAGCTTTTCCCGCAACTGCTTTCGAGGGTCCACTCTTGAAAGTTTTTTGGGGTACAATTTTAAGGTTGAGCTGTTCAGAAACAAAGAAACAGAGGCCCTTCTCCTTCCCTGGGAGCAAAGGGTCTTCCTCATCTTCATCGTTAGAACTATCTCTGGGAGCATCTCTAGGAATTGAGGTTTTCTCCTTTCCCATTTGGAGCAAAAGTCCTCGTCTGATTCATCTGGTTCATCTCTCTCTGTCCAAACTTCTCATGAAATTACAGCTGTGTCAGCATCTGCCTATTGCTTACGAGTTGAACACTCCACCCCCCATATCTTCATGAAATTACAACGGGATACTCTGATATATCACAGCTTCACAACAGACTTTCAGCTTTAAGCATCTCCTCTCTCTCTTCCCTCAGGTTTTCAGCTCTTCACAGCAATAAAAGGGTTAATCTCACCTCGGCCTTGCAGCTGTGTGGCTTATCGGTGTTGGCCACCTGACCTCTGACGGACAGAGGTGCCTCTTTGCTGAAATCTTGGCCGCAGTGGAGGGGGGGGGGGTGTTCCGAGCCGCTCTAGCCGCCCACGGCAAGGCAGTGGGGGGGGAGTTCCACGGCTGGAACAGGCCCATGGCTCCAGGATGGCCAGGGCCTGGCCCAGCCTGGCCCAAGCAGGGCCTGGCCGGGCCTGCTGGCTCCCGCACGGGGCCTGCAGCCACCTGTCCCAGCGCCGGAAACGAGAGAGAGCTTGGGGGGGAGTTTGTCTATTCTTAAGTGTGTATCACAGAGGCGGTCACAACTTTAAGTGGCTTAAAGAATTGTCCATATTCAAACTGGCCAGCTGATAGGTTCTATCAGGTCCCAGAGGAAGCTGTAAGCACCCCTTAGCAAGGACATCCCTTCCGGGACTATCCTTGCTAACCTATGACACTTCCACTACCCATTATGCTCCCCATGCTGTGAGGTCAGGTACCCACCTTAAGAGACCTGCTGCTGGAAGAGGAGCTGATCCCAGATGATGTCCTCACCTGTCTTGAAGGAGATGTACCTGCATAGTGATATGTACCTGATAGTGGCTGGGGTGGCACTGGCAGTGAATCCACTCTGCAGATGATCACAGCACTTCCCAATGCAGTCCAGGCAACAGCTAGAATCTTCTTTAAAAAAAAAAATTACAAATGCATGAAAGTAAATTAAAAACAAAAATGTGGAAACAAGATAAAAGGTAAAATGCTATCACTATATCATAGGCCTGAGGAAGACCCAACCATTATCTGCCAGGAATAAACCTCCCCACAGGTGGGGAAAAAACTTGCCTTTGCCTCTCCCAGCCCTTCCTCAAGGGCCTGCAAAGCAAACTTGCTGGTGCATGGATTCAGAACTCCTGCTTCCACTACCCCGAGGGGTAGATGCGTTTGTCAGGCTCCCCCCACCCCAGCCCATGCCAGGGTGGGTGGTGGAAGCTGTTGGCAAGGCCAGGAACCAGCTCCCCTTCCACAACATTCATGCCCTCCTCCACCAAAAAAACCCCAGGCAACCTCCAGTGCCCAACCAGGCTGGACTATGCAATGCCTGGAACCAGGAGTGTTTCCCCTCTCACCAGGTGTAGACTCACCTTGATTTCAACTGGGTGTAGACTGTCCTCAAGGAAGGTGCTGTAACCACAATCAGCTTTGCCCTGCTGGTGGCCAAGCCAAGGATGTAGATACAAAAATGCTGCTAGCAAGGATTTTCTTGCTAGTTTCTAAGTCCATGAGAGACTTTTCTCTCTCACAGAAGAGGTAGCAGAGTAGGTAAACAACCAAGCCACCTGCAACCTTGAAAAGTCTTGTTTATAGTATAGTAGAAAAATATTTTGACAATGGATGTTTTAGGATTTTAGCCAATCACCCCAAGAGGAGGCTGATCCTTTGTCCAATTAGACTATGAAGAAAAAAGTATAAAAGAGTTTGTAAAATACTTAAATAAATCAATCTTGCTGCACAATTCCTGCCTGCTGGATCTTCTCTCCTCCTCCTCCCTATGTCTGCGGGACACGGTGATATACCGTAGGGCCCAGGCCTGCCATAATATTTGGTGCTGCCTGACGTGATCTGCATGCTGCAAAGTGTCCTGCTGCTGCGAGCCAAGCTGAATTTCTCTAGAGGTACGCTGTTCCCCTTTCCCCCCCGGGAGGTCCGACATGACTGAGAAATGATGATGACAAACCAACACTGTGGTACTGGTCTGGAAAGGTGTGTTTAGCATATTGCAAACCTCCATTTCTGAAAACTCAGTTTGGGAATTATTAGATTGGGCTACCTTAAAAGGGATTTCCATGGACAGAGATACTGCCCTGGACTTTGCCTTATGGCAGGAACTTGGCTGTGCTGTCCGGCACGAACTCCCGCTTGGGCACCCAGCAGTGTTAGAGTTATACCAAACCTGACGTTCATTATTTATTCTGCTGACAGACCTTGACTGCAGCAGCCAAGCTGGCTCACCTATTTCGGTGATGAGTGACGGAGGAATGTCCAAGGGGGCAAGTGATGGTGAATCAGAAAAAACACCCTTGGCTCCACAAGCAGAGCCTGCGCTGCCTCACCCTGCACAGTCGCAGGACTCCGCCGCCCTCAGGGACCCCATGCTGGCAGAGGCAGGGCTGTCGGGGCAGCGGGAGGGCGCACAGCCTGCCTTGCCACTCAGCTCGGCGGTGGCCATGGCTTATCCAGGGCTTATCCCCGGACGCGGCCGGGGAGCAAGTGATGAGCGTGGCGCCAGGTGCGGCTGCAGTGCAAGGGCCAGTGACGGCGCCGAACGCTGCCGCGGTGCAAGAGACAAGCATGGCGCCGGGCACAGCTGCAGCCCCGGAGATGGCTGTAGCAGCTCCAGTACCAGTTCGGTCGGGACTGGCTGAGACGGCATCCCATAAAGAGGCTGCTGTTCAAACTGCAGCGCAGCCAACTGTAGTCTGTGGTGTCTGTTCTGGCTCTAGCCAACCTAGCCAATGTGCCCCTCTCCATCCACCTCTGTTCACTCCCAGTGTCTCAGAGTTGCCTTTGCCTGATGATTCCTCGTCGGGAAGTGAGGCAGATGAGGTTCTGGCCCCAGGTCATCAGGCGGCTGTAGCCACGCAGCGAAGGAAAAGGCTCTGCTGGTCTCGCCCTTGGACCTTTCAGGACTGCACAGTAACAGTGCGTCCGACGCATTACAATCGCTTCTTAGAGTCAGTTAAGATGCGAGCATTGGAGGAGGGTGACTGGAGGTTATTGGAAACACTTGGAATGCCAAACAGATTTGAGGATTCTGGGGGTAATCGAGAAGCTGTTACACTCCATCCACAGGCTGTGCCAGAAGTTCAGGATGGTAGTGACTCCCCAAAAGGGGAGATCCAAGTTTTCCCAGTGTATAAGGCTCTCCCAAATTCAGGCAAGCATGATAAGCATGACGTGATTGCTTGGAAAGTTGCCCAGGACCTGCAATCCAAGGTGGCACAATATGGGCTAGGTTCTGCTGAGGGTATGCAGATAGTAAGGGTGACAAATACAGATTTACTTGCTCCATTTGATATCAGACACCGAGGTCAAAGTCTTATTTCAACCTGTACAATTTACAGTTTTTGAGAAAACCTGGAGAAAGCTGGCCGACAAGGCTGCATTAGGGAATATGCAGCTCCCTGCTGCCGATCCTAGGCGGACAGTGGGAATGGATGCTTTGATTGGGACTGGTCCCTTCTCTGATCCCAGCCTACAGGGTACTTTGTCCTCTAGCGTCCTGCAGCAAGCTCAACAGGTCAGCATGGCTGCCCTGCTGAAAACCATAGAGTTGTCAGCGCCCAGAAAGCGGTATACTGAAATAGTTCAAGGGAAATCAGAGTCATTCCTCTCTTTTGTAGAGAAAGTCGCTGCTTCTCTCGAGAAGCAGGTTGACGATGACGGGTTAAGACAGTTGTTGTTAAGGCAGTTAGTGAGAGATAACGCAAACGAGGAGTGCAGAAAAATCATAGATGCTTTGCCAGGGGATCCTGAGGTAACAGACGTGGTTGAAGCCTGCGCTAAGGTGGGATCTGGGAACCAGAAAAGGTCTGCCTTGGCTGGGTTCCTGCAGCCTGTTCACGCATCTTCTGATCGTGAACCAAAGCAACCAAAACGCGAAAAAACGGAAGCGGCCTAAGCCGAGCCAAAAAGAAAACACACCAATCCCTCAGTGCTAGAGGTGTGGCAGGCCAGGACATTGCTCAGACTACTGTAGATCTCTGACTCATGCTGATGGTCGGCCTTTTTCAGGAAACTTCCGCCAGCGTGCAAGGAGGGTGAATTGCTCTCTGATGCAGTCGCTCCGCCAGAGAGTGGCACAGGTATAGGCATAGGCCTACTCAGCCACCCTAGAAACGGCACCCAGGGATCAGATGGTTTTGATGTCCATACCGTAGCAGCAGTCATCTTAGACTCTAGTGGTATTTATAAGGTTCCCTTGGATGCATATGGACCCCTAGCCCAGGGATCCAGTGCGATGCTGGTGGGAAAACCTGATGTTGCCCATCAAGGAATCTTAGTGCACTCAGGAGTTATTGATGCTGACTTTACAGGTCAGATTTGTGCTATGGTCTCCACGCAAAAACCCCCTGTCACTATTCCTGAAAAGACCTGCCTTGCTAAATTAGTGCCTTTTAAGTCTTGTGTCCCCAGGATAGAACAACAAACTCACGGAGATAGCAGCAGTGGATCTACGGGACTTCCGCAGGCCTTCTGGACTGCAGACATCTCTGACCAAAGGCCACAGATGACATGTACCCTGATCCTGCCGAACGCCCGTCCGCCTCGACTCAGCTTCGAGGTTTGATTGATACAGGTGCTGATGTAACTATCATCTTCTCTGCATGGCCTCCCTCATGGCCTTTAGCCCCTGTGGGATCGGCCATCGCAGGATTAGGAGGAACCACACAGAGCTATTTAAGCGAACGGCCTGTGATGGTGAGGGACCCAGAGGGGCACACAGCTACAATTAGGCCTTATGTTACTACCACTTCCCTTAACCTTTGGGGACGGGATGTGTTGGCAGCTTGGGGGGTACGGATTGGGACAAATTTTTGATAGGGGTCACTGTGTCTAAGGGCATACAGTATCCTACACTGCCTTTGTGGTAGTTCATTAACACACCAATCCGAGTCAGACTCTGCTTAGTTAGTTGAATTAAGGGCTGTTATCATGGCTTTTCAACGATTCTCACAGGAACCTTTGAATTTGGTTACTGAAGCCGACTAGAAAAAGTTTTGTATAAAATCAATCACCTTACAGTACCACAAAATTCAAATAATCCTGTTATTCTGAATAATTTTTTCTCATTGCAGTCTGCAGGCGAGAGACAACTGCCCCGGGCAAAAGTCTGGGTACGGAATTTACTCACTAACCACTGGGAAGGCCCACATAGCTTATTGTTTGGGGTCGTGGGTATGCTTGTGTTTCCACAGATACTGGGGTACGGTGGCTACCTGCAAAATGTGTTCGTCCTGACTTACGGCACCAGAGGCAGAACAGGCAACCTCCAAATGATGACCAGAACACCAGCCATCCAAATGGCGACCAGAATGTAGATCATCAGCCTAATGACTCTTCTGATGATGACCAGGATGTCAACCATCAGGCAGATGGTCCTTCTACAAGCAAAGACTGGGATGGTCCTTCCACCAGCAGAGACTGAACTTTAAATTTCTTGTTATGGAGTCAGATAGTTAAAGCCTTAAGGACATATTTAGAATTAATAACTGATGTAAATTTCTATTTAGGATTAGTAGTAGAGTTGTTCTCTTATCAAACAAAAAGGGGGAATTGTAGATACAAAAATGCTGCTAGCAAGGATTTTCTTGCTAGTTTCTAAGTCCATGAGAGACTTTTCTCTCTCACAGAAGAGGTGGCAGGGAATGTAAACAACCAAGCCACCTGCAACCTTGAAAAGTCTTGTTTATAGTATAGTAGAAAAATATTTTGACAATGGATGTTTTAGGATTTTAGCCAATCACCCCAAGAGGAGGCTGATCCTTTGTCCAATTAGACTGTGAAGAAAAAAGTCTATAAAAGAGTTTGTAAAATACTTAAATAAATCAATCTTGCTGCACAATTCCTGCCTGCTGGATCTTCTCTCCTCCTTCTCCCTATGGCTGCGGGACACGGTGATATACCCTAGGGCCCTGCGGTAATACAAGGATGCCACAGGATGCCATAGTTGTACCCTGGGTTGCAGGGAGACCACGATGCCAGGGATCTGCAGTGGGGATGTTTCCCCTTTTCTGGTCTGTGGAAACTTCACCAGACTGCCACAGCTTCTGAAATACCATGGAGAGTGCTTAGCCACTTCTTCTGCAACTTCCCCCAGGACCAGCAGAAGCATCTCATCATCTGTGATCCCTACTCTGTGCTACGGTTGCAGGGAAAGAGTCTGGCTTTCTTGGCTTCTTAATGCCATGAGATGTGTAGAGCTGTTACTTGCTGGATACTACTGTGCAGGGGGATGGATCTTTGCCATCTCCTGGGGCAGGTGAATGTCCTGCAGCCAAGAATGCTTGAAAAGGTCTTCCAATTAAGGCCTGTCCAAGGGACACATGAATAAACACCATTTGACAAAGTGCTGGCACTCTGGGGAGAGAAAACAAAAAGCTGCTGGTCAATGGTCCCCTCTTTTCAAGGGTGTACAGTGCCCAGGCTATGCCCAAACTTCCCAATCAATTCTCTCTTTTGGAGAGCAGGATGGTAGGACATGTGCCAGTTCCTCCAGCTAACCATGAGAAATCAATCTCCTCCGTAGTTGCAAGAACAGGGTGCTCGTATGCCACCTGTAATCTCCCAACTCTGTTATTCCTCCTGCGATGCAAAGCCAGGTACCAGCTCAAGACACCAATGGCAGGAAGAAGATAACAGCCCAGAATAATGTCATCATCTCTGTTGAAGGCCATGTCATAGAGCAGAACGCCCAGGGACCAGATCATTGCTGGATGTCCATGGTAGCAGTGGAAGATTATCCCCTCTGGTGGGCTGTACACCGGCTTTCTTGTGGGATACAGATGGAGCTCATCAGGGGCATGCTGCCCTCGCCTGGCATCCCTGAGGATGTGGAGACTACACCGGTGCCACACAGTGTGACCTGCTACCTTCTTGCCAGCACCTGACCCTTGTCAACAAACTTTAGGTTTGAAAAGAAAGTCCCTGACACTGAAAGACGGCAGAGTGAGCCCCAGGAAGGCCTAGCCTTATGCAAGGAAAACACTCATGCAGGAGTAGGGAAAACACTGCCTTTTATTTGCCCCCACCCCTGCATTGGTCAAGAAAAATACCATAGTCCAAGGCAGAAGAGGGGGGTATAGCACCACAAGCCCTCCCACGCCTGCAAATGAAAGTGGCTGGTGCAAAGGTTTTTCAAACCCCCCTCTGCTACCCTCCACAGGTTTTGTTGGGCTAGTTCCCCCCACACCAGTACTAGTTGGCTCCCATTCCACAAAATCATCCCCACCTACCCTCCATGAAAAAAACAACTTGAAGAATTATTCCCACCCCAGCAAAGGGTGCCCTTTGGTGCCTGACCAGGCCCTAGCATGGGCTCACCTGAAAACTAGGTGTATAGCATGTCCTTTATATTTGTGCTGCAACTGAAGTTATCAGCTTCACCTTACCAGTGGCCAGGTTGAGGATGATGTTCGTGGCCTTGACATTGCAGTGCAGGCCCCCGTGGCTGGTGTGGGGAGAGCCATTAGGGTTATAGGCCTGTAGTTCCCAGGATCTTCCTTCCAGCCCTTGTTGTAGATGGGCATCGTATTTGCTAACTTCCTGTCACCTGAGAGCTCCCCAGTTAGCCAGGACTTCTATAAATGATTGATGTTGGCTTGGTGAGCTCTTCCACCAGCTCCCTCAGTACCCTGATGAGTGGATATCATCTGGCTCCATAGACTCATGAATGTCTAAGTGACATAGCAGGTCGCTGAACATTCCCTCCTGAATTATGGGAGCTTCATTCTGATCCTGTCCTGCTTATGTTCCTGTCTTCCAGCTCGAGGAGCAGGGTATCTGGAGAACAATGGGTCTTGCTATTAAAGACTGAGAGAAAGAAGGTATTAAGTATCTCGTCCTTTGTAACTATGTTTCCTCCCACATCCAATAAGGGAGGGAGATTCTCCTTAGCCCTCCTTTGTTGCTGATGTATTTGTAAAAACATTTTTTGTTATCTTTTATGGCAGAAGCCAGATTAAGTTCTGCTTGGGCTTTGACCCTTCTAATTTTCTCCCTGCATCCTTGTACTCTTCGTGAGCTGCTGAGCCATCTTCCTGAGTTTCAGCCAATGCTCTTTTTTCAGCCAGGCCAGTATTTTTTCTCATGGTTCATCTTTCAGTAAATGGGGGATAGCCTGGTCCTGTACCTTTAAGACTTCTTTCTGGAAGAATGTCCAGCCTTCCTGGACATTCTTTGCTTCCTCAGGACTTCCTTCCAATGGACTATGTCAACCAGTGTCCCAAACTGGCTGAAGTCTGCCCTCGAGAACTCCAAGGTAGCATTTCTGCTGATCCCTTTCCTTACTTCTCCAAGAAACTAAAACTCTGTATAATTTCATGATCACTGTGCACAAGGTGGTCTCCAACTGTCACATGACCCATCAGTCCTTCACTGTTTACAAACATCAGGTCCAATGGAGCCTTGACTAGTTGGCTCATTTACCATCTTCAGGTAGAAATAATGTTTGTTATTTTTCATTTTAGAAATGTCCCATATAATGATGGTTGAACAATGGAGATGGACTTTCCTATCACATTTGAAGTAGCACTTTAATTGCTTTTAATGGATTTGGAGTGTCTAGGACCACTTGATTCTGAGTATTTGTGTTTCTCAGGTCTACTTTATGTCAGGATTGGTGTTTTCTATTGAAGCTGGTAGCAAAGGCGTTAGGAAGTACAGTGGAGAGCTGATGGTGTCTCTTACATAGCTTCAGGGGTTGCTTTAAATGTACTCTGCCCTGTTCTAGAGTCCAGTCTGGACATAGTGCAGCCAGTGCACTCTTTTTCTCCTCTGTTGTATCTGTGTAAGCACCTGTGTGTAAGGCCCTAATAAAAGGACTTTATAGTGGTTCATGTACTCTGGGTTAGACGCATGGGAGAAACACCGACCAGATATTCTCAAGAGGTCAAAACAAGACAAAAGTTTACTGGCAAATTGTAGAAAGTCAGGGAACTCTGGCAAAAGATTTAGTACAGCATCCAGTCAACATAAAACACTGCTCAAAGCATTAATTTGGCCCATTCAATTTAGCAAACTTTAAACCCGTTCAATATCAAATTACTCAAAATGTTCTGAGAAGAGGGAATTAGAAAGAAGAAAGGCAGAAAGGATACAGAAAAGCACACATATAGCTGCCAACTCCTGGGTTCCAGCAGCATTCAGATACAAACTCCAAGAGGAAGGTAGGGTCAAAACGTGTGCTGGCCTCGTTCAAAGACTAAATACCACTTGGCCTTCCTGGGCCCTCGCCACAGGTGGGACTTACAGTCATTTGGCCACTCTGGCCAAAAGCTGGGTTAGGCAAGAGTGGAGCACTGCCTCCAGTGTGCCAAAAATTGGCAGACACTGTGGGGCTAGGATACAGGCTCTAGGGGTGGGTGGTGGAGGCAGTTCACTGTCTTGCCAGGGCAAGGTCTGACCTTCCCTCCTTCCTCCCCCTCATCCCCCCCCACCCCCGTGGATACTAAAAAGCTACCAGAGAAACTTTATAGCTTTCTACAGCCACCTGTGAAAGTCTCCTTTCTCACGCAGACTAACTGGGAAACAGTTTGAGATTTTGTAAACTATCTCACAGGTGCAGGCTGTGGTGGGAGATTGTTTTGGTATACTGGGAAAAATATTTTGAAAATGGGTGTTATACCGTTCAGCCAATCACTCTGGTAGGTGGCTGACCAATGGAGCAATCATATCATTCCTCTATGCCGAACCAAGTTATATAAGCGAATTTATAATTAATTAAACATTCCCAATTTATCCTGGACTCGCAGTCTGTGTCGTTCTTCTCGCCATCCTCAGTACAACAGTGACATCTGGTGGCCTGCGACGTGTACTGCAACCGCACTTAGAGGAGAACCGAACTGCCGCGCGGCCCCGGGCTGCGGGGACGGAACCCTAGACCGAAAAGATGGGACATAAATCCTCAAAAGAAAGCACAATACTTTCTGGCTTCAATTCTGTGATAGTGATCGCAGGAGCTGATATAACTGATGAAGCTCTCTGCGCTTTGCTTCACTGGGCTGCAGATCCCGGGTTTACACCAGATCCTAACAATGCTCTGAGCCCAGAAGCTTGGAAACGGCTGGGGGATGCATTAATACACGAGGTTGCATCTGGCGATAAGAATGTAGTCGACCTACTACGTAGGTACGTCGGGAACTCTATATGTTATAATGCAGAAATGGACAACAGGAAGAGACGGAAAGGGACAACGGGCTCTGATGAATCTGAGGATGAAGGTTCTGAGGGGTCTGCCGCGGATGATTAGTTATCTGAGGGGGGACTGACTCAAGACAGCGTGGGCAGTACGATCGCCCCGTCTCCGACACCAGTCCGGGGTACGGAGCGGGGGTCCTATCCTTCCCCGCGGAAGTATGCCCCTTCGAGATACCCCTCGCCAGCAGAAGAGCTGGAGCGTCCTCCACCTTTCGCTCCGGCGGCCGCCCTTCCCTCCTCTGTGCCACAGTCGCACATTCAGCCACCTATATCAGTTGTTGCAGCGGGATCTCCCCTTCCCACGGCGTCCCTTTTGCCGCAACCGGGTGAGGCGGTGGGTGTCATGGCGGCTTCCGCCCCGGCGCCACTCGCCACTCCATGGGCGGGCCCAGGGCCGTTAGCCCAGCAGCCGAGCTCGGCGCCGCTGCCTGCCGCAGCGCAACCGGCCGCGCTGCCGCCGCAGGAACCCTCCGTGCCGGTCCCGGGTGCGGGCATGTCGCCATGGTCTGCCGCAGCCACGTTTCCGGTGCCTTTCTGTCCCGCGCCGGTGCCCGTAGCGCTTGACTATCATGCGCATGCCCCAACAGCTGGGCAGTTTGGTGCAAGGACGGACAGCGCAACCGCCCATGGCGGGCCTCTTGGCACAGCAGCTTACGGTGATGCGAGAGGTAACGCAATAGCTTACGGTTTTGCGGGAGGTATCACAGCAGCTGGCAGCACTGCTGCAGATGTTGCGACAGGCTACCGCGGCTGGACTCGCGCTGGCAGCCCTGGGCGCGGCACTGGGCGCGGCGCCGGCGGCCCCAGCGCCGGAGCCTGCGCAGATGGCGGTGCTGATGCAAGCCGCAACGTCTCAAGCTGCCTTGCCGGGCGTAGGCCTCGCCGCTACAGCCCCCGCAGTCGCGCCGCACGCTGGTGTGGTGCCTGCATCCTGCCAGCCTCCCGGGAGACCATCGGACGCACCCTTGCCCGACGATGCTAGCAGCGTTGCTATGGACACACCTGCTTCGCTACGGGAATCTGTGAAAGCGCTCAGGCGCCAGCAACCGGTAACACAGCTAGCCCGCAACCGTCCTCGGACATTTCCAGAATGCAAGGTGACTGTGCGTCCAAAAGATTCCAAACGGTTCTGGGAAGAGGTCAAGAGGCGGCCACTGGAGGCTGGGGACTGGGACTTAATAGAAAGAGTTGGGATGCCTGAAGAGGAAAGGGGACCTGAGCAGGCTGCTACCTTGCCTCAGAATGGTGTGCAGGTAGATCAAAGCGATGTAACGATGGACCAAGGTGGTAGTGATACAGAGGGTATTATCCAAACTTTTCCTGTACAGAAAGCCCTTCCTAACTCAGGTCAGTCTGACAAACATGAGACCTTTGCTTGGAAGGTGGTCCAGCATCTGCAAACTAAGGTTGCTCAATATGGATTAGTGTGGGAGACAGAGGAGTAGAAACTCCTGCAATTAAAAGAGGCTTTGATTTACAACCCTGGAAGAGACTAGGTCTGGCTTAATTGACAGAGGTTTATAGATCTTAAGCAAAAGGATTACAAGCCTGTGTTCCTATAGTTATAAGTAAAATTGTACACTGAGTGTTCTGGTGGAGGGTTTTAAATATAATAGTTTGATTTTACATAGTTTAAGTTAAGAATGTAGATGGTATAAGAGAGACATCTGTGTGTACGTGACATGAGAAGTTATTGGTCAAGACATAGCTGCATTGCAACGAGAAGTGCCACAGGTGATAGGTCATAAATCCAAAACAAAGTGTTGTTTTAAGTGCCTATTGGATTAGAAAGTTATAAATTACGATGTAATTCTAAATCTTGTGATTAGTCGCCATTATTAGGAGGTATTGTAAAATCTCACACTTCAACTGATGCGTTTTGTTATTTTAAACAATAAATCCATGTAATCGCGTAGTCCCATCCCTGAAAGTTACTTCCTCCAACAAGTGAACACGTGGGAAATTAGACAGATGAGGTTCTCCTGAAGTCATGCAGATTATTAGAGTGCTAAATGCTGATCTGCTTTCCCTGTTTGATATTAAGCATCTAGGTCAGGTATTATTTCAACCTGTACAATTTTCAGTTTTTGAGGCTAATTGGAGAAGGATGGCTGGAAGGCTGCAGCTGAGAATATGCAGTTGCCTCCAACTCATCCCAGATACAGAGTTCCTACAGATGTTCTCATGGGAGCCAATAACTATTGGGACCCTGATACTCAGGCTACCTGGCATCCTCAGATCCTTGAACAGGCTCAGAGGATTGGTATGGGAGCCTTATTTAAGGGCATAGATGTGGCTGCTCCTAAAACACGATATGTGAAAATATCTCAGGGGCAGAAAAAGAACTTTTTATCTTTTGTGGAAAAGATTGCTGCAGCCTTGGAAAAGCAGGTTGAAGATGAGGCCATGAGGCAGCTGTTGTGTAGACAGCTAGCAAGAGATAATGCTAATGATGAGTGCAGAAGGATCATAGATGCTTTACCAGGGGAACCCACGCTAACACAGATGGTTGAAGCCTGTGCTAGAGTGGGATCTGGGGAGCATAAATCTGCTCTGGCTGCCTCTTCAATTAAATTCTGGTGGACAAAAAAGGCAACCTAAGGTTGAGAGCAAGCAGAAACAGATTAGACAAAAGATGAGAAATAAGGAAAACAGGGAGCTGCTCAATGCGAGAGATGCGGTAGGCCAGGTCATTCTGCAGAATACTGTGGATTTGTGTATCATGCCAATGGTTGACCTCTGATACACTCCGGAAACTTGCCCAGGAGTGCAAAGGGGAATTGTGCACAGACACAAATGTTTCCCCAGGGCATGGTACAGACCCAGGCCTACTCAGCCAGCTTGCAGCCAGCACCTGGGGATCAGCCGGGGTGGATGTGCACACCACAGCAACAGTCATCTTAGAATCCTGTCGCGTTTATAAGGTTCCCTTGGATGCTTATGGACCCTTAGGTCAGGGCTTCAGTGCATTGCTTGCGGGTAGATCTAGTGTCACCCTTCAAGGGATCTTTGTACACCCAGGAGTTATTGATGCTGATTTTACAGGCCAGATTTGTGCTATGGTTTCCACACCCACCCCGCCATTACCATTCCTGAAAAGACTAGAATTGTTCAACTTGTGCCTTCTAAGTCATGTGTTCCTAGGGCAGAACAACGCAGTCACGGAGATGGTGGCTTTGGATCTATGGGGCTTCTGCAGGTCTTCTGGACTGCTGATATCTCCAGCCAAAAGCCGCAGGTGATGTGTAAGCTAATCCTGCCAGATGCCCAGCTGCCCAAGATCCGACTCCAAGGTTTGATCGACACGGGTGCTGATGTGACAGTTGTCTCCTTCTCTGTGTGGCCTCCCATGTGGCCTCTGGCCCCTGCGGGGTCAGCCATCACAGGGTTGGGAGGAACCGCAAAGAGCTACTTAAGCGAGCGACCTGTGCTGGTGAAAAATGCAGAGGGGCAAACAGCTACAGTTTGGCCCTATGTCACTGCAGCTCTGCTTAACCTCTGCAGGCGGGATGTGTTGGCAGCTTGGGGGTGCAGATTGGGACAAATTTTTAATTGGGGCCACTGTGCTAAAGGGAGCACAGTATCCTATGCTGCATTTGCGGTGGCTAGTAAGCAAATCTATCTGGATTCCACAGTAGGCCCTACCAAAAGAGAAATTAGTCACCCTTCATCAGTTAGTCCAGGAACAATTACAACAGGGACATCTTGAACCTTCTAGTAGTCCCTGGAACACTCCTGTTTTTGTAATTAACAAAAAATCAGGGAAATGGAGATTGTTACAGGATCTCTGACAAGTCAGTGCAGTGATGGAAAGTATGGGGGCATTGCAGCCTGGCATGCCCTCACCCACCATGATCCCAACAGGGTGGGAAATCCTGATCATTGATTTTAAGGATTGTTTTTTCACTGTTCCTTTACATCCTGATGACAAACCAAAATTTGCTTTTACTGTGCCTGCAGTTAACAATGCGGAACCTGCGCAGAGGTATCAATGGAAGGTTCTACCTCAGGGTATGAAGAACAGTTCGACTATCTGCCAATGGTATGTCGCTCAAGCTTTGTCCAGAGTCCGTGAGCGGTTTCCTGAGGCATACTGCTACCATTACACGGATGATATCCTGGTGGCAGCATCCACCCAGGATAAGCTGCTGAGGATTCAGCCTCGGCTGCTCACTGCTCTGCATTCATATGGATTACAGGTGGCTCCAGAGAAAGTTCGGCAGCAACCTCCTTGGAAATACTTAGGAGTCAAAATTCTGGATCAGACCATACAACACCAAGAGGTGCAATTCTCGGATTCTATTAAGACCTTGAATGATGCTCAGAAATTGCTGGGTATCATTAACTGGTTACGTCCTTATTTAGGGCTAACCACAGCACAACTTTCCCCACTTTTTAATATTTTAAAGGGGGACCCCGAGTTGGATTCACCTCGAAAATTGACTCCTGAAGTGCAACGAGCGCTGGAGGAGGTTCAACAGGCTGTTTCTGCTCGTCAGGTTCATCGAGTGGATCCCTCCATTGATATCACTGTTTTCATTACCACTCCAGATCTTTATCCTACAGGTATCATTGGCCAATGGAGTAAACAGTGGCCCAACCCTTTCCATATCCTGGAATGGGTCTTTTTGCCTCATCAGCCAAAAAAGACAGCACCCACGTTTGAATTGATCGCTTGTTTGATAATCAAATGCCACCAACATTGTTTGCAATTAATGGCAGCAGATCCTGCAACAATTGTTCTTCCAGTACAGCAGGAACACTTTGAGTGGAGCCTTACTAACAGCGCTCCTTTGCAAAGTGCACTGCAGAACTTTTTGGGACAGATTGCTTATCATCTGCCCAGCCACAAATTACTGCAGTTGGCAAAATCGACCAGTTTCACCTTATGACCGAAAAATAGTTGGGTGCCAGTGCAAGGGCCCACCATCTTCACTGATGGATCCAGAAAAACAGGGAAAGCCACTGTTACCTGGAAGGAGGAATCTGACTGGCAGGTGCTGGAAGGCTACGAGTCAGGCTCTGCCCAGATGGTTGAATTGAGGGCTGTTGCCGTGGCTTTTCAGCGGTTCTCTCAGTTACCTTTGAATCTGGTCACTGATTCTGCTTACATAGCAGATATAACCCAACTCTTAGATTGCTCACTTTTGAAAGAAGTCAATAATGCGGCTCTGTTTTCACTATTGAAAACTTTGTGGAGTGCAATTCAAGCTCAAGTTCACGCACATTACATTCTGAATATTCCAAGTCACACCAATTTGCTAGGTTTCATAATAGAAGGTAATGCCAGGGCTGACATGCTAGACAACCCTGTGTAGGTAGCGCCTCAGCCTGACAGAATTGCACAAGCCAAGGCATCGCACGGTTTTTCCCATCAAAGCGTGCATACCCTGCAGAAGCAGTTTCATTTAAAGCCAACCAAAGTGCGTGACATTGTCAGGGCTTGTGCTGACTGTCACAGACTCGCTGCACCTTTACCACAGGGGGTAAACCCCAGAGGCCTCAAAGCCTTGCAGCTTTGGCAAACGGATGTAACTCACATACCTGAATTTGGCCGGCTTAAATATGTGCATGTGTCTATTGACACTTTCTCCTCAGCTATGTGGGCTTCCGCTCACACTGGAGAGAAGGGCTGTGATGTCATTGCCCATTGGAAACTGACTTTCGCAATCTTGGGCGTGCCTTCTGTGAAAACTGATAATGGCCCTGCCTACGCCTCACAGAAGACGTGGCAGTTTTACACCTAAATCATACTTTGGGTATTCCACATTCTGCTGCTGGCCAAGCCATTATTGAACATGCTCACGGCACCTTGAAGCGTGTTTTGGAGAAACAAAAAGGGGGAATGCATGGAGAAGCCCCACAGAGCCGACTAGAAAAAGCTCTATATACAATTAATCATCTTACAGTGCCACCAAATTTAAACAATCCTGTTATTTTGAATCATCTTCTTTCATTGCAGTCTGCAGGCGAGACGCACCTGCCTCAAGCGAAAGTCTGGGTACGGGATCTACTTACTAACAAGTGGGAAGGCTTGTGTGAGCTTATTGCTTGGGGTCGTGGGTATGCTTGTGTTTCCACAGATACTGGGGTATGGTGGCTACCTGCAAGATGCGTTTGCCCTGACCTGCAGCACCAAAAGCAGAACAGGCAACCTCCAAGGCAACCTTCAAATGATGACCAGAATGCGGATCATCAGTTGAATGATCCCTCTGATGATGACCAAGATGTTAACCATCAGCCTGGTCCTTCTACAAGCAGAGACTGAACTTTAAGTTTCTTATGTTATGGAGTCAGAATGTTATGCAGAATTTTAGAGCCCTTAAGGCTATCCAGAATTAGTAACTGATGTAGAGCCCTTAAGGCTGTTCAGAATTAATGACTGGACATATAGCTGGATTTGCTAGATGTATCTCCCATGGCATTGCTGGAGAATCTCTCTGCCCACTTTAAATCAATGTCTGATTTGGATTCAGTCTGGTAACAGCCATTACCAAATGGATCCCTTATGCTGTGTTTGTTCTGCTTTCTGCAAGGGGCCCCGCAGAGGATTACAAACGCTACCTTTTTGGTCTTTAAAACAAAAAGGGGGAATTGTGGATACTAAAAAGCTACCAGAGAAATTTTCTAGCTTTCTACAGCCACCTGTGAAAGTCTCCTTTCTCACGCAGACTGGCTGGGAAACAGTTTGAGATTTTGTAAACTATCTCACAGGTGCAGGCTGTGGTGGAGATTGTTTTGGTATGCTGGGAAAAATATTTTGAAAATGGGTGTTATACCGTTCAGCCAATCACTCTGGTAGGTGGCTGACCAATGGAGCAATCATATCATTCCTCTATGGCGAACCAAGTTATATAAGCGAGTTTGTAATTAATTAAACATTCCCATTTTATCCTGGACTCGCAGTCTGTGTCGTTCTTCTCGCCATCCTCAGTACAACAGCAACACCCCCCCATGCATCCCAAAATACCTTGAAACATCACTCTTTCTAGTCTCTCACACTGTATTAGCCAGCCTCTCCTCTCTGGATTGACTGCCCAGCTGGATCAGAATAGCAGGTGTCACACTGACAAATGTGGTTTGAGAAACAGAATCTGGGAGATGCTCTGTTTTGAGGCACGGGCAAGGGGATTTTTAAAAGGTAGAGCCTTGGCAGCAGAGACCTTCCCTGTTTTGTTCTAATGGACTTGATACATTTGTTCCTGATAAAACATAACTTCAAGACACCAAGGAAGAACCCCCTGTTTGTGATTTGACACTGTCAATACTGCAGTAGGTGATGTGTTAGAGGAATATCTATTAAACTATGTTAAGGATGTGTAGTAGTGACTGGTTTTTATTTGTTTGTTTGTCTGGTACTAATTTTGAAGTGGCTTCTTCTGTTCTGAGGATATGAAGAGACAAGTACATCCCAGGATTATGGTGGCAGAGGAGAGATTCACAGCCTCACCTGTCCCATGTAAAGAGGCATAAGACTCCTTCCTTTCTGTAGTTTGTAAACAGAAGTCACTCATATGCTTGCTTTGCCCATGTTAGTCTCTGCAGTTCAGATGAAGACAGTGCCTGCTGAATGTTTTCTGATATTCCTTCATAATACAATGTTAGGACTATTGACCTAGAACTTGCCCTGAGAATCAGTAATTCCAGTGGGGGGTGTAAACATGATGTTGTACCCTTCTGTAGTATCAGAAGGATGTAAACAGGGTGAGCTCTTCCCTCCAAGTGCCTTTTGTCACTTTAGTATCCCTGCAGCCTACAGTGACTGTTTCCTGTGACTAGAAAGCAAGCTTTGTGCAAAGCCTACTTGAAGCATAGGAAGCCCCTCTCAACCTGAGTGTGCTGCTGCTTCTTATTTCTGTGTTGGTATGCCTAGGACTGTCAAGAAAGCAAGGCTGGGCTTTCTCCGGAAACTGCCATATGACCTCTAGCAAATGTTAAGTATCATATACTTTCTCTGCCTTAGGTGATGGATCCCCAGACTAAGTCTCAATGAATAACAGCCCATTCTTCCATGTTTTTTGGCATGCCTCTCTAACACTGAGCAGATGCAGCCCTACCCTTTAGAGGGTTTCCTTCCAGTGTGCCAAAAATAACTCGCATATCAGTAGACGATGGTAGGTAAATTAAAACTCCAGATGGAGTGGATGTTGTTTCTGTTCATTGTGTATTGATACAAAGGGGCAGTTAGTGGGTAAAATGCACATCTAGCGAAGTGCACTGTACCCATATAAAATACTGATTTAACAAATACAGTTGCAGGTTTTTTGCTATGCCAGGAGGTCACTGGTGGTTTGGGAGAGGATGATAATCTTGCAGAAGATATTTTATTTGAGGAGCTAGTGATCTTGAACAGACTATGTCTGCTTATTGTGCCTTGTACTTGAAGCCTGAGAAGTGCATATATTCTTCATACAATCTCTAATATCTTAGGGAAAGGTAAGCTCCATGTGGATCAATAGCTGGAATGTAATGATCCTGACCGGAGACCCCTGTGCATTGTGGAGTTAGTGGTCCATATAACCCGTAACCTCAGTAGGTGCAGGCCTGTGCTGCATATACAAAATGGCCTCAGGGTCTGTGTGCTGCACAGGTCCTGTGACTGCAGGATCAACTCAGCCGGCTCATCATAAGTAGCTCATCATGAGTAGCTTGCAGGGAGCTCCCACTTGGTAGCAGTGATTATGCCACTTCCATGGCTGTGGATTCATCTATAAACACAGCAAGAAATTCTCCTTTATGAATAGAGCTATTGTCTTATAAGAAAATTATAAGATAAATGACCAAATAAAAAAGAAGAATCTTGCCTATTGACAAGGTGTGTCCAGCATGATGCATGTGGATCAAAGGCCTGTTCAAAGCTACAGCACCCAGCATTCCTGCCATCTCAAACAGTGTAAGATTGGCTATAATATACTCTCCTTATAGTGTTTTAGTAAATAACACTTTAAATGATAGTTTACAGAGCCTGACTACCTCTCTCCCTGAATTGTGACATACTAGCACCTTCTGGTGCAAAACAGATTGTTTCCTCCCTTGATAAGCTAGAGTCTTTTTCAATTTTTAATTAGGAGTCTACAGTTAGAATTCTATAGATCTAACTTGTGATCATACTTGTAGTCTATTTTAGGTACCCTCTACAATGTATTAAAATAGAGCAGGTTCACACTGTTTTCATATTAAGAGCACTTATTCTGTGTAGTCTAGGGTGTCTCAGTTTATCAGGAGGATTAAGGTAATATCTTGGTTTGAAAGACAAATGTCTGCCAAGGAAGGCAGGAACCCTTCTGGAATAGAAAGAAGACTTCTCCCTCCAAATTATTATAATTTGAAATTACGAGGATTTCAGACAAAAATGTAGAAAAAGGAATAACAGTTCTTTACTAGAAAATACATAGAACAGAACAAACAAACAACAGCCCAGTAACAGAAGCTTCCAACCCGCTGAGCACTTTTTCCCTCTGGGTGTAGTTATGAGCGCCGCCGGCAGGGCGGGGGCGCTGCGGGAGGCAAAGCCAAAGCCGTGGTGCGTGAGCCCGGCCGGCAGCGGGCGCTGGGATGCGAGTCCGGGACTGCCCGGCGGGCGCGGGCTGGCGCCGGCACGGCACGGCACGGCACGGGCCGGGGGAGGCGGTGCTCCCTCTTTCGAAGGGTTACTGCAGACTCACGCAGGTGGCGGTGGATCTCAGTGCTGGCAGGTGCTGAAAAGTCTGAGTCCGCCGGGGGAAAGAATGCTCTCACCAGCAGCGGGCCCAGGCAGGGGAGCAGGTAGAACTCGACCGTAGTGCTGAGCTGCTGCGTAGAAAAAGAGCCAGGGAGACTGGGAGGCTCCCGGCGGCACACCACGCGACAGCTCCCGGTCCCAGAGCAGAAGAGAAAAAACTCTACCAGCTAAAAAAACCTGCCAAACCCCTATTCCCCTCGCCAAAAGGATTTCGTTGGTATGCCAGGGCTATCAGCCACCTTCCTTTAACTCAATCACCAACCATCCATCCCCTCCCCCTTCTTCATGATGACAATAGGAAAAATTTACTAAAAAACCTAAACCCATAACAGGTAATAATGTAGTACAAAGTCCGTTTCATCTGTCGTTTGTGTCGGAGCAGTCCTCCTACACCCATGAAAATTTTTCTTGAAGCAGAGAAGACTCTTTGTCCAAAGTGATTGCAGAGTGACAAATATGAGAACCAAAGGTATTGTGAGATGAAGCCTCAGCCCCTCTTCACCGTTAGCCCCTTACAGCCCCCAATGACCAGAACCTTGACACCTATACCCCAATATAATTTACCTGTGACAGACTTTGCTACCTCCTTGCCTCTCAGCAGAGAGTGCTCTCTGGGTAGATGAGAAATGGGGGGAGGGCTCATTAGAAAGAAAAACACGACCAGACATCCATGCTGAAATGAAGAGTGTCAGGAACAGGAAAGACCAAAGAGCCCATTCTCCAGAGAGGCTGCTCCGCAATGTGGGAGTCATGCTGGACAAAAGTCCTGTGTCAGCCTGAAAGTAAGGGAATGGGCCTGGAAGCCCTCTTTTCGGTTAGCTCCTTGCTCTGAGCACTGGCTTTGTCACACCTCACTCTCAGACAACCAATTTTCCTTCTGGAGTACATAGGACAGGCACTTGGACTCTCTTCCAGGGCTGTGCACCTAAATCCTGAGCACCTAACCCAGGCACCTATGGTCTGTGCTTCCCCTAGTCACCCTCCCAGTAGGAAATATTGTACCAGAGAGCCATCTACAGAGCAGAGGTAGGGGATCAACTGTGTTCTGACACCCCTGTGGTGAAAACATTCAGCTGAATTGCTTTTACACATGTTCCAAGGCTGTGCTTTGTCTCTACATTTGCAGACTGTTAAATTTCTTATTTCTTTGTCTTGAATAATCCACAGATTAACCCGAGACTGAATCTCCATTGAATTTACTGGGACATGGTGTAGTAGGGTAACCAGACAATATTTTCCACAGAGGTTCATGGCAGGAATGGTTATGGAATTTGCTGTGAGTTAATTAAAATTAAAGCTCATGTTGCAGGAAGGAGCAGCTGGCCTTAACAGTTCTGTGTTTGATGAACACATGGCTTGAACAGCTTTCAGTGAAGTATTGTAGACATGGGACCTCTACAATAGAAAAGTGGCCCCTTTCAAACACACAGCAGCTATTAGTCTCTTATTGCATGTCCTCTATGGTCCTGTCCTTAGTTGGAGGTGATACGTGATCAGGTTTCCCTTCTTTGTGTAGGAGTGACTCATGAGTTGCAGTCAGGAATGTTGTGCCCTCAGCTTTGGAGGAAGCACTGGACACTAAATGTATCCTTTGGCATCTTTTAGAGTTACAAAAGTTGATTTTTTTCACAGCTTAATTGCTGCATTACTAGCTTCTGGGTGGGCTTTTTTGACAGCACCGTCTCATTCCTTAACAATTCACTTTGATAGTTCACCAAGGTTTTTTACCACTCTTAATGGTGTTGGGTAGAAAGAAAAGCAGAACTATTGGTCTGAGTCCTGTGGAGAGCTAATCTGACAGGAGTCTGAGCTGCCTCTCTTGCTACAGTGTTGGAGATGCCAATTACCTGACTCCTGAAACCTGACAGCCCTTTGCTTTCTGACCCAGGATTTTACTGGAAGACCTTTGCTGAAGGAAGGATTTTTATTCCTACCAGATCTTTTATTCAGAAAGCACATTCAGAATGGATGTGCTGTCTGGCTGTTGCTCTGTCCTTAAACTTGCCTAAAGGAGTGTGTCAGAGTTCAGACAGTGGTCTTTCCCAAAGCTTTCTAAAGGAAGTGGATTTTTTTCCCAAGAAATAGAGGCCTGCAGCAGTAGAGTAGTCAGCCCTGGGGCAGAGGTATTCATAACCTTTCATGGCCTTTGTAAACCCATGTGCACATTCTATGTGTTTTTCCTTGCACTGAGGGTTTTGCTTCCATTTAATTTTGCAAGCTTATATGAAGATGAGCAGGTATGCTCTGTACCTAATAGGAACTAGAGTCTATTCAATATGGATATTAAAAGCTTTCTCAAGGGGAGTTAGAACTCAATAAAACAGCAGAAACCTTGCAGTGTCTTGGTGTAAGAGCCTTGTGGTGGCGAGGCACCAGGACAATGAAGAGTATAATGCTGCGCAGTACCAGTGCACTGCAAATTAAGGTCTATTTTTGACACAGAAAATAGAAGTGGAAAATCTTGGGTTACCATAATATGGGTCATGAATTAAATAACGTACTTACTGGTCAGGATGCTGAGGCTCCAGGTACAGTCAGTCTTTCCTGTGTGGAGATTCTTGAAATCTTATGCAGTGGCATGATCCCTGGGAAGACTGTAGACTAAAGCACACTAATGACTCAAAAGGAAAAATATGTATTTTAGTTAAACATAATCAGTAGTCTGTTTCTGATTGACAGTGTAATAAGGCCTCCTGGTGGAAATGGTACTTTCACCAATAAAGCAAATTGAAACTGCAGAACACAAGCTGTTTACATTTTTAAGATGAGGTCCAGCCTTTTGCTGTGGGTGTAGCAGTCCAGCTTGAAAATCCAGAAAGTTTTGAAAAACTGTATGTTAATTTTGGAAATGTTCTCCTTTTGTTCCCATATATGTGACTGTACTTGAAGATAGGAATGTTTCTGATCCTCCCTCCTTCTACTCCTTCTTTTCTTCCCTACTCACATGCATGAGTTGTACAAACTGCTGTCCATCACAGGTTAATGTTGTATGTGAATTCAGGTATCATGCCTCATATTCCATGTGGTGGCGAGGGGCCTGTGACCGGCATTGTTTTGACTTCAGGAAGCTGCTCCTTGGGCCTCAGTAACAGCTTGAGCACTTTCTTTCTGCTAGTCTGCTGCAGCTGTCAAGTAAAAAGTGTTGGTTCGTGCACCCTTTATGGGTATGAGAAATGAAATTACATTAAAGAATATGAAAATTTAGAGACTTAGAGACTTCATATTAAATGTGAAGAGCCTAGATATGTAATCTTGGTTGCTGAGTCATCATTCTCCTAGTAGCATGTTCAAAATCATAGTCTGGAAAAACTTTATTCCTACTGTTATTTTACAATATGAGCCTCAAAATGATTGCTAGCTGTGCTATTTCAGAAGAGGAACGGAAAGAGAAAAGTCTCCCTGAACTTACTCATTCATTAAGCCACCTTCCTGCAAGACAGTGCCTCCTGCAGGAGCTATCTCTAGACACATGGTCCTATGACCATCTAAGTTTATTTGAGGGAGGCCTCTGAGCACTTTGTCACAGCAGAAACCTGTATCTTTTTGTAGTGCATTTTGGTTCCATGTAAAGATAATTTCCTCACTTTGGGAAATGCTTCATTTATTTTCAGGATTATCTTGCCCCATGCATTCACTTTTCCACACATGGCAAAGCTCCAACCGGCATAAGAATGAAAATTTCTTTAGAAGCTGAAGCTTCTGATTTGAAATCTTCTGGTGTTCATTTGGAGCAGTGGGTCACCTTTCCTTTTTAGTCCCCCATTTTCAGTATGCGTTGGTTTGAATCTCATTTTTATTCATCTACACTTCTTTGGAAGAAGTTGTTGCAATTTGCTAGTGGAGGTGCTAAGAGAGTTTATTAATTAGAAAACAAACAGAATGATTCCCATGTGCTGTAGTATCTCACAAAGATGCATCTTCTTGACATATGTGTATTAGGTTGTCTCCCTGGTGGTATGAAAATACTTGTCCAAAATGTATCCAGTAGTTCCTCAGGTTAATCTCAGGAACTAGGAAATAACTGGAAACTGTGCTCTAATAAGGTACATTACCTTATGAGGAGACGGGTAATACAATGAAGTGAAAGTTATCTGTTGTGGAACTATATTTAATGACAGTTTGGACTCATTAGGTAAAACATGACAAGTAATCATTCATTGTCATTTGATTCATTTCCCTGTAACTATCTATAGGTGCAGAGATACAATTCCTTAAACTGTTCCTCTGAGATTTTTTGTTTTCTCATCACTTTCTAAGTGTACGTTGGTTCTCTAGCAGTTTCAAAATCTCAAACTGAATAGTCTACAATTTGAATCACTCCTAAAATTTATTTATGTTGGTACCTACTATCAACAGATATTAGCTGTTGGCAGACTGCAATCATCCGTATGTAGATCTTTCTCATTTACAACTACCCGTGAGAAGAATGCATGAGAGGGTTTCTGTATCACTTGTTGTAGGTTGTTTGATTGTTGAGAAGTCATAATTCTCAAGCATGTGTAAGTAATTGTACTGTATAGGACACAAAATTATTGTAACATGATCAAGAATATGCAAATCCCTTTACACAAATATATTCGTGCTGATAGCTTCTTTGTACTTTTATGGAAAAAGTTGATTGTGTTCTATCTTCCTTTCATTAGAAGCACCAGATTGTCCATAACCATTTTTGTAGTATTTGCATTAATTCTGCAACTCCGTAACAGTAGAGCAGCTCATACTTGTAGAAGCTTGAAATCACTGAAAATCAGTTGTGGTAAGATATGTACTTGAGAAGTCATGTCTTTCAAGTGTTAGCAAAGTCCCAACAGCAGAAGTTTACAGTTATAGATAACATCCAACTCTGTCCTGCACTTAGGACTGGCAAGTCCTGCAGACACCCCGCGCTGCTTGAGTTAGACTAACATGTATCAAACAGTGAGTTTCATGGTGATATTCACAAGTTACTTAGGCATGTGGTTTTTGTAACTTTTATTTGTATTAGAAGGAAATGGTTTAGAAGCCTGCTGTGGTAAAAGGCTGTGGTCTAACTGTCCTCAGCTAATCACCCATTCTCATCGCATCCCACCTCCTCTGAACCAGTTGTGACTGGTTCAGTTTATAGGGTTTTTCCACTAAATAACCTAACCTTCCTGCAAACAAATGCCCCAGCACTCAGAAGCCTTAAAAATCCACTTTTCCTCTTATTTGAGCTAAATAAATAAGAATTAAAATCTTAGTAGGAACAGTATATGTTTATATATAAACTTCAGGGACATGTGAGGTGTTGCAAGGTGTAAAACTGGCAACTAAGCATTTGAAAAACCCCTGAAACTGAGAGGTGACGGTTTAGGGTTGCATGTAGGCAAGGAGTTTGTTGTGGGTTTTTTTTTTTTTTCTCTGTTTTTCTGAACTGCATGGACAACATCTTTCAGTTTTGTGTAGGAGACACAAAGAGTAGATTTGGGTATCATATATTGAGAGATCTTGGTTCCTTTACAGTCAAGCATTTGTCTAGCAGAGATAAAGGTAGGGGAGACCCATGCAATATCCAGGTAAAATCCATGATGCTACTGAAATCTACAGTTACTGCATCCCAAAAATACCTTTGTAGCTGTTTTAGTTCACCTTAATTGGAACCAAATCTTAACAAATAATAGCATGGGATCCCAGGTATTTCTCAAACAGAGCTTTACTGAAGACTAGAAATCACATCTTTCTTCACATTGAAGAGTAACATGAAATTGAAGTCAGTAATTAGTTGCTTCAATGTGCAGATTCTAACGTAGTTTCTAAGGTATGCTATTAGTAAAATAGCTGTGGTTGTTAGAACTCAACCTCATATGTTTTCCTTCCCTTACAATGGCAATGAGCCCTAGGAGGCCGTCCAGTTGTAACATTTCCCCTCGGCTTGGCTTATCTCTGTTTTACAAAGCTTAGCCTTCTGTTTTATAACACAAAAGATGTAACAAACTAGCATTTATTGTTCTGTGTAAAAGTGTTCCTATTTAACACACTGAAAAGCAGAAAAGTGATGTTTTAAGGACCTTTGATTTCCTGAGAAATTTATATGAACAGAGAAATTAATCAGGTTTTCTAGACACCTTTGTACAGGCTGTGGATATGCTGGAGAACAAACACAGGCCTCATAAAGACAGCTGGAGCAAAGCTTTTATTGCCATCATCATTACAGACACAGTGAGTGTAAATGCTGCAGGGGCATATCTCCAAAACCTAGAGCAGTGTTGCCCAAAACCAAGCAATCGATTTATCCCGATATGTCTACTTCCTATTTTTCCACATAAACTTGAAAGGAAATGATTTGTGGAACTTGGAGATTAAGAGTTCAAAGTCTCTGAGAATTTTTCTTCCCTTGTGAAAATACTTTTTCAGAGGGTCACTTTTGAGGTTTTGCTCAGTTTTAAAAGGTGTCTTTAGATGAGGTGATGTTCATGATCATTGTGGTTGTTTTCTTGTTTTAAAATTACAATGTGCAGATTTTCAGACTGTGTCACATAGCTGGTGGATTTCTTCAATTTCTTCACATGTGCACCTTAGAATTGCTTTTATTCTCATCTGACTTCTTTATTCAAAATTCTTTTGTTCACCTTTTAAAGTTTTGTTTAATTGTCTCTTAAAGCATACCACTTCAGAATAATTAATTCCTGATTTGTTGGGTACATGAGAGTTGCAACAAATCACTGAAAGTAAAATGAACCAATACCTGTGAATTTACTGCACAGGAATGCTCCTAATTAAGCCTTAAATGCAAAGCCCTGTTATACCCCTAAGCTTCTGGATGCATAGCTACTTTTGACACGGCTACCTTCTTCATTTTGCAATACGGACTTGGATTAAAATGCATTATTCCTATTGCCTATCTTTAGTCAATCTTCAGAAAAAAATTAGGAAAACCAGACTGATATAAAAACACTAGCAGTAAAGCAAAATGAGCCCTTATGCGCTAATGCCAGAAAATTATTTGGGGATTTTTTTTCCTGTTACATCTAACACCGAGAGTAGGGGAGTCTATATGGGAAAGCATATGGCAAAGTAAATTGAAGATCAATTTGTAGCCCTTTCTTAAACCAGCATTTATGCTTTCTTTCCTTGGTACTTGGTTGAAGCCCACATTCTGTAGATGAAGAAGAGTATGATAAGATAGTACATGGAGCTCTTCAGAAGAAGGACGATATATACTAAATACGCTGTCCTGTGCATTAACTGATCTGTAACAAATATAAGACAGAAAATCTTGTTTAATGTCAATATTGTATAGCCTCCTAAAAACTGGATAGAAATGAAACAATTTAGTCAGTTTATTGCTGCAATTACATTGACACCAATGCACAGCATAAATACGTACGATATCTGACTGTTCTTTAAATGGATTTGCACTGCTAATGAGTTCTAGACCTAGTGGGTTTCTCAGCACTAAACTGACTCTCAGTGCCACTGGGTTATTATTTCTTGTAAAGGCAAGAGCATAATGGTAGTTCTTCCAGCACTTACTACGATGTTTGTTTGAATCCTTCTTTTTGAACATAAGTTCTCATGATTCTTTCTAAATCCTGTTCAAGCCAAAAAAATGTCTTTGTGCAAAGTTCTGGGTAATTGGTAGGCTGATACAGCATCAGCTGAAGTGTTTAGCGTTTAACTACTCCAAGTGTTTAAAAAAAGTGGTGCTTAATGCAGGCTAGTAATCTAGTAGCCCAAACAGCATCTGTAGCATCTTAATAAAGCTACCCGGTAAAAGTAGGAGAGCGCCTTATAAGAAGTTAGTTCAGAGTAGCGCTGAAGTGTTTTTGAGTTGCAGACCCCAGACTTGAAAGATTTCCTGTATACTACTAAGAAAATTTTCGTAATGTTCAGAGCATATGTAGCCATACCTAACTACTGCATCACTCCCACATTTTAACACATTAAATTACCTCTATTAAAAACTGTTCCGCAGTCCTCTTCCTGAGGAGCAGTCTTCACAGAATCTGCTGGAAAGAGAGTTTAAATACCCCAATTAGGCTTTTCTTTGGTTTTAACAAACATGAATTGAGGAATAGGGGAAAAAAGAGGCTGTACAGGAACAAGGCTGGGGAAATTGAAAGTTAGTATTAAATAACAAAAAACGAGCCTTAAGATCAGTCTGCAAAGCAGATATTCACAAGTAGGATTCATTTGCAGAGAGAATTGGAAGATGAGATGTGCTCAAAGAAGTGGCTGGGAATTTGTTGCCCTAAGTGGGAGATGTTTCTTTTCCCTTTCAGGAATGTGTCCATTAGGCTGTTCCTTGGCGAAGTCTCTTTTATTTGTAATGGGAGTCAGTTTGACCACCTGACCTTGTCAGTGAAGAAGCTGAGGTCTATTTGCCTACTGTTATTAGAAATGCAGAATAATTTACGTTGGAAGAGACTTCAGTTAATATGTTAGGGGTTGTTCAACAGTTCAACAGTGGTTGTTGATCATACAGAGGACTGTATGATCTTAAATTTCCCTACTGGGAATCCTGGTGCTGGTTTTTCTCTAAAATATATTGGTTTTGTTGCCGAAGTAGCAAATTTGAGTTTGTTCTTGTTTATGTTCTTTGTGTGCATTGATATAAACATTAAAGACATTTATATTTCCTCTCTACATACATGCTCCATCTGAATAAGCTTGAAGTGTTTTTTTGTCAGAATATATTTTGAAGGTTAAAATGTAATTGTTGTTTATGGCCATGCTCTCACTCATTTGAGTTAAGTTAATTTATAGTAAGATAAGCAAAGGTAGGTATGGAGAGAAGATTAATCTAAACCAATTTGGACCACTTTTCTTATAGATTATTTAAACAATTTGCATTGAGTGCTAAGTTACTTTTTCTTTAAAATTGCATTGTCTTTCAGATTTGGCTTTGCATAATCAATCTTTCCACAATTAAAAACAAAATCTTGTTTTTTTACATGGCTATTAAGTTACTATTTCTGGATTGTGGGCAAGTAATATTTTTAAACTTTGTTCTACACCCTCAGTAACCTCATTTTTAACTACTTAGTTTTTTATGGCTGTGACTAATGTCAGGGGGTGTCAGAGGGACTTACACTCATACACTATGGGATGTAATACTGTTTTCAGAAGCTTCTGTAAGATGGAAAGTAACAGACATGTTTCAGTGCAGATCTTTTGGAGCTGTGCTAGTTTACACCTGATAAGGTTCACTATCTTAAAATAACTATTATTTTTCTGTTACAATGGGATGCTTATTTGAGGACCATAACACAGGCTGGGTTACTTTTCCTGGGAAAACTTTTGGTAGTTTCTCCAGTTGTGTATTTTAGCTATTGTGCCTAGGAGCACAGATGTCTTCAGAAACAGTAATAGAAAGTATTACTCTAATTTTATTGTAAAGAAAAATGATGCTTATAATAGTACATCAAATTGCATTTTTAACATGTAGAATATACCTTGTGTTGGCAGCGAAGCCTTTTCCTCTTCATGCTCATATTTGCAGTAGTATTTCTTGTCTTTGTTCTCTGCTGGTACAGTTAACCAACTGGCAATTGAGTATTCATCCTCTTTTGTGGACTGCCAAGTATCACCTTTTACTACATTGTCTGTTACCTCCTTTTCGTCATCAGTCCATGTCACCCTGATAACTTCTGGGTAGAATTTCTCAATAAGGCAAACATATATTATCTGATTTTCATGTTTTTTCTGCAGGATTTCAGAGTTTGCCGGTGGAGAACTTCCTTTTTCTGGATGGATTATTGGAGGAAGAAAATTAGAAAAACAGAGAGTTTGAAGATCAATAGTGTACAGCAAATAAATACACAGCCAAAAATACAAATTCTGAAGAGCAACAAAATAAATGCCTTATTAACAAATGTTAATATGCTCATAACAAATGTAAATGTTCTTTTGAGAAACATTAAGAAACTGAAATACTGTTGAATATATAAATAACTGTTAATCTCACTTGAAACTGAGTTAGAAATCTTCAGGTGGCTACACAAGAGCCTATATCCTACAACCTTCCTAGCAGTACTGCTGTCAGAAAGTGTATCTGCCCGTTCAAGTCTCTAACAACTATTAAATAATAGCAATATTTCCTGAATAAGCTCATTTATTCAATAAGAGGAATTTAATATTGCTTTACAATATTTATGCAAAAACAAGTACATTAAAATTTTGTCCGCAGAATATTAAACATAGACGACCTACCTTTAAAATCTTAGCAGTCTTATGTCCCCAGTATAAGTTCGCACTGCTATATAATGAACATCTGCTATATCTATTAATTTTAAAAGCCAATATTAATTTTGTGATATTTTTTAGGGGGTGAGGGAAGGGAAGACAACAATGATTTATAATTGCTCTGTTTTTAAGACATCCAAGTATTTGCCAGGTGAAGATTTTTATCAAAACAGGAAAATGGAATCACAAAATGTCCTGGACACCAAAGGTTGGCAATGCCATTCTGCCGTACTAGGTCTTTTTAAATGATTAATTAAGACATCTGAAAATGAAAAACCAAAACTAAACTAAAGCAGAAGAACATGCTATAGCTGGATAACATTTTCAGATCTAAACAGCATATCTAGCCAGAGTTGTCATCGATGTTGTGGTTTGGTAAACATGATCAGTATGAACATACATAAATATATTTTAAATTAAAAGTGAGCTGTTTCCACAAGCTAATTTTATGTATTCTCCATTTCATTTGCCTCTCTGGATTAAGCCTGGATCCTCTCTGGATTAGGAGGAGACAAAATCATCCAGATTTTGTCCACACTGAGATGACGTTTTGATATTATTTAAGTGGATAGTAAATTTAGGGGTCTGATTTAGGTAAACGTGAGCTTCTGTGGTGAGTGCATAGGCAGTGCTCACAGGCAATCATTTTTGTCTATGCTTAGCTGCAAGTAGAGGCTGGATACAGTTTTCAAGACTGACTTTTGTTACATAGAAAGTACAGCTTAATACTATTTTTTTAAGGCAGCAGAGGTGCTGGGATAAGGTGTTGCCTTATCCCACTTCTTCCCTTGAATTCCTATGTAAATCTCTGCCATTGAATTGGTGCAAGTAGATGCATGGGGTTTAAGTTGTGGTGTGACTGAGTGATGCAGTTTTAATGCACTGGGAGAAAATACATTACTATAAACATGCATTTTTTGCCAAAAAGCTTCCACCATTCTTTAAATGATCTGGCTGTTCTAGAGAAATCTTCTACATTGCATTCTCCCTAAAACAACTTAATGGTTCTTTGAAGTATTTCAAACTTGGTGTTTAAAAAGAAAGATGACCCATCTATCTTCAAAAGGGTGTCTACCTTCCTTATATTAAGAATTTCTTTCATTTTAGACATGTCATTAAAATGACAGTGTGGACCGAGCTTTGTTGTACCAGAAATAAAGTTGCTGACAACTTTATCATTCTCTAACATTAACTTAGGAGTTAATTTGCATCAGTCCTCCCAAGGATGGAAGATTAAAGTAATTTCTAAAATTATTTATTTGTTCCAGAGTCATATATGTTCAGAAGACCATGAAGTAGCTCTTGTCCCAGTGACATTGCACTCTGCAAAGCTTCATGACTATTTTAGAGGTTTCTTTTAGATTTTCAAAGCTTAGTAAGTTGTTCTGACTAATTTCAGTACATATAATATCTTAGTTTTACATTATTCTCTTAGGCTATCAAGTCTAAATAGAGAGGCAAGAGAGTTTCTTCCAGCTGCTAGTTCATCCTGCTCATTTTAGAGACTTCTGTTATGATGGAATAATATCCACCTCTGGAATTGCCGATGTCATTCCATTTACTGTAAAAACACCCTAGGTGCATAGCTTACATGAAACACCTAAATCATACCACAATGCTGAGGAAACACATTGCTTGAATAATTGCAGCTGTGTGCATGCATTTAAGAGTCTCATGTACATATATGGGTAAATGGATGACAGTGGAGAATGGAAACAATTAAGTTTTGCATATATATATATATGTGTGTGTGTGTTTGTATGTGAGAAAAAAATATTTGTATGCATGTTTCTGAAAAAAGGATGAAAACTTGTAGAATTGGCTGTAGGGTTTGATGTATTTTCAGGCTGATCTGCAAAGTCATTGAAGTCAGCAAGACAGTTTACACTGGCTTTTCTGGGCAAATTATCTGATTCTTTCTGAAGAATTTTAAAGTAATGAACTTGCACTCCTCCGTCAGTTTTGATTTAGTTAAACATTGAAAAATTTTGTGGTTTACCTTGTTAAATAGTTTTCTAAGGCAGGTTTTAAGAGGTATATAGGTCTTACTTTTTCACATAATATATAGGTATGAACAGATATTTCTTAAGCTAACATTTTTCTTTTCTCTCATGTAACAATGCAGCAAGGCTGCAAAACATTGTTCAAACAAAAGACTGGAGTTAGGTTCATAACCAATGAGCTATTAAAAAATTAAGCTCAAAATAGATGTTTATATAGATCAGCTGTCAAAAGTTTTCTTAATGAAACTCCTCTACAGTTTCTTTATAAGTATCTATAAATAAGATTTATAAATAAGGTCACTGTGTTCTTAAACTGAAATTTTTATTCACACTACTTGGATGATCCCACAAAATGGAGTAATTTTGTACTGACATTCAAAGCTCCTCTGTTCCACTTCAAGCCAGTAGGAGCTGAGGGCACTCAGCACACTCAGCTTATAAATAGCATTCTTGTCCTTCTTGACAGCGACTTCAGGGAGTATAACTGGTAACAATATAGTATAGTCCTGACCTATAGTGAGCCTTTCCAGATACCTTAAAGAGCTGTCAGCCTTCTTTCTGAAGCTTTCCCATTACAAAACTTTTAAAAACATGACTGTGAAAACACTTACTGGAGATGATGAGTTTTGCACCAGAACCAAATACCAAATACCCTCCCACACTGGTACATTCCTTTACTGAAGCTTCTATCTGAAGGATGGGATGATATACAAAGGGACCTGGGCAAGCTCAAGAAGTGGGTCCATGGGAATCTCATGAGGTTTAACAAGACTAGGTACAAGGTGCAACCCCTGGGATCAACACAGGCTGAGGGATGAACAGATCGAGAGCAGCCCTGCTGAGAAGGACCTGGGGGTGCTGGTGGGTGAGAGGCTGGACATGACCCAGCAATGTGCACTCACAGCCCACAGAGCCAAACATATCCTGGGCTGTATCCAAAGCAGTGTGGCCAGCAGGGTGAGGGAGGGGATTCTGCCCCTCTGCTCTGCTCTGGTGAGAGCCCACCTGCAGTGCTACATCCAGCTCTGGGGTCCCAGCACAGGAAGGACATCAACCTGTTGGAGCAAGTCCAGAGGAGGCCAACAAGTTGATCAGAGGGGTGGAGTACCTCTCCTATGGGGAAAGGCTGTGAGAACTGGGGTTGTTCAGCCTGGAGAAGAGAAGGCTTTTGAGTCTCCCTTCCAGTACCTGAAGGGAGCCTGCAAGAAAGATGGAGAGAGACTTTTTTACAAGAGCATGTAATCACACAACAAGGGGGAATGGCTTCACACTGAGAGAGAGTGGGGTTAGATTAGATTTTAGGAAGAAATTCTTTACTGTGAAGATGGTGAGGCACTGGAATAGAGAGTACAGAAAAGTTGTGGATGCCCCATCCCTGGAAGTGTTTAAGGCCAGGTTGGATGTGGCTTTGAGTAACCTCATCTAGTGGAAAGTGTTCCTGGCCACAGCACTGGGGTTGGAACTAGATGATCTTTAAGGTCTCTTTCAACCCAAGCCATTCTACAATTCTATGATTTTGGCTGGAAAAGTACCAGGTTTAACAACTATAATACAAACAATAAGATTCTCTTGATTTGGCTACGTGAATGTAGAATATTTGGATTCAATCTCAGTTAATCCTGCTACTCACAAAAACCCTTGTCCTAAGTCCTGGTTTTCTCCATTTCTTAGTGATCTTCAAGTTCTTAAATGTGAAGTAACTGCAACCCTTTTACTCTATTAATGAGTCAAAAGCCTTGGCCTCATAAAGAAAAAATCCTACAGAATTAGAGTGATGCTTGAAAAGAATTTATTTTAAACTGCAGATAGGAAAAGCATGGCAACTACCTGATTAGGTAGGTAAGGGTTTTCAGTAGAAACAACACGCTTATCATGCCACAGATATTTCCATTGAATTATAGGCATTAGTCCTTCTGGCATAAATCATTAAAACCAATCTTGGCTTGATACGTTAATATAGGTTTATGTATTAACCAGGCTTAAAACACTTGGTAGCAATAGCTCCTCTGCCTTGTATTTGTATAGTTGTTCGCTCAGGACTATGGCATTTAAAAGCACATGTAGTGGGAAAAAATATTTTTGTCTTCCACTTCCTATTAAAATAAATATCTCTGCAAGAAAGGCAAAAAAACGATCACTTCTTCATTAAGCAGTTATGAAGCAGTAATTCACCATAATTAATATGGAATAATTAATTAATTTGTTAAGCAGTTATAAAGCAATGAGAAGAACATTTGGAGGTACTAATTTATTTCTATTGCCAAAGTATTGTGTATGTGACAAAATAATTATGAACAAATTATTTCACTTTTACTAGCCTAATTAAAAAAGATGTTTTGCAATGACCATTGCATACTGCACTTTGTATCTGTATTAGAAAGAGGTGTTCTTTTTTTATGCTTAATTCTCAGCTGCTTGATTCCCTGCTAATTCCTTCAGTACAGCTGGAGGAAAGAGTGAGGTCTCTGAAAACTATTACAGACCGTTTTCCACCAGATTTCTAGGAGAACTATGATCAAAAGTGGCTCACAATAGCTCCTTTTTAGACATGTTCGTGATCCTAAACCCCTGCATTACAAATACCACAAGGCTCAACATAGGAATGGTGAGCTGGGTAGGAAAATCCTGCACAAGGAATGGTGCTGACTGAGGCTCTAAGTGGGCTGAGTGCCCTCTGAGACAGTATAATACTCATCTATAGGACCACTCCAAGCTCCTATAGCTTATTGTATGAACAATATACATACAACTTACAACATACAACTTACCTGAGACAATGAGTTTTGTACCTGAGCCAAACACCTTGTTGTAATAACCAATCACAGTGAATAAAGCCTTTACAATATCAGTGCAGCTCAGTTGTGTTTGCATGGGTAAATAGTACTCTTTAAAGAAAATCAGGTTTGCCATATAATCAATTTTTAGACCCTAGGATAGTAAAAAAAGGAGCAGTCACCTAAAATAAAGTTTAAAAAAGAATGGAATAAATGTGGAATTTTTGGAGGGCATATATGTTGTTAAATGGACAGGATTCCTCTCAACTAATTGGTGTCTTCTGAAAGTTTAGGTGGACGGTGCAGATGGAGCACTTTTGCTCCATCTCTGCTTTCTGGAAACAGGCAGCATCACCATAAGATCTATTTGATCCGATGCTGGCGAGGTAATTTGCTTCTTATACACCCACATAAGATCAGACCTAGAACTGGTGAACATTATGCAGAGATCTGAGAGCATGAGACTATTGACCAATATTTTCGTTAGCACTAACATGAAGCAAAACTGCATCAATTGGAATCAAAACTCCCGCTAACAAGATACACCATGTTCAGCTGGTCAAAATTAGGCAAACTATTTCCATCTCAGATGCTTAGTGGAGCCAAATTATAGGCAAGTATCACAGCACCTAGGGTTTACTTGAAGCAAAATATTTTGAATAGTAGTAATAACTGATAATAAGCAGTTTCTGCAAAAGCTAGGAAGAGAGAACAGCCTTTCAACTACGCCTATCTTAAAAGGTGCAACTTACTGTTCTGGGCATATCTCAGATAACTCTTTCATTTGGTATAGTCAGATACAGCCTCACCACCTTCACAGTAAAGAATTTCTTCCTAAAATCTAATCTAACCCCACTCTCTCTCAGTGTGAAGCCATTCCCCCTTGTTGTGTGATTACATGCTCTTGTAAAAAAGTCTCTCTCCATCTTTCTTGCAGGCTCCCTTCAGGTATTGGAAGGGAGCAATTAGGCGACCCAAAAGCCTTCTCCAGAAGATTCTTTGCTTTTCAAAGAATATGTGTAACACAGAGGTTGGACATACTACTTTCAGAATGAATTAGGAATATCACAAAGGTCAAATGTGCATATTTAGAGACAAAAAACATCTTTCTGTTCTCCAAACGCTTTCTTTGCCATATTTAAATTCATTTTTACATAGAAAATCATAGTGGGATAAGTTATAGGTCTGGGCTTCAATAGCTGTTGTGTTTTCCCCATTTCATGCATAAATACAGAACAATTACACTGTGTTCTGCAAATGGAAATGCTGTTTAAGGGGGAAATCCTGCAAAATATTCAGAACAGTTAGAATTAGAGAGAATTAAAATAGCAGAGCATTTCATGCCAGCCAATATCTAGCTGTATTGAAAAGCATTTCAGAAGTAGTCAAGTTTTACATTTTGTACTTACTTGAAACTTTAAGTTCAGTTCCACTTCCAAATATTTTGACATCAGGATCCCACAGTCTGATAATGCTTAGCAATATCTTCTGCACTGCACTTTTCTTGCATAGGCTACAGAAAAAGTCTCTCTGATTTAGAGGCTGGTGATAAATCTGACTGAGTGCTATAACTGAATTTTCAACATTGACTAGAGTGCCATTTCTAGAAACACTTTAATTTTTGTAGTGAGTAAAAAGTTCTGAAAATTTTTGGTCAGAGGAATGGATAGAAAACATTTTAAATTTCTCTGTAACTCTCCTCAGCAGTTTGTAATTTTACTTAATTATAGCCACCTTGATAATGTCTTGTAGTTTCTGAGTAACATAGTGTAGGCATTGATATATGCTTTATACTGAAAACAGCATTCATCCTATTGATTTCATAGCTTCACCAAAATTAAAAATAATACAAATGCAAAAGTAAACCAGTTTCTTTCAGAAGAGCCAGGAACTAGAAATTTATTACACTGAGGGAATTTTTCTTCCCAATCAATTTAGACCAGAGCACTTCTGCCATTAAGAAACTTTTTCATTTCTCACATGCTGTTCTGGGAGTTAACTTTTAAGAAGTTCACTTTTATTTCCTAGAATAGGATGAAACCATCCCAGTATTTAAATTGTTTACCCCTCCTCATTTTTCCATTCCTTTATAAGTATTCAGCATTTGTTCCAGAGGCAATCTCTATTCACGAGGTTAATATATTTATTGATGATCTACCTACCCAGCTGGAGCACCATGCACAGTTCACAAACAAAATATGATTTATCAGGGAGAAATTAATTTTCCTCACAGTCTTTCATTCTTGATTATCTGAGAACCTGAATGATTCTGTGAAAATCATTTCAGTGATAATGGTACTTACCAGAGACAATGAGCTTTGTTCCCATGCCAAAGTATTTAATCCAGGTGTTCCACACTATGTTTTGACTTTACAATAAGCTGGCATGCTCTCTTGATACAACACTGATGAAGAAAATCCAAATTTTTCTCAATCATCCCTGGGGGTCTGCATGAAGACCTGGCTGCTGGGAAGTTGTCAGGAATTTCAGATGTGCATCTTGATGTTCAGCCGATAGCTAATGTCCTTCAGAGAAAATCTGTTTCCTGAAGTGGTACAAGATAGCCCCTCCACTTAATGTCTTAGAATTTGATGATTCTTTTTCTTCAATTTTAGACAACAAATAAGAACACAGAGTTCTGAATTTAAAAAACCACGTATCTTCAGGTGAAAATCTTGATCTTTACCAATGGTGTACACCTGCAATTACATGACATCAAGTACTACTAGCATGAAGTTCATTTCTTATTGTCTGAACACAGAAGAGAGAAAGGAGGGAGAGCCAGCACCAAAAGTATTGTGAAGGTGTCTGTGTGCTGCAGGTTGCTTTTTCTTACCCCAAGTAGATGGTTATTGCCTGCCCATCTCTTGGAATCGCTCCAGGCTTTGCTACAGCAGCTCACTGGCAGCTTTTTATATACTAGCTGGTGGGAGAAGGAGGCTTTTCCTTGCGCAGATTTTTCTTATAAAACAGCCCAAGATAACATCAGAGGAGTCACCACTACTGTCAATCAAACAGCCTGCATGCTTAGTTTGGCATTTAAAATAAATTGAGTTAGAGTACTTCTGGGATCTCTTGTAGCATACTGACTGCAAAATTATGTTGAGAAATTACTATTTGCGGCTACAGGGAGGAACAAGAGGGTGAAGGTCTTTCTGCTGAAGTAGGTGGAAAAAAACCCAGTGGTCTACTTTGTAGTCTTCTGGACAGAAACATCCTAATCACAATGACAAATCAAGGGCAGGAGTGATATAGACAGAATGATGCTGACCAGTGCTTTTCCTGCCATGCCCTTACACATGCAGTGAATGAAACCACCTGTCTGGGTTCTGGCCAGACAGGATTAATTTTTGCAGTAGACAGGAGAGTGCATGGCTAGGACACACAAGTTATTCTACACCACCTCACCTTATTGCTGGGTGTGGGGGAAGGGAGTGTCTTCCAGTGGAGAAGGGGTTCCTTCTGGTCAAATATGTGTGGTGGCGTGAACAGTTGGATAATGCTGGTTCTGGGCCAGAGGTAGCAGTCAGCAAATGCCAGTTCCAAGCAATCATGTGGGAATTGTATTGTATGTTGCACACTTCATTATTAACATTGTTGCTGTTATTGTTTGCTTTCTTATCTCATTGTTGTTTCCAGTAAGTTGTTCATATCTCAACCCATGATTTTTGCCTTTTGTGCTTTCAATTCTCCTCTCCAGCCCTCCACAAGGGAGGAGGGGGAGAAAGCAAGCATAACATGGTTTGAAGAGTTTCAGTGGGAGCGCTACAATGGGGAGTTCCATTCCTAAACCATGACAGCCTTATTTGGTGTCCAAATGGAGTATGAAATGTTGAGAAAACAACAGGTCTGTCCGGAGTCGGTTGAAAACAAATTTGATCCAGGAGATTCTTATATTAAATATGAAGCCACTGGTTACAATGTTGCTTGATCTGTTCATGTGGCTGTGGTACCTAATCCTGTATATATTCCTGTATGTGCTCCTTGCAGTGCTCTTTTTCAGAGCAGGGAGAAGGATCAGGGTTGCTTTGTTGATGTACTGGCAGATATCAGCTAATGACATGACAACATCAAGGGCGATGAGGGATTTGTACTCAGTGTTGCTCTCCTACCCTTACCTTGGGTGGAACCTTTGGGAGTCTATTAATAATTGTACTAGCTTGAAAACAAACCAGTGGGGGTTCGCAAGTCAGAATCATAATTTAATAGGAAAATTGAAATCAATGCAATAGCAAGAACACTGACAGAATCAGGACACAACCTGGTACCCTGTTAGTCAGGGTGGTGGTAGCAGTCCAGACGAAGTGGTTGTGTTGAAGCAGTGATCCTGTAGAAGGGTCTGGTCTTCACCTGAAGGTCCAGTGGTAGCTCTTGTCCTCTGGGAATCCAGTAGTCAAGGCTGCTTGGGGTGTTCCAAACCCCAGATTATATCTGGGGGGGGAATGCTTGGCTCCTCCCCTGGGTGGAGCATCTCAGAGCGGGATGATGTAATTTTATGAGTCATGCAGTGGGTCCTTGATGGCCCATTAGCAGAGATAGCACCCAGAGGGAGTTATCAGGGCTGTGTCATGGAAGAAATAAAGAACACTGTCCCACCTGGTTTTAACAGATGGTGATAGAATACTACTTTTGGTTACATTTTACATTGTAACCTAAGACAATAATCATACCCAGTTTGTGGAAGAAAAAGGAGAGGATGGTCTTCCCAAGATTTTCACCCCTTTTCCTGCTTCAGGCCTATTACAACAGCTTTCGAAAATTTTGAATTTCCCTTGGATGTTAAGGAAAGCATGTTCTTGTTGCTAAGTCTGCTAGGTGTCCTCAGAGTGGCCCACACCATGTTTAGAGTCAGGACAGAGATATATAGGGAGGTTATTCAGAGATCTAACTCGAGGGTGGAGAGTCGTGAGCATCATGGAATGTAGGAGAAAATGGGCCAGTTTTTGAAGGATTATTCTGCTCCAGTATTTTGGAATTTCACCCCTGAACATCTACATGACCCTGGCAGAGGTGTAACTTACTGCAATGTGCCCTGCCTACTCTTTACTGGATACAGTTCAATACTACACATCACCCTCAGGGGGAAGAGGACGAAAACAGACCAAGAGGCACTCTGGCCACTCAAACTGCAGCTGAATGAGAGGAACAACCCATGCTGGTACAAGTTGCCCCCATACAGAAGAAGAAATTCAAGACAAAATCAGTTTGTTTAGTGAGGGATGAAGAAGAATAGGGCTCTTACAACAGGAGGAAGAGGCAAGGCTGGAGATAAACACCTAATCCCTACCCCAGGTGAGCTGTGAGATGCGCAAAAAGATTTCAGCTGCCAGTCTGAAGAGCCCCTTGTGACCTGCTTGCTCTGATGCTGGGAAATCATGGCCCACAGTATGAAAGTAGATGGTAGTGAAGCCAGGCAATTGGGATCCCTGTCCCGGGATCTGGGCATTGACAAGGGGATTGGGAAGAGGACAGAAACATTCAGCTTCTGGAGGTGACTCCTGTCAAGCGTGAAGGAAAGAATTCTTTCATTGTCTCAAGAATGATCTAATAGGGTACCCAAGTAGGTGGGATGCCATGGAGAAAGGTATCCAGTACCTGAGTGAATTAGCTGTGCTGAAGGTAATCTGTAGGGATTCAAATAACAAGCAGTCCCCTGTCCAGTGTACCCAATCCATGTGGCAGAAGTTTGTATTGAGCTCACCATCATCGTACACCAAGCCTTTGGCATCCTTTTCATTGACGTCAATACCAACCTGTGCCTTGGCTGTGGAAACACTGCCCAAGACTGTGGACAGACTTGGAAGATTCAAGCACGTTAGAGGGGAAATGCCTTATGTCCCACCAGTATGGACCACAGTCTCTGCTATTGGGAGCATGCACCCTCCTGCTGGAGAGAGGGGTGCATACCACAAGGTAACCTCGAGGTGGTTTTACCTGTGTGACCACAGAGAGGACATGAGGAAGCACCTCTGCCCTAGCAGCACAAGTACATGAGTGTGTTGGTTTAAAAAACAGCTGGAAAAGTAAACCCTATTTAAGCTTCTCTTTTCTCCCTCAACCACCTCCGAGTGGGAGAGAGACTAAAAGCAGAGATTCTGAGTTAAGGACCATTTACTTGAGAAAAAACATGGAATGAAGTAAGAAAAATGAACAGTAACACCATTAAAGTACACAAAACACAGGTGATTTACATACAGAAGGTTGTTCACCAATCAAGGCCCTGCACAACCTGAGACAAAGAAGAAAGTGGGACCTGGCCCCTCTTCCCATGTACTGAGCCACATGGGACATGGGAAGCTAGTTAGTCTGAACAGGAGCTATGCTGCTGAAAAACACTGGTTCCGTCAGTTGCAGCAGAGGTCCCAGTGCAGGGGTCTCCCTTTCCTCAGGGCGGTGATTGTCCCAGTGGTGGTCCTGGTGGGCACTGCAGCTTGCAGTGGTGTTCTCAGCAGCTGCAGAAGTAACAGCAACAGCAGCAGCAGCTGTGGCAGTAGGAGCATTTACCCTTTTTGAGTTTCTGATGGCCATGTGTTTAATGGAACAGTTTATTCTTTGCCATGGCTGTGGTAAGATTGACTGCTTCCAGCTTCCTGTGGCTCAACATTTTCTGCTGAAACCAAGCTCCCGCCATGATGTGAACAGTATGGAATTAAACAGTGCTAGAAACTCTACCCCTCTTTTTTTCCTCTGTACCCAGGACAACCTCTGCAGGAAATTCCTCAAGGATAAATGCCCCTCCAGTTTACAGTGGGCAAATCCTCAGACAAAATAGGAGGGGTGATGCTACTTCTGATCCTCTTGAAGGGACCTCCAACTCATGATTAGAAGAACTAAGCAACAAGTACCATGACCAGAATTAGAGGGGCCTCTAGCCAGGTGGAGGAAAGGGACAATCAGATCTATTGGACTGTGTGGATCTGATGGCCCAGCACAAGAGTATGAAGCTTTAGTTGACACTGGTACCCAATGTACCCTGATGCCATCAAGATCTGTAGTGACAGAATCTATCTCTATTTCTGGGAGATCCCAACAGCTGACAGTACTGGAAGCTGTAATGAGACTGATTGGGAATGAATGGCAAAATCATCCCTTTCTGATCAGCCCAGAGGCCCTGTGGGTCCTTGGCATAGATTACCTCAGGAGAGAGAACTTTGAGGACCCAAGAGGGTATCGCTGAGCTTTTGGGATAGCTGCTGTGAAGACAGAGGAAATTAGACAGCTGAATACCTTGCCTGGTCTCTCAGAGGACCCTTCTGCTGTGGGACTGATGATGGTCAAAGAACAGCAGGTACTGATCACTACAACAGCTCATTGTCAACAATACCACACCAACCAGGACTCTGTGACTCCCATCCATGAAATGATTCATGAACTAGAGAGCCAGAGAGTGGTCAGTAAGACTCTCTCACCCTTTAATAGCCCCATATGGCCAGTGCAATAAATCCAGTAGAGAGTGGAGACTGACAATGCACTATCATGGCCTGAATGCAGTCATACCACCACTGAGTGCTGCTGTGACGGACATGCTGGAACTGCAGTATGAACTGGAGTCCAAGGCAGCAAAGGGGTGCCACCATGGACTTTGCTTATACATTTTTCTCCATTCCTTTAGCAGCAGAGTGCAGGCCACAGTTTGCCTTCACCTGGAGGGGTGTCCAGTACACCTGGAATGGACTCCCCCAGGGGTGGAAACGCAGCCCCACTATTTGCCATGGACTGATCCAGACTGTACTAGAAAACAGTGAGGCTGCAGAATATTTGCAATACATTGGTGACATTATTGTGTGGAGCAACACAGCAAAGGAAGTTTAAACAGAAGAGGAGGAAGAGGCCCCACTGTATAATCAGCTACCGGAAAATGAAAAGTGATACCTTCTCTTTCCTGATGGCTCCTGCTTATTGTAGGGATACACTGAAAATGGAAAGCTGCTGTATGGAGTCCTACACGGTGAGTTGCAGAAGTTATTGAGGGACAAGGTGGATCAAGTCTGTTTGCAGAGCTGAAAGCTGTCCAGCTGGGTTTAGATATCACTGAACGAGAGAAATAGCCAGTGCTCTACCTGTACCCTGACTCATGGATTGTAGCAGATGCTCTGTGGGCGTGGATGGAGAGATGAAAAAAGAACAATTGGCAGTGCGGACGTGAATGCGTCTGGGCTGCTGAACTGTGGCAAGACATCACTGGCCAGGTAGAGAAGCTGCTTGTAGAAGGACATTGTGTTAGATGCACAAGTGCCCAAGAATTGTCCACAATGGACAGGTGGAATAGGCTGTCAAAATTAAAGTGTCTCAGATGGATCTGGACCGGCAAGGATGAATTATTTCTGGCTTAGTGGGCCCATGACACCTCAGGTCATCAGGAAAGAGATGCAACATACAGATGTGTTCTTGATGAAGAGGTGTACTTAATCATGGACATTATCTTCCAGATTATCCACAGCTGGGAAATGTGTGCTGCAATCAAGCAGGCCAAGAGGGTAAAGCCTCTGTGGTATGGGGAACCATGGTCGAAATATAAATGTGGGAAGGCCTGGCAAATTGATCACGTCACACTCCTGCAAACCCACCAAGGCAGCGCTACATTCTTACAATGGTGGAAGCAACCACTGCATGGCTGGAGATATGCCCTGTGCCTCACACCACTGCCCAGACTACCCATCTTGGGCCTTGAAAAGGAGGTCCTATGGCAACATGGCATCCTAGAAAAAATTGATTCAGACAACGTGACTCATTTTAAAAATGGCCTCACAGACACCTGGGCCAGTGAGCACAGTATTGACTGAGTGTATCATAATGTCTGTCATGCACCAGCCTCTGGGAATATTGAATGGTACAATGGACTGTTAAAAAGCAATAGGTGGTGGGACCTTCTAACATTGGGATCTATGTTTAGCAGACGCTACCTAGTTAGTTAACACTAGAGGCTCTACTAATTGAGCTGGCCCTGCCCCATCAAAGCTGCCACATACCAGAGAAGGGAATAAAGTTCCCATGGTACATATGAAGAATATGTGTTAGGGAAGACAGTTTGGATTAGTCCTGCCTCAAGCAAAGGCAAAGCCATCCATGGCATTGTTTTTGCTAAAGGACCTGGGTACACGTGGTTGGTAATGCAGAGGAATGGGGAAATGCTATTTGGTCCTCAAGGGGATTTGACTTTTGGGTAAGAACAGTCTGTAATGTTGAATTGTATGATATTGGTTGCTGAATGACACTGCCACTGTATGCCATAACCAACCATGGACAAGAACTATGGACTGTTCCAGATACACGAGTTGTGAGCTCCTGATGCAGCTTGCAGCCACCCAACAGCACACCAGCCCTCCTGCCCTGGAAGACACCTAGGATGGATAGAACCTACAGTCATGGACTAAATGAACTCAACAGGCATCCTGGAGGGATGGCCATTGACTACAGAAACGATACTCACGCTTTTGTATATATATAGATATGTGTATATATGTACGTAGCTGGAAGGTGTAAGATCTGAGTATGATGTAGATGGTACAGAATAAGGAATGGATATCCTGGTTTCAGCCAAGACAGGGTTAATTTTTGCAGTAGTCAGGAGGGCCACCTATATTCTACACCACCTTGTGTCACTGCTGGGGGCAGGGGAAAAGGGGGAATCTCTTTTGGTCTGGGTAGCATGGCAATGGCTCCATCTGGTGAGTTCTCGTGTATGAATCATTTGCCTCTTTCTTGTATACTGTCATTAGTATTGTTGCTGTTACTGTTCCTTTTCTTATCTCATTGCTATTTCCAGTAAATTGTTCTCATGTCAGACCATGATCTTTTCCTTTTGTTCCTTCAGTTCTCCTCTCTAGCTCACTGCAGGCAGGAAGAGGAAGGGGAACTGGGAGTGAGGGAGCGGAATACCATTCCTAAACCATGTCAATTCTATTTGTCTTAACATGAAATGGAGGAAGAGGATGGTTATAAGCAGCACATCATCAGCTCTGGTAGACAAGAGACTGTAAACCTCTAATTTAAATTGGTCTGTGTGGAACTTTGTAGTAACTAAATTAGGGTAGACAGGGCTTACAGTTTTCCCAACAGTTTACGGCAGGGAAGATTACAGGGGGAAACTTTTTCTCAAAAGTGCTAAGCAGTGGCAAGCATATCATTCCCACCACCAAGGTAGTTCCTTCAGCACACCATATTTATTTTCTGCCTACTCTTTCCTATGGGAGAAAAGTGGCTGGACTGGAAGATCACTGCTTCTCTGTTTGCTCCCTTAAAGACCACCACTATGCCATGGCTGTGTAAACCAAAGGAGCAGGTGTGTGTCCAGTATTATTTGCTGAGTCTTGAGCCAGTTAAGACTTCCTTTGACCTTAAAAATAGTAAATGTGTGTTGAAGACAGGAGTGCTAATGACAAACCAGACTTTGAGAAGGACATTTATGCAGGGTTACCCGCTCTTTTGGAGTAGCAGAAAAAGGCTGGGCCTTTCAGCAGCTCACTGAGATGGAGTGAGAAGACTGGTAGAGTGGCACAGTTACAACGTTGTGGTTCAGATGTTGCAGGTGGTTTTTTTGCCTTGATGATCTTTGTGTTTCTATCACAGTGAGGATCCCAGTAGGCACAGTAGTAAGTAGCAGCATCATCTGGAATGACATCTTTTATTGTAAGAACACACTGCTTCTGGACAGAAATTCTTTCAACCATGTATCTGTTTACTTGAAAGCCACTTTCAGTGGTAACTTTGCCTCCTGAAAAGAACAGGAGCCTCTCTGGAGCTTCTCCCTCCTTCTGCTTATACCAGTGTATGACGATGCCATCAACATTTTCCTTCGATGTTTGAATTTCACATGTCATCCGTGCACTTTTTTGGAACTTGGTGATGGATATAGGGCTCTGCATGGGAATTTCCTGTGCAAATCCATCTAGGAAAGAGAAAAGAAGAAATTATGTCATTAGCTGGAATTCAGGGATTTGGAAAGATGCCTATTAGCAAAGCCATGGGTGCCTGTGAGGAAAGGTAGGAAAATAAGGAAGTACTTACAAGACCAAGAGGCTGTGGCCACAAGCACTACCAGCAGCAGCATGTTTGCTTGTCACACTTTGCTCTCATTGAGATTCAGAGGAGGATGAAAGGGACTCCACATGTGAACCACGTTGTGTGGAAGGAGGAGGTGGCTTTCCTGAATGGTCTTCAGTGATGAATCTTCTGTGTGCAAACAGATGGGGTGTCTTTGCAGAAAAACCTCTTCAGGCTGCCAAATATTAAAACTGGTAACAAGTCCTTTCAGCTTTTCATGTTAATGTGGGAAATATTGATAAATCCAAGGACTGTGGCCCTATAAAACTCTAGTCAAAGTGACTGAGAAAAGGTTGCAAGAATGAGCATGTCCAGATATGTATGGTGGAGTGAAGGTTTCAGCCTGGAGGTTACCCTGGTGGTCAGTGAGCTCGTACCTCACCTGAGGGGTGCAGAGATGTGCGCAGGGTCAGAGCAGGTGGGGACTGCCTTTTGCTGCTTCAGATTAGTCACCTAGATGCAGGGTGCATAAGTGCCCAGGGTGCCCCTGTGCTGGTACTGTCCTCCACCAAAGCAGCTGAAGGCCATCAAACCGCAGCGACTGTGGAAGCTCCACTGTGGGGACTTGCCTCTGCTTTGGTTTAGGGTGTGGGAGGAAATGCACAGCCGCGGGATTTCAGTTTTATAGCTTAGCTGAGATACAAACACTTCTTGGAAAAAAGACTGGAAAATAAAAGAGAACAGCTGTTGTCAACAGCCATTGCAGAGAGACATCTTGATTGAGTGAGTCTGATGCAGTGGGGGACTCCTCTGTGACTGGTGAGCCTGGGCTGTTGGTCGATGGGAGTAAAGATGAGTTGCTTCATTCTCCCTCCTGCTGGCAGCTGACCACATGCAGCACACTGGTGGTTTGCCAAGTTGCTAAGTGATTTGGAAAGGTGCATGTGAATGCAGAGCTCTGAGGAGAGTCAGGCAAGAAGAAACAATTGCCTCTCTGTGGTGGAAAGGATCCCCCTTTTCTCAATAAATAACTGTGGGAAAGCCTGTTCAATTTTCCATCAGGCCACCCTGAGGTGAAGGGAGGGAGAGTCAAGAAAGAGATCATTTATCCCAGCAGTCTCCTGCATGGGCAACTATAGCTAAACAGAGTGAAAACTGCATTGGCTATTTTATGTTGAGGACCTGAAATCAAGCCCCTGTTGCTAAAAATTACCATGTATGAAACAGTAGCAGTACATTGCTATTCTTCTGATCGCAAATCAGAAATCTGTCAGGCACCCAATTCCAGATGAAGAGTAAAGGAATATGTCAGTGACTGGGTCTCACATGATTAAATGCCTAATTTACAGACACTGTCTAGGTTTTGTACTGTAAGCTTTCTAACACAGTAAGTCTCCAAGTAGGAATAATTATTGGCCAAATATGATAGTGTCTATGCCAAGAAGACACATACAGTGGCCAGAATATTGTTTTATGAAATACCTTTCCAGGTTCAAATTATCACTAAATAGACTTGTCACTGATGAAATGGCCAAAATCCATTTTTCAAAGAGCTTCGTTATTTAAATATATCTAAATAACTTCCTCCTTGTACATCAATGCTGGCTAATCCTGATCACCTTCTTCACCTTCCTGTGTCTGTAGTGGTTTGGTCCAAGATACTCATTACTGTTTATCTTCTGTGAGATAAGAATTAGGAGAAATGCAAAGCAGGCACCAAACTTGAAAGAATATAAAGAACTTTATTAACAGACCTAAAAGAGGAAAAAAAAATTATACCACACCTTCAGAACTCTCCTCCTCCCCCCACCTTCCTCCCTTCTCCCACTGACAATGTAAAAAGACAACCCTTAAGATGTTCAGTCTGTTTACCACTTCCATAATAACCTTGTTCAGTCCATTTAGAAAGAGAAGTCTCTTCTTGCTCGTGCTATGAAAACATTATCACAACGAGACAGCCACCCACTTCCAAATATTGTTCAGTCCATTTAGGAAGAGGAGTCTCTCTGCTCGCATGCGAGTCCCTTCCCCCAACTTGCAGCTTTTCCCGCAACTGCTTTCGAGGGTCCACTCTTGAAGGTTTTTGGGGTACAATTTTAGAGTTGAGCCATTCAGAAGCAAAGTTCTCTTCAGCCATCTCTAGGAGCATTTCATCTCTAAGAACAGAGGCCCTTCTCCTTCCCTGGGAGCAAAGGGTCTTCCTCATCTTCATCTTTAGGACTATCTCTGGGAGCATCTCTAGGAACTGAGGTTTCTCCTTTCCCATTTGGAGCAAAAAGTCCTCATTGCTTCCATCTCTCCCTGTCCAAACTTCTCATGAAATTACAGCTGCATCAGCATCTGCCTATCTCAGCACAGGTGCTTTTGCTTACGAGTTGAACACTCCACCCCACATATCTTCATGAAATTACAATGGGATACTCTGATATATCATAGCTTCACAACAGACTTTCAGCTTTAAGCATCTCCTCTTTCTCTTCCCTCAGGTTTTCATCTCTTCACAGCAATAAAAAGCAATAAAAGGGTTAATCTCACCTCGGCCTTGCAGCTGTGTGGCTTATCGCTGTTGGTCACCTGACCTCTGCCGGACAGAGGTGCAGCTTTCGCTGAAATCTTGGCCGCAGTGGGGGGGGGGGGGGGGTGTGGGGGGGGTGGTGTTCCGAGCCGCTCTGTCTACCCACAGCCCTGCTGTGGGGGTCATCCTGGAGCCGTGGCCCGGCCCGGCCCGGCCTGAGCAGGGCAGGGCCGGGCCCACTGGCCCCCGCTCGGGCCCTGCAGCCACCTGTCCCAGCGCAGGAAACGGGAGAGAGAGACTGGGGGGGAGCTTGTCTATTCTTAAGTAACGCAGCCGGGGGCTTTGTAACCACAAGCCCCAGCGTGCCCTCGGGCAGAGGGGACGCAGCGTTAGCCTCCACAGCATCCTCGCTGGATGGCTCAGTGGAATCAGCGAGTGGAATCAGCGTGAGATGGGTGCGTGCGCCGGCTCCTCCTCAGAGGAAGCATGTTGGGCAGCCGATGATCAGGCTCGCGTTAGCCCGGAGGCAAAGAAGGCGGGAGGGGCTTCTGGTGTGAGTTCCAACAGGTTTATTTGCAGGAAGGATCAGGGACCAGCAAAAGCCTCGAGGACACGTGGGCTAGCCCCTTTATGGGGGGTGGAGTAAGGCAGGGAAAGAGAAAACAACCAACAGGGTACAAGCAGAGGGGAGGATACAATTTTTCAGAACAAATGGGGAAAACAGGGAGGCAGGAGTCATAACAGGGAACCAATTAATAACTACAAAAGGGAGAACTTTCTGGAACAGGGGGAGGTAATTTAGGATTGGGAGCCACCCAGGGGGAGGTAACCTAGACCTCAGTGATCTCTTCTGATGACTGACATTTGATGGTTTCAGCCCGAGAGCAGGCTGAGCCACCCCAACACTTAAGTGTGTATCACAGAGGAGGTCACAACTTTAAGTGGCTTAAAGAATTGTCCATATTCAAACTGGCCATCTGATAGGTTCTGTCAGGTCATAGAGAAAGCTGTAGGAAGAACATCACTTCCGAGACTTAGCTTGCTAACCTATGACAGTGTCTGTAAAGGGTTTCCAGGATTAGTGGCTCCATCACCTTCCCAGACTGAGATAGGGCTAACCTGACTGTAGTTCCCTAGGTCTTCCTTTTTCTCTTTCTTGAAAATAAGAGTGACATTTGATTTCTTCTAGTCTTCAGGACCCTGTGCTGACTGTTGTGACCTTCCAAAGGTAAGTAAGAATGTCTTTGCAAAGGCGCTTAGCACTTGTGGGTACATTCCATCAGGCACCGTGGACTTAGGTGTGTGCTATTTAAGTGCTCACTAGCTTGATCCTCCTCCACCAAAGGCTAAGTCTTTCTTACTCCAAACTTTCCATCTGGTCTCAGGGGCCTGGGACACCTGAAGGCCATTCTTATGGGTGAACGCTGTCATGTTATACATCACCAGTTTCCCTGCCCCATCCAGCAGCTTTCCCTAGTCTTTCTTTTGCCACTGCTGTATTTTTAGAATCCTTTCTTGTTCCCCTTTACATCATTTGCCAAATTCAATTCTAGCTGGGTTACTGCTTTCCTAAGCACATTCCTGCATGGTTGAATAGCAGCTCCATACTCCTCCTGGATCACCTGCCCCTGATTCCACCTCTTTTATACTTCATTTTTATGCCTGATTAAAGTCAGCAGCTTTTTGCTTATTCATGAGGTACTCCTGCTGCCTCTACTTGGTTTTCTAGTTGTCAGGCTGGACCTTCCTTCAACTTGGAGAAGATTCTTGAATATCAACTAGCATTCCTGGACACTTCTCTCCAGCGTTGTATCCAATGTGGTGCTTCCAAGCAAGATCTCTGAAGAACTTTAAAGTCTGCTCTCCTGAAGTCCAGGGCTGAGGTCCTGCCTTTTGCCCTGCTGCCTTCTCTCAGGAGTCTGAATGCCACTGGCTCATGGTCACTGCAGCCAAGGTTGCCCTGACCTTTCCATCCACAAGGTCCTTGTTGGCCGCCCAATCACACATGTCAGAAGGTTGCTGCCAACTCACTCCTGAAACCTCCTAGACTGGTTGTGAGAAATTCTTAGATTCCACAATACAAAGACAAAAGGCAGGCTGACTGAAGTTAACATCTGCGGTCACATGTACTACAACCTATTTTTCAAATAGTTGAGGAGGACAGAAAGTCCATAGCAAGATGTTATATACTCAAATCACATAGAAACTTTAGCAAAAAAGGTGTTCAGAGCCTGTGGAACTATAACCCCATCACTGTGGAGGTATTTGTGCTCATTTTTAAGGTCCAGATGCATTAGAGGAATATCAAAGGATGCTGAACATGTGCGCTCTAATTCAAGAAAATTTAAGACATAAAAGTATCTCAGTGTTCTGACCTAGCTGTCAGGAAAATGCCAGCTTTCCTGGAACCAGTCTGTGATTGTAGAATCTGATTTCTAAAACTCAGTACACTTAACCCAAAGGTTCTGAGAATCTCTGCTTGTCTGCGGCATAGCTCATGGCTCAGGATTTCAATTTATGTCTTCAACATATCAAATGAGGACAATAAAATTAGGTTTTCTGGGCTGTTGTAGGAATTTTTAGTGACTGAAATGCAAAGGAAGGCAAAAGAAAAATATGAAGGAGGATGTGCAAGATCACCTGGTTTTCCCTCCTTCTTCCATATTTGTGTCTTTTTTTCAAGAGAACATACTGAGGGGATGAAGAAATGTTGCTCTGCTTGCTAGGATTCTAACAGAGAAGAGAAGTTTATAACTCACACACAGAGACAGACTGTGTTCACTGTCAGTTGAGTGCTTTCAGTAAAATCTAACCTTCATTTTAAGACCAATGTTTCATACATTTATCTTAAAGTGACAGGAAGGCTTTACTCTCTGGATGTTGCATATAAATCTGAGTACTGAAATGATATACTGATCGTCAACATCAGATATTTAACACTTGTCATAACACGTTGTTTTTCCTCTCCTGCTGCAGAAAACCATGAAAGGGGTGGAATAAGGAAGTATTTGAATTTTTAGCAGAGTTCAGAGCTTGCGGTTCAGAGCACAAAAAGTCTTTTTGTAAGGCTTATCTTTGCCCAGCTAATGCTGTGGTACCTTGATAAAACCAGTACGCACAGTAATAAATGCCAGAATCCCTCGGGGTTAAAAAATTTATCGTGAGACCATATACAAGCTGAGTAGGAGCAGTCCGAACTTGAAATCTATTTCTGTCGTTTTCGTCCTCATAAACAGGCGTCCCTCCAGACACATACAGTATCCTCTTCGGTGGCTCTCCAGGAAGCTGCCTGTACCAGTGCACAATGGCTGTGTCCCCCAGTTGACATGACATGCTGGCAGACATGCCCTTCATCTGCTTCTGCAGCTCTGGAGTTTGCACTGGCACTGCCTGCATGTCTACACCTGGAAGTGAAAGCAGAGAAATTGCATGAGGGGAGAAACTCCTGGAGTTTGGAATCAGGCCTGTGTTCACTGTAGATGGGAAGGAGAGAGGAGAGGAAAAAGGGCTTACAGGACCAAAATGAAGTTGCAAGAAGGACTGGAAACAGCAACATACTGCCTGTGCAGATTAGACCTGAAAATGAAATAAATAGAGACAGAAATGCTATAAAACTCTTCAGGTGGACAAGCCATCAAATGACTGGGAGGAGGAAATTACTCATTCAGCACATCCAATGGTTATTCTTCAACTCACTACCACAGAGGGTGTTAAATTTACTGACAAGCTAAACCACAGAAGAAACAGCATAGAAAGGACAAAAAATACTCAATCCGAAAAAAAATCTTCTTCATCTATCTACCTACTACACTTATATCAGACTTACCTACTGAGCACACATATAAAAAGCTCAAGTTTTTCAGCCTAGCCCTTACCAAGGATGTTCTCCTTAGATACATCAAAGCTGTCCCAGAAGCATGTTCTGCCAGCCCTCCCTTAGAACTTCAGAGAACCATAGAATAATAGAGTGCTTTGGGTTGGGAGGGATCTTAAAGGTCATCTAGCTCTCACCTCCACTCCATGGCACCCTCTAGGTCAGGTTGCTCAGGGCCCATCCAACCTGGCCTTGAACGCATCAAGGGGTGGAGCATCTAGATCTTCTCTGGGTTGTCTGTTCCAGTGACTCACCACTCTCAGAGTAAAGAATTTCTTCCTAACATCTGCTCAAAAGTTCTTCCAGTTTGAAACTCTTCCCCCTTCTTCTATCACCATCTAGCCATGTAAAGATTTGTTTTTCATAAGCCCCCTTTAGGTACTGGAAGGCTTCAATAAGGTCTCCCCTAGGCATTTTCGTGTCCAGGCTAAACAGCCCCAGCTAGGCCGTAACTAGGCCAGTCACTAGTAGTGTCTGCCAAGGTTCAATACTGGCTCCTGTATTGTTTAACTTGTTAATCAATGACCTGGATGAAGGGGCAGATACCTCCTCAGTTCACTGATGGCACAAAGATGGGAGGAGGAGCAGTGGCTGATACCCCAGAGGGCTGTGCAGCCCTTCAGAGGGACCTTGACAGGATGGAGAAATGGGCGGGCTACTTCCCACCTGAGGGCATCTGCCTGCAACAGTGTGGCAAATGGTTGAAGTTGTACAGCATTGCTTTAAGTCGGTGTGGAATTTATGAGGCTGGTTGCAGATAACATGAGCTGGGCTCTGTGCTGCCCTTACACCTGGCTTGAACAAGGCCTCACAACCAAAGGATGCCTGGGGCGAAGTGGAGATCTCACAGCCCCGTGTTGTTTCAGTGAGGCACAGAGGAGCACCTGTGCCTATGTACCAGCTCTTGTCCTCACTCTCCCTTCACCCTGAAAATTGAGCTTTGTTGTAAATCTGGTCTGCTGAGGAGGAAAGGCACACAAAGACTCTCTGGAAAAGGTCAGACAGCAAAGGCTGCCTCAGACATTGGAGGGGGGCCAAAGTGTTTATTTTACCTCTTGTGTCAACTATAAATTCTGACCAAAAGTAAGTGACACTTTAACTGACATATTTAACTTTCATGCCCCTTGGAATGTAAATGAGGAAAGAACATGAGACATGTAATACACGTATGACCAAAGTTACAAAACCCCATCTACAGCATGTGATTTTTCCATCTCATTGGAAAGGGCCAAAAATTTATAGTACAAAAGGGGGGCTTTGGGGCAGAAAGAGGTGGAGGAACAGAAAAAAGTTTGCCTGCTTCAGATTGGTCGATGGACTGTGTCTCTCCTTTCCTGCGGGGAAGACTTTTGGTTATCTTTGCATCTCCAACTGCATAGGAACAGGCCCAGGAATACTTAATTATATTTGTCTATCTATCTATCTATCTTAGAAAAAATAGGCAGCTGTTAATTTCACTGTGCATCAAGAATTACATAAAATGCCATGTAAACATTTGATTGCACTGACTAGCCTTGATGCATTTTTTTGGAAGATCTTTGCATTCCTTTAACTCTCTCAGGTTGTTGCATGAAACAAGGAGTTCCTCAGGCAGTAGTGTCTTGCCAGCAGCAAGGTGGTTGGACCTCTGTGCAAGTGCCTGCCTTCCTTGATAATTGGGTTGTAGCACCAAATAGGAAAAATACAGCTGGTGGCTCTATGACAAGAGCGCCTCAGTGGCTGTGGCAAAACCAGAGCAAATACCTATCAGCCAGGTATTTACTGCCCCTTGCTTTTTCTTGTACTTTCCCTAATTTCAAAGGCTGCAAATGTGCCCAGCAAAGACTTTATAGCAAATGGTCCCTTGGGCAGCAGCCACCATACACCATGCTTTTCCCTGAGAAAAATTTCACGTTTTATGACCCAAAAGAGAGAATCCTCTGGATCTTTTTTAGGCCTTTGTCAATAGCACTGTATGCAAATAAATATCATGTTACAACTAGTACAGAAAGTTCATATTCTTCTGTCGTCCTTGTGATAAATACATGAGTTTGTGTCAGGTCCTGTAGTGCAGATATATCTACACTGAAAGAAGAAAAAAAGAACTTGCATGGAAAGGGGTTGTGAATACCCTTGCCACATAAGTCAAATTTCACTGCAGGTCTTCTCACAGCTGTCTGGCTGAGCCGTGCTGTATCATGACTTCTGTACGTTCCCTGGTTTAATCTGCGGCTTGCCCTTGTAAATGGTCTTCACAACTCTTCCTTGGAACAGTCTTTTCAAGTGTTGCCCAGTGTAATAGATCCTTGCCTACAAAAGTCATTGTCATCATAACCGTTAAGATGGGAGTGACTACTGGTAAGTATAACCTGTATCTGAAGCCTTCACCTGTATTTGAAGCCCCCCAGGCTAGATCTTAAGTGCAAATATCCGCCTCCTATGCTCCCTCCCCAACATTGCTTCATTTTTGCTTTCTCAGACTCTGTTTGTGACAGTGTCTATACTATTCAGAGATGATCTGTGTTACTATATAGTTTAGCTGCAATGCCATCACCCACAGGAGTGCTCATTTTCACAAGCACCGTGCATTATACCACCTAAGTTGTAGCACATCTTTGCTTTTCTCCTTGTCTGATATTCATATAAACATACTCAGCATAAACATGTTGGGATATTTTAGAGGCAGGAAAGTGCAATTACGATTCTCTGCATTTGACAGAAAACCTGCCCCTCAGAGCACAGGCAGCTTTCTGTACAGGCTGCCTGTCACCTGCTAGTTCCATGGAAATGCCAGTAGGCACAATAGTAGGTACCTTCATCATTGGAATTGATGTCACTGATTGTGAAAGTGCAGATGTTTGTACCTTTCTTCAAAGAAGAATACTTGTTGCTATAGGAACTGCCATTATAAGAAACTGCACCAGGTCTGATATACAGAATCCGTTCTGGAGCTTTGGAGGGTACCTGTCGGTACCAATGTATATATGCAGACTGGAAAACAGGAATACCCTCAGCTATACAGTCCATGTAGTGGTCTTGTGCCCTCTGGTAATGGATACTTGTCTCTGCTTTAGAAGCACTTGTGCTTGTCCATCTAGAAAGAAAGAGAGAAAACAGAACAAATACTCTTAGCTTGCTATTCATTCACACACATAAACATGGGATGCTTCCACTACCCTGTGTCATGGTGACAAAGGGAACCTATGAGACCAGGCTGCAGCCAGGGCCAGGAGAGGAAGCAGCACCATCCTGAGCGCTCTTGCTTGTGTCTGCCCTCAGGAGGAAGTTAACAGCACTCCCAGCAGGGGCAGAGAGCTGCAACTGAGGAAAGGAAATTACTCACTTGGGCCTTTGGAGAGGTTGTCCTGGCAGCTGTTGTTTGAGATAAAGCAGCCTGATTGAACCCTGCTAAATTAACAGTCAGATTACAACTTTACACAAGCAGCAGAAACCTCTCCCTCTCTCCCTCCCTCCCTCCCTCCCTCCAATTGCTTTAACTCATCTACCAAGTAATTTTGTAGTCCGAAGCAAATTTTTCCACTGCTTTTAGATTAATTGAGAGCTTCTAAACATTGCCTGGACTTTTCCTTGGTCTTTTGGACCAAGGAAATGGACTTTTCCTCAGGTTGGCTGTCAATAAAACATAAAAAATAAAACTCAAATCATGGGGCTTAATTAATTGGAGGGGTCTGAAATTACTGCTCATGACACAGATTGAATGCTGAAGACTAGGAAAATGCACAGCAGATATTTGGAAGGTCAAAAGCAGGATTGTTGTGTTTGTGACTGTTTCTTGTCACAGGTAAGGTGAGATGATACACCTCAGAGTGCCTTCTTCATATGCTGAAAAGAATCACTATGCAAAGAAACATAAATGCTTTGCAACCCACATAGGCCTAGTTTAAAATAAAGACCATTAGGTCAAGCAAAATATAGAAATTATTTTGTGCAATTCAAAGTCATTTTTCAGAGGCAAGGTTACTTCTAGTCCCCTTGGAAAGAAAACTAAACCAATTCCCCTTTTCTTGTTGTTGTCATGACATTTTACCTACGTTAGCCAGCTTTTTCTTTTATTTTTTTTTTTCAAGAATTTTCACACAGATACTGCTGTCCTACCGTTGTGCCTGGAATCTGAGGAATCTGAGGAATCTGATCTTTCAATCTCCTGTGAAAAGCAACTGCTACTCAGTGTGCTCTGGAGACCCCATACTGGAGACTGGCAATATTGGGTCCTTTGGATTAGGAACACAATAGTCCTGTGACTTTATCTATATGTTGTTTGACCATAAACAGAAAGAGCTGAAATAACTCATAGGAATATCTTTCTGTTTGCAAAAATGAAAACATCTTTCTGTAGTTGCAGTCTTGCTATGTAGGATGAGAAGCCCCACTGAAGGAGACTTGTGTTTCAACTTAAATGAAAATTTGATCAACTCCAAAGAGAAAACAAAGATAAAATAAAACCAGATTCTCTACTGACAGAGAAGTATAAAATGGGTATATTGCATCTGCAGTCTTGACTGGTGCTTCAAGTTTATTTTCACTTATAACCTTCTATTCTGCCACACAAATGACAGAACTGAGGTTTCATTCCTATGATGTAGCTTGAAGGGTAGCGGGGATAGAAAGACTTTTCCTGTTTTTAGCAGGAGCCTGCTTTTAGCCAAACCTGTCATCCTATAAACCCCCTCAGAGGCAATCCATCCTGACCCAATAAAATGCCCTTTTTGTTGGCAAAGTGAAATAACAGCTCTGCTGGTACTGTCTGTAGTGTGCATCTGCAAAGCTCAGCAGCATTTTTGGTATCTGGCTGTCTGTGCAACCTGATTCAAAGCTGTTGGGAAAAGTAGGGTGGCAATGTTCCTGCTTGTTGTCAAACACTTCAGGTTCTTATTTGGAAAGTAGAACATGTCTTTGTGCAGGTCCCCTGTGGCTTTCTACTACTGTGCATCCCACTTAGCGCAGTAGTAGGTGGCAGAGTCTTGCAGAGTTACTTTGCTCACTGTCAGGGTGCAGACAGATTTGCTGGGATCCTTCTCAACAGTGAACTTCCCCTCATCAGACTGGTTTTCAAGGAAAAACCTGGAGGACATGTAGGCAACACGCTTGGGAGCTTCATTGACCCTCTTTTGGTACCAGTGAATAAAAACGTTGCTAAAATCAGGACTGGAGACATGGCAGTTGATTAGCACTGTTTTGCCTTCTGGCTTGGTGATAGATATAGGGGTTTGCTGCAAGTCTTGTGCAGAGCCACCTGTAGCAATAAAAGAGAAAAAATAGAGAAGTTGAGATAAGAGAGCATCCCCTTTTTCACTGGCGAATATGCAGGCAGCAGGATGAGCAGGGTATGTACAAGAAAAAACAGTTTTCAGAAAGAAAGTGCTCAGCAACCACATCATCACTGCTCTACTTAGGGCTTCCTTACAGGGACGGGGTCAGGGCCAGCCTCAAGAGGGGGTGAAGCAGATATGAGAGGCAGAAAACTATCCAATGAGGCTGTGCCAGCTACAAGTGTGTTAAATAATGATGCATGAGCCATTTCCTTTTGGTTAACTCTTAAACAGAAGGGAAAAAACCAACCACACAACATCTCCCCCCACCAAACCCAAAAAACGACTCATCTTCAAAACCCACCCTTGTAAGAAGAGAGCTCACTACTGAGGAAAACAACTTTTTTCCTTCTTTTTTATTTCAACAGGGAATTTGCCTGGATGATCAGTAGAGTCACCTTTTTTTTCCTTTGCTTGGTGTATTGTGAGTCCTGTTCTCCAAGATGCATTGGTACTAGACAGAGATCAGCTTCATTTCTTACCTCTCTTACAGACTGAGGTTCTGTAGGATGATTTTTTATCCCATGACAATACCTTCAAAATGATTCTTCTAACAATTTGTCCTATTCATTTTGAACATTGAACATCAAATAGGATGCTGTAAACTAGCTTCTACTAGAAATCCCTCTTGCTATAGCCATTGTTTGGAGTTATCCAGTACAGCAAAAAAAAGTCCCAGTGTTTTCAAACTTTTACTGATTACTCCAATAATTAAAAAATCATAAATATACATCAAAAGTTTGCCTGACCAGCAAACATCTTCCATTACCTGGCCCTACAGCTGCTCATTTTCACATTACTCAATAGGTGGGATTTCTCTCTGCCTGCCAAGGCCACTGTTTTCATAGTCAGGCTTTTCCCATGGTCTTGGTACCCTTACAAATTTTAGCAGGTTGAAATGTAAGTTTAGCTCTCTAGCTTAAATGGAGATGTTTTGTACTATAAACTTACATGACATGTCATCAGTAGTAATACACTAATTTTCATGTTCTTGTGTTCTGAAACCAGTAAGAGAGCCCTTTTTAGACATGCTTTCTATGCATCTGATGTAGTTTACTATAGCGTGCCCTTCCAAAGCCAAGTGCAGCACATGGGCCTAAGTATTTTTATATCAGTTGGCATTAATCAAATAAACCAGAATCTCTTTTAAAAAAAGGCTGATACTGAGACCTGAAAACCTGCTAATGAACAGCTGTCTTACATAGCTATCTCCCATCTCCACTGCTTCCTCACCCAGATCATCTGAAAAAATGTATAATGACGGTTTCAATACTGTTGCTATTTGCGTTCTTTGTTTTTAAAGTAGAAATTAATTGCTTACACAAGATATAATTTTTCCAGCATCATGAAGTAATTCCCACACTTCCACACTTCCTAATTCAGCCACCAAATTGATTTGAGTTTCACATTCAAAGTCCCAGGGGTCTTCCTATGTGTCTGCTAAGAGTGTATATTTAAGTCCCATATTTCTGTAAATAACTCGTTTGTACTTGACTTTTATCTGATAAATAAACCACAGCTTAGCAGCTTCTCCCTGCTGCTTATTAATTGTGTAGCTTACCTCACATCACTCAACAGCCTTGGAGGGAAGAGTCAACAACCTAGGGAGGGACAGACAGCACCATGCAAAGTAGGATACTTTGTAAGATACCTCTCATCATCTCTCGGAAAGACTGCTTGTATTGAATTGCTCTGGAGTAGCAAGAGGAGGCTGCAGCAGCCAGTGCTATGTGGCTCCTAGAATGGCCCCTTGGAAATCACAGGTATATGCAGTCCCTTCTGTCTCCCAGATCTTCAACTGAAGATAGTTGGGAAAGACTCTCAGTTAGAGGTGGGTTTCTCTCATAAGGATTCCCCAGCATTTACTTTGCCCTTCCCAATTCAGACCTGGACATGATTTTCTTTTTCCATCTCTCTGGGTTTTGCATCTGTAAAGTTGCTTATCCTGGGGTAAAACTTGGAAACTGCCACAGGACATGTAAATTCAGCAATTTCATCCAAAATGCCTTTTTCCCCCTTAGTCATTTAGGGTTGTTCTTCTTCTTTTCTCCTTCCCCCCATCTTGGATGCTCCCAGTTCCATATCAAGCACTTCCTGACCTTTTTTTCCTGCTGTTTTCCCATGTCTAGACAAAGAAGCTGGCATGTCTCCATGCAAAAACCTCATGGCATTTTGAGATGATTCTTCTGTGAACACATTACAGCTGCAGTAAATGGCAGAGGTTAAGGGAATGGTTGTGGGTACAGTCCCACACCATCCAGTGAGTGATAACACTTGCTGACTTGGTTGTCCAGCTCATGCACCAGTAGCATGCAGGTGTCTGTGTGGGTAGATATTTCTTTAGGAGGAAATCTATGATTCCAATTAATATCAGACCCAGAAAGGGTGATACAGACTAATCTCCATGTGTGCAGAGGGGGTCCCAGGCAACATTTGGTACCAGTGGATGTAGGTGAACTGTGACCACCAGTTACTTTGCAGATAAACTTGATAGTGTCTTCTGGAAGTGACTGGGCTGTGTGATGGAACACAGAACAGGTGAAGGGCCCAGAGCACACCAGGAGGGAGAGCAGGGAGAATGCAGCAGTGACAAGGTTGCATTAAGGAATCCCCATCACTGGCTTCAAGGAGGCATCCTCAAATAACAGGAACCCCATCCATGAGGAAGAGGGTCTGACCTTTACTCCGCACTTCCGCTGTTAAAGACAGAGAGTGCTGGAAATATGCGGAGGGAGAGAAATGCAAAAACTTTTCTCCACCTTTTGGCTTACATTGCACACATTTCTCAACCATCACACAGGGAAATCAAGGTATTTGTGCACAAGTTATCTGCTAAGTGTCATTTGAACTTGGGACTTGGGTAATAGGACATTGCAGATATTAAAATGTACGAGTAGGCTGGGTGACAATGGAAGTGTGATATAAACCCAAAAAGAAATATATTCTGACTAGCTAATAAAGAATAGCTAATAAATACCATATACTTACAAGGTGAGAGACAAGATTGGAAGGTTTTAAAGAAGCCTGTAATTTTATCTAGTTCTGCTGTGGCTCCTCAGCAAAGGAAGTTCAGAGATTCTGGGATCAGCATGTCTGGGTCAAACTCTAATGAGAAAAAAACCCCCAGATACATACCTTGCTCCCTCAAAAAATGCAAATGAATTGGTGAAGAGATGTGATATTTTATATCATGTTAGCTTAATTTCCTGTTAAAAAAGAGGCAGAGAGGCGTGTGTTGATGTGAAACCTTGGTGATATCATTCACAAGTGCTGCCTGTGCCTGGAAGACTCTAACCAGACCAGGTCACTATGCTGTTGTTCTGCCTCTCTGCTTTGCCTCTGTGCCAGTGTATGGCTATTTCTGAGCCGCCTCACGACTCCTCTGGATAGTAACAGAGAAGTGACTGAGGGATAAGTTTTTGAGAGCTGGGGAGCACCCACACAGGTCTTACTGGGCAGACATGTACTTTATTCTCCTGGCATCCAGCCAGCCACCAAACCTTCCGAAACCCAAACCAGCTACACGTACTTTTGTTTGAGCACCACCCTCCTCCCTGTCCTCTGGCCTTTGCTTGTTGTACTGCCTGAGATTTTGAGTGCTTAGACATCTATGTGTTTAGACAGCTAGCCTAGGCATTTTCTAACACACTTAACATAGTTAACATACTTGCAGGTTAGTCTGATATTGTGTGACAATGTAACAGTGGTAAGGCATTCAGTGTACATATGACTGTAGTTCAGTCATAAATAAAAATAGGAACAATGTCCTTATACCCTGGCAGAAATATCTTGTGCCCAGGGTCTTCTCTTTTTCCACAATACCATTCCACTTCTTCCTGTGCATACTGCCTCTCATCATGGGCAGGGAGAACACAGCTCCAGGTGGCTAATATTCCTCCCATCTTATCATATAAAGCATAACACAATAAGCACACATACCTTCACCCCACCCAAATAAAACTCCTGCACCACCCAGTGTCTGGGACATCAGTCAGTGAAGAAATCAGTCATGTTTTAGTAAGCAGTGATACAGTTTTGACAGGTCAGGGTTTTTTTACAATCTTACAGTAAAACAATGGTGGAGGAGGGTCATACACACTGTGCAGCTGTGGTCTCATCAGTCCTTGTGTTGAGTAGAGATGTTTCTCCAGACATCTCCCTCCTCCTGAGGCAGGGATTCATGATCTGGCTGTTTCCTCCCTGCTGGCACAGGAATGCCCATGAACAGCCTGGTGAAAGAGCACTGCTGGAGCCTGACCTCAGCCCCCTCTCCCTCTCTGCCTACTCTTAGGTCAGTCACAAAATCTCGGACTTGCAGCAGTGGAGAATGCTGCAGTGAGCTCAGCTGGGCTTGATGATGCCCAGCCAGAAACTTCTCTGTGTTGAAGTGACTGACTTGAAAAACAGAGTAATTCTCCACCCTTTCCCTTCATCTGTTTTGCTTATTGACTGGGAGCATAACTCCCCAGAGGATGGGATGGTTTCACAGAGATTACTTTTGAAGCACCAAACACAGCAATAGGTCACTCACAGACAGACATAACAGTGACAGCAATCACAATAACTGAATTAATTTCCTGCCAAATGTTCCTTTTATGACATGGCGGATTTCGTTTAAGATAGTTGGTCCTCTGTTTTGTTTGGAGAACGGTGTGGTACCTACCTGGAATACTACTAATGAGATTGTATCTAGTAGGCTTAATGAGAAAGGGTCAGATTGAACATAAAGAAAACCCAATTTTCATTGAATGATAAAATCATTAGGAAAGCAACATTTGGACCTTTTCAGGACTAAAGCAAAATATCTGATGGGTGCAGGCACTCACTTTGATGTAGGAAAAATATTATTACACCTTAAAGCATATAAAAGGGTGTACCAAAAGCTTATGCACATATCTCCAGTCACACTCATAGTTACAGGGAAAGACAGCAGCATCCTGTGTTAACCTGGGCTCATTAACAGCATGAGCAATCACGACTATAACATCACTGCCAGCTTTTCCATCAGTACTGAAAGCAAATATATATAACTCTAGCCTCTTCAAAGGGAGCACAAACTTCTGCAGTCTTCAAGCATTCAAATTGCATGAAAGAAAATACTCAGTTTGGAAATCTGTCATGTTAATGAGAAACTACCACAGCATCAACTGGGTGTCAGCCCCTGAATCTACCTCCAGAGTCACTGCATATTGTGACCATTTGGTAATGGACTCAAAGCAACTGACTACACAAATAAATCTTTCAGTAGTTTCACAGAGTGTGAGGGTTTGCTCAAAAGAAGGTAATTTCTAAAGAGTAAAATCTTTGAGTAGATGAAGAAAAGTTATGTAAAACAGATGTTGTTTTCATCTGCTCATTCATCATGAAAACATAATTACATTAAACTTCAAACTCATTCCCCTGCCTTTTTTATTAGGGAGAGTTTTAAATCTGTCAAAAAATGGTATGAAGTTGCAAACCACTACACATGCTAAGCTCTGCCCAGAGTGTTTAACCCTGGAAACCAAGTTACTCAATCAGTCCATTCTTTCCTATGCTGGTAGAACTTGCTGCCCACTGTCTACCAATGTTTCCAGGATTGATACAGAGCAAAGAAAGCTGCTGCCAGGCCTGACAACACTAAGGGAAGCCATCTGGAAATACGTTTTTAGAATTCCATCTTCCTACCAGTCTCAGCATCATTGCTTTTGTTAGCTTGGAGAGGCCAGGATGGCTGGGATGGCTGTCAGGACAGCAGCAGAGGCTCCAGCATGGAGGTTGTGAGCTAGGAGGAAATGAGGGTACATGGCCGTGGAGCTGCCACAATGAGACTAAGGATGATGATAGGCTTTGCTGAGCAGGAGAAGACTTGCACAGGCATCCAGAGGGGCATCCCTTTGCGAACCAGTCCCTAAGGAGATCTTTGGGGTGTCTCTCCTGGCTCATGTGCCCCTTCTTGATCTCTCTGTCCTCTGTATAAAATGCTGAGTAATGCAGCCCTTGGGCACTTTATCATATTTTAAATATTCCTAGGACCTTTTGCAATGGCAGGGCATGTTACATAATCCTGAAGGATAACTTTTTTTGGTTGTTTTAAAATATTTTCCCACAGTTAACAATTTAGCTATTTACTTAACCACAGGTAGACTATAAAATTATTTTAGGCAGAAGTAGCACATAAAAATATTTTTCCTCTTAAACCAACATTGTCACTTTGAATTGAATCAGCTGAATAATTTATTATTTGGTGCAGATTTACCACGTTTGGTATACAACGTAAGTTTTAACATGTATGAGATACAAGGATATGTTGCTCTAATGACGAGCTGCAGCTTGATAAAGTAGTTTTCTGTCTTTGCCTACAGACTGAAGTAGCTAGTTACTGCATGCATAAAACTGGTTTTGTTTCTGGTATTGCACTGAATTTGCTGTGTGTGGCTGCAGACATTAGCCAACTTCAGATAATGAGAGATATTAATGACACAAACCCATAGTTGAAAATTGAGCCAAAATGACTGTTAATTTGGCAAATGCAAATTCTAGCATCTATCACCCTCTGCTGGGTATAAAGGAGTAAAACTCTCAGAAGCCCTTTGTGAGCAGCTGTGTGATCCATAGGCATGGATGGATGCCAAGAATTCCTACTCTGAGATTTTTAAGCAAAACCGTTCAACATCTGTCTTTTAAATTTTCATGAGTTCTTTTAAGGTGGACAGTAGTGTGATATTCTTTCTTGGGCTAGAAGATCCCTGAAGATCCTCAGCATTTGCACAGCCTCTTGTGAAACATGAGACATCTTACAGGCTTAAAATGCAGGGCTCTGAATTCTTGCCAAAGACTGTGGACAACTTCCACTTTAGTGGAATATCTCTATAATACCTTGGGAATTACAGAACCATGACAGCTCTGTCAGATTTTAGCCACTCAGAGAATTTTGCACGACCCTGTGTAGTGGAGGCTGGCTGGATGCCACGCACCCACCAAAGCCACTCTCTTACTCCCCTCCACAAACTGGACAGGGGAGAGAAAATTTAACAAAAAAATTTAACAAAATTTAACAAATTTATCTCATATTGCGATAATGACCAGGGAGAGATCACTCACTAAATATGGCCATTGACAAAGCAGGCTCAACTCAGACATTTGAATTAAATTTATTACTAAATAAAATCAGAGCATGATAATGAGAAGTAAAATAAAACCTTAACAATACCTTCCCCCTACCCTCCCTCGTTCTCCACTCTGTCTCCTTCCCCAGTGGGGCAGGGAGACAAGGAATGAGGGTTATGGTCAGTTCATCACTCGTGGTTTCTCCTGCTACACAGGGAGTAGTTCTGCTGCTCCACCACGGGATCCCTCCCACAGGAGACACTTCTCCATGAACTTCTCCAGTGAGAGTCCATCTCATGAGCAGCAGCTCCCTGAGAACTGCTGCCATGTGAGCCCATCCCACAGGCAGCATGCGTCACTCTTCCATGGGGTGCAGTCCTTTAAGGACAGGCTGCTCCAGGGTGGGCTCCTCTCTCCACGGGCAAAGAATTTTACAGACAATAATTTTCCTCATCCTTTCTGTGAGATACTTGCTTTGTGGCTCTGGGGTGTGTGTGTGAAATGTGAAGACATACTCAATGTCAGAATGGTATGCCATATACACAGTAACCTGCAGCATTTAAATGACACATCGTGAGCAATTGCATGGCTTTTGGGAAATTACCAGCACATCTTTTTGCCAACAAATAATGACAGTACCATGAAAGCTCTTTGCTGAAGACCAGAGACCTTTCCTATCTATGTACAATCTCAAGTGTACTTCAAAACCCTCTGCGAATCTGGCACATTGCACTGTACCAAGGAGATTAGAAGAATCAAGACCAAGGGTGTTTGACTTTGATGTGGATACTTCTAAAACCAAGAGGGCCTAATAATAATAACTGCACACAGTTGACACCTGGTGAAAGAATACTTTTGGCTGATCATAGTAATGCTTTGGGCTGATCATAGTGTCCTTAGGGTTAGGACTGTCACACATAATGGTCTCACTTGATAGTAGGTCCCTTTCAAAAAGGTGCCACAGGGAAACTGAAGTGCCACTGTCCAGTGCTGGGCTTTTCCAGTGATATGTAGAGCAGCTATTAGTGAAATGCAAGTGTTTAGATTCAGTTAAGCAAGAAACTGGCCTGAAGGTTATCACGAGTATCACTGTAAACCAAGTGTAATAACCATAGGTTATTATGATCACCTCAAAATGGTGTGCTGGAGTCTGGAATTTATTGTAACAAGAAAGCCAAACGCAAGTTTTGACCTTGGAGACATTCTTGGCCCTTAGATCAAACCTGTTGAAGGAATGAACAGAAAACCAGAGAGCTTTCCTGTAACCTACTTAGACTCACTGGATATTTCAAATCCAAAATCCCAGTTATCACAGTTGAGCTTCTTCACAAAACATAGCTATCATTGGACTTGCCTTTGAAACCTACTGAGAGAGAGCCTGAAAAACAGAAAAGTCAACTCTCCTCTTCTTCAAGAGGCATAAATCCCCTATTTCTTCAACTGAAATTTAGCAAAGTAAAAATAGAGCGGAAACAGATATTGTTTGCATAGAAGGTGACCAACACATAATGAAAAATAACTGAATTCCTAGGAAAAGATAGATGTTCCTAAATATTTGCAGCTTCCATGCCTCAGCAAACACAATGGAGCAGATCTGTGGAGAACTTTCTACACGAAATAAGTGTACAAGTGAAATATTACTAAGAGATAGAGATCTTCAGCTGAGTGGTGCTTAAAGACAAACAAGCTCTCTTCCTCAGTGGACAGATATTAGCTGGTGGTCAGTTGGGAACAGGAAGAGCAGCAGGGAGACATGATGAGCTGGGGTTCAGACCTTTTGGAATTCTGGCCACAACTAGGGTTGAAAGCAAGAATTTAGATGTTGCACCTGGTTATGCTGTACTCCTTTGGAAAAAGAGGTATTAAATTAAGATTAGATTATATAATACAATGTATAAATTAAACGGACTTCTTACAAAACTTCAAAAGCACCACAGAAGAAACTTCTTTGGACCAAAGGTTTATTTTTAATGACACAGCACTGGAAAACATAAGTTACAGATGACTTTTTGATACAGGATACATTCTATATCTTACTTCAAAAGATTCTGTGAAGGTACGCTGCATAAATATATATAGTGAAAATATATTGTGTTTATTTATTCTCAGAGATTAGTTCTGTTTCTTTTTGAAAATGTATTCAGCCAATTAAATAAAAAAGTGAAGATTAGCATCATAACAACTCTGCCTCCAGGTTATCTCATTGTAACTACTGCAGCTGGAAGAGGAGACCGAGCCATGCCTTCTCAAAGGTTAGCGGCTTTGAACATGATGTTATTCATCATCTAAGAATGAAAATTTCACATTACAAACACAGATACTGTATCATATTTTGGCAATGGAGCAGCTAGTTTTGCTTTGAACAAAACTGTTTCCTGTAATGCCAGACAGTGAAAGAGCAATGCATGTACTGGATGATACTACACAGCCAAAGAACTACAATGAAGTTGTGAAAATGCATATATAGCCATATGCACTTATATATACACGTAAAAGTTCTTGTGTATATATATTATACATGTCCAAAAATAACATTGGAAAACGTTGCAGAAGTTAACTATCTTTAAAACACATGAAACTTATAATAGTTTGACCTCATAACTACAGGATTATTAATTAAATCTTCTGCAGTGCAAAGGAATACAATACACTTAGTGCAGAGAAGTTAAGGTTTTGGTATTGAGGAAGCTAATTTCAGATTTCATGGGAAAGGATCAAATACAGGATCACCATAGCTCTGACGAAGCACAAACAAACCTGTTGCCACATACTTGTGAACAAAGAAGGAAATTTCATTGTCTGATTTTTTCCCATGTACTGCTCCAGAAATTACTTTTTTACTGTTTGCATTCATGCTCATTTGATATGTTTCAACTAGCTTTGTCTGGCACCAGTCTGTAAACCATTAAACTACAAAAAGATGGGCTCCTGTGTTTCAAAGAGGCTAAAAACCTACTGACTGAGCTTCATACTACATTTGTCTGCCTGGGAGAACTACTCCAGATGGCGTGTGAAGTTCTCTGGGAAAAGTCCTTTATAACTATTTGCATCTCTGTACTGAAGCCACTCGGATTCCTTAATGCCAGTCAACCAGCCAGCCTCCTGCAAAGAAAAAGACAGAGTCTCTTAAATTTCAGGCGTCCCCCTCTTCCTCACTATTATCTTCAGACCTGAAGATGTTTCAGAGTAACATGGCTAAAAGATTTGGTGATTTGGTTAAAGAGCAGCCTCTAATTTTGCACAGACCATTTTCTCTGTACTGCCAGACCACAATTATGTGAGACCAAGTGACTGCAAGCACACAATACAGCCTTTGGCCCATCTACCTCCTGGCTGAACTTAATACTATATATGAGGGAAGAATAGTTCTGAATCTTAATTTTTTCCCCTATGATATTTTTTCTCTCATTCATGTATCAACAGTCAGAAGAAAGAACAGTTCTTGCAATTTCAGGAGTTACTATCTATAGAAAACATGCAATTATTTTTCAAAAAACTCCTGGAAACCTAAACCAGAATTTGACAAGCAAAATATCAACAAATCACCAGCAGTCCAAGCAACCAAAAGAGAGATTTCCTATTGGGAGGTACTGGGTTCTCTTAAGTGTGATAAATTCTACCTGTAATAAAATCATTTTGGTATTTTTAAAAATGACCAATCTACTCTCATCTCACTAACTAAGAAACTCCCTATCTTTTTCCTTTAAAGAAAAGGAACTGGAGCAAAGCCATGACAAACAGAACTTCTAATGCTGCCATATTATTATTGCACAGACAGTACACATGGAGATAGAATAGCTTGAACAGATAATCACATACACCATCGAGTCATGATTATGGGGTGGCTGCATGTGCTGGTGGGGGCTGTCTGCCCCCAAATAACTATTGTTAAAGCAGATCCAGCTTATCTATGACAGTGGCTGGGTATGTTTAAGTGAGGACATGTTTTGAAGCATGTGGAATATCTGAGAGATAGAGGAACTGCAGCTCTCTAGCACAGGCAGCATAGACTGTAGAAAGGAATACACAGTTTACTGGATAATAACTTCAACACAAGACTAATGGAAAAAGCCACTGGGTGGGATTGGTTTGCTTCAAATGGAGATTGATGTTACCAGGTGTATTAGAATTACAGCTTTAGATAGGTCTCTTCTGAAGGAGAATAAAGTATAACAAAGATAAGTCTCTATATAAATAAACTAAGTACCTGGCAAAAGACTAAAGTATTGAGTTTTATGGTGACATTAAACATGAGGGGGAAATACATAATGTGCAATAAAGATATGAACGGAATGGCTTCAGAAACATGAATACATAAAGGTTTATTTTCTCCATCCCTGCACACAATTTACTTCAATTAATGCTAATGGGAATTTCAACGCACACCAGAAGAAGAATTATACTTCATGGACTCACCAATTATCATGTATTTCACACCTAATATCATAGCAAAAACAGACTAAAGTCAGAGAGCATATTTTTCTATCCTTAGAGCAGTGTGCTATTCTGCAAACATTGACAATAAAATCACTTGAACTGCCCATGAGGTAAGACGGCATAGTTTGAGTAGGGGTAATAGAGTTCATCCTTATAAAAAGAGCTATGTACCTGTTGTAGTATAAATATTTTGTTCTGAATTAAGTAAAAAAAAAACCACTCAGGAAAGCCAAGTATTCATATTTTGAATTAGAAGAAAGCTCAGCTGAGAGAACTGATAATTACCTACCCTTGAACAGCATCAATCAGCAAAACAATTTCAAACAGTTCTCAGGACTCATATGTGCTTAGAGCATTAGTATTTAGGCCTATTTTAAGAGATATTCTTCATTCAGAATAGTGCTCTCAGCTACCTGATCAGGCAGGATCCAGTCCCCCACCTCTCAACCTCCAAATGAATTGGGAGACTTCTTACCAACACTACAGGCACCAACAGATGCCCACGGGGTGGCTGGTGCTAATATGCTACAGTACAGTCTTTTCTTTTAAAGCAGCGACAAAAATCAACACACTTCACTGCAATTCAGTTTAACATATGGAATATAATTGTTTAAAAAATCACCTGAAATGCAATGTTAGTACAAAATTAGATGCCTTAAATGAAATTAAACTGTTGTTTAATTCAGGTTCAGGCTTCTGAGGGGCAAAGTTATCTTTATCAGAAGCACCTAACACAAAGCAGCATTTCTATACCTTTAGGCTATAGAACACCACAATTTGTGCATTCTCAGTGCTCTCTGTAGGTGAATTTGCATTATTTCAACAAATCCACACATAAAAATTCTGAACATTAAGGGAGCACGTAATCAATTCTACTGTAATATTAAGACAAGATGATACAGAACAGTGTAACACAGAGTTTATATGTCATCCGCTGCATGAAGTTTTTGTGTACCTGTGGGGCAGTATAAAATCTACTACAATGTAGCACAAAAAAACCCCTAAAAAATATGCTGAGGTCATTAGATCCTGCTAATAACATCTATCTGTGACTTCAGGTGTAGTCAACGGTGTCATTTAGTCTGAAATGAAACTAAGTACAAAGGCATAAGTAAAATCTTTTGTGTTTTATTACAGTAACGTCATTTTCAATACACATTCCCATTAACTATAATGTGTGAGAAAAAAAGTTGAGACAAAGAAAAATGTCAACAAAAGCAAGAACCACATGTTTTTACCTGATCAGCTGTGGTCTCGGAAGGAATCACTAGTACAATATCCCCTCGTTTTAAATTAAGCTCATCGCTGTTAGCTGCCTCAAAATCATGTAGAACTTCAACCTAAAGAAAATAACACCACACATATAGATGTGATCTAAATGAAGATATTTTATCAACAAAATTATCTGCTAAATCTTGACTGAAAAAAAGTTCACCTTTATAGATAGGTACATTCAAATTATTGTAGAATCATGGAATGCTAGCAGGTTGTAATGGACCCTAAAGATCATCTATTCCCAACCTCCCCTGCCATGGGCAGGGACACTTTCCCCTACACCAGGCTGTTCAAGGCCTTATCCAACCTGGCTTTGAACACTGCCAGGGCTGGGGCATCCACAACCTCCCTGGGCAACCTGTTCCAGTGTCTCATCACACTCACAGTAAAAATTTCTTCCTAATATCTAACCCAAATTTCTCCTCTTTCAATTTGTACCCATTGCTCCTTGTCCTGTCACTACAGTTCCTGATGAAGAGTCCCTCTTGGGCTTCCCTGTAGGTCCCCTTCATATACTGGAAGTTTGCCATGAGGTCTCTATGCAACCTTCTCTTCTCCAGGCTGAACAGCCTCAGCTTTCTCAGCCTGTCTTAGTATGGGAACAGCTCCAGTCCTCTTATCAACCTTGTGGCCCTCCTCTGGATTTGCTTCAACAATTCCATGTCCTTCTTATGCTGGGGACACCCGAACTGTATGCAGCACTCCAGGTGGGATCTCACAAGAACAGAATCACCTCCTTCGATCTGACATAAATTGATAAAAAAGGCATTGATTCATGTCAGGTTTTTATACATTTCCTTAGAAGCAGGGACAACTTAACGATAGTTTCCTTTTCTGGGACTATCAAAGGAAACTTAAGATCCTTTCCCAAGATTACAAGATCTCAAGGACAGATGATACTGCAACATCCCACAAGTCCTGCCTCTTGGACAAGGACGGCCAACCATTATTCCTCCCATGTAAGGAACTTCCTTTCATTCCCCATTATCATTATGAGATCTGAGAGAGGGGTGGCAGGATTTTACAAATAAAATTGAGAAAGGAATTCAGGAACTTCAGATTCTCTCATTTTCTTGTTGTGCCCACTGCTGTACTACTCTTCCTGTGAACATCCATAAAAATTTGAGTCGGTCATATAGTACCCATTGCAACAGGTGATCAAAGAGGTGAGTAATGGGAACCCTACTTAATGGTTGCCCTGGAAGGAGATCCCACTTACCAGCAGATGGGTATGCCACCAACATCTGCCTTTCAAAGGAGTTATTATTAAAACATTGGCAAGATCAGCATGTCATTGTGAACAGACCATTTTAAGAAAATGGTTTTATCTCCTTAAAAGATAGCTAGTCTAATTTTCTCAAAGCACACACAGTGCCACAATAACACTGCAATTATGAAAAAAAGAGGCATTGAGAACCAGATGGCAAGCATATATTCTGGTTTTCCTTCTCTATGTCTAACCCAAGAGAGTGTGACGAAAAACAAAAGATGAACTATGTCAGCATGTCTGAGTTGCATACCTTTACTCTACTGTTATCCACAGAGTTTGCAGAAAGTATTGAGCAATGAGAATAGACCAAAAAGAATGGCATACTTAGAGAGTGCTATGGGACTAATTAGTCCGAACTATGCAAATTATAATACGAAGCATGTAAAGTTCATCCATCCTCAAGGAGCTTTTCTGCTGCTCAGTGATTCTAAGTGAAAAGTATTTTCAAAGAACCTTGTAAACCAGGAAACCCTTGGGGTTTTGCCAGCCAAGGAAAGAATTTCTCTTATGCCTCATTTAACTTTTCTATTTGATTATCCTAATAGTTTATATTATTATTAGTTACTGGATGACATTTTGGCTTCATTACCATGAATTGTAGCCACGGGTTTCAATAGAATCAGTACTTCCACTATAGATTTTCAGGCCAGAAAATGCCATTTTTTTAATGATCATAGAATCACAGAATGGTTTGGGTTTGCAAGGGACCTTAGAGATCAAATATATTGTTAGCATATCAGATATATCTTTAGCATATATCAACAATATTCCTAATTAACTATGTGGCAGTGCAGTCTTATTCAATATATTAATTTTCAGCAGTCATTTGGTGAGATTCAAGGGTTCTTGTACTTCAGTGAATCTTATGGCTACATAAGGATATGCACAGCAAGAAGCATGCAGAAAATGTATCTTCTCAGACTTCATTTATGAAGCAACAACATAATATTACAGTTGTAGTTGCATGTATTCGTGTGTGCCTGTGGCTGACAAACTAAGAATCCTTTGGCCTCAAGAAATCATGACACTACATGTGCAGACAAGACACACCCACAGAAGCTAGGGATATCTAAAAGAAGAATGGAGAAGCAGACCTTATAGAGAAAACCAGGTGGCATTGCCGAAGCTGCATCCTCTGCTGGTACAGGCTGATCCTGAGAAAGTACAGCCTGGATTTCTTCAGCAGGTTTCTGATCATTTCCAGCTTGGGAAGTTTCACTGAGAGAAGTGTCAGTGATCTGAGCGCCCATCTCTGTTGTGCCATCTTTGGGTTCATTCATGATGACTTCATGTTCTTCTCCCTCCCCCTCATTGTTTGATGCTGGCTCTATTACTACTGAAGGGATGCTGCTGACCTTTTCCTGGGGAAAAAAACCCCAAAAAATAAACCAACAATCCCCCCACCCCCCGAAAAGAAATGCAAAACTATTTAGTACTTTATTTCAAGCAGGAAAACACTATTGTTTGTTTATTGCATATGGCATATATGGGGATGAGAATTTCTTTTTTCTTTACCATGAATTCTTAAGACAGAAAACAGTATTTGTGCAAGAATGTCAAGGAATAATCCCTTCTCTGTTATCAGTGCTCCCCTTACTCCTCCTAAACCTACTTTACACATTATTACACTAAATAATGAACATTCTCTGTAGGTAGCTTGGGCTTCATTTTCAGTGTTCCTGGAAATTAACCTTTTTCCTCTGCTCTTTAGTTTCAGCAAGTTTGAGTGAAGCCACTAGTTCCAGCAGTCACTGTACTGTTTTTATTTGGAAATTCAAGTCAGCAGGATAACAGCGATAGAAGGTGACAAAAGAAGGAAATATGACCTATTTCTTTGACTGAAGGGATTTCTTCTGATTTACAGCAATGTAACTGGGAGCAGAGAGAGCAAAAAATCTAACCAATCTAGCATCTGACCAATAATGAAGCCCAGTAAAAAAATCATTTAACAAAACTGGTTGGAGCACCGAACCTGAAAAAAACACGTTCATTGATCCTCTTCCAGACCATCTTAGCCTGGAGCACAGATGAAATAGAATATGCAGTGACAACAGGTGGTAACTGGCTGCCCAGCTACAGGGTCTGCTCTAGTAGGTGTTTACCAGCTCTCAGAGGCTGCAGAGGAAAAGGCAGCAGGCCAGATACAGATACATGCCTTGACCTCCATGACTTACAGGAAACAAAGTAATTGCTGATAATAGGACATGGTGCCAAGATACAAGAAAAATCCAATTGTTTCTCTGCCTATTTCTCCAGAAAGCCCTGGTATGTTATGTGATAAATGTCATCTCCACAGAGGGGCACAGAGAGACAACAGTGGGGGAGAAGCCAAACAATATGCTGTCCATGCTGCTCACAGGGCCATCATAGAAGCCATCACAGGAGCCATCATAGGGCCATCAAGTCCCATCTCCACAAGCCTAGGGGAGTACAGAGACACAAAGGCAGGCACAACCCAAAGTAAGGACTTAAAAGAAAGGACACCCTGTATGGGACCTTCCTAGGGCTGTCCCAAGAGAACATCAACCTTGCTATTGGTTGAACCTGTACTGGTTGAACCTAGGGGCACAGAGCTGCAGTAGTCTTGCCTTTCTCGGGCTGCTGAATCTGTCCTGCTTCCCCTAACACACGCTCCCATGCACTGACATGAGTTACCTGAGACACATCTGCCTCTTTTTCTTCTCCCTGAGGTTTGTCACCTTCAGCAACATCCTCCTGCTCAGTGGTGGCAGCTCCTGCTGCCACAGCCGCACTGTCTTCTGATGCCACAGTCTCACCAATGGGTACCGCCTAGAAACAGAGTGGAGGGACCTTTCAGGATATGAGTTACAGATACTTGCTGGAGAGAACATGGACCAGCCTCTGCTCTGTGACCTCCCTGTGTGATGCTGACCTATGGTCTTGAGTTCACTGGTGCTCCTCCTGATTTATGGAGAAGAGTAGTGCTGGGGACAAGCTTGTTCAGAGAAGCTGATTAACAGGCAGGAGAGAGACATTTATGAAACCTCACCAGACAACATTTAGCAGAGTCCTCAGGTGTTATGAGTGGAGTAACTGTCAAAGCTGTTTTCCTTCCCTTGTCTTCCAGCTCGGTTGTGGAAGAAATTTACCACTCGTTTCTGCTGAGGAGGAGGAGTTTGCAAATTATGCAGGGGTCCACAGGACCCTGCTAATGGAATCTGTTCTTGGGAAGAGGCTTCAAGCCTTCTCTAGCTAGTCACCTACCTCTAGACCTTGCCTGGCTCCAAAAATCTTGTAATCTTAATTATACATTCCTTTCTAACAGAGAAACTTACACATCAGGCCATGTCACCAGAAGTAAATATATTCTACATCTGGATAAATATCAGAAAAAATATAACCACAAAGATCTATTGTTATGTCAGTATAAAAAGGTACATAAAAGCTAATTCAGTCTGGCTGTGACTGAATAATTTCTGATCAGTCTGTGTTGAGAAGTTAATGCATGATTTATTCCAACTCTTGAAAGGTGGATAGAAAAGTACCTGCCTACTACTAGATCAATGTTTAATCTTTCATCCAGCTGAAACTGCTACTTCTTGTTGTGGGTAACTCAAAAGGCTATTGTATTCCCTATATATTGGTTCCCTAAATTGTTACTGTCTCTTTAAGACCCTGCAGCCAGGAAAAACTGGGGCGGGACGCTATCGTGGGCACTATTACAGTCAGCTCTAGCAGGCAGCTCGCCCCCTTTTCCTGCTTGGTCTTTGCTTAAGCAGAGGCTTCTCCCTTTTTGGGTTCTCTTTCGTATTTTTGGGGTTTTTTCTTCCGTGTCTTGGAGAGACTGCAGTTAGAGACTTTGAGCTGCCTTGGGACGAATTCTGCAGGTGCCTGTCTGCAGCCGAGGTACCGTGCCGACAGCAGCGGAGCAGCAGCGGCTCTGGCCCCGGTCGTTGTCAGCCATGAGTGGTCCCCGGCCGGCTGCTTTGCCTGGCCCTGCCTGCCCTGCTGTCTCCTGCTGTGAGGAGGGCATTGACTCCACATGGACCGTCAGGTCTTCGTCTGCCGCCGGAATTGCTCCATGAGCTCTTGCCTTCCCGGAAGGCATCTGGCACTGAATCAGGGGGATGGGGAGCAGAAGAATTCGTTTGTCAGGAACAATGCATCTAGCTTGGTCAGCATACCAGAGCAGGAAGAAAAGATAAGAGACCACTGATAAGACCAGCAGGAGTCTCAGACAGACATCCTGCCTCATCCCAAAACTAGCTCAAACCAGTGCCAAAGCTTAAACCCAGGCCAAAGGTATAAAAGAGCATGTGCAGGAGAGAAAGGTGAAAAGTTCAGACGAGGAAGACTCCCCTGACTTCATCACAAGACCCTCGGAAGACCCCTACCACAACCACCAAATAACACTGCGCAAGCGCTACGCGGATGTAAATGACGTTTGAGTTAATTATAATACGAAGCGAGGCTGGGCGGGGCTAGGTGATGAATATGTATAAGTTTGTTAGGAAACTTAATGAATATGGAACTTGTAACCCGATAAATACCGAGCTGAATGCAGCTGTCGGCACGTATGATTTTGGAGGAGCGATCCCCTGTGCGTCCCAGCGCTGGAATAAAGCATACCTACTTTACTACTTATTCTAGTAGTGGAGTTCTTTCCACTTTTCAGCACCATCTTGTCCCATTGTCTTTCCCACGCAGTCGCCCCTGTTGGGCCCTACTTCGGGAAAGGGTGTTTGCCGGCATTTTGGGTCTCTTTTTGTTCTAATGAGTTCATAAGATTTAGCTTTTTTTGTATCTAGCAGTTTATTTACTGTTAACTTTTGCTTGTTGCTGTTTCATTTGTTAGTAAACTGTTATTTTTTCACTTACATCTACTCGTATTCATTCCTTGGTGGTGGAAAGGGATTGGTTGAACCTATAAAGGGAGGCAATTCAAGCTAGAGTGTTCTCCTTTTAAACTGTCTTAAACCAAGACACTTGTAATTTATGCATCACCCTAACATTTGTATTGCTATATAATGCTTACAGTAGGATATTGGGTATACACTTTAAGGTTTGGACTGTTGAAGGTAAATGACAAAACTCATTGTTTTAATCTAATTAACTTCAAGACAGAATTTTTACCTTACAGCAGATAGCTCCAGGATAAAGGAAAAAACACTGAAGGAAAACTCTTTTCAAGGTACCAATGTCAAACCAAAGTTAGCAGAGATCTCTCTAATCTCCAGTGAACAGTCTGATGCTCTGTGTTTCCTCAGCTTCATCTTTACCCCGTGGATGAGGCTCCACTACCTGAACTTAGCAACTGTTCAAAAGCACTCTTCAGGCATTGTTTTTTAGCAACATTAATATTCACCACTACTCCTATTTGCTGCTATTAATTGATGTGATAAAGAAGTCCTCCTGGAATCCTTAAAGTCAGAAAATATTATATGGATTTATAGAACTCACTGGGGAACTTTAATTTAAATTGAAACTGCTGCTGCTGAAGGATGCTCTTTTGTAAAAGGAAATAACATCAACAGATTAGGTCAGATGTTGACATTTTCTATAAGGCATGCAAGTCTGCCACTCATAGTATTACCAATTTCAGCAGTCTTGACCCAGGAAGATATACAAATAAATGATGAGTGTAAAAGTCCTGGAAGAGGCTAGTAGAAAAGAATGGAAATAGAGTACCCATCAGATTGATTTTACACCATGCATTTCTAAGGGCATGCTGCAGAAATTGATCTTGCTGTTTATTCTGATTAGGATCAACAACTTCTTTTCTATTTATTGGATTTGTATAGCCCATTTTATTTCACTAAGGAGGAGAATACTAATTTACATGAATCGGCTCACAAATGCCCCACAGTGAAAGGGTGACACTCTCACAGCCTGCAGTCATGAGTCACTAAATGTATACCACAGCTCACAATCACACAATCGTTTGTTCTTGTCTTAGAGTACAAAACCAATAAAAGCTAGAGAATTAAAAAAAGATTTTATAAAAAGGCATGTGAGGTAGCACAGAAAAAACCTCACTATCAGCTTCAAATATTTGATAAGTACAGAAGAGAAAAAAAAAAGGCATCGGGTTGAATTCATACCCAGCTATGTTGAACCACATCCTTGCAGATACAGCTACTTTTATTACATTACTTCATATTGAAAGCCAATCCTACAGATCTGTTTTATATAGGTAATTAATAACACCAGCCAGTCTAATAGTATTCCAAATTAGCTATCTCTAGCAGTATTATTGAAATTTGGATAGCTGTCCCATTACACCAAGCACACAGGGGAGAAAGAAAGGATCATCCAGTATAATGAAGGATGTGATAGAACCACCCAACTGTTTTAATTGCACAGATGTGAATTCTCCTTTAGCCAGGATGCAGCTGATCCACACTCTCATTAACTCATTAACTCTCTCATTAACATTGCTGTCAGCTCAACACAATGCCACAATTCAGTCGAGAGCGATAAAGAGCTCAGGAAGAGGAGAAGGGATACCAAGCCTGCTGCTGGAGTCTGCCAGAGGAGCTCCCTAAGCTACACTGGTCTTACAGAGCTGAAGTTCTTGCCCCATGGCTGGATTTAGAACAGGAATGGGTAATTTTTATGACAGCTGGTTATAACCACAGCTAAGATAGCTAATGTGAAGAGAGACCAATCATCATGCTTTATGGAATGCATCAGCTGCAAAGTCTTGGAAGATTGTGAAGTACTACTGGAGAATTTGTTATGCAACTTACAGAGTACCAAAGGGACCATGTTCCATTACCAGTCAAATACTGGCTTAGCAAATAACTTGATCTCCTATGGCAGCTCTTCTGCATATAGTAATTTAAAAAGTTTTAAACAGAACACAGGCAAACTCACTCTCAGTTAAGAGAGTGAACAAGTAATATTAGAATAAAGGGGGAAGATTTCAAAGACTTAGTCTTGGTGCTAGCACAACAGTGAGGCATTTCTTGCATATTTCTTCTTGAACCAGACTTGTTGGGAGTGACAAAGCAGTGCTAGAGGAACAACACAACACTCTCTTGGACTGTGTCTATACCAAGCTGGGCTTGATCTGCCACTCCCACTCTGCACTTTCTTCCTATGCAATGCCATTGGCTTCCATGTGGATGTGGCAGCGCTGGTGAGGAATACAGCACTAGTGAGTCCCAAATTCACTTCCAAGTGACACTGGTATGCCCTACAGCCACAGATATATCCTTGGTTCTAGCAGACCTAATGCTGTTTTACAGCACGATAAGGAACCTAAGATTGGACAGCTGAACTTAGCATGTTCTGAAACCAGTTTATTACCTTTTTGTATATATCGTGGCACCAAAATGGTAACAACAAAAAAGCACAAAAAAACCCCAAAAAAGCCAGCACCTTGAGATACAAATCCTGAGTAATTAATAACTAGGATTTATTTCCCAGTTTCTACTTCTGTCCCTGAGGATGATATGCAGCCATTCCTCTTGTGCTGCCCTCTGTGCACATTTGAACACATTGTAGTTTCACTTTAGTATACAAGGACTCAGAATAAGTACTTTTATCACCCCTAAAGAAATATAGCAATATGCAATCATTCAAGTCCACATATGCATAGCCTAAAGTATGTCACTGAGCTTTTAATTTGCTTAGTAATTTGATTTTAACTGTATCTAACTTGATGCCAGATTGCACTTTAGCAAACCAACTCATAATGTGATTATTTTCAAGTATCTGGGCATAGCTCAGGGCATATTGAGCTAGGAAAAAGAAATGATTAATCATAGGGTTTTTTTATAAAGAAGTTTACAGAAAGGCTAGGCAAACAAATATACAGAAATTGTAAAAGCTGCTGGGAATCTATGCAGTGTATTTCCAAATGTCAATAGAAACAGCATTATACCTCCTTTAGCCATGGAGCTGTTTTGTTTGCTGCCCTGAAATATTTATCACTCTATACTGCTGCAACAGGCAGTTTCTAAGATAAATCCTGCACTGAATGAGAGATGATCTGTTAGAATATATGCCATGGGTGCAGATATATCTGTGCAGTGTTAGACCTAGATACCACAGCTTGGTCACAGTTGCATTGTATTGGCCTGCCTATTGATGACATGTAAATGACAAATTTTTTGCAATGGTTCTCTTGAAGATATTTAAGCACAACCATACTCAAGTCTATTAATATGTACCTCACTTTCCTTCTCAGCAACTCCAGTTGTCTCCTTACCCCCTGCCTCGACACTCTCCTGTATAAAAAGGAAATATGGTCATCATCTTACTCATGCTGAGGCAATGGCTGCAGTGAAATTGGTATTAATCAAGCTAATGGAAGCATGCTGTGTATGGGATGCAATGAAATGAATGGCTAAATGAGCAAGTAATATACTATTAAATATCAAATATATATCAAATATCAAAGATACTGTCACATATCATCTGAAATAGAAGTATTTATATGCTAAACAAAAAACCTTTGCATATGTCATCATCATCACACTGGAAGTGTTAAGGACAATTTTACTTACTTTTATTACCAGTATTCTTGTAACAGCACCAGCTTTGAAGTATTGTTTAGTAAGCAACCTGGCAGTTTCCACCAAGCTCAAATTTCTCCCACCTGTGACTCAAACTGTTTCCATTATCACCTGCTGCTGCTCCTGTAATTCACCAGGGCTTCAGTTTAAGCTTCAAAAAAATAATTCCTGCAGCTCATTTAAAGGGGCTGTTACAAAGATGTAGGTCACAAAGTTCTCTTTTTTTTTTGTTTTCCAGAATTACCTTACTTTGGGTCCATATTCAGTGGTACATGTAGCAGGTGCCTGACATTAAAAAAATTAGACATCAGTGGTTTTCCAAATCTGACACCGATTTAGGTGTTCAAAGGATGGAATGCACTGAATGGTAATAAGCTCCTCCCAAACAGTACTTGTTACTTGTTACCAGCACCAGGTCCTTTTCTACAAAAGGCCAACAGTCAAAATCACTAAAATTCAGGGTTGGTTTGGAACAGTTGGAAGTGCCTTTCTTAGCTGTTCAGGTTTGACTCTCTGCAGACATAGCTATTTCTAAAGACACTCTGCTAAGCAAAAACAAGTCAAAGCCCCATTATGAAAATAAATTTTGCTAATAAATTTTGACACAGCTAGGTCAGATTTTGGTCAGATTTTTCTGAAGACCTGTAGGGGTGAAGAGAAGTTATGCAAACATACTTGGGGGCATGGTATATTGAAATGTCTGCTTTAGCAGTCAGAAGCCAGGAAACTTCACATACTCAGGATCCAGCTACCTGCCTTCACACACACAGCTATCACACCAAAATTCCTTAAAGTTTCAGCTGAAATGGTTGCATGTTTCTTTTTTAATAAAAGGATGTTGACTTACATGCAAACTTCATATCACTCACTTTTTTTCTACTCTAACCTAGTATTGCTTGTCATCAGTCATAAGCCCCAAACATGCCCAGATGCCAGGACAAGGCAGATGCTGACAGTAGTGTTGCCATAGAAACCTCTTACAGCCGTATCCCTGTTAAAATTGCAGTGTTATATAACCTTTTAAGAAATGATTCATTCCTTTTTTTTTTTTAAGTTGCCAAGCCTCTGCTATGTGGTCTTCAATTTTATAGTAAGTTTGAGGAGACTGTAGAGGGTCTTAAATAGAAAGAAATAAATATCAACAGCAAAATATAAATATTTCACACTCCACTGATGCATGCATGCACAGAGCCACCCAGAGAAATCTTTTTTCTGTTTTGTAGAGCAGAGATATACTGTTGCCCATAAAAGCTTTATGTCCAACTGCAAGTCAGTACACAGATGACTTCCCTACTTGTACTAGCAAAAAGTGCTGAATTTCTGCCAGCAGGTGTCTTTACAATTTGCCTTGAGAAATTAGTATAATCTTGCACTTCAAAGTCAGGAATGTGTCAGTCTTTTCCATTTTCTTAGTAATTCCCTGGCAATATTCTCTGGTAAGAATCCCATCAGCCCAGGTTTGGGTATCTCTGCAGAAGAATCTAACATATGCATATTTTTAAGTAAGAACTGTTTTCTAGGTTAACTGAAAGCACAATTTTGGTTGGAAAGGTTAAAGTAAGGAGAGCTTCTCTTGCTCCCCAAAGCTTGGGCTTTCCTGAAGCTAATTTGACTATTGTGTACTAGTCAATTTAGTAGCATTTTGCTTTTCTGATTAGCTGGAAGTTGGGATTTTGTGGATAATGGAGTTTGAGAAGAGAGGCATGATAGCATAAACTGTATCATTTTTAGAGCATGAAACCCTAGTAAAAAGGACGACTGGAATAACATTAGTAAACTAACACCCTGGTTCCACAGAGAAAAATCTGCTTCTGCGGACTTCAACAGAAGGATACTATTCTACATCAGTTCTCTCCTGTATATGAGAGCCATATATTTTTAATGGCCTATGCTCCAATTTTGCACCCACACTCAGTTTCACACTCAGAATCCGGACACAACTGACCGCTCTTCTGTATCTAACCATTGTATTGCTCTCCCAAACTACATGCTCCACCACTTGGGCACTGTGAATTGTACCTACAGTGGGATTGAACCCACTGTAATTAGATACTCTTGGTTGCAGGCTGTTCCCCGGCCTCTGCTGTACTTGCTCAGTGTCTGCAAAGAGCTTATCAGGAGGTAGCTTCACATATGCTTATATACTGCTCTGAAAACCAAAGTATTTAGCTGAGTGTATGACTCCTGTAATGGGAGAACATCAGAATCCAGGCAGGCATCAAACCCAAAGCACTGAGAAGCTCTTTCCAAACTAGTAAATGCAGCGGAAGTAGAAAAGCTTATCTCCAAGTGCTATGTCTCACATATAGGAAAAGAAGAAAGGGAAATAAATACATTTCATAAGCATTCACTTTATTATGATGTCCTTATGCTATCTTTGCTTGAATGTGAAAAATTGATGTGGTGAGAGGGGTAGTATAATTTGAAAAAGAAATAAGCCAGTGGTTAATGCATTATATCCTTTAGACTACCCTTTGGATTTACAGCTGCCTTTGGGGATGCTATAGAAACAGGAAAACAACTCTTTCTGTGTGGAGAATTCCATGCACAAACTTTTTACCATGGTTAATTTTTCTTCTGTTGGCACATATGGTCATCCCGTCCCTTTAATTACCAGATATTTTATCCCCTCACCAAAAAGGACCAACTGTTGACAGCTACTAATAAAAACTTTTTGTTCTATGGCACTGGAGACCAAGACAAAAATATGGAATGGGATAGGCAGCAATTCTGACCAGGTCTTCTAATGAAGCTTTGGCAATCTTGATCAGGCAGACTATGAAACAGCAAGTAACTGAATCCAAAATGCCCAGACAGGCAAATGGTACCCTATCCCTTGGACCATTCTCTCCATAATTTAAACGATCACCCTACCAGAAAATTTACTCTGAAGTTCCTATAATGAGGAATCCATGCCATAAATTTTCTGTATTAACGGGATGTGACAGGAAACTTACCACAGAAAAACTGAACTGAGGACTGGCTGTCGCTCAAAACTGGAAACAACTAAACTCGGTAAGAGATTCCCAATGAAGCAGTATCTATTAATACTTTACAACTCTACTTTTAAAGGAAACTGTCACTCATAAAGCAAATGAATGTAGAACTGCTGCAGGGAAATGACATGTTTTCACCTTTCGCAATTCAGTGTATTTTTCCTTAGCTTTGAACATATTTGTCATTAATCCTAATCTTCAAAACTCTTCTTTGCAAGTCCTAGAAAACCCTCCCTGAAATAACAATCTTTCAGAACCAAATGCAGTCGCTCAATTTCAGGCATTTTTAAATCAACACTTTAGCTTTTTTTTCCCAAATTAGTAAAGACAACATCATTTTGAATTAGCAACAAAACACCAAGAACAAACCTAATTAAAACTGTTTAACTTCTATTTAATGCCTATATTCTTCCTCTTGGATTGCTCTTAGTCTGTCTCTTGCATTGCTTCTCTCTGCCTCTCTCCCAATAGCTCTGCACTCCTGTGACTCAGCCAGAGCAGCTGACAACAGGCCATGGACCCAGAACTCCTCAGCAGCAAAATCAACTGAAAAGGTCATGCCAGCCAGCAAGCAAATGCACGGTGCTGCAGAGAGACTGTTTAATTAGTGCTTAAAATGTGCAACAGGCTTCAGAGCATTGCTTTATCTTAGTGCAAGACAAAAATGCTTCCTTTTGGAAAAATGGGGAACTTCTTTAACACTTTTTTTTTCTTCAAAATAAAACCACCTTTTTGGCTTCATTAGTATCTGTTCTTTCACATAATTCCCTGCCATGCACTCATGGGAAGAGAAGAGCTCCAGATCAATGACTCATTTCCCATCTCTTCTCTATCCACTTTCCCTCCCACTTTCTTTATTCCAAACCATCACATTTACATGAGGCATTTTTCTCAACAGTTTGACAAAACAATGTGCCTCAAATAGGTAATTTCACTTTTTGCCTTCCTATAGAGTTAACAATATGAACTGAAAACACACAGAAGGGGAGAGCCTGGTCTACACGGACTATGAAGCTTTCTTCATCCAGTTATGTTAGTAAAGGGAATGATCCTGAAATCATTTGCTCCAGTGTGTACCATGGAACCAAGCAAAAGTGAATTAAAATATGAAACAAATACTCAAAGTTCATGCAAGTGTAATCAGAACTAAGCCTAAACGTAGTTCTGGGGAACCCACTGTGACTACTTCCCTCCATAGGTCCAATGCTGCTAGGCATCCCCAGAGAATGGGTAAGGTTGGACAGAGACAGGTATTATCTGCCCTTTCCCCCAAAGTCCTGCAGAACAGCCCATCTAGCACTGCCCACCTTTCCTCACACAATAAATAATTTTTCCTCTGTTAGGAAGAGCTCAGTAGCTTGATATCTGATAATTGGATATCTATCCATGCTCTCTGCTGTCACATTTATAGGTCTACAGATACTTCCACTTTCTTCAGCTAATTTGCATCTACATTAGCTTAATATTGATATCCATATGGCAGTGTATCAAATGCTTACTGAAAACCACCTGATTTTATGGTCACATGGGTATCATCGTCCCTGCTTAGCAGCTAAAGATACACAGGGTCTCCCTCAAGGCCAAGTGGAGCTCAGCAAGCCTTAAACCTTCTCTTCTAAGAACACTTATGGCATCAAACTATGCTCGATAGACAAAGAGCACAGCTATATGTATCTTCCACCAGCTTCTGTGGCAGAGGAACTGACCTACAAAACAACTCCTTTTTTCCATCCAGTTTTCCAGTAGTAATCTTCATATTCTACCAGCAACTCATTTGAGCCTTTGAACATGTTATTGTCTTGAGGAAAACATGAAAGATGTCAGACTACAAAAACAGATGCAGTTTTCCTCCAGAGTTTCTTAGCCCGTGGGTATGATCAACCACCAAGACCTTCTGACAATACTGTGTAGGAGAGGAACCTCAGTTGGATAAAAAGAATATGAACTGAGATACCTGTATAAAAAAGGATGCTAGTCAGCAGGAAAACCCCATGCCTACTGTCTCAGACCACCTCTTAATTTATAGTGATATTGGATGCCCTGCTTTATTCTTTATGCAGAGCTGTAATTTCTTCTCCTTCATTTCCTGAATGCTGACATGTAAAAAGTCTTCAAACTGGTGTTCGGTGTTCTCTTGTTGGCTCACAAGGCTTCAAAAACTGTGAGCCTTGTAGACATATTACAGTAACTTTTTTCTGTAATTTTCATGCTCCAGTAAGGACCATACAAGATGTACATTGGCTTAGTGCTTGAAATGAAATGAGAAAACTGCTAATAATGTCATTTAAAATTGGCATAAATTCTTTCCCCTTCTGAAGTTCATCTGGCACCAGACACTGGACCATAGCACTCATTCTAGTAATTTCTTAAATGCAATAAACAAACTCTTTGATTACACCTTTATAAAATGAACCTTACAATACCTTACAATATTCTGGTTTTCTTTTCTTTTGCTCTGTGCTATCCTTGTGAAAGACTGCTTCAGTGAGTATGGATTTACAACTACAACCTGTGAAACCACAACCACTCAGCCAAACTTCAGTCTAAAATGCCAAATGTAAGAGGAATGACAGTTTAGGGCTGAAAGGAGGACATGTGCTAGAGAGGCATGCTGTGACACAGCCAGGCACTGGGAAAACTAGCCATGGAGGATGACAGTGGAAAGGATGGCTGCTGAAATGCAGCAAGCACATTCACCATACCAAAAGGTGGCACTCACCACAGCCTGCTCTGCTGGCTTGGCAGGCTCAGCAGGGATGGCCTCCTCTTCCACAGCAGCAGCAGCAGCAACAGCAGGGGTTTCCTCAACCTTAGGTTCCCCAGGTGGAGCTTCTTCAGCCTCAGTCTTTTGTTATTCATTTTTAAGTAGATAGTGGAAAAATTGTTGAGGAGTATATGATGTTGGGGAGGAAGAGGGAGAAAGGGAACTGTGCCTGGCACAGTGTTGCTTCAGACTCAGTCTTGCCAGGCTTTGTCCCCAGTAAAATACAGCATGTAAAGGGCATTTTCATCATCAATGTTCTATATGTAAAATGAGCCAGTCCTACATGCCTTCCTCATCAGGAAAGAAATCATAGCTTCCTAAGTTACACTGAAAGGTAATGGAAGCAAGGGGGAAAGCACTCAGTCTGCTCCAAAGTGCTCCAGAAACTGCTGGCAAGGCCAGAAATTGAAACTGGCACCCATGCGTACCAACGCTGGTCTCCAAATAAGAGTTTTAAAAATTATCTCCTCCTCCCTGGTTCTGTCTGTTTGCAGACAATAGAGTCCCTTCTCCAGTGAGGGTAAGAAGCAATGAGCAGAGAGTGAGATTCAAACAGTTTTTATATGAAAAAGACAAACTGACTGATTGAATTCTAGCAATGAATTCTAGCAATCATCCCTGGTTTCTTACTAAAATGCATTCTCTCTTGAGCTCTCTATCACCTACAAGGCATCCATTTATCAACTCACTATTGGGATTTCCACCCTTTTAAATTCTGGCCTCAGCTTGTTTTCCAACAAAAGGATCTATGAAATATCACCAGCCCTGCAACATGTTCAGTCTTGTGGCAAAATAGCTCACAGCAGGTGTGATCTCCAATGGAGACATTACTCTGCAAATACATGCACATAACAAGGGGAGAGCTCCAAGCTGTGTTCAGCATACTAAGTTATAAAGATAGCTGACTCAACCAGATAGAATAACCCCAACAGATTAATTTGTCATGAACAAATTGCTCAGCATAATATGAAGCTCAAAAGCAATTGCTTTGCAGTTGATAACAGGCTGCTGGCTAGAATGTGGTATCTCCTGTGATGAAGAGACAGCTTCTATGAAATTCTTTAAGATACTAAGATCTTCTCCTGATATTTTTCAGGAAAAAAACCCCATAGCCTCTCAATTCTTTGCTCATATATTCCTTAAGCAGGCTGATTTTTAATGAGGTACAGAGCAGTTTGCCTATGCAAGACCTTCAGGATCTGGCACAGCATTAAGAAGCGCTCACTCACGGTATATTATACCATACTGTGCACAAATCTCTCTGTGCAGTGTATTAATGACAGCTCTAGAGAATTTCATAAGAAGAAAGGACTGAAATGAGAAACACAAAGTAGATTTATCCCAGGTAATAGGACTAATGAGTTTCCCGAGGTTTAAAGCTGGAAGATTCTTTCAGACTTAAAATCACAAGTAACATAAAGCAGATTGCTATGATATGCTTCAAGTCACTTGTTGAAAAGCATAAATCAGACAAGTTACCACATTGCAGCTACAAGTAAAAACACTCTCACAGTATTCAGTAATGGTCATGAACACAAACACCACATTAAATAACATCAAATATCACCTTGCTGCTATTAAGTAACTATAGCACTCATCCAGCAATGCTGTTATTCTCATCCTTGCCACAGGCTAAGCAAAGACTGTAAGATGAGCTAAGAAACTGCCCAGGTAGGATCACTTCCAAAAAGATTGTCCCCTCCTTAAAAGTAGACTGTGCCTACTGTTAATATGTGGTGGGTAGATAAAATTACAGCAATTTTGGAGATATGTAACAGCCATCATGTACTATCACGTAAGTGCTGTACACTGGACCATAGTACTCATTCTAGTAATTTCTTAAATGCAATAAATGAACTCTTTGACTACACCTTTAAAAAATGAACATACCTTACAATATTCTGGTCTTCTTTACTTTTGCTCTGTGCTATCCTTGTGGAAGATTGTTTCAGTGAGTATGGATTTACAACTACAATGATATCACCCACCAGCTCTTCCAGGTGGAAGAATTGCATAAGGTGGTGTGATTTAAAGGATGGAAAACACAAAAAAAGTGAAAGTATCTTTGCACAAAGGAAAAATTGTACCCTTTTTCGCAAGACATTTATAAAGGAAGCAAAAGCCACCACTTACCAAAGACTCTGTCATATTCTCATTTGATTGCACTGTAAATGCAGAGATATCCTAGATACAGAAATGAAAAACAATGCAAAAATATTTGAGACAGGATATTTGCAGGTATCCATCAAAGACCTGATTTTTTAATGGTTTATTCAGTTAAAGTCACTAAGTACATTGACATAGAATAAGATGGCAAATACAACTTAACTAAAAATTATTTCTAATATTTATTTAGATTATCTGAGTACTATTAATATTAAAAACATTACTTTTTCAATTTTATATTCAGTGTTTCTAGACCAAGAAAATTTTTCACTTCCCTAAAGGTAGTGAAAATGTATGATTCACACCCTTCATTAAATACATGTGATTCACAGGGACTTTGTTTAAGGTGCAATGGACTTCTAAGTTGTGGAACTCTGAATCCTTTTTGCAGACTGCACAGGGCTGTGCCTGGAGAGTATGCCCTCCTGGAGAGTAGCTCTAAGCTACTTTCTTCTTGATCATAGGCTTTTATTTGAATAATAACTACAGTAATTACAAATACAAAATTTTACCTGCATTAAGAAAGTAGAAAAGTTGAGGTGTTTTTCAACATCTCACTCATTCAGAACCAATTAATTTGCAAGATATTGCTGGGCCAAATTATTTTCCTACCACAGAGGAGACAGCAAATATTTATTTTCCCCAGACAAACATTCTGCCTTAATTATTAGAGCCTTGTGCTCTTCCTCTTCCATCTGGATCCTTTACTAAACTCAATGTCCTGGAGCAGAATTGTTAATCACTGGAAGACTCATTTCCATCCCCGTATAAGCTGAGCCTTTTGGGGCAGTTTTAAAATTTGGTGTACAGGCTGTGCTGTGGTTGAGCCAGTCTCTAAGAGAATGCTGGAAAATAATGAGGCCCCAGGTTATGCACCTGAAATTTGGGATCTTGACACAGCCCTGGAATTTGAAAGCATAAACATGGTGTCTTTATGCGCTGTATCTCTGTGATGCGTACCACAGACTCACCATCAGCACCGCAGCAAATAAATAATTTTGGTTAAACTTTGAGAGTAAAATATATCTTAATTGAAAATAAAGATGAAGAAAAAAATAAAACTCACTATGTATTTACACACAGAGTCACTGAAACTGAAAACCTGCTTTATAGGATTTTGGGATTGTGAGAAAAATAATCCACAAAAGAGCACAATAAAAAAACTAGACCAGCCATTTTAGGAGGAAATAGCTGTCCCACCAAGATAGTCAGATTTTTTGCTATTAGACTCAGTCAGGCCAAGACTCCTAAGAGTATCAGAATATTTCTAGCAACATCCAAGAGTTTCTGACAACAGACAGGGTCTGGATTTGACACAGTATGATGTTGCTATGCAGCTTGCCTATAGAACAGATTTCCTGAATTTGTACAGCCAGTTCTAATGCCTTCCTAATAGCACAGAAAATAAATGATCTCAAAACCTGTTTATTTCTTACCTGTGCAAATCCATTAAATGCTATGGTGGATGCCTAAGTAGAAGTGAAGATCAGAATAAATTATCATTTGTTTACTAAAACCGAACATGAGTCAAAACATTTTTATTTGCAAAATAAAAATGTAGGCCAGACATAAAAAAAGAGGAAAATAAGAAAAAAAAAGAGAGAGAAAAAAATAATAAAATGGAGGGTAAGGCAGCAAGAAATTTGACAACAGTGCTATTTGATAACAGACATCACAAGCTTAAAGAAAATGACAAAAAGAAAAAGCAGTGTACCTTAAATGTTTTTAAAACCCAATAATTAAAAAAAAGACCAGGTGCATTTAAAGATCTACAGATAAAACACAAAGGCTGCCAGACACAGTGTGTCTTCACAGTTCAACACTTCATTCACCATTCTGAAATACATTTTTGTCAGCCTGCTTGAAGGGCTGAAGGGCACCACACTATTAAGAGCTGAGTGGCAATTTTTCAAAAAAAGAATAGCATGGGCTTAGGAAGGGCAGTAGGAAACACACAAACGGAATGTTTTAAAACAACAAGGTTATGCATGGCCTAAGGAACTCTTTGTCTAGACTAGGCTACATACTAGGGTAGGTACCTCTTCTTTATCAGCCTCAATTTCCTGGTACAACAATCCATATCTCCGGTTAGCAATTTCATCTTCAGATAAATCTGAGTTGTTGGTCTCATTGTCTTTAGGACTAGTTGAACTCTCGGTGCTAGCATTTCTGGAATTTCCCATTTGAAACAGAGACAAGGGTCTACCTATCTCCTTGCTCGGTCCAGGATTGCTAATGCCTGCCTGCTCCCCAGGCAAACCTTGTTTTACTGGTGTTTCCTGAATTATGTGGCTTGTGCTTGCACCTACTTCTCCCCAGCTGTTATCAGTAGCTCCTAGGTCTTCTGTAGACCATTTATTACTAATGCCTAACCAAACATTTTCCATGTTACCTTCCTCTGAGTTTTGCTGCTTGGGGAAAAAGGGCCAATTATCCATTCCATTGGCTTGGCTACCTGACAGACTAGAAAAACCCCAGGAATCATTAGTAACTGTTGGATCCCAGTTTGCCAGCCAGGGCTCTGTTTCCAAGGCTGCAGGAACACCACTGCTAATCACTTCAGTGACTGCTGTTGCTGTCCTACCTGTCACTTGGTCATCTGCATTATCTAGGCAAGGATTATCACAGCTTTTGCTAGCAGCATTGGCTGCCTTGGGCAGCAATGTCCACTGTTTTTCAGCAGCAGCTTGATCTTTAGTACCAGTACTACCATTTGGGAGGTGGCTGATGCTATTATCTTCAGTTCCTTTACCAGACTCTTCAGCATTGAATAATTCAGCATCACACAGATCACTTCCAGTATCTGAAGGGTACTTTCCTGTGTGGTCAGTTATCTCTAGGTCAACATGTGCCCTCATATTTATACACTCCATGGAGGTACTCTGGCCAATAACACTGTCAGTTTGGTCCAAGGCACCCTCAGATGTATTTTCATGGTCCTCATCCCAGATACCAAGGACTCTCTCAGGTTCAGCACCAGTGCTTTCTACAGTCTTACAGTTGTACTCCACTATTTTGTCCCCACTTTCCAGCCCTGTGCTCAATGATGGTATTTCTCTATCTGTCTCCTCAATGACATCGACCCATTTGAATTCTTCTTCTGTAGAGGTTTCTAGGTTAGCACCACTAGCTCTCCCAGTATCCCCATAATTATCTTCAAACTCATGTAAATTTTCTACCTCTGTGCTGACTAAAATTTCAAGATCTGATTTTGTGAAACCCTTATGAAATTCTGTCTCACTGTTTCCTTTGGTTCCACAACCTTGCTCTTCCAGTTCCTCTGTACCTTCTACCTCCTTGTAGTTAGCTCCAGTCTCTACCTTTTCACTTGGCTTGACACCTGCCCACTCGTCTTCCTCACGCTCTTCCTCTGCCTTTTGCACATCACATGGGAGGGGTTCATCCAACAAGCTATCAGTTCCCAGGATGGGTGTCTCAAAACTGGTTACGTTCTCTAAAGGCTGATTGGTCACCACATCTTCCCACACGACATTTTTGGCATCCAACTGGTCCTCCAGTGAAGTCCTCTGGTTTTCGCTTACAGAAGCTGACCCTGGTGCAGCATCCTCCTGCTCACTTACTGCAGGCCAAACACTAGCAGGCAGAGTACCCGTGGATTCGCTTGAGGTTTGCTCTGCCCTGGGGAATAGCAAAGAACTGCCTGCAGTAATTTCCTGGCTGATACTGGGTGCTCTAACATCTAGGCCCCAGTTGAGTGAACCTAGATCAGTTTGAGATCTGTTAGTATCTTCTGATGACCCACTGTTTGGGGTTTCCTCCATGATCAGGTTACACAGGGAAAGACTTTTTGAAGAATCAGGCTTTAAGCAGACAGAAAAGCAAAGAAAAAACACAAGATGAAAAAGATAAAGGCGGACTTGATGAGAAAACACAAAATTTATATTTTGTAAGAGCAATTTTAATCTAAAGAATGAAGTGACTAAATTAAGCCATTTAAGGAAAAGCTATGTGGTTTGCAACATCTGAAAGCAATAAATTGTAATGCAGAAGAGCAGCACTGATACACAAAACCAGAAAACTATCTATTACACCACAGCAATTAAAGAAGTCCCTAGAGTGGTCGCAATTTTGGGGGTAGGTTTGCTTACCGGCTGCACCAATTCGCTGCTTGTCTGTATAGAAGGAGGTCATACATATAAAACAGAAAAGAACAACATGATGTACTTTGATACAGCAGCAATTCATTAATTAGCAGTTCTCTAACCAGCTGCAGTTACCAAATCAGGGTGGGGAAGGAGTGGTGGGTCCTTTCCTGCCACTCCACCCAAGACTAATTCCAGGCCTGTGAATTTTAAGCCTCTGAATTACATTATAAAAAAAAGTTCTTCATGTATGTCGACTATTTATCACCTCTTGTTTTCCCCTCTGAGTCACTGACATTTTTATTTCAAACATTTAGCTATGAAGTACATTAGCATTTAAAAAAACAGAGCAAAGACAAAAATAATTATAATATAGAATACATGCATAACATTAAAAAGCTATAAATAAAACTGTGCAAAAAGAAGGCATTGATAAAGCTATCTAATCTAAGTTTAGAGCAATACATTCTCAACATTTCTGGGTTATTTTACCTGGTTTAGATATTTGAAGCCTTGAAATTTTGGCTAGCCTACATACATGACTGTTTTTATCAAGCTTTATTTAACCTCACTCAATATAAAGAGATGAGCATTTAATATACATCCCATATGGAATGTGTTCACAAAACAGTGCTGCAAATCTGAATACATGGCAAGCATTCACAGATTTCTGTGCTGGCTGAAGCTACAAAAAGTCAAACATGATCATACCAGGCTCCATGTTAAGTCAACCCAGCTAACTCCATTACATACAATCAAAAGAAAGCTCACAAAAATGGGTTGTTTTCTTTCTGCAGATCATTTTATCTGATTTGGCACCAGGAGGAAGAAGGAAGGATTCATGCAGTTTCCTACAGTAGCAGTTTCTTTTGTGAGTAACTCCAGTTCACTGTATGCCCACAAAGACAAGCTAAATTCTGTCTTTACTCATAATTTTGAGAAAATGGTTGTCCATTGGGTTAAAGTCCTAAGGAACTACACCTTCAGGTATTTAAAACAAGTGACTTACATCCATTATTACGTTCTAATAGCTGTACTTTGGGCATATTAAAAGCAACACACTTAGCTGTAGTGATTGTGAATCTTAGCCTAGATTTCTGACATCATTTAGATTTTCTAGGCTAAGCCACAGAGATTATTTTTTGTTGTTAGTTTTAAAAGACAGCCAGTGGCTTCATATACTTGAGAGAGTTTGTCATGATCTGTAAATCCTTTACCTTGGCTTTTGGTAAAAGAACTGTAAATCTGAGTTTAAGTTGTTACAAAATCAGAGGCACAGAAATACAATTATGTATGTGAGGCTTACCGTCCATAGATCCCATGGCAATGTCTGAAAAAAGCAGTGGAAAAAAGAGCTTGTCAGAAAAATACCATTCCTGCACTGTATGTCCAACATGCTACATAACAATGTCCATTAAATAAGAAGAGAGCATTTATTTATATGCATGTTTATAGTACATACGTATTTTATATATTAGCACGTGTGCGCATGTGTGTGTCTGTGTATGTATCTGCATAATACTTTTGGTTATAAAGGATGGGCAGTATGCAATGCATTTTGATATTTCCCACTTCAAAGTAGCTGCTGCTTTCCAGCAAACTCACATTGCTGTGTGCATGAGTACTGGTCAGATTCTGAGCTGCTGACTGAGTGACTTTCAACAGGTGTTGGAGCCTCTGCGAAGTGTCAGCTTTAAAGAGCTTACAAAGGTGGGGTTTTCTAGCCAGTTAAAAATGCTGCCGCTATTTGCTAAGTGGGTTCCCTTGCAATACTGACACTAGAAAAGAAAAGAAAATGGCATACTTTTTGGGAAAGGAAATAACAAAGTTGACCAATATTTTCTTTTTCTTGTCCAGTCTGTTAATAAATGCTAGTGACCTCTCAAGAGAAGAGCTTAACAGACAGATGAAAGAAAAGCAGCAGACTTCATGCCAAATATTTATAGCCTACCACGTGAGACAGAACTCTGCTGCTTCGTATCAAAAGAGAAGAGAACCAGGCAGGTTTAGAAAGGTCCCTTCTAATGCAGCCATAGAAACAGAGGAGCAGTTGAGGAAGGACAGACCAGGGCTCACTTACTGTGGTTGGATCACCGTGGCAAAGCAGTGGAGGGCGGTAATTAATTAAATTAACAATAGAGAAGTCATGCCAGGGCTCTCAAGGCATCATGCACAGATGACTGCTCCTGTTGTCAGATCACTACTTCAACTGTTTGCTGAATGGAAAATATCCGTGACTGAGGCAAAAACTATACACACATAGAAATACCACTTAAGGCTCTCTTCTTAATCTCCCTGCAAGCACAGGGCTCTCTCCAAAGACTGCAGCCACAGCCTCATTTTCTCATACTCTCTATACTGCCATAGTAATGACCCTGTCAACTCCAGTGAGACCAAGACCCAGACTGCAGGGCTGTCTTCCCTTCTAAAAACACGGTGTTCTGACTCACCCACATGCTCTTGTACATGCGGACCATCCTTTCTCATATGCCTTTGTTGTGTGGAAAGATGAAAGGAGTGAGTAAAGGTGTCAGTGAATGCTTCCTATGCCCCTAGATGAAAAGTTACAATGTACTTTTCTACACAGAATTATATTCTGTATTTCATGTTATAGTTGAATATAAAATAACTGTTTTTCACTGAAGTAATAAACTTTTCTACAACCTGTACAATATGATGTCAGAACAAATGTGTTCTGTCATAAAAGTTAAGTATCTTTTGTTTAATTATCCCACTGCTCTAATCAGCATTATTACAAAACAAGCTGAAAGTAGTTAGCAAAGTCACATTTAGTGTTTTCTGTTACTGCTGAATGCTGTGGAATTTCATTTGCTTTCCCCTTCCTTTTCTCTGTTTAGAGGGGGGAAAAATGTAACAAGTAAAATGCACAAAGCTTCTGCTACAATGAAACACTTCTCATAGCAAATCTCAGTGAGAAATTTCAGCTAATGCTCAGAGTGCTGACAACGGATCGTTTTTCTGACAGCACATATCCTGTCAGAGATCACTACAGATCTCATTACGTAACTAGGACTTCACACCAAATAAGAAGTTAATTAACTGAGGATGAGATCAGCAGAGAATCAGGACCATCTCAGCCTTAAAGCTTCTTGTCTTCTCACTCCTTTCCCAGTGCTGCATTTCTGAACAACTGATTAGTCTTCTCATGTCTCACAGAACAAGCCAGATTAATAATAGCACAGGGAGATTAATGATAGCACAGGAATAATAGATCATGCTAATAGTGTATTAACACTGCTTCTTTGTGTACAAGACAGGGATACAGATATGCTGGCCAGGAGATGTTCCCTACTTGGCTACCTGCCCTCTGGGTAGTGAGGGTGAATTCTGGATTTTAAGATAGCATGTCCTGTAGGAAAAGTCAATGAATATCAGCAACTTAATATATCAGCCTTTTCTTTTTTTAAAAAAAATTCATCTTTCTTTTTTTTTTTTCTGATATTGCTGCAAAAAACTACCATTACAAATATTACTACTGAATGTAGAATTTCAATAACACAATATTCTACAAGAAAACACCCTATTCCATACTCTAATTTTCCTTGAGGTTAGGTCTAAAGCAGATTAACAGCAAAACCACTCAGATCACTGCTTGGTACAGAAACCCCATCACATTAAAGCAATTGCACGCTGACTCCATGAGATCTAGGTCCCCTGAGGCATCTTTCCAGAATCAGTCAGGTCAGAAAAGTTTCAGAAAAACAAGCACTGGAGAATAATATTGTTTACACTAAGAGTTATTCTAAAGATGGAAAGTAACAGCATGCTAAAGTCAAGGCCAAGGTACCAGCAACCATTCTCATCAGCAGACATCTCATTTTACCATGTGACAATTTCCTCTCCTTTTGTACATCATCAAGTACGGGGTTACTGAGGGGGAAGATAGAAGGCTGACTAGTGCTTCTCAGGAAGATAAAGTTTTTCAGACACTTCTCATTAATACATGAGGCAAACCTTTTCTACCAAACACAATACACTGCATTCAAATGCCTTGCCTATGTCAAGGCAAAGAGGTACCTGAGACATGGGTGAATGACTAACTCCTGTTGATACAGCTTCTGGCTTGAAAGGGTCGAAGTCCAAATCCAGTAAAGACTCTTCTTTCTTAGCTTCAGGTACTTCATTCTGTTAGAAGAGAAATATAACTCTTGCAAAACTTATCTTTTAAAAGCTGCCCCGAGTAGTAAAATATTAAAATGGTCAAGAAAAAAAAGCAAACCACAGATTTACTAGCTGTGGTGCACACAAGAAGGGTGGAAGCTCTGAATATTTTCTTGAGCTTTAATATAAGTTTTACTTTTATGAGATTTGCTCTTATGATGTCTTTGGTTTCTCTGTAGTACAGCTTTGCCTTTTTAGGCCTAACAGTCACAGCCCTTTCAAAGAAGTATCGAGTGTACACCACTTGACTGTGAAGGCCCTTTTAAAGTGCTTTGAGACAGACATGGGAGTTAAAAACTACTGTGATACATTAGCAAAGCATAGTCCCAGAAGTGATGTTCTTGCAAAGAGGTGCTTACAGCTTCCTCTGTGACCTAACAGAACCTATCAGCTGGCCAGTTTGACTATGGACAATTCTTTAAGTCACTTAAAGTTGTGACCGCCTCTGTGATGCACCCTTAAGAATAGAAACCCTGAGGCAGAGGCTCTCTCTTGTTTCTGGTGCTGGGACAGGTGGCTGTGGGCCCCGTGCAGGGGCCAGTGGGCCCGGCCCAGGCCATGCTCGGGCCAGGCTGGGCCGGGCCATGGCCATCCTGGAGCCGATGGGCCCTGTTCCACCCATGGAACCCCCCCACAGCCCTGCTGTGGGCAGCCACAGTGGCTCAGCTCCCCCCCCCTCCACTTCGATAAGCCACATTCTAGCTGCAAGGCCTAGGTGAGATTAACCCTTTTAGTGCTGTGAAGAGCTGAAAACCTGAGGGAAGAGAAAGAGGAGATGCTTAAAGCTGAAAGTCTGTTGTGAAGCTATGATATGTCAGAGTATCCAGTTATAATTTCATGAAGATATGGGGGGTGGAGTGTTCAACTCATGCTTGTTAGCAAAAGTACCTGCGTGAGATAGGCAGATGCTGATGCAGCTGTAATTTCATGAGAAGTTTGGACAGGGAGAGATGGAAGTGATGAGGACTTTTGCTCCAAATGGGAAAGGAGAAAACCTCAGTTCCTAGAGATGCTCCCAGAGACAGTCCTAAAGATGAAGATGAGGAAGACCCTTTGCTCCCAGGGAAGGAGAAGGGCCTCTGTTCTTAGAGATGAAATGCTCCTAGAGATGGCTGAAGAGAACTTTTGCTTCTGAATGGCTCAACCTTAAAATTGTACCCCAAAAACCTTCAAGAGTGGACCCTCGAAAGCAGTTGTGGGAAAAGCTGCAAGTTGGGGAAGGGACTCACATGCGAGCAGAGAGACTCCTCTTCCTAAATGGACTGAACAAGGTTATTTGGAAGTGGGTGGCTGTCTCGTTATGATAATGTGTTCATAGCATGAGCAAGAGAGACTCCTCTTCCTAAATGGACTGAACAAGGTTATTATGGAAGTGGTAAACAGACTGAACATCTTAAGGGCTGTCTTTTTACATTGTCAGTGGGAGAAGGGAGGAAGGTGGGGGGAGAATAGTTCTGAGGGTGTGGTATTATTTTTTTTTTTTCGTCTTTTAGGTCTGTTAATAAACTTCTTTATATTCTTTCAAGTTTGGTGCTTGCTTTGTGTTTCTCCTAATTCTTATCTCACAGAAGATAAACAGTAATGAGTATCTTGGACCAAACCACTACACCGAATTGGTGTTTCCACCCGGTTACAAATCCAACCCGCTACAACTACATAAACAGCACCCAATGTCCATACATTCTAACAAGTTAATCTCTCCCCAAACACAAACATTATTAAAAAGCTAATACAGAAGGATACAAATGCATTTGACTTATGTTTTAATTCTGAACATGTATACCAATTTACAATTAATGCTGCCTTCAGCTCTAAACTTTAGGAAACATCTGATAGTAGGGCACTGGAACAGGCTGCCCAGAGAAGCTGTGAATGTTCCATCCCTAAGTGTTCAAGGCCAGATTGGATGGGGCTTTGAGCAACCTGGTCTAATGAGAGCTGTCCCTGTCCATGGCAGGCAGGGTGGAACTAGATGATTTTTAAGGTCTCTTTCAACCAAAGCCATTTTATGATTCTATGATATGCTCTTATTAAACTGGATTACATGGTAGAGCCTTCTTGGTTTTCAATCAATAAATTAGCCAAGGCCTCTGAGGTCACTCTAAAAATACATTCACATATATATGTTCAATGGGCTACAGGTCTTTTCTGCTGTAAAAGAACCTGAAAAAACAATTAGTGTGCTTCAACATAAAACAGTGTGAAACCGTAGCTGAGATTTATCACTAACTGTAAATGTTCTAGGCAAGCACCTTGGTCTTGATAACAAGGCTAGTATTTCCTGCTGCTAGTTGTTCAGTGTTTGTTAAATAGTGAGAGAAGCTTGTACGACAGGGCAAGTCTACCACAATATGGCATGTATAAACCTAGCAAAACTATGAGATAATAATAATGATAATGACAGTAAAATAAATGAGCAAAGACCTTCTATTATTGAAACATTTAAGAGTATAAACTTTCCAAATTAGTGTTACTATTGGTAAACAGATGTTCAAAGTTAGCTAATTAATGGCTTCCCTTATGCCACAAAACACCTTAACTATCTGTGTCACCTGCAAACATGGTAAAAAGAGCTCCTCAGCTCCCATGTTAGGAATGACAGTGACCTAGAACTCTTCAGTCTGTAAGAGGTGTGTTAGGGGTGATGTGAGAAGGGTCTATACCAGTGTGAGAGGGGTTTGGCTGCTCCCTGATTCTTCCAAAGCAGGAAGGCAGTTGGCAGCAAAGCTGGTGGGGACAAATGAAAAATAAAAGTGGTGGTGCTCCATGTGGCAGAGTCCAGCTGGGGACCTCCTTGGCTTCAGGTAGTGTGACTGTGAAAAACGTACACATGCTGAAAGACTGAATAAATTTGTGGCAAAGTAGTCTGTTGAGGCTTACTAAATAGGTAGAAATCATGGTGAGGAAGTCCTAGAGCAGCAAAGCACTAGAGGCTAAGAGACTGTAGTACCAGGGGGTGTCAGAAGTACCAACTTTGCTTGCCTGGATTTATCTTCTTTCTTTGGCCTTCTGCATCACTGATGACAGATATGTGGTCTGACACACTGAAGCCCGTATTATAGTCTCCCATTTTAGAAAGTCAAGACCACCATTCCTACCAGTAACCAACATTACATTCATTCTCTCATGCCTTCCATCGAGTGTATTTAGATTTCATCACACAGGCTCCTGAGGCACTAATATTCATATGGTCATACACCTTGAAGAAATAACAGCATTTGCTGGCATATAATCAGAATTAGATGGAGACATAAAAGGTAATGATCTTTCACTGAGGTTTGAGAATGAAATTGCTACCTATGAGGACTGAATCAAATGAACAGGAGTCTTACTTAGGCCATGAGTGATGACAGCTAAGGTATTGGAAGTGACAGGGTACTGATCACTGATAGCAAAAGTTATCGTTACCCATGACCCTCAGACCAAAATGAAGAGAACACTCAACTTTAGTGACAAAGGCCCAAATAAACATACAGAGCACCTAAGATACCACATTACAGGGAGATGCAGGAAAAACAGGAACCTCAGGAAATCCCTCAGTAAGGGACAAAGCTGTGACAGGAAGGCCTGCCAAACATCCTGTATTTATTCCACCATAGCATGATGAAGCATGAATAAATTAAACATTTGAAAGAGGCGGCTGTGGCAGAAGCAAGGCTGTACCTCTCAGAGGCATGTACAAGAGATGAAGAAGGCAAAAGAAACTTGCAAGGTTTGTTTTTGAGACAAAACTTCAGGAGGAAACACCGGAATGAGTGTTCCTCCCCTTTTCCTCCGTCAATGAGACAAATGGGTCACAAGGAGTGAAAGTGGGAAAAAGAAACCAAACTGTTTATTAACACACGAACAAAACAGGGTAGAACAGGATTTTAAAACCCCCCAAACCTCAAAATACAACAAATTCCGGAGAGGGAACAGACACACGGGCTCGGACCAGCCGGGGCCACCCCGCGGGCGCGCCGGGGCCACCCCGCAGGCTCCCCGGACCGGCGAGGAGGGAAGGGAGGCAGTGAGGCAAGGGGAAAGAAAGGGAAAAAAGAACAAGAAAAAAACCCAACAGAACCTTTTCCCAGCTAGCCGGAACACAAAGGAAACCAAAAAGCAGCACAGCGCTCCCGGCGCACTCCCTCCCGAGCCCCACCGAGACCTCCCCGCCCCGGATCCATCTTAAAGGCACAGCGTCCTTGGGCATTGAGTGGATGGTTAAGGAATAAAACAGCTTCATAACCTCACCCCAGGACACAAGGACCACCAGAACTGTTACCCTCTCTCTGCACACAGTCTGTACAACCCTTAAAATAGCCTTAGCAGTTATGCTGTCAGACACACTCAGACACATTAGGTATCGTAGGGGGCATATAAAGGCCTACAATGTCCAAGCTAGTAACTGGACACTAGGGAGAAATGTGATGTGAGGAAAAGGAGAAATAAAGCAAAGAATACTCATTTCTGAAATATCTGGAGCTGGTCACCCAGATATTTCATCTTTTCACCTCTTTCTTTTACTAGGCAGTAATTAAATCAATTTTTGACAATGAATAACCTGGATTTGTGAGATAGTTTGTTGAATCAGTGCAAAAATATTCAACAGCATCAAGCAAAACTGTCTTTCAGCATGTTGCACTAACGAAGCAAATGCATTAGTACTGCTTGGTAAAGAAGGAGGAGCAACAACAATTTCAGGATATTTGTGTTTCAGGAAACGGAAGTGTTTGGCCTGTTTGTAATCCTCTCCAAAACACTGTATTAAAGCAGCAAAGCTCTACTCATCAGTCTGTTGGTTTTGTGCCTCTGCATGAGCAGTGTCTGGGTCACCAGTGGTGGTCCCCTGGGAAGTCCTGTACCATTGGCAGGCTCTGCAAGCTTAATAGCTTTCTCCACAGTGCTCAACAAGGGCTTTGGGAGTATAGGAGAAGCCATAAACACCAAGAGGAATAAGTCCATATTTCTTGTGGATTTCATGCTATGTATTTTCCTTAACTGGTTCACATACACAAGGATACAAAACCTAGACATCACATTATTTGGGTATGTCTGTACATACTCAGAAATCTCAGATACAGTAAGGATGCTTTAGTGATGGGGGTGGGTTTTGTGGAGGGAGAAGTGCAGATGATTGATGAGAAGGTAGCCAGGGAATAGCTTAGGACATTCCCTGGCCATTGACTGTGGAGGAAGGAAGGACATAAATCACTCACTGAAGGGAGATCCATTTTCCTTGAGAGACAAAGGAAAACATTTCAGTTCTCAGAAGCATGCCCACTTTTATTATGCATTCCATTTCTATGCCAATCTCTCATAGAAAGGATATAAGGATTCTGGAAATGTGACTTACACTTAATTAAAGCCTTATTCCAGTTGTCATCTCTTAATGGAAAAGCAAACCAGTTCTACTTCTGCTTCCCTGGATGGCCTGACATATGCAGGTTAGTTGGATACAGTATTTAATGCAGGGGGCCATATATGCAGGTTAGTTGGATACAGTATTTAATGCAGGGGGCCATATCTAGCACAGCTTACACCAAATCTTACCAGTGATTTCAAGGCTCATGCTGCTGGAGTAATTAATTCCTATGAAGTCAGGGTACAGTGATGCAACAGACCTGCCATCTCCCTTCAGAAAGAGGGCCTACCAGCAGCTGCATTCTGGGAGTAGCCTTTAATTCTTTAATTGCATGGAGACTTAACTATAAATAAGTCTTTTCCAAATAGATCCCTATGCACAGCAACACCTATTTCTCCCTACCACAAGAAAACAAAGCATCACATGTTCAAATTGTATAAAATACATTTTTCATTGCTGTGCCTTCATTCTCCTGTGCTGTCAAATGAATTGGAACAAAACCAATGATTCAAATGAAAACAGACATTCCTAAACATTCTGCATAAGCTTCACATCTACGTACTTCTCTTTGATCTATCAGACACAGGCTCAGATTTCAGACTTGTAATTACCATGAAAGAAAGGGTCCATTATTGAAAAAAACAGCCATCACTATAACTATGTAAAAGCTGAAGGGCTGAATACAAATTTTACAGAATTATTTTGCACAATTCTGGCTTTTCTGTTTATTATATGCAACTTTAAAAAATATCATAATAATGAGATAAAAAGAATTTTGATCACTTCTCTGCTGTGCAGCTAATGTTTCTATGAGCAAAGCCAAGTGAATAAATACTAGCTGAAGTCTTTTATACCTGTAAAAACCAGCCAAGTTCCATTTTTTAAGAATCACTCAATAGAAAGAAGGAATACTTTTAATGATTTTGATGAAGGAAACAGAAATAGTGAAGGATCTCTGTAAAATTCCACTTGAGATGCTTAGCATTAAAAATAGCATCTTAGATCAACTCTCAGTGCATAATGCAACCTGGATGCATTTAAACCTCAAACATGACCATATCACAGTATTTTTAGTCGCACCTCTCAGGAAATTGCTCTTTTTTTCAATATGTTAGCAGTGTTAGCCCTTTTGAGTGATTATGTGTGACCTATTCAAAGGCAAAACACCATATGTGTAACTCTTTCAAGGTAACAGAAACTGGTCATTATACCTCTGCCTTCTACCTGCGCCCTCCTCCTACCTCCCCATGAAGATCAGCCCCAGAGGCACTGTCTTGGAGAACTTAGGATAATTACATGGCTGGACTTCTACACAATTCACTGAAGCTTACCTGTGATGGGGTCGTCACATTGATTTCTGGGACAAAGTTGTCGTCAAATAAGTTAATGATGTTCTCCTGTTGTAACTCCTTCGTAGGTGTGAGTTTAGGCAGTGGTGGGACTGGCGGACCTTTCCTCAGCTAGGCAGACAGCAAAAATGTCACAGACTAGTTCAGAGATAAAAGAAAATCTTTAAGCTAGGCCTAAACAAATTGTCCTAGGCTTTTACTTCAGCTCCTTCACCCTAAATAAGCCATGGGAATAAGCCATGTGTTGAAAGGAACTGTTTATCTGTTCACCAACAAATGCCTTGAAATAAACATTATGGGGAGCAAAACCACCCTATGTTTCAACGTCATTAAAACTCAAAGTTTCAGATTTCATACAAAAGCAACTCTTAGTTGGTTTTCTTTCTGCTGTGAGAGGCACACAGTACAGGACACTTGCTCTTCTATTCAGCCCATAGCTGAAAGGGCAGTATTGCACAGAAACAGTGCCTCTGCAGCTTTTTGGCTTCTTGAGTTCATTTGTGTTTAGCTTTGGGATTTTGCCCCTGCCCACCTGTTGCTAGCCTTAGAGTGTACTTAAAGCTAAGACCATATAATCTCTGGGAACTACAGCACTTCTAAGGTGCTTAGTTTACTATATTCCTCCTGCTCTCCAGAGATTCACATAACTATGACAAACTAATTGCTTGGAATAACACCAAATAGTATTGGATAATTTTTACATCTATCAAAACCCCAAGAAAATAAATCCACAAAAAATCTTCAGGTGGTATAGTGACATAACACTACTGGCACCAATGAGGCTGAGTCCAGGTGGATACTCAGGCAGTGAGGTGTCACATTTTGGGAGACCAGAGAAAATAAGCATGCACACTAGATAGAAAATTAATTTTCTTCTGATATGCAGACAGCATAGAAACAGCAATCAGCACAGAAGCTATCCCAATTCCAAAAACATCCATAACATCAACACAAGTCTTTGATAAGCACACGAACACATACAACTCATGCTACAGATTGAACTGATGAATGAAACCGATTCTTATTTTACCAATACTAGTGAAAATAGAAATTACTCCATTGATTACAACAGAGTCAAACTTCCCAATCCAGTGTTAAAAACAACCAATGGGACTTTAATTATCAGTAATTAGCAGAGCAGTATTTCAGCTAGCTTTATTATTTATTGTTTTAGAGACTGGCCAGACCAATGATACTCACTCAGGGTAAGCATAAATTTGAAGATTGAAGCATAAAAATGAAGAGCAGAAATATATAATGTACAAAAACTCTAAAAGGTTTTAGAAGTAGGCTTTTCAAACTATCACTGCTGGTACATGGGTCCTTAGAGACAATGCAACTTTTTAAGAAGTGTTTTGCTTTGTCACTTCAAGTCCCACCAATTCACCAGGCACCTAAAATTCTTCATTCCCCCTAATAGAAAAATGATTTTCTATTCATGTTGTGACACAGGGATGAACAACTGATGAACAGAACATACTGCAACAGAACCAGTGGCCTCCCTGCCATTACTCAGTCACAGCCTAGATGAAAGATCCACCATGTACATGATCTCAGCAATCTTTCACTGCACAACAGGTCAGGTCCCTCTGCTAGGTATCTCCTTACCTGTGTGGGTGACTTAGGTCGGGCTGGTGCCGGAGATGTTGGTGCCAGCATATGATTGGGACTAGCAGTAGGGCTAGGTAGGGGAGAGACCTCCTCTGGTGGTGATGGTGTTTTTGCAAAGCGGAGTGGACCTGAATCACTAGACAGAAGCAAAGCAATAGCAAGGACACATATATCTTGCTGTCTTATTACCTTGAAAATCTGATGCAACAGTTGAACTGCACCCCTGATGTAACGCCAGTGACCACAAAAGAGAGTACACACTGGAGATGAACTAAGCCATTATATAATGATTAAAACTAAAACTGCAATTAAATGCAATTAAATTTCAGTGTCAAAGGAAGTTTTAATTTTGAATGATCTTGATTTTTGGAACATTTGTTTACCTGATCATTGTAACTTGAAGAAAACAGGGTACCTGCATTTTTGCAGATTCTGTATTTGAAATACCATTTCACTTACAAATTTATAACTATTATAAAATGTGAAATGGATTTACTGTCATTTCACACACTTCTTGGAATAAAATATTCTAAAGAGAAAAAAAAAACCCACAGGAAAGCATAACAATGAATAATGCAAATAATTTTAAAAGCTCAGCAACTTCAGAAAGGTTTCAATAAGATAAAACCAGCCAAGATTATTATAAAGATATCACTATTTAGAAGAACAAATAACCAAAATTATAAACAAGCAGCAGTCAAGTGACTTCAACAGAGCTCTGCTGATACTAAGAAAAGATCTGATGAAGTCCTAGAAAGCATCTGCCATTCTCATGAAAGGATCTGGTGCAAACACTGAGAAAATATTCAGCTACCTAGAAATGCTGAAAGCTTACAGTGAGGGGAGGCTATGAACTACAGTACTCAATGACCACAGTACTCAGTAAGAGCGACTCCTACACATCCTCAGGGAGAGCAGAAGCACTACCTGACTGAGACCATAGCATAAACATGATCCTAATGCTAACACAAGAAAAATTGTTCTTTGGAAGGACAAACTTAGCTCACACTCACCACCTCTTTCTGTGGAAATATAAAAAGAGAAAAAATAAGCAGTTATTAAGAAATTTATGTCCCAGGTACAATATTTGCCTTCAGGACAGAGTATTCAGTAGCATACAAGTTTTTAAGATGTTTCTTTTTATGCAGTTTTTTAAAAGAAATATTAGATACTGTACTTGTCCAGTATTAACTTCTCATGCATCTAAAACAGAAAGCTGTTTTATCTCATGAAGACCCACTTGTGAATAGTCTTTTAGAGCATCATCACTAATAATGGAAGTCAAAATCTATCCAGATTTTCACAAAGGGCTCTGCAAATAAAACAGCAAAAGAGAGTAACAAAGTAACTTTCAAAACATATTTTTAAAAAGCTTTTTTTAAGTAAGTTAAGATCACACTACATTAAATGATGTCTAGTAATTGGCAGAAAAAATAACTTTTCTTTTTTCTCTCGATGGAATGAATAATTCAGTGAGAACAAGCATATGCACGTTGGACATGGTCTAGGAGACATGGATAAAATACCTGTTGTTTACAAAAAGTGCTTGAAATCTTCCAACACTACATTATTTTACATCCCATAAAAGTATTTCACAAATCCTTTATGGAAACATAGTCCAGTTTCTGAGGCCATCCTAAATGGGCCAGAAGTGGTGATGCATGAGCTAACAGCTCTGGAGGCAGTGTGTAATATATGAGCATGGATTATCGCTGAAATAATCTAAAATACAGATTCTAGTGATGTGCTTATAGTTTTGAATTTTGCATTACATCACAAGTTTCAATATTTCATTCTTTGTTCTTCCAAAGTGAGATTAAAACAAATGTAGGAAGATCTGCTGTATTTTTGAGGCAGATGTTATATTGTTCGGTCAGTCTAAATTGTTGCTAATCTAACTCCATCTTGGGGGCAAATTAGCAGTAACTACGTGAGGAACTAATTTAATTTTTATTTATGCCACAACATTGTCCGGGTTTTGCGTTATAAACCCATTTTCTGACATTGTGTGGAAAATTACTACAGGGGCTGAGCTCTAAATGTGGCACGTGACGAAGGTGTCTAGCAAAAATGAGGGGGTGGAGACAAAGGACATCAGAGTCTCTAAGCAGGCAATCCCTTCAGAAAATGGACACTTCGCCTGACAATCAGGGCAGAAAAAACTTCCACCACGGGGCTGCAAAAGACTCCCCCCTCCAGGCGGGGAAACCCCTGCTGCGCGGGGAAAATTTGGCTGACTAGCCAAAGGTCGTCCTCATAGGAGCGGACTATGGGAGGAGCCTCAGCACTAAAAGCATTTAACAGCGCCTCAAACGCTTCCCGCTCTCAGTTTCTCGGCAGGCCGGGCTCGTCTGGAGGTTTGGCTCGTTCGGCCGCCTGCTCGCTTTCTCCCTGTGGTCCTGCTTTTTCCCTGACTGTCTCCCATGTCCGCACCTGCTCCGTCTACCCTGCCTGGCCGCTGCCCCGCAACAGCCCGCCTGCCCCTCGGCCCGAGCGCCGGCTCCCGGCCGTTCCGCGCGCCGCGCCGCGGGGAGGCGCTGCCTGCGGCCATCGGAGCCGCGCTCTCGCGAGAGCCGCGCAGGCTCCCCCCACAGGGAGCGCACGCGCCATGTGCCTGTGGATGCCGACGGTGCAGCCCGGGACTGTGCTGGTAACATTCTGACCCTGGCCTCCTTCCTCTCTCTGCGTCTTTCTTTTCCCTTCTCTGCTTAACTTTCCCCCTCCAGAGGGACACATATCCTTCTTTATCAATAAATAGTTCTCAGATACAATATTTGCCTCGTTTGTGCTTGATTTTGTCCAAGAAATCCATTAAAAAGAATCCCCTGCGGTTTCCCGTAGAGTGGGATGCGAAAAGCTGTAACATTGTTAGGATTGCTTCTGACTAGCTGGGATTAAATGGTAATTCAGGCTTTATTTATTAACTCCAAATATCATTGTGTCTTGCTAAGTCTCACTGTTTTACATTTCAACCTTTTCTGCATATCAGTGTTAGAAATCAAGTTATGGCAGAAAGGCTACATTTGTTGAAAGCAAAAAATCAGAAATACCATACTGGCATCCACTGAATCTTAAGAAAGCACCATCTGATTTTAAACTCTTTTTGGTTTTGTGCTTTCAAACAAGATTTCTTGAAAGTCTTTAAAAATATGGTATTTTGTGACATTCTCTTTATTTCAGTTTTTCTGCTTTTATCGTGCACCTTCAGATCTTTACTTTTCCCCATAAGCAGAAGAGATAAAAGCTAACATTCAAAGGCTGGGATTCTCACCTAGCAATAGCTAAAAACATATCTCAATATTTCAAGGCTTTAAATTATGAGAGTTAGCAACATTGCTGTAAACTAAGCATCTAAGAATAAATGAGCTATACACTTGGTGCAAACTGATGTAACAGTCTACAATGAACTTGGCTAAATTGCAACAGCCTTCATTTTTTTTTTTTGAAAGGACTTTCTAGAAAAATAGTCAGTGAAGAAGGAGACTTTGCATCTTTACTCCTGTTGCAAAGAATTTCATCCCAGATACGTTCATCTGCCATCCTGAACAAGTAACACCTGTTACCACATTGTGCAGCAATCACTACACATGGTGTAGGTGATTACTACATATGCTGAGACCCACAAAGCCTACAGCAATGCAATTCATTAAAAAAGCAGTAAATTCACCTTGGTGCCCCTTGAATGGTGAAGGCCTTGTCTGCGTGCTGATCCCCCAGCTTTGACATCACTTCATATAGTTTGTGACATAACTGTGAAAAGAAAACAGTTGCCTGCGTTCATGTGAACAACTACAGTCATGATTAAAAACACAGGTGATAAATCTGGTCTGACAAATGATAACTTGATAACTTTATGTTACAATATAAAACCTTCCAAAAGTTCTCAGTGCCATGTATAGTAAAAGCTTAAGCAGAAACCCATCAAAATCCATAGAATCAAAGATAATAGCAGTTCTTCAAAGACATGAGCTGTTTTTTAGAGAACAAGTTCTTAAGTGTGACTGACTGCTATGTGAGCTCTGATGAAGGAGGTCATTCTAAGTTTAAAGCAACATGGGCAGCCAAGAAGATTCATGTTGTCCCCTGAAAAATCTAATCCAAATTTTCACAGAACTTCAGTAAAGTGAGTCTTCAAAAAAATTTTGGTTCCAATTTGAAGGTTGCTATAGATAATACACTACTAAGTATTTAGCCAGGTACATTCAAAAGATCCTCAATGAAACTGCTTGATTTGCCTAACAGTCACACATAAAATATTGCATTGTTGACAATGCATATAGCAGACTTGAAGGGAATGTTTGACATGTTTTTCTTGTACTGATTAAAGCAAAGAGGTGCTTAGCAATTGGACACAGCAAAAATACTGAAGGCAACAGTAAATTATCAAAATAGAAAGTGAATTTAGTTCTACAACTGATAATGCACTGCAATCCAAAATTGTAGGGGCTGCACCTTCCTTAAGGAGAGAACAAATATGGCAAGTAGAAATGAATATGATGAGTATACCACAAATCTGTATCTATGGCAAATTCTCATGTGTGCCTCTGCTAGATTTTTACTGTAAGACATTTGTTAGCTATCATGCATATCATAATCCATTATACATGAGATAGTCAAGTTTTACTCACTAAAGCTATTTCCTTGTGAAACTTGGCTTCAAGGCTGGATACATTTTTGAAGGTGTTCACATAGAAACCAATTCGTCTATGAAGGATGGAACAAAGAAAGGAAAAAGAGAATAAAAGATATGTGTGGGAGGGCCACAAAGGCAGATTAATTAACTGTCTTCTGGACTACAAGCAACATTCTTGACTATTACTCTCAGCAAAGCAAAGGATGAAGTGTCAAAATTTCAGACTAGTTTGTTCATGACTATTTCTGTTTTTGTTGAGATACGTATTTCACACTGTCCAGTGAACCAAGTTGAGACTACTCCACATCAGATGTCTTCACCTTGTTTCAAAGAAGAGTGGAAAAGGATGGTCACAAGTGCAGCACAAGCACAGGGAAGGCAAGATGCTCTGGGCATCCATCTCTCACCAGACAGCAACTCAACCATTTCCTGAAAGGAGAAAGGTACCACTCTGGCACTGTGAGCCCCTGTGCCCAAATCTTATCACAGCACCAAGGTGATGCAGTTGCGTGTGGGGTTAGTTTTAATGTATACACCTCAGTACAGCCCAGGGCTGGGTGTCCAAAGCTCAGCTCTGAAACACATGCACATGTAGATAAGAGAAAAGAATTTAATATAGACTAGACATTTCTGTGCATGTAGTCAAGAATCTGCTTATTTGGAGTGAAGGATTACATACTTCTACATTTCAAAAGTAGAAGGTGTTTTCGTAGGTTTTTTTTTTATTTTTCCTATTTAAAACTGTCATGTATAATTGCTACCAACTTTTATTAACAAAAATCATCTTCGGAATAAGAATAAGCCTGCAAAATGTCAACTCAATAGATAATTTTCTTCCTGAATAATTGTAATAACTAAAATAAAGGACTCTGAAAACAATTGCTTTAGAAATTATTCATATTGCTCAAATTAAATTCTGCCTTTCTCTGAGACTAGCTACTGCTTTTTTATACAAAATTTACTGAAGTAAAGGGGCCCTTACTCTAAATCATTCACATGCAGTTTTATTTGGCCCATAAAACAAGTATCTTGAAGTGCTAAGAAGGTTTACACTGAAATAGGCAGAAAAACAGCAGGGAAATCCTCTATTGGTCTGAAATTTAACAGGATTTAATTTAGAAGGCAGAGAAGACAAAGGATACTTCACATTTCCACTCCAGATTGTCAATTGTTAAAGAACATAGCACACTAATGAGATGCTTATTTTTCTACTGCTTTTGTTCTCCCATTCATATTGTCTGCATTTTCTGTTTAAACACAGTTCATGGTTAAAAATCCTGACTGAATGACCTATGCCATCAAATCATTTAACATCACAGCATAATCAGTGCAAAACTATAAAATGTGTCTTCTGATGTAGTTATAATAAAAAATGACCTATAAGTAGACTCAAATCACCAAGACTACTCTGTCCTCTAGCATAATTATTTACTCATAAAATGGAAACCTTTTTGCAGAATGAAGATATGATAATGAATCTTAAGTGCCAACATACATTGAAAGAAATAAGCGTAAATACATTTACAGCACGTATATTTTGGAGCACTTGCATACATTTTTCCTTTCATTTTTTCAAAAAGATAATGGATGGAATCTTCAAGAACCCAGCAATCCATTTTCTATCTGCTCATTAAAATCCCCTCATTCCCTTTCCTTACTCCCCATTTAGGCCTTGCATACAATATCTCTGGGCTTACCGTGACCACAGAGATGGCAACTCTTCTTGCAAGTCAGTGTTAAACTCTTCAAATACTTTCTGTGCTTTTTGAAATTCTTCTTCTGCCTAAACCAAAATGAAACAGGTGACTTCTGAAATCACTATGACATAACAAAACCAAAATTATTTTTGTGTGGTTTTCTTGGTGGGTCCTTTACGATTTTTATAAACAAAGGATGTTATTCAGTCCCACACCATGGAGGCCAACACAGGATTTGCTGTCCCCTCAGTCTCATCAAGAGAGCAAGTTAGGTCTCAAACAGGAGTCCTTTGCAAAAGAGGCTGAGCATGTCTACTACATGAACCAAAGTACTCAATACACATTTATCAGAGAGATTAGAGATACCAGTTTTTCTAAGAGAGCAAAAGGAAGAGAAACTTTGTGCTCTTTGTACAGAAACAAATGTCACCCAATCTCCCCAAGTCCTCTGCCAGCATGTTTCTGATTGTGCTACCTTGGTAATTCTGCCCTCATCTTTTCTTTTCGAACTCTGCAGTGCTTCTAGATGATGCCTTGCACTGTCGTAGTCCACTAGCTTTCTGCTTCGTTTTGCAATGCGAGTCTGTACAGGGGTAGAAATGAAAGTAAATATGAAAAGCACTTTAAAAAAAGCCATTTTACTTACGTTGTCAGATTAGTTTCTGACATATTTTTATTCTCCCTTATCTGTTTTTCATATCTGAATTATTATATCATGTAGGAGGAACATGGAAATGGTAAAAAAGACAAACTAATCACATTATTTTAAATAAGGAATCAATATACACATAGTTTGGAAAGGGTTTTCATGGGTGTAGGGCTTACAGGCCTTAGAGTTGAGGTATCAGTATTACATAAGACTTGTCACGTTCTCCAGAATCAGTGAACCTGTTAAACTCAGGGTTATACTATCTTTTCCCCTTATATATAGTGTGAAAATTCAGCAATTAATGCACTTTATCTAGAGTTGGAACTGCTAAAATACACTTCTCCATATAGTTGTTCTGACACATACCTAAAATACTGGAGTTCAAGATATACATATATATACTTTGATATAGACTTTACAAAGGTATATATTATATGTAAAATCCACATGCTGAGAGGGAATAAGCACAGTTTGCTTTAAAAGCGAGTTTAGGACTGTACATCAGTAATGATGGTATTTTTAAATGATTTTTTCTTTAGTCCTTGATGTAAATTACAAAGAGGATGACTGTGTTACCTATTCAGTTATAAACTATCACAAAAAATTTCCAGCTATGCCCATACAGTCATATTCAAATATAAAAGTCACTACCTCTCACCTATAGAGCTTCTTTATCCTCACACATTTAATTTAGCAGTCATCTCCCTGGACTGTACATCAGGTGGGCATCTGGCAGAGGCTAGAATCTGTATAACATTCTTTCCTGATGTGTATTACAAAATCTTTTTATAACTAATTAAAAGACAGGAACCATGGCTTAGATAAAAGAAAGATACTCATGGGTGCATCTAGCCAATAACAGAAAGCCTGCTTCCCATGTAATTTGTCTGGCATTTTAACCGCTGAAGAGCTTAAGGTGTCCTTATTGAAGTTTGAATATTATCTTTATCTTATACCAAAGAAACAGGAGCAGAAAAAAGCATAAAATTTTCCTCTACAAAGGCTAATTTTCTTCCAAGTACTACTGCATGAAAAATATTTTTGTTCACTTGGAAAATTAGCCCTGCCTAATGTCAGGAATCTACTTACAGAACAACATCTTGTACATCACAGGAGAGCGTGACTTCCACCTCACACCCTTTTAAATTCTTTTTGCCTGTAATCTCATTTTCTATTTATTTTGCAACTCAACAGAACTTTAAAACTTGTCCTTTATAGAAAATCATTACTGTACTTTGATATCAGGAAATTGTCCTAGATATGTATCCAGCGTTAACAATGATCCATCCACCAGTTTTTGATGGAAGTCTTCCCAAAGTTCATCACATTTCTGAAAAGGCAGAAAGGAGAAAAATGTACTTAGTAGTTTAATGCCTCTCTAAATCTAGGAGAAATATAAATGTAATTGGTAAAGATTAATCTTTCTGAAGTCTTAAAATGTTTTTTATGGAAATAAATCAGAGTGTAAACATAAGGTGAATGAAAAGGAATACCTTGATTTTGCAAGTTCAATTCACAACAAACTAAGAATAAACTTTATAATTAGCTTGTTATATTCAAATAATAATATTTCAAATAGTAACTGCTATGTGAAAATAAGGATATCATGGATTCAAGGTGTTCCTCAGGGTTTCAGGTCCCTGAGGGTCAGTAATGCAGAGTCTGAACCTGGCCTAGCTCTTGTGTCTAACTATGTTCACTGATGATGAACCTTGCTTACAGAGAAAAGAAGTACAACAAAAAAGTGAAGAGTAAATAAAAAAAAGGAAAGGTCTTTCCATCTCATTCTTTTTGTGCCATTAAGGTACATTTGATGAAATGGCTGATGCAGACAAGAACTCTACCTTGCACTGCTGGAGAACTGGAATGACAGATAGGAAACATCCCAACATCAGCTGGCAAAATAAACAAAATCGGCACCCCCACCCGTCTCTGCCCTGAAGCTACAGTGCTTTTCCCCAGTCCCCTTTGGAGCTCTGGGGTAGTCACCAGGAGAAACTCCCTGTAGTTTTCTGATTTTTATGAACATATTAATGCTGCTCACGTGACAAGGACCCAATGGGTGAGATTCCTTATTAGAAGCAAATCCTGTTACATAGAGACATAGTGCTTGAGGTCCTGGGTTCTCCATTGCACAAATCATTAGCACATGTTAAACATCCTGATTCCCCCTTTCTTTGCACATTTCAAAAATCACTTAACATCCTCCTCTTTGATGGGAGGGAGGCTAATGGTTGTAAGCACTGCTCTGCAGGCTGTTATCCTCATTGACAAGTCTGGAAAGCTATTCCCAAGTGTTTGTTTTATCATAACCTACTATAGGGCATATTATAGATGCTGTGTGATGCCAGCTTTCAGTTCATTCATTTCCTATTCTAACAGAGTCCCTAATGAATTATTAGAATCTATTAAACGTGCTTAAAAGAAATACCTCATTTATTCACACAGTGTTTAATCACAGTGGTCTACAAAGCACCACAGCATTAGATCGTAGCAAGCAACTGCCAGTCTTGTGTGTTTGCCTTTGTATCTTGCTGATACATACTTCGAACAAACTAAAATAATGAAGGTTTTCTGAAAGCTAATGGACGCAAACAACATTGCTGAAGGATCCCTTTAAGCCATCATCTTTCCTACCACATAGAACAAGGTCTTTTAAGTGAACCCCTTTTGGAATGATCATTTATACCCTTAACTGAACAGATACATACTCTAGGTTTACTCTAGGCTGAGGGATCACAGAATCAACTAGATTGGAAAAGACCTTTGAGATCAAGTCTAACCTATTACCTAACACCACTTTATCAACTATAACATGGCACTAAATGCCACATCCAGTCTTATCTTAAACACCTGCGGGGATGGTATGACACCACCACCTCCCTGGGCAGCCCATTCCAATGCCCAATCACTCTTTCTGTGAAGAAATTCTTCCTAATGTCCAGCCTAAACTTTCTCTGCCACAGTTTAAGGCTGAGTCCTCTTGTCCTGTCCCTGGTTGCCTGGGAGAAGAGACAGACCCCCACATAGCTACAACCTCCTTTCAGGCAGTTGTAGAGAGTGAAAATGTCTCCCCTGAGCCTCCTTTTCTCCAGGCTAAACAACCCCAGCTCCTTCAGCCACTCCTTATAGGACTTGTGTTCCAGACACTTCACCAGACTTGTTGCCCTTCTCTGGACATGCTCCAGCATCTCAATATCCTTCCTAAATTGAGAGGTCCAGAATTGGACACAGTACTCAAGGTGTGGCCTCACCAGTGCTGAGTACAGGGGAAGAATCACTTCCCTGGTCCTGGCCACACTATTCCTGATCCAGGCCAGGATGCCATTGACTTTCTTGGCCATGTGGGCACACTGCTGGCTCATGGTCAGTCTGCTGTCAGTCAGCACCCCCAGGTCCCTTTCTACCTGGCCACTGTCCAGCCACTCTGTCCCCAGCCTGTAGTGCTGCAGAGGGTTGTTGTGACCAAAGTGCAGGACCAGGCACTTGGTCTGGTTCAACTTCATATTGTTGGATTCAGCCCATGGATCCAGCCTGTCCAGGTCCCTCTGCAGAGCTCTCCTACCCTCCAGCAGATTGACATTCACACCCAACTTGGTGTCATCTTCAAATTTGCTAATGGTAGGCTGTGGCATTTAAGTAAAACCTTATAAAATGAAGGCCTTGTTGCCTTTGTAAAATTACGGCTCAGGCCTGCTACTTCAGCTAGAGAAGGACTGTGAGAAAAATCAGTGAGAAGAAAAACAATTAGTTTTTACCCATGAGAACATAGTATCAAGAGAAGCAAGAAAGCTAAACAGTAGAAGGAGAAAACAGCAACATATCTGCACCTGTTATTTTTCTGAATGCTTGAATGCTTATTCTATAGGTAGCCAATGGTAGTATATTGAAGTTAATAATAGCCAATGAGTCTATTGTAGTAGTTTAGCAGCCAATGAATCTGGAACATGAATAACATACAAAAGGTGTATAAAAGAGGCTGCTTTGTTTAATAAACGGCTTTTTGGCCCTTGAAAGAGGCACTGTCTGTGTGTGTCGTGACTGCCCCAACAGCGACAGTAGGCTCGATCCCTTCATCCAGATCATTGATAATGATTTTAAACAGGACTGGGCCTGACACAGATCCCTGGGGGACCCCACTAGTGACTGGCCACCAACTGGAGGCAGCACCATTCACCACCACTGTCTGGGCCTGGCCATCCAGCCAGTTCTTAACCCAGAAAAACGTGCACCCGTCCAAGCCATGGGCTGCCAGCTTTTCCAGGATTATTCTGTGTGAGATGGTGTCAAAGGCTTTGCTGAAGTCCAGGTAGACAACATCCACAGCCTTCCCCTCATGTACCAGGCAAGTCCCCTGGTCATAAAAGGAGATCAGGTTGGTGAGGCAGGACCTGCCTCTCCTAAATCCATGCTGGCTGGGTCTGATCCCTAGGCTATCTTGTATGTGCCATGTGATCACACTCAAGATGAACTGTTCCATAATGTTGCTGGGCACTGAGGTCAGGCTGACAGGTCTGTAGTTTCCTGGATCCTTCTTTTGGTCCTTCTTACAGATGGGTGTCACACTGGCCAGCTTCCAGTCATCTGGGACTTCCCTGGTTAGCCAAGACTGATGATAAATGATGGAGAGCAGCTTAGTGAGCTCTTCTGACAGCTCCCTCATCACTCTAGGATGGATACCACCTGGTGTCACAGATTTGTGAGCATGGAAGTGGCTCAGCTGGTCACTAACTGCTTCCTCCTGGGTTCTATTCTGCTCCCTGTCCCTGTCTTCTAGCTTAAGAGGCCATCTGTCCTGAGGACAACTTGTCTTATAGTTAACAATTGAGGCAAAGAAGGTGTTAAGTACCAAAGCCTTTTCCTCATCTTTGGTAACTATATTCCCCACCATGTCCAATAAAGAATGGAGGTTTTGCTTGGTCCTTCTTTTGATATGAATGTATTCATAAAACCACTTTTTATTATCCTTTACAGAAGTGACCAGGTTTCTAACTGAGCTTTCACCACTTTAATTGACACATAAATCTACATTTGTGATTATGTACAGAAAAAGCCAGGAGATTTTGTACTATTGCCCATGATTCTCTTATTAAGAAAACACACCTAGAATTTATCTTTACATCTAAGAGAGCTTAAGAGCTGAATTTTGGTCCTTTCATACACAACTACAAATTTCTGAGTGTAAAATCTAACAGTCTACAGATACAAGATAAGGTGCTACAGCAAGATGCAGCATGAGATTTCCCTGCTGTTAAACTTGGAACAATATAAAAAACCTAAACCAATCAAACAAAAAAAAATGTAACTTAAATAAGGCTGATTGGAAGTTGGGTGCTTTTAAAATCAAAACCCTAACCCTAACCCTTCACAGCAGGGAAGGGTAGGAAAAGGCAGTCATAGAGAAGAAAAGCAATCTCTACATTGCTCTGTATTCAGGTTTACTGTTAACTGTATTATCAAGGAGGCCTTGCAAACTGAATGCCAAGTGCTTAAAAGCTTCATTGACAACCATTTGCACTTTCTTGTCACCATCATCACATATGTTGACAGACTTCCCCCAGAACCGAGGCTGTTTAAGCAGGCAATTCAGAGCTCCTCAAGTTAAATTCCTGCCGTGTTGTCTAGAAAAGCCTATTCTTCTCTAATCACTGAAGGAAGGTAAAAAGTAAAAATAGATAGTGTCCTGAACTCTAATTTGCCCTTAAATTCCATATTTTTGTCAGAGAGGGTTGAATGTCTCATAAGATATCCTGTTTAGTACCACTGGCTCAATAGTTGTTACACAGCACAAAAGGATAAGTGGATTTGATAATTTTTAACATCCATCTGAACTGAGAATCCTGACTGTAAAATTGCATATAAGATACCTTTGTACTTGTCAGTCAGATGCTGTCAGAACCAATTCTGCTCACACTGGTGTTGATCTCAGTGGGAGCTTATATCAGCTAGTTCATACAACAGACACTGTAAGTGCTGCATCTAGCAAGCAGGAGCTGCATTTCACAAGACCCATAATTTATATGCTGAGAAAACAGGATTTAACATGACATGAAGGATTAAGGTAAATTTTGGATGCACACTTCTTCTCAGAAGCTCAGATTAATCCACTTGCTGACAAAATACTTTTTCCCTCTTTCCATACATCTTACCTCTCCAATCATTTTCACATCTTCACGTCCGTACCAGTCTGGCTCATACACTTCATGGAGAGACTCTGTAAGCTTCTTTGAGGCATCTTGCATTCCTGCAATTAGACAGAAAGAGGAACATATAAGTGCAAACTACAAGAAATAGTTGCCAAATATCTTTATTTTCAGCCACATGTACCCACTATGCTATTCTCTCTGGCAAATTAAGAAAAGAGTTACCTGTGGAACCCAGTGCTTATTTATGCTTGCAACAGGGTGGTACCTGCAGAGGATTGTGCTAAGCCAAACTGATCAGTCACTTTCGGAACTCTTGCTACCACAGGTGGGACAAGAACAGGGATTATTGATGGTTATCACTCTGTAATACACAGAGGAGCTGGCTTAAATGTAAAACAGCTTCAATGATATTGTGAGAAAGGGCCTAAATCTATCTTCAGTGAGATCAGTTTGACCCCAATGAATAAAAAACCACCCTCAGTGAAGGCATTGGGGTTTGTATTTTGATACAGCAGGAATCCATTAGATGCTGAATACGGTTCTGAATCCACTGAAACCAAACCCATCTCACCTGACTTTCTAAGAGTTCCAAATAAGTAATTTTAAAATGATGACTTCTTTTTCAACTTCTTTGCAAAATTTGAACAATACTTGAATTTTTTACTTAGCATTAAGTAATTTTTTTTTTAAAAAAGCACATTTTTTTTTAAGAAGCACATTTTTTTCCTTTAGTCAAATCTGTCTGCTATCTTGAAAATATCTCTAAGCATGATCTTCACATTTAACTGCTCAGTGAATGAATTCAGAAATAACATCAATATTTTTGTTTTCTGCATAGAAACATTAATGAGTGGAATGTGGGGGCCGGTGGACCTGCTAGACAAGGAACAGAGTCCTATGGTGGGACAAGTCCTAAATTCCTTTCCAGCTTAGGGTGACTGAAAAAGCTTCCTCCAGAACGCTCTGTCCTTTTATGTTAATGTACCCCAGTTCTGCTTCCCTGGTTGGCTCCATTGGCCGCTCCACCCCTTGTCACCTTTTACGTCATCAGAGTTTCCCTACTGGTTCCCTTACCCTGGCCCCGCCTTTATACCGCCCCTTGCCCTCAGATCATTGGTCCCTGATGCTCTCTCCACTCCACTGTGTAGCCGTGGATCCCCCCATTGTTGACGGGGTATTTTCTTTGCCACCTTGCACGAGTGTGGCTGCAATAAATCTCTTCCGTAGAACCCCATGTGAAGACCCTTCCTGCGCCTTCATCATCGGACTGTTATCGCCAGCTATCCGGTGTGTGTGTATGGTGTGTGCAAGTGTGGTGGCTGCATTGAGTGGCTTCCTCGTGGAGACACCTTTTACCATCCAACTCCGCTGCGACAGTAGAAGAGGAAGATTAATTTGAAACTTGAATGTGTAGAAGAGCAGACTTGATCTAGTCAGTTGGTATTCCACCACACACTCCCAAAATGCATGCTCCAAATATGACCGGAAAATGAATGCAGGAATGCACACTTCCCAATAAGAAAGTGGTGGTCTATGGAATGGGTGGGATAGGAAAACAGATACTGAAAAAGCTGAAAGTACATGCCTGTTCTTAGTCCTTGAGTACAAAAGAGAGAATGGCATGGGGGAGAACAAGTACAAAGGAGATACTGGTGTTTAGAGGGTACAAGCTTTCACCCTTAAATCAAAAGGTACTGAGCCAAAACAGAGTATTTGATCTCTTTGGGGATTGTCTTGGGCAAGATTTTTAATGACAGAGCTCATCTTAGAATATTAGGATAGCACAAGAATTAAGATGTATTTCTTCCTTTTCTCCTTCATGGTTAATTCTTAGGATGATGCATCCCCAGCTAAGAAAATGTTCCCCTGAATACAAGGGATTTTTTTTTTTTTTGCCTTAGAAGATACCAAATTACAATAAAATATAGATGATCTTCTTGTATATTTTCAGACAGGATTCATTAAAAATCTTTAATGCCACTGCAAATTAATCAACTCAAGAGATAAGGCAAAACCAACAGAGTATCTGCATAAGAAGACTGCTTCTCTCCAGTCAGGGTGAACGTACAGACCATGAGGGTTTGTTCATCCCTGCTCACAGTTGACGCCTTCTGATACCTGAACTTCTGCGCTTAAGCACTCTGCGTGATAAATCTGAAGCAGAGGTCCAGGCAGGCTAGCACAGCTGCTAGATAATCCCTCCTGCAACTTGCACTCAGCTCGGTCACATGTTGGCACCTTTTCCTAGACTTTCTTAAGTACTACAGGACTCTTAGCATATATCTGCTTAAGAGAATATGTAAAACACACCTAATATGCCATGCTTGAGTCATATCAAAACTGCACCAACTTTTACACTTTTTTCAGTTCTGAGAACTGGATAATCCTTCATTCCACCACATTCCTGTAAAAAACATCAGTCAAATCCAGCTGCAGTGTCAGGCAAGTGGGCAGTAAAGTATTTGGCTTTTGCAGTCAGGGGCTTCAATCTGAAATTTCCAGGCTAAGACCATCTATCCTACTCCCCTCTGACTGCATCTATACCAGGTTTACTGAAATACCCCAAATGAGTGAAGAGGTAAATACCAATCCAGTGAATTCTCATTCTTTTTCATGCCTCTGGATATAAACTTACAGTGTCCAATGATTTTTTGTTTGGCTGGTTTTCACATAGAATTATTTCTTCTACACTGATACCTTTTATGCATTATTCAGCGCTAAATTTAAGAGGATTAGTGTCCTAGTTACAGACTGCAGGCGCTCTCTGCTATTTTTAACTGCTATCACTGCGAAAGATAAATTGTTAAAAGCCAGTCATTAAAGTACTAAGAAATGTGAAAAGAATTTTTACTGCTGAGGAACAGTTAGAAATTTATATTTAATATCAATTGTTTCATTCAGTACTACTTGTTGGTAATTGGGCCCTTTATTTAATAACTAAAAGTGCCAAAACATTTGAATCACTTAAGAAAAATGTTCCTAAATAATCCAGTTACTGAAGACTGAACTTCTCAGATTAAATGATCCCTATTTCTATGGGAAAGAGTCCCTGTCCCTGGAGCCCCCCAAAAATTCTAGAGGCCTCCATGTGATAGGGATCCTGGGGGTGGCAGTGCAGAGAAATTCCCATTAAGCACACCAGAGATGGTAGAGGGTAGGTGACTCTTTACCATCACAGTTCCAATGTACTCAAGCCCCCATGGTGAATGAGACAGACCTGGAACAGCATGTTGGCTGTAGAACTCATACTGTGGGTCTCCTCACTCCCCTGCAGGGTAATTTAGCCTGAATCATGAAGAAATTTCCATTTTCCTGATGGGGTGAGATATCTTGGTCTGGCTCTTAATATTACTTTTGTGGTTCTTCAGAGAAATGACCTATCCTGCCATAAGGGTTGTATTTGTTATTGCTGGTAATCCATTAGGGTTTCCACTGGAACAATTAAATAATTTCATAATTAATGAATAAATTTTGCAGAAAGATGATGAATAGTTTTACAGCTTTTAAGAAATTACATTACTGATTTTAAGATTTCTGTGTCTGGAGGATATGTGCTGTTCTATCAGCCACAGACTGACAACTAGGCAGCAGAACTGCTTACAGACCTCAAAAATCTCCCCTCCCCTTCCTGTAGACCAGTTACTCTTTATCGCTACATTAAGCCACCTGAAGGGTATGGTGCTTTTTTTTCCTCATGCAGGACTACTTTTTACCTCTGTCACCTTGCCACCTGCATGAAGATCCAGGTTTATCTTCCCCATCTGCACTGGTACTTGAAAAGAGCTTGGGAGTAGAAAATGGGTGACTGAGTTAGGGTTTCTGTAACAACTGGCCCTTAAAACCATTCAAGTCCCTTACAGCTCTCAAAAGTTTAAAAATAAATCATGAAGTATAAAACCCAGATACATATTGCCATGGAGACTGGAAGAGACACAAGCCTGAGGCATGAGATGACTAAAGCTATGGGGGATAGCATGCAGTCTCGTCAGTACAAACACCACTAATTCAGCAGAAATTAAACTATCATGCAGGTGAAGTAAAATGGCATGTAAAAGCCATTCACAAGTTCAACAGCTTTATGGCATGGTTCCTCCAAGGCCTTGAATAACCAACAAGAAAGATCAAGGTCCAGCTAAGGCTAAAAAGCACCAGTGAACAAGAGAAGAAGTCTAAATACAGCAAAAATTCTTTTAAGAATGTGTGATACTAAATCTCAATTGTCAAGTATATTAAAATGAAGGGACAGAGGCTCATAATAAGGCTCAGTTGACTGTTCCTTGCTTAAACCCCCACCTGGGTTCTGTATCTGGAGTCCACAGCACAAGAAAGACGTGGACCTGTTAGAGCAGGTCCAGAGAAGGCCACAAAGATGTTCAGAGAAATGGAGAACCTCTCCTGCAAAGACAGACTGGGAGAGCTGGGATTGTTTAGCGTGGAGATAAAAAGGCTCTGAGGAGATCTCCTTTTGGCCAGACAGTACTTAATGGGAGCTTATGAAAAAGAGGGAGAGAAACTTTTTACACAGGCAGACAGTGGTAGGACAGAGGGGAATGAATGGTTTGAATCTAAAAGAGGAGAGATTTAAATTAGATGTTAGAAAGAAATTCCTTACTCAGAGGGTAGCGAGACATTAGAACAGGTAGCCCAAAGAAGTGGATGCCCCATCCTTGGAAGTGTTCAAGGTCAGGTTGGATGGCGCTCTGAGCAACCTGGTCTAGTGAGTGGCATCCCTGACCATGGCAGGGGGATTTCCAACCCAAACCATTCTATGATTCTATGAAATCGTGCCTGGATTTGTACTTCCTACTTCCAGTATTAAGTCACTCAGAAGTCATGCAGCAACATGGAACTCACTACTGAAGTTCAAATCCCAAAACCCTTTACAATTAACTGCTTCTCTCAGACATCCAAGAATATAAGGATGTCAAGTGCATTATTTTCCAATAATTCCAATATATGCAATTATATGATTGACCTTTTTTCCTGCAAAATGAGCCCCTGACGACAGCATGACTCCAAGTCTCTGACATCCTTGGCGCCAAAATCCCACTCAAGTGCCTAAACATGGGGGTTCCCATGCTTTTGTGCATAGATACCCCAAAATCTTTTAATGATAGCAGTCATTCAAAGAATTGCAACCAAGACACTGTAGCAGGTGCTCCAGTCACCCAAAATCTGGTCTTTGGCACTACTGACCTAGTCATCTTTGAGATGCCAGAGCTGTGAATTGTGCTCTACTATCTTGGGTTGTGTGCTCACTCCACAGCACCAGTGTGTGACAATATGTGTGCAAAGGACTCCCACTGATGGCTTGTTGACTTTGACATTTTTAAGGCTCTCATGACTGCTTATGACTGGATCTTTTTAAAGACATTGTAGTGGTTTGGTCTAAAATACTCATCACTGTTTATCTTCTGTGAGATCAGAATTAGGACAAATGCAAAGCAGGCACCAACTTGAAAGAATATAAAGAAGTTTATTAACAGACCTAAAAGAAGAACAGGGAAAAAAAAAAATTTATACCACCTTCAGAACTCTCCTCCTCCCCCCACCTTCCTCCCTTCTCCCACTGACAATGTAACAAGACAACCCTTAAGATGTTCAGTCTGTTTACCACTTCTATAATAACCTTGTTCAGTCCATTTAGAAAGAGAAGTCTCTTCTTGCTCGTGCTATGAAAACAGTATCACAACGAGACAGCCACCCACTTCCAAATATTGTTCAGTCCATTTAGGAAGAGGAGTCTCTCTGTTTGCAATGTGAGTCCCTTCCCCTGACTTGCAGCTTTTCCTGCAACTGCTTTCGAGGGTCCACTCTTGAAGTTTTTTGGGGTACAATTTTAAGGTTGAGCCATTCAGAAACAAAAAAACAGAGGCCCTTCTCCTTCCCTGGGAGCAAAGAGTCTTCCTCATCTTCATCTTTAGGACTATCTCTGGGAGCATCTCTAGGAATTGAAATTTTTCTCCTTTCCCATTTGGAGCAAAAGTCCGCATCTGGTTCATCTCTCCCTGTCCAAACTTCTCATGAAATTACAGCTGCGTCAGCATCTGCCTATTGCTTATGAGTTGAACACTCCACCCCCCATATCTTCATGAAATTACAATGGGATACTCTGATATATCACAGCTTCACAACAGACTTTCAGCTTTAAGCATCTCCTCTCTCTCTTCCCTCAGGTTTTCAGCTCTTCACAGCAATAAAAGGGTTAATCTCACCTCGGCCTTGCAGCTGTGTGGCTTATCGGTGTTGGTCACCTGACCTCTGCCGGACAGAGGTGCCGCTTTGCTGAAATCTTGGCCGCAGTGGAGGGGGGGAGGGTGGGGGTGTTCCGAGCCGCTCCGGCTGCCCATGGCAAGGGGGGGTACCATGGCTGGAACAGGCCCATGGCTCCAGCCTGGCCGGGCCTGCTGGCCCCCTGCATGGGGCCCGCAGCCACCTGTCCCAGTGCCAGAAACAAGAGAGAGCTTGGGGGGGAGTTTGTCTATTCTTAAGTGTGTATCACAGAGGCGGTCACAACTTTAAGTGGCTTAAAGAATTGTCCATGTTCAAACTGGCCAGCTGATAGGTTCTATCAGGTCCCCGAGGAAGCTGTAAGCACCCCTTAGCAAGGACATCGCTTCCGGGACTATGCTTGCTAACCTATGACAGACATGTAGATAATAAGGTGCTAGCAAGCACTTTTCATTCTGAGTAAGAAAGTCAGTCCAAATTACTTAAAGGCTGCAACAAGAGAAAGATGCTAAACAGAAAAGCATGGCTAAAAAGGCAAAACTTAAACAATGGAAAATTTAACCCCAAGATAATCACAAAGCTTGGTGCAAAAAGTAGCGCATTAGAGAGCAAAAGAGCAAAAGGGCCATGAGTATAGAGTGCTAGGAAAAGAAGAGAAAGATGGAGAAAGAAGATGAAACAGAGAGGAGAGTTGTTGTCACCAATACAGAAATCAAAGCAGCATGTAAACAGTCATCTTATGTGAGAGATAAGACATCTAGCCAACAAACAGCATCATCCCGCTTCTGAGTAACCACCTGACAATGTGTGGGGAAGAGTGAAAACTAAGAAAGCAAAATTAGCATTTAATGGGTTCCCCTAAAAAGACTGATGCTATCATTTCCTCTAAGAAGGAAAGACATTTGTGCAAATTTGTCTGGTATGGAATTTTCCTTGGGCAGCCCATCCAGAAAAGAATAGATGGTCAAAGACAGTAAGCTACTGCTTTGTTTCCCATTTTATAATTCCCATCAAAAAGAGCTTTCTTACCTGCCTGTGAACAGCCGATGAAGTGTTACTATGACAGTGATTTCCAGGGATGTTAATACTCATTTGCAAAATTTTCCCTACTGGACTAGAGCCAGGTTAAAAATATATAAACACATATATATGCTTATCATATATTTATATTTATCTCAAGAAGCTACTGTCTCTCAGTCACCAACTCTTACTCCCTTCCCTTTAGCCTCCAACTCCTCCAAAGAGAGGTGGCATGAGAAAGAGAACACTTTGCATACAGTGCTCTGTTGAGTGTGCTGGATTTATAAATGTCTAGTAGGATTTAAATGACTGTTTACTTATCTCTGATATTTAAGCACTGGCTAGTGAACTTCTGAGACTTAGATTTTCAATGTAGTATCAAGAGACATCACATTTGACTTTTAAACTTAAAAAAAATGGATTAAGCAGCCATAAATAGATGAGAAATCACATTATCACAGGGAGTGTGGTTTTGGAGAAAGCTCATCACCCAACTAGTAATAACCTGGAAATGTTACAGTTGTGGAGATCAAGCAATCCCTTGCCTTGCATGAGTTATTTCATATTCTAGCATTTGCAAAGATGAATAACAAGGTGCATAGACTTTGTGGGTGTTGAAAATGCATGCAGTGTGAGAATCTGGGCAGTGGAGGATGCACACAAAGGACAGTTGAGGATGCAAGACTGTACATGAGTTGACATTGAAGGTGCAGAATCCCTGGCATCAGGTTAAAGAGAATCTTACTTGCATTTGTCTTTATATACTTTGAACAAGCTTACTTGTCTCAATTTTTAAAAAAAAGTTTGTTTTATGAAAACAAGATATAAAACTTAAAAATCACCTTTAATGGCTGCTAAATATCCTCTCAGTTCTCTCTGGAGTCTGGAACCCTCTGCCTGAAAAAGAAGAAAAAAAAAAGCATGGAAGTGAAAACACACGTCAGTTATGTTTAATGCCTTGAAAATGTATGCAGTATGTCAAACAACAACTACAAGCAATTTCAGGAGCTATTTGATTAATAGTGCCACATGTTGCAAGCATGCACAGATTCATGTGAAGAGGAGGCCTGGCAAAGGAGGCTTGGCATGGTGTACTCTCTAGGCTAGAATTTCTGGGTTTATTTTATCAATTGTCCATGCAGCAAAGAACTCCACTCAAAGAAAGACAGGTATATTTTACAGCCAAGGTGCAGTTCAAGTCAGCTGGGCCTATGGCCTGACCTGAAACACGAAGAGGTATAATCAAAAACGGTGAACTTCCACTGGAAACCACTCAAATGAGGCCAGTCTAGACCTGAAGGAAGTTCTACCCTTACACAAGTTGTTCACTATATTTGCAAACAACTTCCCAAGTATTCTAACATTATAACATTTTGCAAGCAAATAACTATTAAAATACAGTACCTTTAGTTACTTTGTTTTGCTTGATTAGTGCATCTTGCAGTCTACTGTCAAATCTTGACTGTTTCTTTGGCAAATACATCAAAATTATCTTTTTTATATACCAACAATGTTTGAAAAACTCAGAACAGAGAAAACACAATGAATTTTGTTACTTTATCTCTGACTGTATCACAAGTTGGACTTCACAGTTCCAAGGATTTGCAAAGAAACCTGTGCTACACACATACTTTATTGCTAAAAAGATGCTGTCCAGGCCACCTTCAATAGCCTGAAGATTTTTGAAACAGTCCACATTTACCAGTTTCCAATATCTTTCAAATTATTTATTTAAGCAGTTGGAAACTACAGGAATATCAGCTTGCAGTCACATTTTCTCACATACAGCTACACCATGTGGAAAAGTCAGCAGCAAAATATGACTGACTGCTTTGGATTTTCTCTCATATTTTCCATGTGAAAATCAGAATCTAAAGGGTGCATGTGAATAAAGTGAATACTTTAGAAGGCAGAAGGCATAAGCTGTTACAATTCAACTCAAAGGATTTCTGTCAGTTGAGGATTTGCCATCAGCAACTTCAATGCTCAGAGCATTCAGACACAGAGGATCATAAGAAATTCAGGTGATAGGGGCTATCTGATGCTTAAAATCCATCATACCTGCAGCCATGTCCAAATTGTGGTTCTGAAAAAAATACTTGTCTAACCAGTACACACAATACAAAGCAGATTGCACCCACCAAACTCGCTTCTCTCAGCTTCCTGAAGGGAACTGTAGGCCTTTAGAATAGGATCAACAACAGCCCCCACCCCCCTCCCTCAAACTGCAGTACACTATAAGACGAGAGCAACTGTTTAACGTCCTGGAAATACTAAAGAAGTTGGAAGGTAAAAATGCCTGAGTGGGCCTAGAAAGCAGACTGAATTCACTTTATGGATTCAACAAACAGAAGCTTGCTTCTTACACTAGTTTGATCTGAAACAAGTCACCTAAACCTCTCAAATCCATTAGTTGACTAAATTCTGAGCACAGAAATAGACTCAGCAGGGTGGTATCTGAAAAGCTGCTGGGTAACAGCAAGCGTGAAGGAGCAGCCAGCCCACTGACCTTTCTTTGGTTTGGGACCATATTTGATGCTCCAAGGAAAGGCAACCTCTTCCCCTGCTTTGGAATCAGAGCTGCATATCAAAGCAAGGGCCAGACAGGTTGAGTATCAATGGATTAAACTGCAGATTTAATTACTTATAGGACAACAGAAAGTTCTGGAGTAGTAGCTTGATGTTGTGTCCTTTAAGAAAATATTATGTGTACATTTTAATACTGTTTAGCAGAAAATACTACCCTAAAGCATCAATACAACGCATTATTTCAGGCTACATAACACAGCAGAAGCTAACTTCATTCTGTGCTTGAATGGTAGGCAGGGGAATGACAGAAGTTGTCTGTTTTCCATGGGCTGTCGGAATTGTAAAAAAGGAGAGAAAGGGCCCGGCAACTCCAGCGGGGGGAGAAAAGCAGTCCAAAACCAATGTGGTTGATAAGCGCAAAACTCTGTTTATTAGCAATCCAAAGGCACTTATATAGTATACCAGCTTGTTAACTCCTAAGTGGCTTAAAGCTTATCAAAGCGCATTTCTACTTCTACCTAATTGGACTTACATTGACAAGTTTCTATTAGCAATGTTATGATTAAAAGAATTCAATGTTTACCTCCCTTCTCTGGGTCTTATCTGAACAGCTGCAAGTCTTCACCTCCCTCTTTGTTCCCCAGGCCTTTTCTCACACAAGAATCTTCTCATGGAGAGTTTTTTCTCACACACAGGCCTTTTGCTTACAGGCTCTTGCTACAGTTCTTTTATTGATCCCAATAATTCTATTTCCCAACAATTCCCCCTTTTTTCTTTTGTACAAGCAATACTTGATGGGTCACAGATGTAGTGACTTTGTATATTATCTCTTGCAAGCATTGGAAGGCAAGGTGAACACACTATTATTAATAGTATTACTAGTTCTACAGTAATCAAATGCTACACAAATAAAACTAGCTATGATTTTTAAACCTAATAACTTTAACCACCCCTCTAAGTTGAGACTGTCTTCTTTTTTCTGTAATTGTGTAGTTAATTGACGTAACTCACTTATCTGCTTGTGAAGTAGTAAAAGATGGTTAGAATGATTTATACAGCACATACCTTGGAACCTTTCACAGCTGTGGCTGTGGGCTAATAGTAGAAAATCAATGGCTACTTAATTTTATAATATTATATGTCTAACACTAATAACACACACACTAACTTATTAAGCATTTGCAAGGTTATATTAAACTTATCCCTCTCCCAGCAAGCAAGTTTAAGCAAAATAATGTAAGCCCTGGCTGCTAAAATACCAGGTAAAAACATAAATGCTAACTAAATTAACTGCTTTCACTTGATCTAAATGGGCAGACAACTGATTGAAAATGCCTGCTAATGCTCTTGTTTCAAGACAGTCAAAAAACAATTTTTCACTTTACTTCTGTGTTTGGTGTTATACCCAAAATTTTATGCAATATACTTAAAAGGTTTATGCAATTTTTTCTTCGTTTTGTCTTTGGAAAGGGTTCCCCGACACCCACCACAAGTCACTAGCAACCACCTAGGGCAGCTGTTACATTCGCCCCAGAGTGTCACTATTTCTCCTGCTATGGAGAGTGGTGGATCTGGCAAGTCCTCAGCTCCTTCACTCAGCCACGTCTGCAGCCTCTCCCAAGGCTCCTCGGGACAGGTTTCAAAGTCCCAGCTGTTGTGGTAGTGGCATCACTTTCCTCAGGAGCTGATGCTGACTGTGCCATCTCGTTTCGGGGTCCTGTAGCATGGCACCACTTTGCTGGGCACAGCTCTGGTCAGTGATGTAGCGATGACTTGTCCCTGTTGTTGCAGGACATTCTGCAGTGTTGTAGTCCACATTCGTTCCCAGAGCAGGAACTGTGAAAGGGTTAACAACAACTGTACGATGCTGATGTAATCCTTTGAACACAGGACATCTGCTGTAAAGATAGACTGCAAAATGCTTTGTGTAGATAAGTCAGCAAGCTTTTTGACTATTTTTTGCATTATTTGTTGGTACTTCTCCTCCTTTTGGGGCTGCTTTTGGGCCACCCTGGCCGGCTTTGGCTTTGCAGGAGACGAAACCGCAGAAGCTGCGCTGCTGCCGGACGTCCCGCTGTTCGGCGGGGGGGGGGGGGTTACTCTCTCCCGCTTTTGGAGGGGCTTTAGGACCTCTCCATTGCTCTGCTGCTTTCGGCATGACGGCAGGACTGCCTGTGTCTCCTTGACTCGCCTGTGCCCTGCCCCCTGGATCGGGTGTCTCTGCTTCTGTGTTCACAGCCATTTCTCCCTTGGCCGTCGGAGAGGTAACATCCGGCTCTGCCGAGTTTAGCAGCTCCTGCAGTGAGCGGACGCACGCCGCCGTGTTTTTAACTGGTTCTCTCGCGGCCAACCCGAAGGACCGTGCTACCCCGGACTCCGCTGCGGTCTCTGCCCCGCCGCTCTGTAAGACCCGCGTCTGTTTCTTTCTCGGAGCTGCTACAGCCAGCGCTGCCCCTCTCTAAAGTCTCTATGGCAGCTGCGGCAACTGTCTGTTCTGTTTTTATTTCTGCAAGAGTGCCAGTTACTGCTCTCCAGGTGAATTTGAGAGCTTTTGTTTCTTTAGCTTTCTTTTTAAACGATCTTGGATCAGCTAGTTCCTTATAAAGGTGTACTTCTTTAGCTCCCCGCTTTTCTAAAAAGTGTAAAAATAAACCAAGGGCCACCTCCGTTTCCGTATCTGCGTGCTATCGCACTAACTGTGTCTTCCCACAACCTGTGTCTACCCGCAAAGCCGCATCTTACTGCGCTGTCCCTGCTGTCAGGGTCGTGCAGCCTTCAGGTTTAGCCCTTGTCAGCCAAACGGGGGACCCCTGATGTCAGGTCGGTCCAGGCTGAGATCACGTGAGCCGCCGATCCTTACGCCCGCTGGCGCTGCTCCGGCACCGCAGTTGGCTCCCGCCGGGTTGAGAGGAACGAAGTGCCAGTCCCAGTCTGAGTTCCGAGCTCTGAGTTCGAGTCTGAGTTCTGTGTTCGGGTTCTGTGTTCCGTGTTCCATGTTCCGTGTTCGAGCACCAAATGTCGGAATTGTAAAAGGGAGAAAGCAGGCCCCAGCGGGGGGAGAGATATGCAGACCAGCCAATATGGTTGATAAGCGCAAAACTCTGTTTATTAGCAATCCAAAGGCACTTATATAGTATACCAGCTTGTTAACTCCTAAGTGGCTTAAAGCTTATCAAAGCGCATTTCTACTTCTACCTAATTGGACTTACATTGACAAGTTTCTATTAGCAATGTTATGATTAAAAGAATTCAATGTTTACCTCCCTTCTCTGGGTCTTATCTGAACAGCTGCAAGTCTTCACCTCCCTCTTTGTTCCCCAGGCCTTTTCTCACACAAGAATCTTCTCATGGAGAGTTTTTTCTCACACACAGGCCTTTTGCTTACAGGCTCTTGCTACAGTTCTTTTATTGATCCCAATAATTCTATTTCCCAACAATGGACCACGGCATTAAGCGATGAGTGCTTCTACAGAGAAAAGGAGATTGTACCCAGGAGCAAATTTCTTGATCTCATGTCTGAAGAGGAGGATCAGCAAATATTTGGTAGAAACTAGAGGGAAGTTCCCCTTTTGTGCATGCCAGTATCCTCCTGGGAGGATCCCTAGTAGGGATCATGTGAGAAGTCACATGAAGGCACAGAAGTTATCTTTCCATTTCATACCTTCTTTGGCCTGAGCTCTTGTGATAAAAATGGAAGGTACAGCAACTTGGTTCTTTGTCATGGTCCAGCTGAACAGGTGACCATATAGTAACAACTTTTAGTTATTACAAAATATGTGGTGTTCTGGGAGCAGCAAACTGCAGTTGGAAGGCTGAGAGCCTCCTTAGCTGATTTCATGTCCAGTTTTACTCGTACACATGCTGTTTTGTCACTAGGACTAAGCAGCACACAACAAATGTCAAGGAAACATACTGCTCAAATGCTATGTTTATACTGCTGTGCAGTTTCACAACTCCTACCCTCAACCACAGTTAGATCTATTGTGCTTTGTTAGCATTGTGCATCATCAGCAACTGCTCTTCAGGGAATTGTGTAAGAAAAAGTCAAAGCAGTAAAACATGATGCAAATATTTTGCCATATGTGCTGTTATGAGTTCTGACACTTCATTCAAAAGAATAATTTTAATATGCATCTCCCTCAGTCTAGGTTATTAACAGGCCACAAACACCTAAAATATCTAAGCATGATAGAGTCATATGAACTTTCCCTCATTATCAATTGTTGTGTTATGTGACACTGAAAAATCCATGAGCAAGGGCCAGCTCCTACTAATTTGAGAGGTAATCTCTCAGTTTCAATGACAACAAAATTAGACCTTTCTAAAAATACCAGAAACAAAAATTAGCATCAAAATCCATCAGCCCTCTGAATTCTGAAAAATGTGCTGCCGGTCTACATATTTTCTATAGTAAAATCATCATTAGTGAAGACAGATATACTTTTATCACTTAACAGACTAATTAAAATTCATAAGATGAAAATACTGCATTGCTGACTATGCACATCTTGCAAACTGTTACATACAGGTTTTAAAGTACTTTAAAAAATACTTTAAAAAGTATTAAAAGATTTTAATGTATTTAATGTTGTCCCTTTATGGTGTTTACTGGTACACTCCTACTTTCTGGTCTATCAAATGAAAACATCTGGCAGCTCTGAAACCACTGTTCCAAGTATATTCATTAAAGCCATGAATTTTGTTAAATGAGATGCAGCTTCTTGAGGGAGAATGAAAGGCAGGTGTCCTTTTGCCAATGTTGTATTCCTCTATAATGAAATTTCCCAAGATAGCACTGATGCTTCCTTTATAATTTCATAATTTCTTTCATTTGTTCTACATAAGTCAGTAAAACGAGTCAGAGTTTTGTAAGATGTAAGAAACTCCAGAGGAAAGTCTCAATAGGAAACTTCTCACAACCAGTTTGTTTGATAACAGTACACATGTTCTACCAGACTCCTGCACCAAAAATCAGTGCTCTTAGCTCACCTGATCAAACTCAATACACTAATTACCAAAAATCTATTACATAACCCTGTTTAACTTTACATAAGAGCAAGGGAGGCATGCCAAAAACCCAAACCAACATCCATCTTTGTGAAAGTCAACACAGCTCTTCACAGCAATGTCCCAGATAATAGTTTGTTGCTTTGAATGACATAGCCTATCATGTTTCTACTCTCTGATCTCATTATATGGTCAGTATTATATAGATGGTAAAGACACATACACTCAGTGAGATAAGAAGGTTCAGTGTTTCATGATCTAGCAATCTACAGCCGCAGGCCTTACATACCCTGACAGCAGCATTAGGCCTTTTCAGTACTACTGATTCTTGGGTATTTTAGTTTTGGTTTTCTTTTCAATTCGTAGCATTTAGGAATATCTTAGCACTGGAATTAAGAAAAAGAGTCACAGCACTGTTGGCTGTGAGACAGACGTGACCTAAAAAAAGTTAACAATGAAAACAAAAACCCGATAGTTTCCATCTAATCAGCTTTTGCTTCCTGATGGATTAGAAAAACTGTTGCATCCACTCAGAAATTAAAGGCCACCTTACCTCCACAAAAGTTGTAATTGGATGACCTATTTGCCAGGAATCATTAATTTACAGCTTTCTAGTCAGAACAGAAGAGTTTGATTTTTCTGTCATGTCACATACGGGATATAAACACAATACATCTTTCCAGGAAAGGTCAGCACATGAATGACATACAAAACCCAAATATATCACTCCAATTTAATGAGAGGCAAGAGCATTGAAAATATTGAACCTGAAGTACAGGGTAATTCATAACAAATAATAACAAAATAGTAATAATGATAATACTAATAACAATAATTAAAAATGGCAATTATTAAAGCAGCTCTAATTAATACTGGAATTTTTTCATTTCGTCGCTAAGACATCAGAGAAATAGCTGAAAAGAAAATATTTTCTGTATCACCTGGAAGACATTCTTTATTGTAATGTGCTGTTACTTGTCACAGTGTAGAGCAGTGCTGTCTCTGTTCATAAACACTTCAGGTACTATTTACTGCTAGGTCTTTTACAGAACTCTGTAGCATGAATGAAAATAACTATTACATTATGAGAAGCTTAACAAAATAAGAGGCCACTTGGACAAATCTGTAATTCAATATGAAATCTATCTGCTTGCCAGAATACTCTAGTTTACCATTTATCAGGTTCCTTATAGTCCCTAGAATTGTCTCCTAAATTTTTGAAATTTTTTTCTCAAAGAAATGGATTTCCTTTTTTTCTTTCTAAGCTCTGAGATTTTGGTTTTGGAATATTTGTCTAGTGCATCAGTTGAAAAAGCTGGCTTTGGAATCTTCTCTGGAAACACAGAGGTTTCAGGCATAACAGTATCTTCCAGGAGAGCACCAAATTTGTGGCCAAGCCACTAGGAAGGCTCAAAAGTAAGAATTTTGTAGTTCCAGTTATTAAGTAGCATGTTGAATTGATGTAAACTGCATCAAATGAAACAGGCTTCTCATATGATTCAGACTAATTCAGAAAAACCCCAAACCAACTCTAAAGGCAAGAACCAGGGAGCTCTGCCTCGTGTTAGTAGCAACTCCCAGTACGCAGGTGAGAAAGCTCTGTGCCTGCAGGGACACTAAACTAACCCTTTTACTGAACCATTGGTTTCTGCTTCAGATGAGGACTGAACTGAAAAATATGTGGCACTCACCTTAAGTGAAATTCCAACCGTGCCTCACAACTAAACCTCCCCCCTCAAAGCATTCTACCTTCAGTTACTACATCATCCTTTATGCATACTCATGTCCTCAAAGTAGGGCCCAGAATAATGGTTTTAATGAAATTTGGGGTCTGCAGAGGAAGCAAGAATCTACAAGTCCATGTCTAAAAGTAATCTATATACATTTCATGTCAAGCTAGAGTTTCTGAACAGCTACTTGTGACTCTCTTTATGGCTACAGCTGCATACCCATAACTACATTTGTAAATAACATACATAAGCTATGTGTTAACAGATCAGGTAGAAAACTGTCCAGAACTGTTTGTTGTGAACTGCATCATGTTCAATCCATGTCTTAAATCTCTGAGCTGGGCTATGTCAACTATCCCCACAGTCAGTTATCCCAAGGGGCTCCTGAAGAAACACATACAGGTTTCCTTTTAAAATAGTCAGAAGTAACTCTGAACATTCAACTGCACTGGGGAGACAACAATTAGTACAGTTACTAAAGCTGCAGAGGCATAATAGGCAGAGGCATAATTATATGAAAATACTGCATTTCTGACTATGCGTATCTTGCAAACTGTTACATACAGGTTTTTAAAAGTACTTTTTAAAAGATTGTCATGTATTTAATGTTGTCCCTTTACGGTGTTTATTGGTACACTCCTACTTTCTGGTCTATCAAATGAAAACATATTATATGGGGCACTCAAAACTCACACAGTTTGACAATGGTTTGGACTCTGGATTTGGAGCAATCAATGGTCAGAATCAAAAAAGAAAAACACTGCATCAGCTGCTCTCTCTTTTTTAGTGAGGAATCAGTTGAAATGCATCTGGGTTGTCCATGCAGAGATAATTTTGTAGCATAAAATAGAGGGCCTCACCTTCCTGGATATCTTGCCTGATTGGAAATTAATAAGGTTGAAATGAGATTTAATGGGACACTATATTTCTTCTTGTCTTGGGAAAAATGGCCCTGAAGACATAAGATAGTTATTAAACACACATTTCAGGATGGAATGGAATCAGCAGAGAAATCCCTGCCATGGTCTCAAAATACATTGTACATTTGTATAGATTGTATATATACATTGTATAGAGTGTATTTGGCTTAGGGATCATCCAGTATATGAGGTGCACTTTGGGATTGTCCCAAATGCTTGTTAGACTCAGTCCCCCTGAATGTAAACACTTGTTGGCTCACAGGAAAAAGCTCCTTTCCACTACTCTAGATTGTTTTTTTCTCTGTCTGGTTTACTTCGGAATATCTACCAGACACACTTGGTATCACTTTTATTTAGCAAAGGAGTCTCATATGGACAGAACTGTATTGCACACATAATAGTTTCAGCTTAACAAGTACCACAGATCCCCTGCAGCTTAGTATGAGATTCTACAGACAACCAAGAAAATCTGAGAATCAGCTAAGGAGAAATAGTGTCACCCATTCAGAGTAATTTTAAAGTTCACACTTGTTGTTAACTGTCTGGATTATTTTATCCATCTCAAGACCACGTACAAGATCCATAAAATGAGGGGGGTCTAAAAGGGCATAAGATAGGTTTAAAAATGGTCATATAGATATATGAGATACTTACTAATTCCTAGAGAAAATAAGATTTTGTAAAACACAGATTGATATTTGTAAGACATATTGAAGCTCCCTTTCTTAATCATGTCCTTCATCCAACTCTAGATTAAGACACCTATCACTGTCTGCATGAGTTGGGTATCTCTCCTTGTCACAGAGCCAATGTATACCTCTCAAGAGCAACCTGTGGAGTCAGGAGAGCAATTAAGAAAATCTTGTAGTCAAAACCATTCACTCAGTATAGTTATCTAGTGCTGTTTGTGATACATCCACAAATAGCAAACACAACTGGTCCTTAGAGACCTACCAGCTTTGCTGAACAGCAACTGGAAGCCAGGGGGAACACACTAGGGCCTTGCAAGTGTCAACGGATGCCAAGATTTAGATAACTATCTCAGAACCCTCACAACAGTTGGTGGGGTTGTACCAGGAACCACAAGTGACCCCAGTGGAGGCTATGCCCTCACTGATGGGTGCCATCCTGCAGGGTCTGAGACAGGTGGGTAGAGACAGAGACTGGTAAGAGGTTTCACTGACAACCCGCAATCTAATGAGGGTTTGAACCAGGTCCAGGGTTTGTCTGAGAGATCCAGATGGCAGCAGCAGGACATGCAGCTGAAACATGGGTTCCCTAGGCATGGGAATGAGTCTATAGTGTAACTTATGCCAAGGACTGAGCTAAAATGGGACTCCTGGATCCACGTGCAGGATTAGGGGACCCAGATAGGGCTGATCAGAGACATTAAGGTCCACAGATGCCCCCAGAAAACTGATTGGTTGTTGCCTTGCTCTCCAGACCCTGCTGCCCAGTTCAGCATAAGCATCAGGGAACACCCAACTCCTGGAAACCCACATTCAGGTGTTGCAATCTGGAACTGGATCACTCTCTAGGCACAGGGTTCAGCTGCCAAAACATGTCTGCAGCTGGAGATGCCACATGGTACTCAAGACAGCAGGTATTATACAGGGCTGTGGTCAAAACCATATGTCTTTTTCTAGAGCCATGTCTGGGGGCCCGGTGGGACACTGTGAGCACATCTGGTGCCTTTGTGTAGGTGGTGAATCTCATCTTGGGTATCTTAATTCACGAATAGGTTTTAAAAAAGCAGTGGCACAGCTGATGCAAGAAGAGCACTTCAAAAAATGTTAATTGTCTCAAAAGACCAACTTTTAGACAATATCATGATACAACTGTAAGGCAACCAAGCATGCTTGTGTGAAAAAAGATTTGGACAGGATGATCCTTTTCAGGAACCATAACAATTACATCCAATGAGCAGCTCTTACTATGAGCACATTAAGTAAAACAGTCCACAGAAGCAGGTTCTGATCACTCAACAACAGCAAAAAAAGGCTCTTCGTTTTCACCTAATTCTATAAACTAGCAACAACAGCATTTGACATTTTGCTTTTTTTCTGACAACATGGCGTGGGAAGCTGCTTTTGTAGTAGCAACTGTTAGATCTCCTGTGTGTACATATACAGTACATAATGTTTATGGGTTTAAGCACTAAAACATATTTTAAGTGTAGTCTGTAAAATAAAAGAAGTCTCATAACTAAATGTTATAAAAAAGAAAAATAAAGAGAGGTAAATATGCATATACATGAAATGGAATATTGCTCTCTTAGAACAATAAAGTGTGACTTTTAATGACTGTGAGTCATTAAAATAAACATGGGGATAAAGGTAATTGCTACTGTACTTCCTGTAAAAAAAAGAACATGTAAGATGGAATTGCTTGAGAAACAGAATACAGATGGAATTTCTGGTAAATCCTCAATAGCCTTTGATGATAATTTCACAGCTGAGAGAATTATGCAGAAATTCTCTTTTTTCCCTCATTCTGAACTTAAGAGTTGATTAAGAGGCTGGGCATATTCACAATTAGCTGTGCAGAGATAAGTGTTTAAATCTCAAGAAATTTCTCGCAATACAATGGAAGTCTGCATCATACTGTCATATATGAGTTTATACATTTTGTTTGTTCCACAAGCTTTGATTTAGAGTGGGAATTTTCAGTTTACAACTTAAGTGGAAGATGAAAAACAGCTGTATTCATTGTTTAAATGTTTTTACTCTTGGCATCAGCTGCAGCAGCTTAATGGTTTTGATAGAGAAAGTCCTGAGTCTCTGCAAAGCAACTGTGCTCTGTTCTCTCTGGACATGGGATGAATCAGTTTCTCCATGGTGATTCATCTGGGTAATTCAACTGCAGGTTGTCAAGTCCAGAACAGGCTCTTATCCAACTGTATTCAGGAAGAGATGGGAATGGATGACTGGGAAATATAAATTACTTTTTTCTCCAGATAGATCTGCTGCATGTATCCTTACACATAGTCTTATTCTGAGTTTGGTACAGGCCCACCATCTGATCTGCTATTCGGGCAAAAATTTCAGGTTTTCAATTTTCTGTTTGCTGGATAAGGAGCACTATGCTCTTTCCTTTATCCTTTCAGTGGGCTGAACTGGGAGTCCTCATTTATTATCTTTGTAGAGTAGTAATAAAAAGATCATTCTATACTTAAGGTTAGTTGACCTCTCAAGTGTTGCAGGCTCAGTAATGCAGGCAAATAAGACAAACAGACCATTTTCACAGCTTTCAGCTTACCAGGACCCCTGAGCACACATAGCACCAGCTGCAACAGAGAACTTGCAAAGAGACATAGAACTGAAGTGATAGTGTTCCTGAGAATTAACTGTGGGTAGGTGAGGTGTCCAGGGAACAGACAAATCTGTCAGTGATGGAGGCATGGACCCAGACCAGCAGGGAATCTGAATCGTTTATTCAAAGAAACGAGCTGGTTTTATACACTTTTCTAAGGCACAGTATTTCCTTATATGGCAGTCCTCACTACGTGATGCAACACACTTCCTAAATGTCCTTCTATGGGGTGATCACTTGCTGTTCACCCTTCTGTCAGTTCCTGGCAGCCTCCTCTCCATAGGGGTCTGCTGTGTGACACCTCCTCTCCCCAGGGTCTGGTGGAGACAAGCCTCTGTGTGCTGCCATGTGCTCCTTTGTGCTGCCACGTGCTCCTTTGTGCTGCCACGTGCTCCTTTGTGCTGCCACGTGCTTCTTTGTGCTGCCATGTGCCTCTGCAGGCAGGTTTTACAGCTTGTAACTCAACTTTATTCCATCTCTTCCCACAAAATCATTGCTAAGTGAGATTGCAAGAAACAAAGTAAAACTTGGACCTCCTCTCAAACTTCTTCTGCCATGGTCTTGTTGGGTCAGTGACCACCACGGAGACAAATAATCCTGGCGGGAACTGAAAAAGATGGGACAGCCTCTAACAGGGGTGGTTCTTCTTGCAAGCCTCCTGAATGGCCCACATCAACAGTTTGGTGAACCTCAGCACAGGGATAAATCCACCAGACTGCCTTTTTATGCTTTAATATCTAGAATTTGACTTTTCTTTATCTAAAGCCTCTAGAGTTGCAGAATGAACTTGAAAGTAGGACTGAATGTAAACCAAGAAGAGACGGCTGCTTGAGTTCACAGAAGACAGCAGTTTTGCATGGCATTAATCAGTAAGAGTGATAATTCAGAGGCACATTGAGGTATGCATAAGCTTCATACCTTTCCATTGTTAATAAATTGTAGATCAAAGCATGGACAAAACTCAGAAAATTTAAACTATTTATATGCTTCTTATTGGTGAACATGGCAGAAACAGTGCTTTTGCATTTTTCCCCTTGTATTTGAAGAATTTAGCACAACAGAACTCCTTGAAAGCACAGTAAGCATGCGTGACTAGTTCAGTAAATATACAGTCTCTCTCATTTCGTGTGTCAGTGGACCTAGCCTAATCTGCATGTGACTGTCATGATGGTTGTAGTAGTTCCCTTTGCAGTCATTCCTCCCAACCCAATTCCCTCTCTGGTCCCAAGTCACATTCGCATTGAGGATGTAGCATCATGCAGGTCCTCCAAAGTCCTTTACTGTTTATTACTGTCTCTATGTATATCAGAGAACAAGGAAATAAAAAGAAAGTAATACTAAGATTCTCCTTAGCCCTAAGCAAGATTTTCAGCTTAAAATCACCATTACAAAAAATTCTTGGTAAAGGACAAAAAAAAAACCAATACTTGAGACATCATTTTGCTTAAAAGGATTTTTTTTCTCTTCCCCCTCTTTTTTTGTCTCAGAATTTTGAACTAAAAGAAAAAAGTACCACATATTCTGTTTCTTCATGGGGATACTCCATTTGCTCCTACACCGAAGTAACCCCTCAGAGATGTACCTTATTTCTACAGTTACTAGCTGTGCAAGCAGCTGGGGTACGGACGAGTATAAGCAACAACATTGGATAATCAAGAAGTCAAGTCAAGAAGACTTGGAAAAGTGGAAGGGGAAGAAAAGGGAAAATATAACTTCTCTGTAGGGTTTCAAAGCTTCTATTAAATCCCACCATTTTCCTGACCTCAAAAAATTTGGAGAAGGAACTACCATTCTCAGAGAAACAGATTCTTTTACCTCCCAGTATTTTTCTCTTTGATGAAGAGGAAAGCTCAGTAGCTCTTGAAACCTACCTCTCTTCTACACCAAGAGAGGAAAATAAAGGCTAAGTGACAAAAGAGTTAATAAGCATTCTAGCAGCAGGGTTTGCATTTACACAGAAAGGAGAAAAGTGCATTTGGTAGAATAGGACTGATTCAGAGCAGAAATTGCAAACATTGACATGAGGCAAATTTTACAGTGTGTAAAATGTGTGGGAGTAGTTCTCCTCTCCAGTGCCTTTCTACAGGACCTCTAAATAACAGCTCACAAAGACAACAGATATATTAATTCATTCTTATGTAACAAGACTATTTTCTTGGCGGTATTACCACAGTTCATGGTAGACATTAATTTGTACTAGAAAGGTACTATGTAATAAATTGCAATTCATCACTTCAGAGCCAAAAAGTCTGTCCAACACAGCAACAAGTAATTGGGGTTAGAATTTAGGATTGCATTGGGAGTAGATTATAGACTCCTTGGAGCATCTTTGCTTTCCTGTGTTGTGTTTATAACACTAAGAGTAATTGAGCACTGCTTCCCAGTTATGCTTCATCAGCACTGCTACCATAGACACCAGCACCCACAGGGAGCATTACAACACAAGTGCAATCTGAAACTATTAAGCTATTCACTCTTGAAAACCAGTATTATTATGTAGCACTGATGAAAGTAATCTACAAAATGAAACCAAGGAAATACTTCTCTTCTTTGTAAGAAGGCAAGCACTAAGCTGCATTTAATTGAGGTTGGGTTCTATTCTCAATTACTGGTGAAAATGTACTGTCGCTCTGATCTCAAGCGGTTCAAGCATGATGATGTTACATATGACTACAAATGTCCTTTTATTTTCAGCCCATGTTTTAGACCTCTGCAAGCACAAATGCAACTGTTATCTCTCTTTGAAAATTGCAGAACAAAATCTTGTACCTACCAAAAAATAAAATTTTACCTGTTCCTCTGCAACACCTTCTTCAAAATCAGCAAGTTAAATATACTGCATTTTTAAGATGCAATTAAAGAAACTGAAAAAGTAACTGACCTCTTGCCGTTTGAAATTTTGAACATATTCTTCAAACTGTTCATCTTTAGTTTCATCTGCTTTTCCTAGTTTTTGAAGTACCTATAGTGAAAGGAAAAGGAATAATTTAATATTTATGACACAAATCAAAACCACTGCTATTTTCAACACTTCTGTTCTTGCAGTTAGGTGTAAATAGCATTTTACTTTTCGGGGTGTTTCATGCTCTACAATTCCAAAGTTCCCACAAGACACTATTTTGTCAAAATAAAGAAAAGGATAAAAGCAGGAGTATGGTGTGTGGGTGTGGGTGTGGGTGTGTGTGTGGGTGTGTGTGTGTAGATATACGCCCAAGTATGGAGTCCTTGGGAGAATGTTGCTTGTTTTTTTTTAGTGAAACAACTTTTCTTTTTGCAAAGGCTCCCATGGTTTCAAAGCAAGAAGGAATGAGAGAATTTTTCTGGCACTACAAATTATCCTCTGGTTCAGACAAAGAAAGAAAAAAAACCTCATTAGGTTTTTCTTCTCATTACATTGAACAGTATTAACATTATTCTTATCTGCATGATTTTCAACATAAAGTCTTAAAAATTAAAGAACTGTGAGGCTGATGATTATTTAAAAGTTGGTGTTCATTTTGCTCCCCTCATTAATTCATAAGTAAATTGTCATCCACTAGATAATAAGTATGCTACAATAATTCAGCAATAAGCGCTATTCAATCAGCAATCTCAAAAGTAATTTGACACAGCTACACTTTATGCTGTATTTAACCACAATAAATGCATTCTATTATTAAATCCCATTGCTATCCATTCATTATAATACTGAAGACTTAAACATAGCTGCAAATAGGCTTCACCCTGCTTGTAAAGCAATCCCCAAATCTTTATGGAGTACTTGCTTGTGGGAATGAACCATCCCACAGATTGATGTTCAGATTGCTCTCCCATTACAAATTGACCAAACTATCTATTTGCAGTTAATAACAAAACCAAACAAATTAAACCAAAACAAAACCAAAACCCAGAAGCCCCACAAAATTGAAACAGTAGCAGTTAGCAGATACTATCAATAAACATAGAAACATTACTACCTATTCTTCTCAAAACAAAGAATGTACAGCTCCAGTAGTACCATATTCTTTCTCAGACCACCTTCCTCTCCCAAGCCCAGCCAGTCTCACAGCACAAAATCAGGCTGCACAAAGGGATGGTGAGCATTGCTACTGTGGAAACCAAACGTCAAGTTGATCATGAAAGTGACGCAACGCTACCTGTGGACATGGCATGTGCAAGGAAGTTTTGGCATAATTACAGCAGAAAGACAGAAAGAATGATATCAGAGAAGAAAAAAAGACATAGACTAGCCTTTTGCTGCCAATAGCTATGTTCATTTTTTGGCATGTGTGGGCATTTTCGGTTGCTTTTAAAACAGATAACTAGTCCCAAAAATCTCATACATTCTCATCTCCAACCTCTTCATAAAATATTAGTAAGTATCACAGAGAATTTTATAGACAAATCATTTAATTTAACACTTTGAATCATCACAGGCCTTCACATTGCTCCTTGTCACAAATGAGCCAAACAGTCTGCCCCCAACTGTGGCGTGGCTTTGATCTGCACCGAGGGCTTTCAGAAAATCCAACATTGCCTTTTCAAAGAGGTCGCTGCCAGGTAAGCCTCCTGATCATGGCAATACATTCAAACTACATTTGAAGCAAGAAGCATGTTAACTGTAATATGAGCAATTCATAACATAGGTAACAAACTACAACATCAAAAGTTGTCATTATAGACTCTTTTTTCCATATCAGTGGCACACATACACGTTTTCAAATGTGCACTGACGCCCAATAGTGCGAGGCTCAGAAGGGAACAACCTCCCGTAGCACCTACCTCCTATGGTTTGGGGTTTTTTTATCCTATCTCCAGTTTTCTATTTCTATACAGATACTTAGCTGAACTAAGATGCAGTTGTTATAATCTAGCCTCTACAAACACCAACCCTAATCTTAATCCAGATAATTTATAAAATAGTTTCTCAATTTTCCCAATCCAAATCAGAACTATAAATAAGTCATATGGTTGGATATAAAAGTTCCAAGACAGAGGCTTGGCATTAGTTAAAGAAACTTACCCTCATGGAAGTCCTGCAGCTCATGCAATGTACACAGATAACTGGGGTTCACTTACTCTTTTGCTAAAAGCAACCCTAATCCCATCCCCACAATTCCATATAGAGACCGTGGAGCAGACTGGGGCTAAAATAAACTATTCCTCACACATTCTTTTAGATCCCACTCATATAACTCCATGGACTACTGAATGTGTAGCTCAGCCTTTTACAACCAACCTAGCTGCATTCACAAGTTTACCATTGGTAGTCTAAACAGAAAAGTGGCCAGGCTGACAGTCATAGAAACTGACCCACCTTTCAGCACTTGTTTGTGCACTTCTGTCTCAAAGTGTAAGTCTCTTGTCAACAGAAGTCTATAGTTTATAGTTTATTTTTGCTCAGTTAGATCAGCACCTATAGGGTGCTTTTGGAGTAGGGTTAAAGCCAGATGAAGGCTTGTCTGCCCTACATATGTGTTACTCTAACTCCACCACCCCCACCTCATGGACAGGCTGAAATAAATTTTAAACATATTGTTCATGTTGTTCTGTGGAATACGTGGGTTAAAGTCAGGGTTTGGTCTATGGCTAGGGTTAGGAAAAGGCAAGTAGAACTAGGTTTAGAACAAGAGAAAATAGATTTGAAACACACAGGTTATTGGAAAGCATCTGATGGTAAAATGAAGGCTGTGCTCAGGAGCAACAAGTGCCTAACCTCCCCCTTAAGCATCAGTTTGACCACCCTTCTAGATAAGGATTAACTTTCGTTACAGGAATAGCTCAGTTTATTGGTGGATCATTGTTGGGGCCCTCCCCCTGCCATGTAGCCCTGGAAGAGGGGCCCTGAAGGGACAGACACGGGGTTTCCTCAGCCCCTGGTCAGCCTCGTTCCCCATTGGTTGGTTTGTGTTTCACTGCGCGGGGAAGGTCCCTCAGCCCCAGCCGTGAGAGTTCCTCGGCGGAGCCCCGGCCATGCGGCTGGAGAAATAAACATCTCTGAAACATCTACCAAGAATCCGTCAATATGTATTTCCTTTCCACAGGACTCCTGGTTTGATATATGCATGTTACAGTAATCCCCGCTGTAACAGCCCATGAGGACAGGAGAAGAGTAGATGGACTGTGTTTCACAGAAGCCTTGGAGGGCTCTACAAAGTGCTAAAGAAAGGAAATCTGGACTGATAAGTGGCTAATATTTTATTTTAGGTCCATGTGGTAAGTAATCCATATTATGGATTTGAATTCAGGTTATTAGGAAAAAAAAAAGAGCAGAGGAATCAAAGATCTTGAACATTTGGTGGCCTATAGGGCTTGAATGAGTCCAGAACTTAGTGAAGACAAGTGGGTAGCATTATTTTTTCTTAGCATACCCATACAGAGAAATAACATTTGATGTTAAGTTTGAGAACATCTATCAGTGTGTATGAACAGTCTGTATCATTTACAATAAAATAAATTCTAAAAATTAAAGAAAGGGACATGAGCTGAATCTCAATAAATATTCTATACTCAAGGTTTTTGCAATCTTCTGAAGATTGTATAAAATAGTTGATTAACATGTTCACCCTATTAAAATAAAACTAGGATAAAAGCTACCTCATTTCATAAAACTAAATCACCTCCCACTAAGCTTCCTCTTAAAATGACATAAAAAGATTTTTTAAAAAAGTATCTTAAAATGAGTATCAGTGTTGATCCAGCATGTTGCTAAAAATATATGAACTAAATTGTTAAGTCCAATTAGCATTAAGAATGAAGTAAAAGTTAAATTTAATACAATGGTAAACTTAGATACTATTAAGTAAATACATGTAGAGAGGAACTGTCAGGCAATGTGGTACTGACATAACATATGGCAAATTCTACACTAACACACAAAATTTGAGTAAGAACATTAATCATGTCTGATATAATTTATAAATATCATCAAGAATATTTCCATTTGGAGGTGCTGCATCTTCAATAAAGCTTTCAGATGATGTAAGATTAAACAATACCCCCTTTAGTCTTCTAAGTGCCTTTATTTACCATATAATACATTCAGTTGTATGAGGATCTTGAATTCAAATGAGCAGTTTTAGAATGATTGTAATGTGAATGTTGTTAAGTGCTTGTAACATACCGAAGAAACTAATACAGTAAAATAAACTACTGATTAGCTTGAAAAAGCTTGATTACACTGAAAACTCTTGTCTTGAGGCAAAAATGACAGTGTTACACCACCTCCTGAGACTACCACCCTGACAGGCCTAGGCGTCCTCTCCTAAAAAACGTTTTTAAGACTATGGCAGTTCAAGGAAAGAAAAAAATAAAAATGAAATAAAAAACAAGCAACCCTGAAACTGATTCTCTGATGTAAGCTTTGGCCACCCAGGAGCTGCCTCAAGGGCAGCTCAGCTTCCTACAGAGCAGCAGCAGAGTGGGCAGGAACTGACCTCATCAGACATCCCAACATGCATCATCCCCAGTCACATATCAGTATTCTTAAAGAACAACCAATATGTTCAAAACCACACAGGGCAGGAAGATATGACTGCCCAAACAGGGCTACCTAGGGGAAGACTTCATCAGAAATTGACAGGATCGTTAAAATACTGAAAACATTAAGTTAATCTAATCTGCCAAAAGCAACACATTTTAGGGTATAACAGAATAACCCCAGTGTGAAAAGTAAGACACTTACGAGAGTTCCAGACTGTTGCCACGGACTCCCTGTCCAAAATTTTTTGAGAACAGTAAAGTCTCTGGATCTCACTAAATGCAAACTCATGGATCTATAACACTGTTCCACAATCCTTTTGCAACACAATTCCACAACATTTTTTATTTTACCTAATACCATACTCTTCTACAACCTGTAAAAGAAATACTAGGGCTGCATGACTATGGTACTTCTGGGCAGAAATTTGTTAAAATGAAAACCAACCACACAGGAGAAATCATTTTAAAGTTATCCTTGTGCAAAACATCATATGGATATCAGAAAATGCTCACAAAATTTAAAGAAGTATTTGGCCAATATAAAATAGAAGCTTTGAAAGAAGCTTCTTATGATACAAAACAATCCTTATCTGAGATTAAAAAAAAGAAACACGAGTCAAGTTCGAAGTAAGCATGACTGTATTTTAACTTCACCAACTATGTAGTAGTATATGTCAACTCAAAAAGCAAACATACATGGCCCCAGGCTTACCAGAGCCTGACAGTAATTCCAGACAGACTAAAAACTCCACCCCACCAATCATCCTGCCCCAAACCAACCATCTCCCCCCACCAAAAAAACCCACACAAGCACCACAAGCACCTCCATGTTTAAAAAGACAATTTTTTTTTCACGTTATGGGATGCTATACAAAGTGTCCAATACCACAAAATCATAAAAAAGTGTCAAAGTAGAAAAGTTATTCACAGTCCATGATACCCAGCTGGTATTTGAGAAGTGTAGGAGCAAAGTTTAAGAAATCATGTTTGTTCCAGAAATTAAAGCTGGCTAGGAAGATAACATATTAAAGTATAAACCCTGGTATAGAATTAATTTCAAAACTTATATACTGACTCTCACTCAAGCATGACAGCAGGGTGTTAGCACAAGAAACAGAATACTCAACAGTCATTGAAGTTACACAAGATTCCCACCTCCTCACAGTTAGCACGTGTTGCTGAAGTGAAAATGGAGAATCATTACAAGGATGCTGCTTAGTTGTTCTGCTGCAAAGACAGGCAGGAAGAGACAGTACAGTGGATTACAGATATGGAAGTATAAAGCTTATGGACCTATTTGTTTAGTCCAGCTAACAGAAAGCCTCCTCCAAAGAGGTAACATTCATATCTAACAAAATCTAGTTGGGCAGCATTTAATAACAAAACCAATCTTTTTCTGTCATTGTTGGGGTTTTAAGAGACCTAGTTTTTTTTCTGTTAAAGGAATTTTCCCCCATTCTGTTACTAAGATACAATTCGCTGGGTGCTTAAGAGAAGACAAAAGACCTGGCTACTCTTTTGTTTCACCTGGATGTGGGCGCAGTTCACTCTCGGCGTTCTCGGGGAGAGGAGCCTGGTTCTTTTCGGCCGTTTTTCTTTCTGCGGAGAAAGATCCCAGGACCCCCGGCCCGCCTTCCCTGCCCCGCTGGAGGCTGGGCTGTGGCCGCCCTGCCCCGCCGCTGATTTGAGCCTTTGCTGCATTGTGGCTGTGCTCGCCCTGCCTGCCTAGACCTCCGGGGGGGGGTTCCCCGCTTGGATACATCACGTCTGCCACCCGGGATTTGTGCTCATCCCTGCCGTTCCAGCCTGCCGTTCCAGCCTGCCGTTCCAGCCTGCTGTTCCCGAAGCTCCAGCCGGACACCGGGGCCAGCTGCCCGGCGTTTGTGAAGCCTTTGTTCCATCCTTCCCCGGGATCCAGGCCAGCGGTGCCGCGTGCTCCCTGAGCTCGCTCTGGAGCGCCCCCTGCAGCCGCGGGGAAACCATCGCACCTGCCCTGCTCACTGGGAACTGCCAGCGCCCCTGCCGGCTGCGAGCGGAACTGCACCCGAGGGGAAAAGAGCCTGACAGCCGAGAAGGCTGGGACTGGGTTTGTGATTGTTTGCTGTTACTGCCATAGTTATTGTTGTTTTGTTTGACTGGTTTTATATATATATATATAAAGAACTGTTATTCCTATTTCCCACATCTTTGCCTAAAGGCCCTTGATTTCAAAATTATAATAACTCAGAGGGAAAGGGGTTACATCTGCCATTCCAAGGGAGGCTTCTGCCTTCCTTAGCAGACACCTGTCTTTCAAAACCAAGACAGTCATGATGTCAAAGTCTACAGTCTTCTGCCTCCATTTCACTTGAGCATTGAAATCTCAAAATATGGTCAGAAAAAGAAGATGGGCAATGAGATATTTTTAGATATTGTGTCCTAAGTTACCGTGTAAGATGTAACCAAAAGCATGTATTCTGTTATCATCTTCACAAGCTGTTAAAGCATGGGGGTAGTGGTCGTTATTTCCTACCATGATTCATCCCTGATAACTCCCTCTGGGTGCTATCTCTGTTAATGGGCCATCAAGGACCCACTGCATGACTCATAGAATGACATCATCCCACTCTGAGATGCTCTGCCCAGGAGGAGGAGCCAAGCATTCCCCTCTGGATATAATCTGAGGTTTGGAACAGCACAAGCAACCCTACCTACTGGATTCCCAGAGGACAAGAGCTACCACTGGACCTTCAGGAGATGCCCAGACCCTTCTACAGGATCACCCCTTCAACACAACGACTTCATCTGGACTGCTACCACCCCCCTGACTAACAGGGTACCAGTTATATCCTGACTCTGTCAGTGTTCTTGTGCTATTGCATTTATTTTAATTTTCCTATTAAATTATAAGATTCTGACTTGTGATCCGCCACTGGTTTGTTTTCAAACTAGCACATATTGTTACACTGTAGGAGTAAAAATTAGATGGGTTTTCATAATAAGAAAAATAATAAAGATAAGATTTTTTTAAAACCTGTTAATTTTTTTCTCTAGTACTGAACACACCCAGTAAGTATAAATTACCATTTTATGACAGAGCTAAGATTCCCGTGTCTGAAATAACACAGTGTATTGCTATGTTTCAGTTCTGCTGAGAATATTTTGATCTCAGCATAGTTCTGATGCAACAGGCTCAATCACTTCTCTTCTCTAAGCAGTTGACTGAATTTCATACTCTCCATGCTATATAATCATACACTTTTCAAGAACTCAGCCTTACCCTTGTACTCCTGCTGCTATTTCACCATTGCGTTCCTGCAAAAACACCAGCTGACAGTGACAAATGTTTGCTGAAGCCTCTGTTCTCATTAATATCTGCTGCAAGGTTGTGGAAAAAAATCCCTTTGCCATTGACAGACTCTCAAAAGCCTGAAAACCTGATTAACACAGGACACTAAGCATTTTCCTATGAAATTTTTACCACAGAAAACACAGACACCACAATAAAGCTCTTCACTTATAAGCAATTGCTTTGTAAGGTGCTGTTTTCTGTTACTATTCTTATAAAATGACTGAACTTAGCTCAGGTTTCCAGATCAGCTTTAGGCTATCTGTGGTTACCAGTCCTTTATTCTGTGCACACTGGCACTATTAATGACACATAGAACAACTGATCATTCATCAAATTACAGAAAATCTTCACTGTCCTGTAATGTATTTTTTATCTTTATTATTGTATTGGTAATGATTCCTCAGACCCCTCCTAGGTCTTCTCCTACACTGGGCACAATGATGCTAATTTGTCCACCATTTAAAGTTGAGTTTTATTGCTCAAGTTTGACACAGTGGATCATATCCTAGAAGAAAGGACATCACAGTAAACTGCATTTGGGAATGTATCATTTAGTGGCATTGTGCAGCTCCACAATTGCTATCCTAATGTGTAACATAGGCAATTTCTGCTGTACAAAGCCAAAGAGAAGTCATATCCCGAACTGTGTGAATGCATGAAATGTTGAGTAATGGAAGCGGGCAGCTGCTACGTACCAGGCACTCTCCAGTATGGAAGAGCATTAAGACAACTCTATGGGTCAGACTAATTGTCCATATAATAAGGACCTAACATCTAACTAATCTCTCTCCAAACCCCCTCAAACAAGATGACTAGGGAAGATACATGACAACTGTGTACTACTATTTGTACTGCTAGAACCCTTTCCCAACCACTAAAACTGAATTTCAATCAATTCTTGATGTAGTCTCTTTACATTTTATAGACCCAGTGGATTTTTCTTATTGATGGACTGTCCTACTGCTTGCGAAGCTCTGATAAGGTATTCACTGCTTAAAGAAGCAAAAACGTGCACTTCTCTTACAAATGCTTTTCTTTTGTTAATTTTTTGGAAACTTTTGCTTGCTGGTGCTTTGAGTACTGTAAAATACCATGATGCATCATAACAGTTTGCTTAACAAATGAGTACTGAATAGTATGCAGACAAGCCTAAATCACTATGATTAGCTACATTCTCATAATCAAAACTGTAAGAGGGAAATGCAACCTAAATGACAAATGTAAACACTATGCAATGAGAGATGATCATAGTAACCTTTCTGCAAATCACAGAATCTAATTGTCCATTGTTGCCCAGATAGTGTAAAAACGCTCTAAAGAGATCCACAAAATAAACAAGATTATGATTGCTTTTGGAATGAAGCCAAAGACTTCCACCTTAGTCGTTGGTCATTTGGTTAAAACCAGAAAGTACTTTACAGTGTACACTGACCTGCATATTGCAGTGTACCACAATATGTGGGCAGACCTTTGCTCACCCTTTTCTTTGCATCATCCAGCAAATTTCATCTAAATGAAATCTACTTTCATGGAAGTATGCACCCTTGCAAAATTTAACACAATAGCAGGTGGTTACCATTCTGCATAAAGTACAACCCTAACAGGTCCAGCGGTAAAACTTTGCTGGGCAGTAGAAATGTAAGGAGACTGAAGGATGAGCTTTCAAGTTTACAAAGGCCTCATTTTGCTTATGAGAAGGGAAGGAATACTAACAGCTGTGTCAGTGTACTGCTAGGGACTTCTGCTTTTCTCTTAAGAACGTCACAAGACTTAATGCTATGGGGTCCCACATGATAAAGGGGCTCATCAGATACTCTCTATGTATTCTGAAAGGTGCTTATCCCTGGTGGATGTGAAAACCTGGTACAGCTTCAAACAATAAAGAAGCTGCTCCCTAGACTGTATGTGAGGCTAGCCTATATAATAGAGGACAGCATCAAGGTAGAGATGCTGGAATGGTGCATGACAGGTGATTTTCATAGAATGTTGCTTAAACAGGAAAACAAAATGGAAAGGAACAATAAAAAACATAGACCAAGATATATAGAGAAAAAAAGAGTGAGAAATCAAAGGAGTTAAGTGGGAGTCAAATGATTATGATAGGATAGGAACCAAGCTAAAAACAAAGAATCAACTTTGAGAAATCATAGGTTTGATTTGTTTGCTTTCCCATAGTCATCTCAGATCACACAGGATGTCTCAAACACCTCTGTGCAGTTGGCAAACATGACGTAGCTTGAGGCAAGGCAGGATACAACTCAAGCAGCCTATGTGTGGGCTGCTGAACTGAACTATTAATACCATAGCAACACCTATGATCCTCAAACTTTTGAGTTTTCTGTTTCCTCACAAAATTGTTTAATACAGTAATAATGCATTTTTTGGCCACTTTACCATTGGGCAAAAAAGGTACAGAAAAGGCAAGTAACTTCTACAGCAGGCTCAGAGAATGTTAATCATAAGCCAAAATCTGATTATTCTAGACTAGCATCTTAACCTCTGGGCTATCCTCCTGTGAATAGCAGTACAGAAATCTGTTGTGTTCAGAACATCTGCACTAGAGCTAAAAGAAGAGAAAGAACGAGACAAAAAGGCATCTCAAAGAACTGCAAAGACAATCTCTTTGCCCTTCTCTGGCTATTGGTGCTCTCATACTTCTTGAAAAGATTGATTACTTCTTTTGATTGAATAAGGTCTAAATTTAACTGCCTGAATAATTAGCAATGACATCCTTGGCTGAATTTGTGTGTCCTTTACTGCATCCCAAATAAAACAAAACATTACTCTGCTGAATTTAAAAAAAAATAAAAATCCTTTCATCTGTTGTTTCTGCCTGTACTTACTCATGTAGCTGAAAAGTACCTGGATAGCTTCCTAATAGTGACCAGTGTGTCTTAGCCTTCTGGAAACTAGCTGTGCACTCAGATTCACACTCTCCTCATTACCTCCTATTTCCCTCCCTCTTACCAGTTCCTCCACTTTCTTACTACCCTTTGGCTTGTCCTCTACCCTTACTGTTGAGCAGACACTTTCCTTAAAACTGCTCCCTCCAAAAATCATTAACAATAGAAGAAATATTTTATTTAATGCCTTTGATAGCATTTCAGTTTGTTCATGTAACAACTTCATTTACCTGATCTACTAACTTTTGGGCTGCAAGCTTTTCAAAGCAAGAGACTGTCTGAACCTCTGCCCTTTATAGCACTGAGGACAAGGGACCATCCTCTCAAGTTGTTTGAACATCCTGCCAAAAGACATGATTAATAATTTAACTTCTGATGGCTATATTTACCTGGTGATCAGCTAGTTATTTTGCTGTCTATTTACTTGATACTCCTAGTACTTAAGAATGAAGAAAAAAAAGGCTTAAGCGGCCACTTGATAAACTTTCTTCCACCATATTTCCAAGGAATAAAAAGCACAGAATCAAATACAAAACAATTGCCATTGATGAAATTTCAATTTGAACCTTTTCAAATTAGATTTAGATTGTTATTTCAAAATTGAGTAATTACTTATATAGTACTTCTTAAAAATATGCTCTGAGATCTTATCAGAGGGACATTAAAATCATCTACAAAAACATTTAGCGCAAAAATCTTTTTAAGCCGGAAGCAGCCACAATACAATAAACAATTCAGCCTCCTGTACAAAAGGGCCAGTAAGGCTCATCCTTGCACAAGTAAACTAAGATAATTTATTGTCCCAAAGTCCTCAGCAGTGATACCTAACAGAGAATGTGTTAACTCTAAATTAATTTTTCTTTTTCTGAGCAAAGAAGAGAGATATCAAATATAAGTTTCTAATTTATCTGTAGCTACCACAGTTTCATTTCTTAATCAAACATTTAAATTCTACCTGGAAAAAGACAACTTTGTCCTTTACAGACTGTCTCTCTGGATTTATCACAACAAATATATGGTGTTCTTCTTGGCTGCTGGCAGTTTAAAAAAAACCCAAACATGGCCAAATAAAAAGATCTCGTTCAATAATTCAATATAACAGACTTTGAAGTGCACATGCATCTTCCCACTGTTTAGTTCCACAAGATATATATGGCAGAGTCTTGTTTATTCAGCTCTGATGATACGATTCCAGTGGATCACAGAATTTAAGGAAACTAGGCTTTCGCTTTCAACAGTGATGCTTTTTAGGCTATTTCCGCTTATATTCCCACTGCTGTATCTGATTTTTGCAGTTCCAAGATCAGTGACAATATTTCCTATTGATTTTCATTAAATAAAACAGAACAAATTTTTAATAAAATAGATGGATTTTGGCATTAAGTAGGTAGAGAGCATTAGTGGCAGAATATGTCCTTTCAGTAGAGTGATATGAAGTTGGTAAGTCTCATTTGATAGCATTATAGATATCTCTATGTTACTTCTCATCACAGAAGGCAAACAGAGGTAATGTGTGAATGACATCAGTTTCTTCAGTGTGGAGTAAGAACTAGATAAAAGTTTTTAAAGAAATTGTCAGAGTTGCTGGGAAGGAAAAAAATTATGAAAGAGATACTTTGATTTGATATAATACATTTTTCTAATGATTGCCTTTAATATTATAATCCACATCCTAAGCCACAAAATTACATTTACATTAGTAACTATGCAGAGATGATGCCAAATAGAGACAAGATTACAGCCATGCATGACATGAGTAAATTAACAGATCACTTTCTTCTCATCTCACAGCGTCAAAACAGGTTAATTTATTTTCCTTCCACCTACATCACTATCTCTACAAGACAGGCTACTAGTGGTTTTGTGTCTTATCAGTCTGGCTTCTGAATTAGTCCATATGCTCAAAGTAGCAATACAGATGCCTAATCTTGACTCCCTCCTCCAGTCTGATCTGTCATATTTCCACAGATACTTCTTGGAAAGGAATTGGCTGAGGCTAGAAAGAGTCACCCACATTTGATCCAGCATGCACTGAGGTGAAGATGTTGCCCACCCAGAGACTCCTTCATGTCCAGCAAGGATGGGATTTCTCTCTGCAGACTCAGGTCAACCTTCATTACAGAACTGATGTAATGGAGCCCTGGGGAAACAAAACCAAAGGTTTCCAGCATGGTTTGGTAGCTTGCCAACAAAATATTTCACCACCTGTTAAGACAGTCTCATGTCATGCCACATATAGCAATGCGGTACACGAAGATAACTTTTTCTAGTGCATTGCAAAACATTTTCCAGATTGATGCTCAAGTATGGAGGAATTTACTGTTTCTTCACAGATCATGAAAATATTGCACACTAAATATCAGTGGTGTGCCTGACATGGCAACAGTTGCTGTACCAAAAGTACCCAGAGGTACTTTTCACCACTGGCATGCTTGAAACCTCCCTCCTCTCTCCTCATCTGGAGGAAGACAGTGACACTGATGGAACACTTCCAGATAGCCTCATTCTTCTCTAGATGGAATGATAAATAAGTTTGTTTTGTTTTGTTTTGTTTTTTCAAAAAATTGAGCTCCCAAAAATATGAAAATTTAGATAGATCACATATACCTGCTTCAGCAAATCTAACAGCCTGAGAAACCTTTGAAGACAGCCAGGTCTGTCTTTGTTTTTTAAAAATAGCTTTGTCAGAAATTTATTGATCCAAAAGAGATTTATTTCAGACTTATTGGAAGAATTTGTGAAGGCATAGTCTCCCAACAGTCACAAATTTCCCTTTATCATCTCCATAAAGAAATAATTAAACTGGCATAATATGGCTAGCATTATGTGCTAGTCAGATATTTCTGAAGGCAGTCACCATATTTCCTTCTCATTGCTTTTCAGAATTATTCAGCATTTTTGCATTACTGAAGGTCAAACCTTGTAATGATAAAGTATTCTAAGGCTGCTCAGCTAACATAGTATATTTCTATTTTTCTTGTTAAGTTCTATCAAGTTGGCCTGTTCTCAGGAGTTATGTGTATAATTTCTTCATGCTCACCCCAGGTCATTTTTAGTTACCAAAAAGGAAAAAAGCACTGAACTGATGCTGAGATCATCAAGGACTACCAGCAGTGGTGGTGCCAGTGCTCCAGCTTTGACATTTGAGACATTGTAGACAAGTAGGACTTCATCCTCTCCCATGCAGCTTGGGGAATGAAACTCCAGAATCAGCCTTCAGAGATGCTGAATTTGGAAGTAGATGTGCTGCTCAGATCAGCAGCATGCAGAGTACATATAGGGTCCCCTTTTCAGAGGAGTCCTGTCTTTGCTGAGGCAAGATCAGTCCCCTTCTAGTCAATGTGCTGCTGTGAAAGCAACCCATTTAAGAGCTCTCTAACAGTTGCACTTTTCAGGCAAAAAGATATCCAGAAAAGGAGCCTATCAGCCAATGATGGAAAATAAATGGTAGGAGGATCCCTGTTTTACTGCAGGAGAAGGAACGTTCTGAGGATACTGTTCATCTGGAGCAACATTCTGACGCCTTTTAATGGTTGTTATTAAGACAAACAGCAAGTCAGAGGAATAATATACCACAGTGAGAGCAAGATTAACAAGGAGAAAATTTCAGGGTCTGGACAAAACCATTTTCAATACAGAAGGAGGATTAGGACAGGTAAGAAAAATTATTGCAAATGCGGTTAGGTGTAAGGAGATTTAGAAAACAGCACTTTGATAATTGAGAGAAAATAAAATAACAGTGGGATGCTGTGGCCTCATAACCTGTTAGTGTAGTCACCAAGGTATGCTGGAGAGACAGCAGCAGCAAAGACAAGCCTTAGTGACCCTCATCAGCAAGTCTGATGCTGCAAGGCCTGTTACACTCTTTAGAAGCAAACTCTTTCCACTGAGGCTGAAGCCATGTGTCAATTAACAGCTCAATTGAAATCTCTCATCACATGTCAGATGGAAGGAAATTGGCACATGATAGACACTGTGAAAGCCACTGGGAATATGGTACACAGTGAATTCAGCTGCGGGGAAGAGAATGCAAAGTTGATAGTCATTTACACATTAAGTGTCATGGAACGGAGTGGGAGAGTGGCAAACAATTCTAGTCTTTCTCTTGTTCTGGTGTCCTGCATCTAGTGGAAAAATTGAAAAAAAATTATCACCATTTTCTTTTAAAGAGTGTTGTCATTCCTGTCTTCAGTCTATGCTTTTCTACACCAGCCAAATGCTCTGACTTCAACCTTCCATTGTGGTCAAGTTTACTAATGTTCAACTCTTTTCTTGACTTTTGTCTAGACTCTTTCCTGCTTCTCTTATATTAATATGCCTAAAACCAACTGATACATTTTAAAATCAGTGGTAGAAAGAAATGTGTTATGTTGGAATTGAAAGGGTCCGTGAACTCCGGCGGGGGGAGAAATTGCAGTCCAAAACCAATGTGGTTGATAAAAGCAAGCTCCGTTTATTAGCAATCCAGAGGCACTTATATAGTATCCCAGCTTGTTAACTCCTAAGTGGCTTAAAGCTTATCAAAGTGAATTTCTACTTCTACCTAATTGGATTTACATTGGCAAGCTTCTACAGTTATGTTATGATTAAAAGAATTCAGAGTTTACCTCCCCTCTCCAGGTCTTATCTGCACAGCTGTACATCTTCAAACTCCCTCTTTGTTTCTCAGGCTTGTTTCTCACACAGGGATTTTCTCATGGAGAGTCTTTTTCACACAGGCCTTTTGCTTGCAGGCTCTTGCTACAGTTCTTTTATTGATCCCATAATTCTATCAATGATCCATGCCCCTGATCTTTTAACTATCTCCCAACAGTGTTAAGCACTGAAAATCAGCTTACATTTGAAAATGGATCAGAAAATGCTGCCTGACCTGAAAAAGATATTAAACTACAGCAGTTTGATATTCAGGACTAAATCCTATGAAAAAAGCCACTGCACATGTCTAATGAAAAAGTAACACATTCCTCAGTGTCTCATTACATTTGGAGCTCAAATATACAGTCAGTCTAAATACTCCTATTCACCATGATCACCACAGTAAATAATTATCTTCCAAGCACCTTTAAAAATCACTTCAGGATTGGATTATAACACCTTAATTTCTAGGAGGAGAAAACAGAGGCAGAAGAATTGATTAAGCAGCTGTGTCAGCCTTTAATTTATCATGCAATATGCCAAAGAGACAGCTTTAATCTGAACATGTAGATGCCGTGCATCAACACTGTTCCTAAACAATTACTGAGCAACAAAAAGAACTAAAAAAGCAAATATAACAGAGTACAAATATATAAAAAGGTCCACATCTCATTTATTTCACACAAGTAATTAGATTTGTTGATCTGAACATGTGAGAAAGATAAGCAGGATTAGTTTCTCTATCACTCCCCCAAATAAACTGATACATATGGCAACTATTACTTAATATTTTCTATCATACCTACTCAAACTTTCATATTTCATGTAGCATAAAGTTAAAATTTAAAGATACTGGTGCAAAAATAACTTAATCAATGCTTACTGGATATTGTTCTCTAAGTTTAAAGACTGATTTTATTTTTTTTCCTTTGTCCCTGAAACTTTCAGCTGTGTAAACTAGCATCGGCAGCAAGTAATTTCTGAACAAAGACGTGTTTTAAGTGATTTTTATTAAATGCTTTCATAAAAGATGCTTTTCACATAATGAACTATAATGACTTTAAAAGGCAAGTAGAACTGTGGCACTTATATTTATAAATTTAACTTCTAGCAGCTACTAAAAGATTAGAAAGGCACCATAGTCATAATATTTTGTTCATTTATATGAATATAAATGAGATTTCTAGGAATACAGAAGTACCCCACAAGTACTGAAGAGTGTTAGGAGCACTAGGAAACTCATGATGTTCTAAGACTTCAAAAATGTATTGGTTTTGTTATTTAAATGTATAGAGACAATGTTTCTGACTAACAAAGGTGACTTCCTGCATTGTAAGAGCACAGAAGCTTGTCTAATAAAATAACTGAAGTTGCAGGGATAAATTGCCTGTCTGGAGATATTTATCTGGGGTAGCTTCAGGATTCTCTTGATCAAGGAGATTTATCATGTAGGGGGAAGTATATTATGGTGTTTAGGCCTCAGCCCATGTGCAGCAGAATCAAAGTCTCCCAGTCTTGTAGGAGGGCTTCTGGAAAATCCAGTCTTACACCAAAGACTTTGTAGCATTCACACTCAGGATGAATATTCTGATTATCAGATGCCTTATGCTGTTGCAAGAGGAAAATGAACAACTTTATACAAAAGGAAGGAAACTTCTAAAACCTGCAAAACACAAACTGAAACAAAATCAGAGATGTGTAAGTCTACAGTAACACTGTAGAGTGATCCACACTGTGACTGTCCCTCTTTTTCCTGCCTGTATGGTGCAGAAATCTTACCAGTTTGCACCTCAAGATGTCTTTGGACTCCCTCTCTAGAGGTCCCCTTCAGCTTTGATGGAAGCATCACCCTTTATAACCAAATAGAATTGCTGTCTTTGTCTGGTATTTTACTCTGTTAACCAGATGCTATGAAGCATAGTCTCAAGAGGACTTGTGAGAAGTTTGATGAACTGTTTTTAAATGCCAAGGTGACAACAACTATCAAGTCAGTCTCAATTTATCTAAAATATCTGGATGACATCAAACTTCAGGCAGCATGGTATATACTACAGTCAAACATTAGATCTGTCCTTTGAAAGCTAGCTTTTCACAGCAGAAAGTATTGATGGCTGGCTGCTGAGGAATGCAGAAGAAGGGAAAGCTACACAAAGGCTGAAAAGGAAGGAGAGGTACCCTGCTGCATGGTATGCAAACCCACATGTATCTGCCCATGATGCCAAGTTTTTCTAATATAGGGGAAAAGCCCTATATATGTATATATACATATATACACATTATATTATATTATATATAATTACAGCCCCCTCCTTGAGCCAACTACGAAGAAGTACTTCAGTCTGAGTCTCAGTACATTCCTGTTGCTGAATTCCATATGTACAAGATGGTTAGGATGGTACTTGAGGGCAGCAGCTCTAAGGAACACTATGGTTACCAGGAAAATAGATTATTGTTTTCAGGATCCTCTTATCTACCATAACATTAGTGAAATCATCTAATAGAAAGATTTAATGCATTCCACAGCAAAAGGTCCCATCATAGCTGACATCTAGAAGTTGTTGAAGTTGGTCAATAGCTTGCATCTCTTATAATTTATCTCTGAGTATTACATTACACACTAAAAGATGCAGTCTATTAAATATTCCCAATGCTGATAAACCTAAAATAACTGCAGTAGTCTGTGGGGACTATGGGAGGAAAAAAAAGAATTGCACCTACATCTATGAATTTTAGAAATAAAAGTCTTTAAAGGCCTCCCTAATCCATTGATCAATGGGACCTTGGCATATTCTTTGCCAAATCCTGTTTATGGGAGGAAAAATGCCCTCCAGGTATTTGCAGTGATATAGTTGCTTACTCTGGAGGCAGTTTACATCCTTAAGATCATGGATCAGAGATCTCAAAAAGCTCAGGGCAGCTCTTTCCCCATGAGGTAAAGGTGCAAAGTTGTTAGTGTTGGATTGGATTTTCTCAAATTAACTAATCCCTGCCTTGCTCATGAAATGAAACTATTGCAGCAGTACTCTGACACCCAGTTTTCTTCAAAACGAGCAGCATTTGCTGCCTTTCTGCAAAAACTGTGTCTTGTCTTTTCTCAGCAAAACAATAGGTACTTTAGATAGCTAAAAGTTTGCAAATTTTAGAATGGGGCCATTACACAGATTTCTTGTCACAGGAGCAGTTTAATATTAAACAGTGAACTTTTATACTTACTAAAAGTCCCTGTTCTAGATCAAGCTGCTAGGATCACCCCTGCTCTGACCTTGCAATGTGGGATGCCCTCTGTAATGACAAGGCTATAGATCTGCAAGGACTGGACTGCTGCAACAGATGGTTACAAGCTCTTCAGAAGGGACAGGCGAGGAAGGAGAGATGGGTGGCTCTGTACATTGGGGAGAGTTTTGACTGGATAGAGCTCAAGGATAGTGAGGGTAGTATTAAGTGTCCACGGATAAGAATCAGGGAGAAGTCCAGCAAGGCAGACATCCTGATGGAAGTCTGTTATAGACCATCCAACCAGGATGAAGAGGCAGATGAAGCATTTTATAAACAGCTGGCTGAGGTTTCACTATCACTAGCCCTAGTTCTTTTGGGAGGTTGCAGAAGGTTCATGGAATGTGTGGAAGATAACTTCCTGGCACAGCCTGGTAAGTGAGCCTAACAAGGAGTGGTGCTCTGCTACGCCAGAGAAGATGGCTGGTGACAGATGTGGTGGTTGGAGGTGTCTTGGACACAGCAACCACAAAATGATAGTTTTTAATTCTCAGTGAAGCAAGGAAGGGGGTCAACAAAACCTCTGCCTTGGTCTTCCAGAGGGCGAACTTCAGCCCATTCAGGGCACTGGTTTGGAGATTTCCTAGTGAAACAGCTTTTAAAAACAAAGGGATACAGGAAGGTTGGACATACTTTAAGATGGAAATTGTAGAGGTGCAGGAGTAAGCCATCCCTATGTGCCAAAAGGCAAGTTTTCAGGGAAGACTGGCCTGCCTGAACAGTGAGCTTTTGCTGGAACTCAAGAAAAAAAAGAAGAGAGCTGGGGTTGTTTAGCCTGGAGAAAAGGAGACTGACATTTCCTTTTACAGTGCTAAGAACTCTATTCGTACTGAAATCTGAACTCTGACACTAAGGAAATGTAACTTCATGAAGTACCACACAAAAGCCTCTTCTGACTCCATTAATAAATTAGAATGTGGGAAAAGCTTTATCTAATACACATTATAAACTGAAGCAACCAGCTGTTAGTAAGTGTAATTTTAGAGATGTAATTTCCTAATTCTTAATAATAACCCCAGAGCTAGGAGACAGAAACCTTACATTGACTTATGATCAAATTTGTTGTGATACAAAATAGAAACATACATTAAAATCTGATGCTTCTTTTAGACTTCATGCTGCTGAGTGATAAAGCTTTAGGACAAGACTTTTATATCAGTACTCCAGGTCTATTTATGCCCCCTCCACTGTAATTTCAATGTGACTCACACTAACGTAATCCATGCAATGCTCTTGACTGCTATGATTCCTATAGGCCTGCAGGCAAATCAATGAAAATACGGGCAGGTGATTATGTGAGATATTTCTAAACTGTGACAGTATTAAGGCAACTAAAGCTGAAAACATGCACCCTAAAGGAAAGGTTGCCTGAATAATGACACTATTCCTCTGAGCATAGTCCTTGCCAAGTTATTCCCATGCTCCTCTTTATAAAAAGCCAGCACTCTACACCAAAAGCTCATAGAATGCAAAGTAATAACAGGACAGAGTTGTTACTTGTAGCTCTGTGTCTTTTTATAACTTTTATCCTTTTATTTTCCGTGGGAGAGGAATTTTATGAACAAGATACCTAATAAGATTGATAACTACAATGGAAATTCTGGATGCTGCAAGAAATCATGTTAGCTGTTCGGTCAATGCCATTGCTTCCTCAAATTAAATTAATCTCTGTAACTCAGCAGGTTGTTAGGAGGCCATCAGCGATGTCTTTCTAGAAAAGCAGCAAAACTAAATCTTGATAATCTCAGGTATTTTTCACAGCATATTTTTCACAGCAGTAAGAATAAAATGGTTCAAGTAGTTCTGTTCTACCTTTCTTAAGTTTATCCTTCTCCTCCTGACCTCAGCCACTGTCAGCACTACTGCAGACTGTGATACATTTGCCACATCCTTCAAAAGGAAATTGCACTACATTAGTGCCTGCAATGGTGTCTGCATAAAGCACTGCAGTCCTCACAGAGAGTAAAACAATATAAATGCAATGCTGGTGATAAATGTAAAACTGTGTAATTAAGTGCAAGTCACTGTGATTAACAGGACTACAAATACAAGTCCTAATGGTTTCTCTTCCCATAACTAACTAAACTGTTTCTAAATCTGCTCTGAATTTAGGATGAGATGACATTATTTAAAGCAAGCTTTTCAGATTCAAAGTACTATGCTGATATAGAATTTCTCATTTTTGCCTTCAGCTACTTATATTTTTGTTTCAGAATAAATATGCATCTGTGAATGCCTGAAGATCTCTCTCTGTGTCACAGTGGCAGACTTCTGGGGAAATGACTGTGCATGGATACAACACTGGTCTAAATATAAACATTTTGGGGTCATGTTTGGGTAAGAAAAAAACAGACAGTTTTACCACAGTGATACTGTGGTAATACTCCATATGAATATAGACAAGGAATATTTTTCCTTACCAGCTATGAAAGCACCATTTGAAAGTGTATGAAATCTATTAAAAATCACAGACCAGAGCAAGAATTTCTCAACCCCTGGGCAAAAAAGGGGAAGAATCCAGCTTGAGTGTTTAGAAATCATATAAATAGACAGACATGTACTGTTTGAAGCAGCATCTTTCTAAAAACCAGTTATCCTTAACAGGAGTCAAGCTTGATCAACCAAAAAGCTTTATTTTTTTTCTTACAACCACCCTCCTACATCCACCAGGCTCTCCACAGAGACAAAACACTGACAGTCTCACTGAAAGGTTACGTTGCTGCTGCAGGCAACACTGGGCACTACTCCGGGCTCCTCATTCACGTGGCGTAAGTCAGAGGCAGCTTTGCTGCGCAGAAATCTCTGTGGGACTCGGCGCCTTACATAACTGCATCAAGTGACCTTCCCATTGCTATCTGCTCCCCCGCACCCTGCTGAGCAGGACCCCTCATCACAGCACCCACAGTCAAGTATTAATAGCCCAAATCCAAAGAAAGAATCAGTGGAATGCAGAGCAGAAATAAAGGAGAGATCCCAAGAATTGCTGCCTTCCCCCTGCACCCTATTCCCCCCTCCCACATTTTCTGCTTCTTTTGTGCTTTGGGTCTTTTTTTTTCTTTTTTTTTTTTTTTTTTTTTGGTTTTTTGTTTTTTTTTTTGGCAAAGAAGTGTGGAGATAAGAACAATTTACTGTAGAATTTGGGTTCCAAAATCAAGCACTCTACATCCAGAACACCTAGACTGAATTACTTGTCTCAGATTCAGCCTAAGCCCAGGCCCCAGATGGGCACTTTCTTGAGAGAAATGGCTCTTGTGCTATCCTACATCCTGTAGGACAGCTCTTGTGCTGTTCAGGTGCAGTTGGGAAGCGCTGAGCATATTCTAGGATATGAAAAGCCCTAGGAAATCTGCTAATCTCTGGTCAGAGCAGATTTTTCCATCAATCCCACACCTCCCCTTCCTAGTATGCAGTGCACGCTCAACACTATTATGTTTTGGAGTTCTTGTCAATATATACCCTTTCAGAAGGAAAAAAGTAGTTATTATTTTTTTTTCATGGTAGTGAGTCTGTCCATTATTCTAACAAAGAACAAAAACAAACAAACTAAAACAGAACCCCCAAACCAAACCAACCAACCAACCAAAAATACCCCTAAAAACAAAAAGGAAAAAAACCTCCGAGGAATACTGTTTAAACTTAAAAGAAAACACAAAACCCCAGCAAATGCATTTTTAGCACAGAGGGCACCCTGCAAAACATCACCTTCACATCAGGACAACTTGGAAAGCCATCACTATTACATTAAGGGATATCATAAGTAATCAATCAAGTAATCAAAGAGATTAGGAATATGAATGCAACTCTGCCAACATGGTAATTTGGAGAAGGATTTGAAGCAGTGGCAGGAGAATTTACCCTGTTATCTCGTACAGGATAGAAAGTCCAGGAAGGAGTGGAGAGATTACTGCACAAGTTAAAGAATGAAATATGTTTTCCACAACATGTCATAAAATGTTGAGCTTTAACTTTCCATCACTTTACCCTATCTAATTTCTGCCCAAACAACTATGCAATCACTGCCAGATAATTTCAGTGCAATTACTTCTCCTGTGAACAGATTTTACATTATAAAAAAGGATGCCAATAGACTAAAGACTCCAACAGAAAGAGATGAGGACTGAAACATAATGAGACACTTACATGGCCACAGTTCAGTGACCTAAAGTTGAGTTGCATTAATAAATATTTAGACATTAAACTGCAAGGTATCTTAATGTTTAGCTTTCAACAGAAAAACCTCACCTTCAGATAAACTGGAACCCTTTACCCTGTCCAAAAGGTATAACATGTTTTGCCAGTTTTCTATGTCACAAGGTAAATTAATACTCAAAAGGATTTTTCTCAGTTTCAGTCCAGAACATACTTCAGTAAGACTTACTGTAGATAACCACCCATGAAGAAAGTGAATAGTCTGTCAACAGAGATTTTTAACAAGGTTTAATATGAAATAACAGAGCCATTCTAAACACTCCCTTCAAGAGACTTATTATTTGAAGAATTTTCTTCCCTCTTCACCATATCATTCCAAATCACAAATCTGGAAACTCATACACAGCTTTCAAATAGTTGAAGAACCTTAGCAATAGCCGTGATATGAAAGGTAATGAACATTCAACTCTTCAGGGTTCATTTTTTCACTTGCCTAACTTAAAGGCAATAGATATTCCTTAAGAGAGTCAGGAGGTGTCCATGTCAGGAGAATACATTGTATCCTATACACAGCAAGGGACAGGGCAGGAAAAACTCTAGCTTGCCCCTTGTTAACCAACAGCGCTGTCATTTCTTCCAAGCTTGCAGGACCTAGATCTCCTTTTGTAGCCAGAGTTCCTCCTTTCTCTTTTTGCAAAGTACTATAGTGTACCATAGATCAGGTATGCTGTTACCTATCAAGCAAATTACAGTCCAAAAAAACCCCTTCAAGCTCAAGGATAGGACAACTTTCATTAAGTGAGAGAGACATGATGGATATGGTACTCTTCTGAAGTAACAACTCATACCAGTTTATACTGCGTGTTTTAATCCTTTTCTGTGGGATCCAGAGAGCTCGATCTCTGTGGGACACAGAGAGGTCATTACAGTGACATCTACAAATTTTAACTGTAATTTGAGGTGAGAGCTGAGTAATTCAGGGATGACATTCTTTTGAGAACAACAAATCTGTTCAGCCAACTGATATCATATAGTTCAGTAATCTACACAAGAAACTGAGAAAGAGTCTGTAACTAAGGATAATCAGAATTCCCCTATTCAATGCTGGATATTATTATTTTGTTTCCTATCTATAAGGTCTGCCCTTTTAAAGTCCACTTTTCTTTAAATAGACCTTTTAGTCTGTAAGTGCAGCTTCCATGTGATTAAAATCCATTATAATAAAGGATTTCCTTACTTAGGAGAATGATTTCCAATGTCTTTCAAGAAACGTGTCTAATGTTGGCCTTTAAAATACAATTATTATACCTCATTTTGTTAGAATTGCTGTGCTAATAGGGAACTGCATTTTATTTCACATTAAAACTCCCCTTAGACTTTGAAAGATAAATTCTGGTTGAAAAGTCTATTTTATCATCAATGAGTATGACAGCAAGAACTTAATTCCTATAGTTTGGGTTGTGTATATCAAGATAGTAGACCAGGAAAGTTTTTGTGCTTTTGTTTTGTTGTTTGGTTTTGCTTCTTTAAAAAATGTAAATTGAGACAGTTTACCCTGAGAAGTATGATGAAAGACTTTGCCATTTCTAAAATTTATTTCTTGTCCATCATGAGCTTTTCACATGTAGAGGGAAAAAACAGATACAGGAGAATGTTACTGGAAAACTGAAAACACGTGGGCATACAGTGAAACCTCTATTATGTATTCTCAGCATTTATGGGGTAATTTACAGGACTGTTCTTGCAGTTTAGAAGGGTCTTCTGATACATCTGTAGTGGTTGAGCTGGTATCAGAACACTGTATCTTAATTTGCTTTATCTTTTCCTTAGAGATCAGATGATAATATAGTCTCTTATAGGAAGATTTGGCACTTTGTAAGTCACATGTACTCTTGAAAAAGAAATTTTGTTGGACTGAAGCATCTGCTCAGTTGTTTTTCCTTCTTGAAAAAGAAGAGAGCATTTTATAAATAAACATTTTCCACAACCATGCTCACCCAGGGTTTGCTGCTGTGGTTCAGCTCCTCTGCACTGAGCTGTTCTGCTGACTCACCGTGTCCCTGGGCAAGGTGAGTCCCCTCACTGCCGGCTCAGGAAAATTATGGAAATGGAAATACACTCACTGTCACTGCTTAAGGAATTTGTGGGAAGGAGGATGCTGCCAGGAAGAAAACTTATGAGCAGCCGAGCATAGCTGGAAGTCCTCGCTGAAGGTTACCTGCATCTTAGTTGTATTTAATAAAGTATAGGGGAACACAAATGTAGACATTTATCGAGAGCCTCCATGCACATAGGCATACCAGCAGCTCACAGGGCAAAATATTGACACTGATTTTTGTCAAGAACATAAGAGCATTTTCTTCCTGAAAAAAGGTACTGGCTGTACTGCTAGCAATATGTAGCATTCAATTTATACTCAAACTGAGCCCTTGGTTTTCTTATAAAATAAATCCCCAAAACCTGATTTCTGCCATTATAAAGACCAGATTGCTGCAGAAAATTACAATCAAAAAATATATATTTTTTTTAATTGCTTATAATTTGATATTTCAATTATCCAGCTGTCAAATGTCTAAAGTTGTTGTTTGACTTAGAGGACTGGAAGCTGCTCCAGCAAAGGAAGGAGGCAGATATAACAACTAAATGAATACCAGATGGCTGATCAAAAAGCATAAGTGTTAGGGTGCACAGAGACACCAGACTTGGGTGGGTTTGTGTAACTTTGCTAGAGCAGAAGCTCCATCCTGAGTAATGAAATCCCTCTCCAGCTCTGGTGGGCATGCTACACGGCTATACAGTTCTCAGAAACATAGTTTTGGTGTCACTGCACTGAGTTTATTTTACTAGACCCGCACACTTGGTTATAAATTCAGTTAAATGCTAGCAATACAAGTACTTATAGAAAGGACTGACAATTATAAAAATAAAGGCAACTGTAACCACATACAAAAAATCATTGGGAAATTAGTATTTTCTGCTAAAATAGGCTTTAAGGAAATTATGATGACTGGCATTTTAGCAAAGTAACCTTTGCTAACTCAAAAAATTATATTTCAAGGAGCCCTTAACAGTACAGCACACTAATTGTTCCTGTGAATCATGGCTTTATTTGTTAGAAGTCTTATCGACAACAAATCGGTAGTATACAAAGTTACATCAGCATTTTCTGTCATCTTATAAATACTCCTATGCAAGAGTGAAGTACTGTGTCAAGCCCCTAAAGTATACCATGTGAGAAAAAATTGAAACTAGTCAGCATTTCTCAGAGAAAGCAGCTGTCACTCTCCCAAATTAAACATGCATACAGGCATTAATCAGTGATGGGCAAGGTATGTATAGTTCTGTTCTCTGCCCCTTTCTCTTCACCTACAGCTCCACTAACAGTTTCCCTTGAAATATTCCCTTTAGGTTTTCACTTTTATTCTTTGTTTTACCCTTTTATTGTCTAGCAGCATTTCCAAGATTTCTGTTTTCATGCTCCGTCCTTAGTCCAACTCTTCTTCCTTTCTCTCCAAAGAAGTTGTTTTCTCAGCTTGTTTTCCATTCACCAACTTATGATCACCTCTTCTTTTAGGATAAGTGTTCTTGACCTCCAGCTAAAAATCTCTACCTTGGTACTACCTCTTAGATCCATTGCTTCAATTAAACAAAAGCTCCTCTCATGACCAGAGACATAACTTTTTAGCTCTTAATTACAAATCCAGCTTGATAAACTTCTCTTTCCAGTTTAAATACAATCTATTTTTTCCCACTCATAATTTATTCAAACTACTTTATAAATAATTTTTTTAAAGCTGCATGACCAGTTAAACTATTTATTATTTTTTCATTGACTGAAAAAAAAATATAGTCTGTTCATAGGCAAGTGAGGGACCAAGGAATACAATAGAGAGATATTCAATTTGGAGGTTAGCAACCCTGAAAGAAAAATAACTGAAGATCTTTTTAAAAAGTGCACTAGAGCAATAACTAACTTTGAAAAAAATTGCAATCTATTCTAAACCACAAAAGATTAAGAAAATCAGATTAAATTCAGAAAAATACATTATTTCCACATGAATAATTCCTTCCACTGTAACTAGACATGTGCTCACACTTTCATATCATCTCCTGCTACATGGAGACCTTCCTGTGCAATCACAGCAGTCCCAGCCAGCCTTTCATGACTGGGAATCACTCCCATATTGATGCAAGAGTTAAACAGTTTCATATTAGTAAGGCCTCTCTTGGGAATAATTCACAGGAGGCTCGTATCTTTTCAGGAATAGCCTGCTACTGTTTGATCTGGTTAACTTTAAGGAGCAAATCTTGCTTTAGTGCTTTTCTTGCTGTGCATCTCTCACCACATGGTTGAACAACAAAGAGGTTTTTGGGAAGGACAATGAAGACAACTCTAAAAGACAAAGCTTCAGCATCAATCCACCCCAGTAACAATCAATACATGACATTCTTAATAGAATCAAATAATAACTGCCTGATCTGGGAATTGCATTACAAACTGCAGTGAAAACTTCTATCAAAGAATTGTTTTGCATTATTTTTTATTTCCTGCACCATTCCTTCCCCCCCCCCCCTCCCCTTCCCCCTGAAGTAGAGGCTATAAACACACAAATCAGGGCTTCAGGCTCTTTATCTGAATTTAGCAGACCTCAGAATGATCAAGGCTGGCTTTTCATAATGCTTTCAAATCCTTGATAGCAATATACAGCTTCTATTCTTCATTAACAAGTTATGAAGCACTAATTGCTAAACACATGAAATGTTTATTAGCAGTGAATATATCACTCAGGAGGAGTTTGGAAAAAGTAACTCATTACAAATTTTTAAAAATGTTCCATTTAACTTATCTCAGTTGTCCTGGCTTATCTCAACATTTTACTATCTCACTGCCAAATAGCCTAAGTTGCTTCTCAACAAGCATGTATTCATTTAAATATAACCTCAAACTCAAGTAAACACAGAGGAATATCTAAACCTATTTAAAATGGAATTAAAATATACTCCTGTTGTTGGTAATGTGAATAATTTGTCTATACATTAGCCTCTCACAAACTATAGTTTTATAAATATTTTTCATGTAATTACACCTAGGGTGCAAGTGATCAGTCTTTTCTGAGAGATACAGGTATGTCTTCTTGGCAAGTTTTCTTCCTTCATGTAAGCTAAAATTTAACAAAAAACCAACCAGGAACACAGCATGGGGAGAGGAGTGTCTCACAGGGCAATGCACATCTGTCGTAGGTAACCCAGAATTTTGTTGTATTCCATATCTATCTGTCCCCAAAAATTGTTACTGCCTCTTTAATACCCTGTTGCTGGAAAACAGAAAGGGGGCGGGGGGGGGGGGGGGGGGGAGGGAGGGAGGGGCGGGCGGTGTCCCAGGCTCTCTAAAATTGGAGGCACCCAGGCAGAATCTTTTGGGTGGCCTCCGGTTTCTTCTTGCCTCTGCTTGCAACAGTAGCACCGCGAGCAGAAGCTGCATGGCAATCAAAAACACCTGTTTCAGAGCGCATGGCAATCAAAAACACCTTTTTCAGAGCGCACTTGCCAATACCTGTCTGCAGCCACCCAGAGGAGCGCAGCAGCCCCATCCGCACGCGGTCACCCCGGCCGCCAGCAGCGCCTGGCCGAGGCGAAGGGGCACGGAGCCTGGAGCGCCCTGGCTGGCTGCTTCTCTCTGCTGCCGGCAGGAATGCCAAGTTCCTCCACGAGTTCTAGCCCCCTACTGAACATCACCCACTGGAGAGTGCTAGTCGCATTTGCTGATGGCAGTGCCACTGCTGGTGGTCACCTGCAAAGGTTGCAATCTTGGAAGGGAGGGACAGATATTCCACCATTTTAAGTTTCTTTTTGTTCCCGTGGTGTTAGGGAGATTTAAATTTAGCAATTTTGTATCTAGCTATTATTTACTGTTATTTTTTTGCCTGCTGCTGTTTCTGCTGCTTAAACTGTTATTTTTTCACTTATATCTACTGCTATTTTGTTTCCCCTTATTAGTGGAAAGGGGTTTCAAACAAAGGCGGAGAGCTCATTGTAGAGTGTTCCCCTTGGATTGTCTTAAACCAAGACAACATCAGAATCCAAAGTTTTGAGGCAGCATGGAAGAGAGAGTAGGGACTACAGACAGACTTGTGACTCAAATTTATATACTTTCAGATAATAGTTTCCTTTCTAGGAATTTATGGAGGATGTGAGCCAATATTATAAAAATGTAAGCCTTTTCTCATCAGTGATGGATTATACTAAGCAGAATATGTGGGCAGCTGTGTAACTCCACTCTGATACTTCAGTCATGAATGTTAAAAATTACTCAAAAATATGAATTTCAGTTTGAATTTTCTTCTGTCCCTAGCAGTGTGTTTCCCCTGTTTACAGAAAGGGTGCATTTATCCTTGGTGATGAGAAGCAGTATGGAAGTACTTTAGCAAACCTAGAGAACCAGAAGCATGGGGTCTCAACGCCATAGCACAGCGGGTTCCCAGACACTTGCAAAGAGAGCTGGATACCACCATGCAATGCTGTAGAGCACAGAGCAGATATCTCCAAATGGCCTAGTTCACATGCTCTTCCAGTGCAGATGCTTCCTCCAAAGAAACTTGGAGATAAAATCACTGCATTATCTCAAAACTCACTGAACAATGTTTTAAAGGCCTTAGGAAAAACAAACTGAAATGCAATCCCAAGCAGGTATTACAAACACATTCCTGAAATAGCAGGCTTGGACTTTAGTGTTTGGTAGACACATACCAGCAAGGACCACTTTGGACCACCTGTTCTGGAAACCAGTACATGTGAGGATATTGAAGAAAGACTGCCATGAAATCATCTGAATACAATTTATAAAATTGTATTTCCAGCCATACGCCTACTAGAAATGCTTTGACACACACAGAACCCTGGATGTTTTTAAGCTTCTGGAAAAAAACTGATGACAAGGTTCCAGATAATTCAACTCTGTGATGCCAGGTGGAAAGAACACACAAAATGAGGAGATAGATTGCAGAAGGTGGTACTTTCCTCTTCTGTTTAAAGACTAAAGCCACCAGCTTTAGTCTTTAGTCTTTGTGTTTTACTCCTCTGATTTCAGGCACAGGAGAACCACAGTGCTCCAGACAGAGCCATACAGTCCAGTCAGCATTCACTGGAGGCTCAGTCCTAATTAAAGAGTGTGTATCTGTACATTAAATGCATCCCACCAATGAATTGTTATTCCTTCTTATTTTCTATTGGAGTCTGAATATTTGTGGTTAAAAATAGAAAGAAAACCCACGTGAATCAAATCAATAAAGACCTGGGCATTTGAAGAGAGGCATATGAAATTCTTCAAACTAGTGGAAAATGAAATAACAAACACCCTTATAGAGTTGTTCCAGGATTGCAAGATGCATGATTTTACTCATATGAAGTCTTTCAATTTGACTCAATTTGATGTTTACAAGAAGAGAGAGAAAGTGGTAAGTACTGTAAACTACAGTGAAAATTAACACTTTCAATTATATTTCACATCAGAAAATATATATACAGTAACATAAGGCTCACAGTGTTTCTATACAAACCACGGCTCAATGCATAATTGTTCCAGTTATGTTTACTATTTCCACCTGATATCTATCATGGCACTTTTATTCAAGTTCTATTCAAGAGGAGGTCAACAGGATTACAGGAATGCTAGAAAAATATCTTATGAGTAACAGGGAGCTGTGAAATAAACCTCATTTGTAAGGGGCCTGAGTTAGCAAGACCATACTGGGGTCAGTGAGCAAGCACACCTAGTCCTTAAGTAAGCTGGTACTGGGAAAATATGTTAGTTTAATGTCTGGAGCATGTTTTCTATTTAAGATCACAGCCATTTAGCAGCTTTCAGTGTGGGGTTATCAGCTGGATAGGCTGGCCCCCCATAACCACACCACACCACTGTGCTCTAGTGAAGCAGCATAGATACGTCAGAGCAACGTGAGACTCATTATGGGCATGTATTTAGTAATCCATCACACACATTCCTTCAGCTTATTCCATAGTCTTTATTCCATGGTCTTTACAACAAAGGGAATATTTATTCAATAAATATCTCACTCCTCTGGCTGTCTCTATAGATAATGCATTTAGGTTCATCCTGCTCCTGATGCCCACACACTTCTCTCTGGGAATTACACGTTATCAAAATATGTTCCCTGGATTCAGACATCACAATCAAAGCTTGAGAGCAAAGCTGTGAGCAATCAACACATGAAATCATTCCAGCCTTGGCAGAAGACAACAGTGTTCAATTCAATCAATAATTCATGCTCAAAATAAATAGAGTCCTATCCTAGGAGGAGCTCACAGATACACCACCAAGCCTGGCACCTTCTGCAGCCTCCAAGGACTGTCAGAGCAGGGCGAGCTGATACCAGGCTTGAAGAATTCCTTTTCTCCCCATAATTCATCTGAAAGCTAGAATCTCACCCACAGTTCAGACACCGCAAACAAACAGCCATTAGAAGTGCCACACTGTTCTGTCAAAAGGAAACCAAGTACATGCCACCTGTAAACTACTCAGTCTAGTTGTAACTGAACTTTGTCACTTCTAGCAAATGACATCTTAAGGTCGGAAAGTTTCCATCTGGATCCTCCCAGTTCCCCCCTGAAGAGGTCCCAAAAGTTAAATCTTTGCATCATTATTATGCTATGTCACAGCAGATCAAGTTGTGGTACATGTTCTCTGGCTTTGTATTACAAGTAGAGATATTAATATTGCCCAACTGAGCAAAATTTAGGGAGAAATAAGTGTTATTACAGTCTGTCTCTAAATGACAAAAGTATCATAAATGACAGGGTATTTTACACTATTGTTTTATCCCTCTCCCCTCTACAGGACCAAGGGAAGATACAGCCTCCATGTGGATGCTCAAAAATCCAGTCTAGCAGGAAAGAGCATTGTGTCCAAGGAAGAAAAGATTTCAGCGAGAGTCAAAGAACCTAAAAATATTAAAAAATGCTTCCCTTCAGGCGTTAACAATTCCAATGGCTCATATTTTGCCTGAAACTAACAAAAATTTAATTTCGTTCATAAACAAATTCATGTCAGCATTCAGATCCAAGATTGTGCAAGATAAATATTTATAAGCTGGCTTTTACAACTTGCCATATTCTAAAACAGACCTTCATTAGCAAACCATGACAGTGGTTTAGAGAATGAAAAATCTGAAGTTTAAGAAGATACAGAAACTCCCCTTTTATTATTATGGGATTTTCTTTATTTTCTATATTAAATGCATCAAAGTCAAGCCACAACTTATGAACCCAAATTTTAACTTTGTGTGATGAATAAATTTTACATATGGAGTTCCCATGGGTTGAATGGACATCAAACTCTCTTCTGACATACCAATTAGCTTGTAAAAAGTGTACAAGTTGCCAAGCTTTGGGGAGATAGGTCTGTCATTTCTATTCTGGTTTAAAAATTGCTTCTATAAGAAAACCAGAAAACTTCTGACAAAGCACCATAACCAGAAATACTATTTATTAAATGAAAATAGTCTGAAACTCAAACAGGAGACACAAACTTTACAGTGCTCCTAAGGGAGTAAAGAGCACGTGCAATTGTGCCTCTTAGACAGCAAAGAAAACTCCCTTACCAATATCCCCATTGTGAATTTTACTTCAATTAATAGAGTAATTCCTTTTTCAATCAAGGTCTTTTCTACACGTGGACTCATTGGAGTGCTCAGTGGTGCAAATGAAGGTTTTCTTGCAGGCTGAACTTTGGCATAATCCATCACAACACCGACCAATCAATTGGAACAAGAGACACAAGCCCATTGGAAAGGAAGCTTCAGTATTTCTGGTGATCATGAGACCCCACAGGTCCAATAACTTCACCAACAAAATGTTAAGTTTTCACATGCATTAAAAGCTATGATGCATCTTTGATCCTACCTACATGAGGATGCATTTCTTCAGGCTTTGCTATCACCACATCACACACTATTAAGCAATAATTAATACATAATTTGATTTTTCTCCCCGGCTATAAGTAAGGATAAATAAAAATATGTATATATATGTGTGTGTGTATGTTTATGTATATATGTGTATATAAACATCTGAGGTGTGTGCAGAACTGGGGAGCCACTGATGCAAGGCTACCATCTGTGGAATTATGATAGAACACACTTCTGTGCCTGAACTAAATCGTTTGTTTTGTCCTACTGATATAATTTTGCGCTTTCCCCTGCTTTGTCAAAAGCTGTATTTTCACGTAATTTTTCCCTTCCCAGGGAAAACTACCTATGTTTTAATGAAATTTTCACACATTGTATCTGGCAATGCATATCTCACTTTTGTTTCACGTCATCTAGGTGGCTCAGAGTTTGCAGGTATGCTGCTTTGAAGAAAATAAAATAGTAGGCTGCCAGAGCACATAGTCATACCTATGACTTGGCCTCACAACACCTTTTCCAACAGAGAACAATGCTGATATTTCAAGAAAAATACCTAAATAAGTAAAAATTATTCTCCTAAATAAAACATACAATCACAGAGAATTCAAAGATTTTGCACCACTTCCCAAATCTTATCCTGAACTGAGGCAGAGTCCAGTGATATCTGCCATCCCTCATGTATGTCCCCTAGCCTGATTTTCTTGCCATTGGCAAATATGAAGTATCAGATTTTTGCTGCTAATACACATTTTATACTTTATATTATGTAGTGGGTTACAGCATTTAGACAGACCCACTTTGGAAGAGGTTCTGATCTACCTTCCTATACAGGAGATTGATCCATCTTGACAGACTGTAAGAAAGGTTTGGTCCTCTAAATTAAACGGTATAAAGCTGTGAAAAGATCTATGTTTAAATTACCCTTATTCCTCTCTGAGTTTTCCCTTCAGTTAAAGATTAATTTGTATCTCAAAATCATATGGAGTAATACACCTCAAGACATCATTTTTTCCGTATTTCTGCACTGAAACAGGATATACATACTCATAGCAACTCTGACACGTTGGCCAGGCCTGTTCTATAAAACACAAGCAAATAAAACCCAATCTAAATATTTCATGACTCAGTAGCCCATTTCAGTGCTTTGTTATCATTAAAGGCAACATTCTTCCTAATAAGCAGCCCAAATCTTTCTTCGCATTAAGCTGTTTACACCTTGTCCTACAGCCAGATGAAGACAGCTGATCACCACCATCTTTAAAAGCAAACAAAAGCAAGTAGTTTCACACTTGAGACTTACCATATCTGCACTTGGTATTTTCTGTTCTAAGAAAACTCAATATTCTCAACCCTTTGCTATGTATCATTTTTCTCCCTGAACCTCTGTGTACATCTTCTGTGTATTTTCAAAGAATTGTTGCCAAAAGCTATACAAAGACAACAGCTGAGATGTCAATATCGCTGGCTTGAGTAATTTATCTCCTATATTTTCACAAACATTTCTCCACTAGCTCTTGGACAAGACAACATGAAATTCTTCCTTGGGCTCACCTTGTACTGTTGTCTTTGGTTCATTTTTACTGAATTTGACCTTGTTGGTTCTGTTTGCAAGATTACTTTGGATTCTCATCCCATCCTCCATTCTGCCTTGGGAAACCTGCACCAGTCTGAAGCCAGTCAGATTGCCTATTCCATTAAGGATTGATAGCTGCAGGGCCAAGCTAGCGTGATGTTGGAAATACTAGCCAGATGTTAGCCAGAGACAGATGTATCTGCCTCTTATTAGAAGTGATAATGTTTGCACCAATCTTCTCTTTACGCAGATGTTCTCTTTAATTCTTCTCACTCTTGCCTCCTTAAAACAATGATTTTCTGATATCCCTGAATTTACCCTCCTCCCTGTAATGCAGCTATCTTCTTTAGAGTTCAGTAACCAACACTTTCTATCCTTTTAGGCCTCCATTTCACAGGTACAGGATGTAAATGTTGTTTCTCTTATTTCTCTCACTGAGTTTTTGTTCACAAGAAACCCAAGTTCTTGGTCAGCTGTTTTGAGATATTTTCAATACTTCTATACATAGGTGGTTTTCAAAGATACTGAAGTCATATTCAGACTCTGTTTTCCTATACCACCCCACCTGTCCCTTCTAACTCATAACTTGAGGCAATTTAAAGTCACCTTCTGAGTATTCATGGCAAAAGTGCTCTAGAAGAAGCATGTGTATTTGCCCAAGATACCATATCTAAGCTATATGCCATCCATCCCAGCATATATTAAGACCTTTGTGTGATTCATAATGTTGCAACTCAGCATTTGTTTAATCTTTTTTTTTCCTTCTTGAAACTCCCTCACCATATCTACACTTTTTTATTAACTTCCCTCAAGGTTGTACCTGGATTCCTCTACAGGGCAGCTGTGATGGGCAAGTCTCCTGTCTGACCACTACTCAGAACCATTTCCTAAGCCAAGCACTCTGCAGTTTCACTGGAAGTGTCAAACAGTAAAGACCGAGGAGCTGACCAAATTGCAAAGGACACATAGAAATTTTGTTTTTAAAAATGTAAGACAAATAATTAATAGGGGCAGAACAGCAGACTTTGTTTCAAAAAATTATGTAAGATAGAAAAGAAAGGAGAGCTACCTATATTTTGAGGTAGGCCTTTGTTGAGCTTCTACGGCTTACCTAACAATATATCTTATTTGAAAAAACCAGCAGCTTTTCTCCAAAACTTTCTGATTTGTAAGGGGAAAATAATATTTTTGTTAGTTTTGAAAATAGATGTTATTCTGGACTTAGTCAATTAGGCTGCTGAAGTATTTTGTTTAATGCATAAAAGTTAAATAGAAAATTAACTTCCAGTAGAAATGTTTAATCAAAGTTAGAAAAATTAAATACCTGACTTCTTGCTGGAGACTCAGACTTTTAAATAAGGGGTCACAGAACAGTGAGAAGTAAAATTAGTTTGTTGATTTTGCTGTGAATTAATAGTATAATGAAAATAATTTCAGGACAGGATGAAATTAATTGAAAAAATATTCTCCATGCTTTATGCATTAAGGGGAACTTTTCAGTTGAAAACACCATATGTTCTCAACTTAGAAAAGACTTTCAATGGTAAAATTTCTACCAGCCATAATAATCTTGTGTTCCTCACAATTTGTACCATAGGAACTACTTGTGGAATATTCAAATTACTTTGTCACTGTGCTGTGATTTGAAAATGCAATTAAAAATAAAAAAACTTTGCACATCTCAAAAGATGACCTACAGAACACTACAAAAATAGGGCTTGGAGGTGGTGGGGGGGGGAAGAAGTAAAAAAGATGAAAGTCTTCTTAAAGTTGGTGAGATCTAAAGATCCTGACATCTCTGCACTGTAAGGGCAAAATTGCTGACACTAGCTTTTTATCATGTGAGCTGTATAAGGTTAACAATTTTCTGTTGCCTCTTTTGTTCTGTCCACAGAGAAGAACATTGACCCCTAATGAAAAATGCATGCAAGCACACAATATCAAAGATTTTTTTTGATTGTCACTGCAATCAACCTGACCTTTTCATATGAAACTTCAGAGAAGGATTGATGGCATTACTCAAGAGAGGACATTAAAAAGTTTCAAACATTGCTTTTTGAGCTGCCCTAGCCTTAAGGGTCCTTAAGGGTCTTATGCCCACTCTTTCCCATCCCCATATACTTTGAGGGTGGAGAAAAAATAGAAGGTAAATATGACATGCCCAAGAAAAAACAGTTAAATGCAATGTACTCTTTTATGCTTTGATCAAAGGGACAAAAATATATATTGCATGCTCTTAATATTTCAAAATACCCAATAGTTTTAACAAATCTTTGGAACAGTTTCAGAGAATGTATAGACATTGCATTTGCTAACATCCTGAAGGTGAAAGGATACCACAGACTACTTAAATGCAGATCTCCAGATGTCTATGCTGCAGCAGAAGAGAGCTTTACCAGCGGATTTACAGTTGGTCTCCATTTTGGCATTCAATATGTTAACTACATATTAAATACCAAAAAGAACAGAAATTCCAAAGTACATGCTGCTTGCAAAGTCAGTTAGTAAAAAAATCATTAGGTAAAGAACATATGGGGGTCTATCATGTGCTTCAGAGTATCTGTTTGGTCAGAAAAATAAAGTAAATCAAAATAAAATAAAAAGTAAAATAGAATTTGTTTTGTAAAACAAAATACACTGCAAAAGCATGAATATATTAAAAATCTAAACATACACATAGTTAAAAATCTATCAAGTTTTATTAAACATGAAGTCATACTATCTGTCAAAAGGGAATGGTGAAGGGTGAAGTACAAGCCTTCTAATGCCCTTGGCATGTGTTTGCTCTGGCATCAAGATCCTCAAAGACACACGTATTGTCAGCCACGAAGTCCAGCCAAACTCCTCGGTTTGCACTTAGCTTTAAACTTATCTGATGTGAGCATAGATAGTTTTGGGTTTTTTAGTATTTTGATGTATTATTTTTAAGTTGAAGCAAAGCACATCTTACTAAGGCTATGCTTGGGACCCATATAAGAAACCAGAGAAATATGAATTTTTGCTGCCTCAGATTCATCCTTGTTCATGGACTGAAGCCCTTCCTGTGATTGGCCCTTTGCAGAGAAGACTTCTTTATAAGACACTACAGGTATATCAATAGCAGCTAGAGTCCTCTGTATGACAATTTCAGGTAACACTCCCTCCTTAGATGGCTGAAGTAACATACAATCCACTGCCATATTGTAAAATATAATCAGTTGTGTATCAAGTACCATGGCAACTGCATTGAATATTGTAAATGCCTTGTCAACATAGAAGCCAATGAAGAGATGCCCAGAGCTCACATGGGTAGGATGAAAATAATGCAAGTAGTGGTAGTCACATGTCAAAGATGGATAAAAATGTTTCCAAAGTCTTTACTGAGATTTGACTTTGTGAATTACCCTGAAACAGTTAAAATTTTTGTTTGGATGCCTACTTTTTGCATTTCCCTTTTTTTCACCTGATGCTTTTGGAATCAGGAACAGTGCTTGCCCCAGATAACTGAACATCTTTACCTATCTCTCAAGGCAGCATAATTCTTAGAAAGGGGGTAAGCAGGTCATATGTATAATGATACATGTTGTATTTATCTGTGTGATGTTTAAATAAATTTTCAACAAGGCTCCACATGTCTGTGGGACTCTCCCAGGGCATAGAAGCTGCTGCAGCAAGAACATTGCACTTAATGTAGGTAGAGTCACCAGCAGTCAGTCAGGTTTTCACCCGTACAAGATAACCAGCATAAAGCCAGTGAAGCCAGCAGGCTGACATGAGCTTACAGCACCTGAGAATATATCCCTGTATTTCCACTTCTGGTTGCACCACATTACCTTCAAATTACTAATTTTAATATATAAAATACACAGGAAAAGTTTCCATAGCAGAAACCTAGCATCACAGCAGGTAAGGCCAAGATGTAAAGAAACAGTCTTAATCTTTCTGGGTCCAGGGTTCCCAGGCAGGAAGGTATGTGCTCCGTAGTTGAATACATCAATACAGCTTACACTTGTCAGTCACCCATACAGTACACATAGAAAAAAGTGTAGCTTAAAATTACTCCTGCACAGCAAATGCTTCCATGAAATTTCAAATAAAATGTAAAATATCTCCAGTTCTCCATATGTATGTCTGTGTGGAAAAAGAAGCGTATCTAGGGAGATACGCTTCCCCTGCCATGGGAAACAATAACATTTCCACCTGGTACATCATATGTGCGAGGATGTTACCTCTTGTTATTCGACTCTCCAGAAACCTTATGAGACCGTGGACATCACAAGAGTTGATACATGATGCAAATATGTTGAAGTAATTCCTAAGTTTTCTTAGTCAGTGTGCAAAGCAGGGTTCCAGTATTTACTGACCCATCCCATATGGTCCCTCCACTAATTTGGCCTGCAGGCTGACTAATAAGGGGGTCTGAATCCTGACCTTCTCCACAGAGGCATTGCTATTGCCTTGCTTCTCAACAGAACTGTTCATGAAGCTATTAATAAAGAAGGACCAACTCAGGCCCTGATTAAGAAAAAGCTGTTGTGGAGATGAACTGACGTTAAAAAACAAACAAACAAAAAACCCAACAGAAAATAAAATAACAACCAAAAAAAAATAGTCAAACCCACAAACAGTGTTAGCTGAATTCATTTCTGCTGTCTCATAATTATTCCAGAGAACTGGCATACCTGAGCCAAAATCTGGCAAAGGGGCAGCATAGACCCTGAATTTCATTTAGGCATTTTGGGGATCTTTCTCAGGAAGTCAGCCCTAAAACCATGAATGACAAAGAAGTATTGAGGTACCCAGTAGCTTTTTCCCTCCTCCATGTTTGTCTCTCCTTACTCTCAGTTCTTCCAACCAAGGAAAACTGCTGCTCACTGCTGAGGGTCACTCAGCTCCACTGCTGAGGATCATGCCCTGAGAATCATGTGATCCCTTGCAAGGATGAAACTCAGAACTGCAGTGTACAAGCGGATCAATGGCAACAATTCTCCTTTGCTGTTTGGAGTTCATGAGCCTGCACTGAGAGTGCTGTTGCTTCCACTTCTGGGCTACCCTGTGGAAGAAAGACATGGGAAAACCAGAAGGAAGCCAGCAGAAGACCACTGAAATGCTCAGTGGGCTGGAGCACTGGACATAGGAAGGGAGGCGGGCTTCTTCAGCCAGGAAAAGACAAAGATAAGGGAAGGAAACCTGTTTTCTATTTCCAAATGCCTACTAGTCATTACAGAGAAGACTGACCCAAGCCCTACCCAGAGGCTCACAAGAGAAGGGGACAGAGCAATAGTCATAAGCTGCAACAAGGGAAAATTTGAGCAGGTATGAGAGGACAAAAAAAATCACCATAAGGTGGTGAAATGCTGCAACAGACTCCTCAGAGAGGCTGGGCAACCCCCATCTTGGAGAGAGTGAAGACACAGCTGGAGCCATTAGCAACCTAACCTAGTTTTGACATTGTCCCTGCTCTGAGTTGGAGGTGGATGAGTCACCATCTACTGATCTCTTCCAACACACTTTATTCTACATTCTACTCGGTTCTGAAATAAAGGATCAGTTGCTGCTCTGAATGAAAATAAGAGGAAGAGGCAGAAATTGAAATGGGGACTGTACAGTGATTGAGGAATGCACTGAGAAATGCTCATAAAATGGAAAGGAGGAGAAACTCTCTCTCTTTTTTTTTTTTTTTTAAAAAGCCAATGTAAGGTCATTTTATTTTGTAATATTAAAAAATTACAAAATTACTTTTTTTTTCCAAAATATTAAGAAACCAGCATGGTACACTGTCCTTTTCTGAATCTTGTGACAATGCTGGGAGCTTTTGTGAGTTTTCTATTGCTTTTAATTGAACAAATCAGCATAAACAGTTTACATTTATTCTGCAAAAAAAGCAAAGGAGGGGAAGAAAGACCATCTTTTAGGCTGGTAACTGTTTGGGTCTAGCCTACATATTGCACATATTCAGCCAGGACTCAAGGGAAGCGGAACAGATAAAATAAGGTGCTGTTATGCACTAAAAGGAAAGGGAACAATCAAACTGCGTGGACATTCTAAGTACCATCAAATGATTGGTACAAACAGGTAAGGAAAAATTAGCAAGATTAAAACTAGTGATAGACAGCCCCAGATTGATCTATTAAGCCTTCTGTATTTGTGCAAAGGTGATTGTTGTAAGGGGAGCAAGAAAAAGGCTTGAACAAGTGAAATTTTGCAAAACATCGGCACAAGTCAGTGCCTGGCATCTCCCCTCAGGTGGATGTAGAAGCTTGCAGCTTTACTCAAATTTGCTGAAAGAGTTATAATTAGCTACAAAATTCAAAGTATCAGCAAATTAAAAGTATTGATTTATACAGGCCATGGGTAGGTGAAACAGAGAAGGTCAACCAAGAAATCTATGACCCCAGAATAGATTTGCTGCTGGCACAGCCAGGCAAACTCTCTCAAAACAAGGAGAAACCCCAGCTTATAACTGCTCAAGATGCCACAACACATCTTCTTACATAGTCAAAGTAAAAATTCCTCTTGCCTCAGATTATATGTATGCACACTACTATACCTATACGCACAAGTGTGATTTGCAGAAAGCTATGCAATGAGCTAAAATTCAAATCGAGTCCCACGCAGAGCAAGTCCAGTGAGTATAAGTAGTATTAAGTCTTGTGTTAGCACATGAACTGGATTATATTTAACCTGTGGAGCCTCATCCTGCTGCAAATAAAATTGGCCTGAGTAGAACCAGATCTCTAAAAGCAATATATTGCTACTATAGCAATTTGATGTCAAGTTCATCATAATTTGAAATAGGCATGAATCCTAAAATACTATGATGGATGTAATTGACATTTCTCAATACATGGCTCTGCTCTGAATTCTTTTTTTTTAAAAACAGGTTTTGTATTGAAACAACTTAAATCATTAAAAACAGGCAAAAGGAATAAACGGAGGCTTAGTGGAAAGCTGTTTGACACTGTTTTTTGCACATTTCTTCCTGCTATATTTACATGGGAATAATCTGCATAGTTCCATATATCTCCATAAGATTATTGATAAAGTAAAATACCTCTTGGTATAAGTATGAATCACAAACACTCATGTCAATGAAGGCTCATCCCCCTGATTTAACAAATACAAATCAACCACTGCTGTTTCTTTTGAGGGGTGAGGAAGGAAGAGCTCTATCACTCCTATGCTCATCAGAGACCAAATGACTGGTCAGATTTCCAGATGAGAGTACAGGCATTCTCTCATGTCTCTGGTAAAATTAGCTACTGCAGATGTTATTGACCAAGCAACAATACACACTCACTTATCTAGTTTAGAATAAAAAAAAAAGGTTTTGAAATTATTATGCTCTTTAGTATAGTTTAGGTTTACATAACATAAAGAGTAACTGGGTTTGATGTTCTACAACAGACATACTCTTCTGAAAAATATGAGATATTAATTGTAAATCTTAATTTTGTCATTTTTTCTAACACAGCTATGGAACATTTTATGTCAAACACATCAGTGTTGATTTTTATACATATTTGAACCACCAGTCCTCTTTCTTATTTTTTAGAATGTGGAAAGACACTTTCTCTTTTATTTTAAACGTCTAGCCCCACTAAAAAAAAAATTCTTATATGGAGGCACTGGCCCTAGTTAGCCATTCTGTCACTTTAGTCCTGTATCAGCACTGTCTTGTGGGTATCATGCACAGGTTCTTCATTGTTTAATAAATTATAAGGGCTTTAAGGCTGAGTTCTTTAATTCTCATAATATCAAACAGTTATCCAACCATCTGTTTGCATTCAGTTTTATTAAACATGAGTGTGCTTACTCTCCATATTGACATAAAATTATGTGAAAGACATTTTTGGTTTTTATCTTTGAACCTAAGTAATATGGAAAAGGTCATTGTAGAGGATGTGGAATGTTTTAGTAAAACTTTAGATTGGAGTTAAATTTTGTTGTGGGATGACCTACAAAGAAAAGTCTGTGTATGTCCCATTCAGTACAGAAAGAGCCTCAAGCAAATGTGGTAAAAGCAGGGAGCTTATCTAGTGGCTTTTTATCTTAACCATATATTGCTTGTCTACCAGCTTCCCATTGCAACCAACATCCCTTGACAGACCAGTGTTCAGTTAAAGTTTCTCAATGATTCAAATGACTACTCTCTTTCACTTCAATGGATGCACAGCCTGACCACGTATCAGTATCAAGTGTACGACTTTTACAAGTCCCTGATTTGTAACTGTTAGCAACTTTGTTGTTGTGCATCAAACTAGACTGGCCCTAAAGTCTTTGTTAACAAAAGCATAAGGTTAGGGATAAGAAAATTAAGTGCTCTCAACAACTTATTTTGCTAATACCGTAAAGACCAGACTAACTGTGTTCAGGGTGCAGATCTGGGTGAACACGAGTGCAAACCCTCTCTCCTGCAGTGCACAGAGATATACACCTGCTCAGGCATGGGACTTTCTACCCTTCAGGTGAGACCACACCAAATGAAGGCTTAGAGAACCCCTGTTTCACTAGGGGAGACACTGGATGGAGATGAGATGCAGACAACAGAGCATGCTTTCCCCGAGGAACCTAAACCCATACTTTTTGTGTCTCCCCAGAGTCATGATTTCTAGATAACTGAAGGGTACAAGGTGGAAACCTCCAAACCACAATTAAATAGGTGCTAGCAGCACAGAAAGGCATGTTCATGAGTAAGGAACTGACTTACCAGCAACCTGAAATTAAATGAGGAAGACAGTGGGAACTGAGCTCTTTTGGAAGTCCTAGACCTAAAAACCTTGCACAAAACTTACTCTACTTTTAACAATTTTTAGTAATACAGCAAGTAATTTTGGTGTGATTGGAAACATCCTGTTCACTACCGGTATAGCTAAAGCTGGTTTAGATGTATACATAACCTGTTGGTATATATCTCCTAAAGTAGAAATGAGTTTGCGACACTTTTAGAAAGCCTTTGTCCAACTCTTTACTATTTTCACTTTTTTTCCCAAGACTTAACAAAAAAAGACAGAGATCCATCACAATCCACGAGAGGTAGTTTTGGGTTTTATTGTTCAACATGTAATGATAACACCCTCTCTGAAGAACTGAAAATACCCTGAGCTTCAGAGTGAGAAAGGAGGAATAGCAAGCTTGGCACTTGAGACTGACTTCACACTGCCTTCTTTTTTAGATCCACTCAATGGGCAAAAAATTCTAAGATGCAATAATATGTAATAAAATTTGCTTGATTGGTGACTGCTTATATGCAAGTAAGGAATCTTTATGTATAAAAGAATGTAGAAAATAACCTTCTTTGAGCCAGAGAACACTTCTGATAACAGATGCTACTGAGCAATCCAACACCAGTACTAAGCACATATTTCATGGTAAGCCTTTGGTAGGATGAGCTACTGATGGGCATTAGCAAAACAATATTGGTATAAGTGCTTTGAGACAAATTGGAAATTGGATACTAGAGGGAAAAAAATTATTTATTGCTCACAAAAACAGGGCCTTCAGAGAAGTGACTTAGCAATCTCAATACTGCACAGTGCTTCCTTTAAAACGTCCTTTTTCATGGGATCCAGTTATTTTATTTCTTTTCCAGACAGACATTGCCCATAGTAAACTGCCCTCACTATAGAAACCAGCATGATCCAAGTTGAAACACTGAGATAAACACACTGTACTCAAGTTTGCATTCATCCTGCAGTCTGTAAACGTGCTCTTGATCCAAAATATTTTTTAGTCCATATTTGAACCATATTTGATAGAGCTTGTTCCTCTCCATCTTCCCATGGAAAGTGCTAAGCCACAACTTCTGGAGGAGTGACTTGTTTAGGACTTAAGATGCCATTCAAATGGCATGTGTGTGTTTGCCATTTAAGGGTTGCCTGAATTTCTTCCTGATTTGCTTCTCAGCTTGGCTGTCAAATCAATAGTAGATTCTCAGCCAACTTCAGAATTACTGTTTATTTTTACACTAATATGAAACTTCATATAAAAGATGCTGGCACTATGCTTGCAACAACTATGTTCTTGGATTGATGCTACAGGAAAACATGATGCCAGGGTGGTGTTAAGAATAAAACCGTGTTCAGCTCTGCAAAATATCAGTGAGGTTTGTCTTCTCTGAAACAAGCTTTTTAGACCCTGGAAGCACAAATCTCATATGAGGGATTTTTTTTTTAGTACAAGAATAGAGAGCAGGAGTAAGTTCAAAAGCCCTGGGGTACAAACAGCACCTTGACTCCACTGAATCTGGAGTGACAGCACTGCTGGGCTTAACCCTAAAGCTACAACCTGGGTGAAGTTCCTGTGAACTCAGCTGGAGCTCCCAATAAAAACAAAGCTTATGAATGTAGCCCTTGCCGGCTCCTTCAGCTTGCACACTTGCACTTCTCATGGTGCCTGTCTAATTACTGTCTTAATTACTCGACAACTTGGCTCTCCATTTCACCTTCCCTGTCTTTTAATTTTTCTCCAGATATTCAGCACTGCCTATGTTCAGCGCTGTCACTTTATTCCCAGCTTTCTCCCCCACAGGGAGGACCTTGGTCAGCCTTGCAGACCCCGAGGGAATAGAGCCCTGTTCCAGCAGCACCATCTGTCCCTCCCCTCATGCACAACAGGAGACAAATAAAACAAAATGAACATCCAGTATTCTTTGATAGCCTACAACGTTTTTTGGAGGCTCAGTACTGATTTTTAAAAAATATAAAGTGTGCAACTGGGTTCACCTATCAAGTAGAAGTCAAATAATTTTCTAAATGGGCTTTGGTGGTTATGTCTACAACAACTTGTTTGGTTAGAGGTACAAGAGAGAAAGGGAAAGAGCAAGCAGCAAGAAAGGATGACAGAAGAGAAAGAGAGATAAGGAAGGAAAAGGGAAGATTAACAAACATGAAGATACAACTTTCCTGATACTAACTCTGCCTGCACATGTCAGCTGAGAATTAAATGTTTAGAGATGTACTATCAATAAAAATCACATTTTGGCAGTTTGCAAGACTGTCACATCATAAGGAGCATATTCATTTCTTTACTAATTAATCCAGAAACCACTGAAGAATAGAGAAGGAGGTCTGTGCTATTTTTTAAAATCAAAAACATTTCCTTACACTTTTAGTCTTCCACATTTCTTTAAATCCAAGTTCCATATTTCAAATTCACACTGCATCTCCAAAAGCACAGTGTGTTTTTGGCCTTCAGCTTACCATGGACATTGACCTTATTCTGTTGTGCTTGTTTTCCACTTGCTGCTTCGCATAGAATGAATCCACTCCTTTACCATTTCCTGAATGTGTCCTGCAGTGACCATGCTGTGGTAGCAGCAGCCAACCACCCTTTGCCTGTCTTCAGTTACTACTGTGCACTTTTCTCCCGATGAGTTTCTCTCCTGAGCAAGGTAAGCCATGGGAATGCCTGGCCTAAGCCTGCCCTAAGCCTGCCCCAGACCAACCTGCTTCTAGACTGAGCCATGCTCTCGCTTCTCTTCAGGCCCCAGTACATCTATGATCTTTTATTTTGCTTCTGTCTCCTCTGTGTTCTGCCTTTCACCCAAAGCTTCTGTCTCCTCTGTGATAAGAATGTGGTTAGCACAGATTTGAAAAAGATGAGGCAATCAATTAAATTCTTTCCTGATTACCCTCATTAACCATTCCTTATGGTTTTTATAGGACTAAAATTTGTCCTACAGTTAAAATTACTGGCAACATTATTTTGAAAAATATATTTCATGCTCTCAGCAGATCCATTTCAGCAGTGTCTCTTGTGTACTTAAAAAGTTCATTTGAACTGCATAGAGTAGCTATACCAGTGTGAAAAGATAACACCCACATAAACTAACAAGGATTTAGGTTACAATAGCAAGTTGAACAACAGGAAGCCTAGTTTAAACATAAGCAACAGCTTATGTTTACAACAGATCTGTACAGGTTTAAAAGGAATATAATATTTTAATTTATTCCTCTACATGTCCTGCATGCAAATAAGTCTTTAAACAACTTCCTGAATCTAAAACTAATACATGTATTTTATATGAAATATCAGTGTCATTTTTCAGATCTCAAAGACTGATTATTCTCCACAGAAAATGGATTGCCTTTATTTGATCAAGCTTCTTCTCTGTGTGCAGTGTTTCATCTCCTACTCTATGCTAAATATGTATTAACCCTTGTACATGTGGGTCATTTAACTGGGCTTTGGTGAGACATAAAGCATTAATCATCACTATAAATAACTGTTCTCATGGCATTACAGACCACCACCTACCTCTGCTATATACTGCTAAACCCCATATACTTCTGTAAAGACACGACTAAATTCTTATCAAGGATCACAGTCTAGAAAGGAAATTCAGATTACCTGTATTCTTTAGCAACTTTTATTTTCTCAAACCTCTACTTCATTAAAAATAAAATATCAACCTACTCCTAGCATGTTTTTCAATTTAACCTGGGAAAAGCAGGAAAGCCAGTGTCTTTCAAGCATGTTCAGGCTCATGTGTACATACCCTCCTCTTTCATATTATAGATAAAGAGGATTGACTGCAGTTCACAGACTGTAGCACTGGCCTCTGTATCACTACAAACCACAGATACAGCAATATTGTGGGTACAAAGAAATGGGGTTAGAAAGTGAGAAAGCTGAGACTTTAAGAGAGCATCAAAGGAATTAATCTTCTACAGAGACACGGAGAAGAAAGCAGAGAATCTTATCTGGGAGTAAGCAGAAGCTTTTTGTCAGAAAAGAGGTCGTAAGAAAAAGAAGGCACAACAATAAAAAGTAGTAGCAGGGCACTGGGAGTCTGAGCCCAGAGCCTTGAAGTGTGGTGCAGTCCCTGACTTTTTTGTGCTCCTGCCCACTGAAAGGCCTCTGAGCATTCCCACTGCCCCACCAACATTCTGAGAAATTGTCTAAACAGAATTTTACCAAGTGCTTGTCCAGACGATTATTCATTTGTAATTGGTTTTGTCCCCAATTCTGCAGAATGTCACACATGCTAACGTCCTACAGATAATGAAGAATAATTATTGAGACAACAGAAAGAAAGAGCAGCCAGGAACAGGCTATTTCCTACTTAGCTTTCTCATAGCACAAGCAGAAATGTGTTACATGTGTCTTTACCGCAGCCAAGTTTTACCATGTCCTCTTAAACAGATTAATAAACTCCAATTAGCAGAGACTCAACATGGCCACACATGACACAATTGCTTTCCCAAGTTGGTCACTGGTTTATCATTCTGACTAACTAGCTATTCATCAAGTCTGGAATAAATGATTTTGTGTTTGAGAACAGCAAAGATTCAGTGTCGCACAGCACTGATGCTGATGCCACAGAACTTTTAGGGAAGAGTGACCCAGCACTTGAACCACTACGGATTGGAGGGTCCGAGCAGCTGAGTTTGCAGCAGAGCCCAATGAACTAAACCAAACAACCGCTCCCTAGGGAAAACGCCCTCTGTATTGAAGCAGCAGAGCCACCTTCTACTCCTTCTCCCCACACACTGCAGTCCCTGAGGCGAGTGAGAGTACTGGCATAGCAGGCATAGCAGAGACTGCTGCCTGATCAGGGTTTTCGTGGGGGTGAATCCCCCTGCATATATTTTAGGCAAGTGAAAAATCCCCCTGCCATCTTCAGGCGCATTCAGGGTGCTACGGTCCTATTCATGTAGGCAACTGCAAAAAATGTGTTAAAGAGCATCTTTCACCCTTTATTTTTGTTTTCTCCCAAGGTCAGTATACTGTCTATTGTCCCACGCTGGCTTGGCAAGCCACTAAGAGAGGACTCCCCACAGCCTGGCAGGTGTGTTGCAGGAAAGGTGGGCACAGGCATGCTGCTCTCCCCTCCGTGCTCACCCCCACCTTATACTTAGCCTGCTGTTCTCTGCCATTTATCCCCACTGAAATACCCTGCTATGACAGATGCTGGGCAGTTTTCTTCACTGTTCTTCCTAACCAGCACATAAAACTTGGGCCAGTGAGGTGAAAAGCAATGTGTATTCTCCTTTCCTGCCCTCATCTACTGCTGTCTCACCCTCACCATCTACAACAACTGGTTGCACCAGAGTCCAGCAGCACATCCTAATCTAGGAGGTAGGCACTGCTGATCAATCCAGACCAGAAATTCCAGCATTTTCCAGATACACAGGTTATCACCACCCCAACATTTCCCCTCTATGTGCCCATAAAGTCACACTCTTAGAAGTGCCACAACAGGAAGGTGGCATGCACTGTGGAGTGTCTGCAGACCACTGACAGCTACTATGGGGCAGTCCTTGGCTCACAAACATTAAGTCTTAGACAGTATAACAATGCCAGATAGACGATCTGCTAGAGGGGCAAGATGTAGTGAAGAAGGTGGCCAGAACACTACCAATGAATTAGTAGTAGATTTTTTAAAATTTTGTTTTATTTTTAAGAGAGAGTTTAAGTGAAATGTAGAGAGAACAGTAGAGGAAGGGACCCATACTAAAGAACTAAAAAGGAAATGGGAAAAAATAAAAGAGAAAAGATGAAACTGTCAAGCAAGAATTGAGGATGAGGCAACCTTGATAATAATAATGCTTTGGCCAGTGAACACAGAGCTATGGATCCCCATAAAACTTAAGAATCAGTAATTCTTTGACTTGTGGAAACTAAGTGAAAGTGAGGAGGAGTGTATTATGTAGCAACTTACAAGATCATGGTTAATACTGCATATAGGCGGTGAACTGGAACAGGAGAAACTGATTACCTTTCCTTACAAAGCAGGGAAAATATCATATGAGAACCTAATAGGAAGGATCCTTGGGGGCTTTCTCTCCCCTTTCTTCCATGTGTCACACCCAGATAACCAAAATCTACGTCTATCTTTTAACCTGTACATTGGAAACTAAAATTATTGAAAGCAATTAACATTTAATACGAGCTACTGTTTCAACTGATTGAGAGGGTCATGTGATGACTCCAGTTAGATAGAGGGAATGCTGACAAAAGAGGAAAACCACTTCTAAATTTTGAGGCAAGAAGAAAGAACACATTCTTCTACAAAAAGGAAAGCTAGAACAGGGAACAAAGGATTTGAACTGCAAAAAATACATTTACATTCTAAGAGAAGAGAACTTTCTGACTGGAGGTACCTAAGCAAAGGTATAGATCAATTTAGGGAAGCTGCAAAATTACCATTACAAACTTCAAAAGGCTGGCAAGAAAACCATTCCTGAGGAATAATTTTAAGTACAGTTGATTCCACTTTTGTTTAGTAGAATGGGCCAGATAACCACTTGCACTCCATCTTTTCTATAATTTCTATTTTAAAAAAAAAAAGAACTTTCAAAAAAGGAAATTCAAGTTTTCATTACACTTGAACTTGAAAATAGAAAAATATCATCTGCATAGTTTAGAGCATACCTGCCATACATGAAATCCCTATTTGTGCTTGGTCTTTGCATATTAAGTGCTTTAATTAATTAATTTTGAGTTAAATATTTTTAAATTGAATGTTAAAATTAACCCATCAGCCCAGGTACAAAAATCAAGTTCTGTTATCAGTGTTTTCAATTGTTCAAAGTAATTTATTAAGAGAGAGTTGCACCCTTCCCAGTAAAAATTCCCCAGTTAAAATTCCCAACTTAATGCTCCCTTTTCAAACTTCAAACCACTTGTACACCATGAGAGTTATCTTTCCTGTGTTTACTGTATACTTTTACAAGTGTTTTAAGATGTGTTGGATGTATTTAACTACTTTTTTTAGGTGTTTTTACTTGTACTTTGGTTCCAAGGCAAATTTCAAAACCCCAGTTCCAACAGCCAGCCCAGCCCCATAACCATTATCCTGTAGGCAAGCTCCATGGCAACCTGAATTTTAATGAAGGTATTGTAGCACCCTTATCTCAACTAGTACCACCCCTCTGACAAGGATGAGCCATTGGTGGACAGAGATAATCTGTCAAAGGGAAAACACCAATCACTTTAAACCGAAGGGGCGGACTGTGGGTGGACTGGGGCGGAGCAAAGGCACTATAAAACAATGGGCCAGAGACAGACATGCCCCTTTTCTCCCTCCAGCCTTGCTGAGGTGGAGGCTAGTGCTGGGAAAACCTACTCCTATTAAGGAGCCTTTAGAAATATTTTTTTTTTTTTTGCTTTTGGACCAGCCAAAAGCCAGCCTAGCACTGTAAGTCCTTTTTCTCTACCTGAGTTCCAGTGCTGTTTCAGCCAGAAGATCTAAAATCCCTGCGCTCCTGGGGCATACCATCTATCGAGCCATAGGATCCCCAATTTTTATATTTTTCTAATTTCTGTAATTTTTTCACTTTTCTGTTCTCAATAAATTATTTAAATTTTTTTTAACTGAGTTGTCTCATTTCTCACAATACCATTCACATGAGAAATTATTGACTTATTATTGGTTTTGTTTATAAACTCAGAAATTAAGAACTAGCTCTTCAGAGGTGAAGTTACCTCATTACTGTGTGTGCTTGTGCCAGCACATCCCCAAATTTTGAGGCATGTCATAATGCTGTAATGACTTCAATATAACAGATTTTGTAATATCTGTGGGGCCAACATTTTAAATCATTAGACAGGAGTTTGCTGTTACGAACCCAAGGCTGCTTAGAACCATGTCATCACATTGCAAGCAGGTCAGCACAGCTGTAATACATGTAACATGCCTTTCACAAGTATATTCTTGCACATACTAGTCTCCTGCCTCAGAGCAGACATTATCAGTTACAGAACAGAACTTGTACAGAACCACAAATTCTCCTCCAGATGAAAGTTCACTGTTTCCTTTCATACAACCTCCTCCTCTACAACATTTTAAACCCTTGTTATGCCTTCAAAGTCCCATAAACTGGAGTATGTACTGGTTTAACTTTCAGATGAAACCACATGTATTACTTAGAAATTAAACATCAAAAAACACGTTATCTGGATTTTCAGAAGCTACACAAGAAATGCCCAGGAGCAAACCTTACTGCAACCAAATTTTGGAAGTGTTGTGACAGCACCAGCTGGATTTATTATGAGGGTCAATGAGAGGTGGTCAGTGAACCCATGTCTACCAGTGTTGAAAAGGCATTTGGACAGTGCCCTTAAAGCCATGCTTTTACTTTTGGTCAGCCCTGAAGTGGTAAGGTGGTGGGACTGGATGATTATTGTAGGTCTGTTTAAACTGAACTATTTTATTCTACTCAAATCTATTTTCTCCTAGCTGCTCCTTTCCCTACCAATACACACTGGGGAAATCTCTAAAGACAGATCTTCCCAGCCCTGCACTAGCAGAAGGCATTGAATATCCAGAACCATCTCCCAGCCTAGGCACTGGCTCTGTCACCTTGTGGGAAGGAGGTATGTACCGTATGAGGGGGGCCAGAGCTGTGGATCATCTCAAGATGATGCACACAACACAGTGGGATGTGTTTTTTTAAACTCATCAGTGTTCAGCTAAGATAGGTTTTCACAGGATGGCTAAACACCACATCAATGACACTAGCAAGGCTCAAACATAAAGCCTTCAGTCTGCTGAAGGATGTGCTTCTCATCTACATGGTTGCAGACATCTCAAGAATTGAACAATACCTGTTGATCTTCTGGTGGATTGTTTTTCCTTTTTTTTGTACTTAGTTTTAGAATTGCTTGAGCTGTTTCCCTCACAAAAACGTACTAAAAACACAAAAGCCTGAGAACAGCAGCACTATCTCACAGGGAAGGTCCATCTGGCCCAATAGTCTGTCTCCAAAGTGTCCAACCACCAGTGTCTGAAGAAGAGCACATGAGCACTGAAGTCTAGTCCTGCCAGGACGTGGGGGTGCTCACAGGCCTCAGTGGCTGGGACTGGCCTCTCCTGGGACCCACACCCCCACCATCTCCTGCCAAGGGCCCAGGGGAGGTGTCCCAGCTCTGCCTGGGACCTTCAGTCCCTGCCTGAGCCCTGCTGTAGGTGTGCCCATCTCTGTTCCGTTCTCCTGGGTGGGCCTGGGACCTGCACTGCAGAGCTGCTCTCCGGGGTGGAGCCCTCAGACCTGGGTCGAACCTTGGCATGCAGCGCTCTGGGTTTAACATGGCAGAACTGCTCTGTTCTATTCTATTCCCTGCACTCACCATGAGCCAAATAATGATGAGACTGTTATTTGTGTGAAGTTCCAGGGAGTTTTTGGTCCAAAACCACATTCAAGAACACATGCTACACAATTTACAACTGGAAATAGGATATTATTTTAATGTTTGTTTTTCTGAATCAGTTTCAGAGCTGATGCTCACAACCACTACCACAATGTGCACGTGTAGCCAGAAGCAGGCTGATGTGTTCTTCAGTTTAGCTTGAAAAATCCTTTGTAGTCTGGAAAAGGCAAGTGACAGAGCTACGGAATGCAGCAGCAGGAATACAGGCCCAGCAGGTCCTGTCTCCTGGAGGGTGAGAACATGAAGAATGAGAATCAGAAGCAACAACACAAAAGGTGTGTACTACCATGGGTATGTTCCAAAGTGTAACACGTATCAATTACAAACACACTTTCTGCCTTCTAAGATTTGCTTCATTGCCGTGCTCCCAGGCCAGAGATGCATGAAAAGCATTCTCATGTCTGTCCTGTGCTTGTGTTGCAGGCAGGCAGAACTGGAAAATGCAGCTCTGGATGGATGCAAGAACCCCATAGGAAATGGAGCCAAGGGAAGAGCAGAGCTCAGCCCCACTCCAAACTTGCAGTGGGCAAGAGAGCCAGAGAGAGCCAGGGCGCGACTGGCGCCTTGGAGGTGTGAGGGCAGCAGGCAAGAGCGGAGCCGCAGGGGCCCAGAGGAGCCCTGACAAGGGGCCGTGCCCAGTGCTATGGAGGACAAGAAGCAACCCCCAGGCCACCCTTGGGGCCCACCCTGGGAGTCTGGAAAGCTTCCTGCCCAGTGCAGGGCATGAAAGGCTATCTTCATGGGGCATGAGCAGCAGGCAGCAACCCAGCCAGAAGGGCCTGAAGGAGCTGTGAACAGTGGTCATGCTCAGTGCTGCAGAGGAAGGCAAAACTCCCCAGGAAGTGCCAATCTGCCCTGGGGAAAAATTCCTTCCTGACCCCAGTGCTACTGATTGGCCATCCTGAGCATGGGCTCTGTAATTAAGGGACCCAGTGGAAACACAAATCTCCTTAGAGAACCACATCCCATCCTGCTTGCTAACCAGAGACACCTGGACAGGACAACCCAGGGTCAGCCAGGCCAACTGCCAGTGGTACAATAGAGTCTCCAAGGATGCTCAGGTAAGTCCCTGATCCAAAGAGATAGATGATTGGTTGGGTTTTTTTAACCTTTCCCTCTCATAATAAACCAGAACTCTTCTAGGGATCCTTAAAAGGTCCTGCCCTTAAAAATGACAATGGCCTGGGCCCAGGGAGGGACCAGGGGACAGTTTGGTGCTGCCCTCAGCACTGAAGGGGGTCAATGTAGGGAAAGAACCAAGAAAAAGGTCAGACCATCACACACATCTACCTTCCCCCAACAGAGAACCGTGGACACTGGGCTCATTCATCCAGGCAGCAGGAACTTGGCTTGTAGAAGTTTCACTTCACACTGAACAGGAACGAAATTCCTGCTCAGCTGGCACTGATCAAGGTTATGTATTTTTAGGGTTCAAGGAGGTAGGGATGATCCTGTGTTGTGCCTAGGGAGATACTCCTGAGAAGATGGTAAAGATGAGTCAGGAAAACTCTTCTAAAAATCCCCTTCTTTCCCAGGCTGGTTTCAAGCTGTAACTCACTTAATCACTTCCCACTAGTTTTAGTAAAACATCCTAAGGAGGCAGAAAATGCCCAGCTGCAAGGCTGGCTGGAGTGACTTACAGCTCCCGGAAAGCTGCAGGCGAAGCAGCTTGGGAAGCACAGCAAGAAGAACAGACAGACCTGCCCTTGCTTGGGTGGCTCAGTCTGTGGCAAGCACTACCACAAGGGGGAGAGATTAAAACTCGATGGCAGTATAGATTTTCTCTACATTTTTGACTGGTTTGCCCAAAATTGTGCTTGATGCTTATTTTTCAGTTACCTGTCCATTTTCAACTTCATTTCTGAATGGGATGAGAGCAACAGAGGGTTTTAATGGCCACTGAGCTAATGACCACACCATTGTGCCCATCAACCACAATCCAGTGGGCTGTAGGGAGGAAAAAAAATCTGAATTTAAAAACAACCGTGCAAGAAGTTTGTGGAGACTGGCATGAAATGCCGGGATGTGCTTGCCTCTGCCAGTGGTGTAGACAAGCAGTACTGTGAATAGAGAATATGGGCTGTCATCTCACAAGATTTACAAAAGCCAACCCATGTGCCCGATGTACACAGAACCCTCCTGCCACAAAAATGTAAAACTAACAGATAATGCGTTTCTAAAGAAGAAGTGCTTGGACTAATGACTCGAAATGATTCTAAAAGCCAGAGGCATGAACAAATGATGGCACAGCATGGCCCACGCACCCCATTTTTTCTCCTGATGCCGTGTACCTGCAGGGGAGAAAGGCCTGCTATGGCAGGTTTGGAAGGCAGTCAAGGCTGTCTGCACAGAACAGCGGACTGTGACATCAGCAGTCCAAAGACTCCATGGATGGCAACCTCGGTGAGCAATGCACTGTGACCTCACATCCCTCACTGCTTATGTTTGGGCATGGGCAGAGCCTGGCCCAGACTCACTCGCGCCTGGACCCCTGGCAAGCGTGCCTGGGAGGACTGGATGCCTGCGAGGTTGTTGGGAGCTGCTGTCAGCAACTCTCAGTTCTCATTTGCGAGACATTGCCTGTTTCCTCAACCCTACCTGGTTCAGGAAGCCAAGTACTGTGGGTGGTGCTTGCAGCAGCACAGGTGAGCAGTGCAGGAAATGTGCCCATGGGGCAGCCCGGGGGTGGGCAATGGTGTTTGGGGAGCTGTGAGTGTGTCCTTCTTGAGGGGCCTAGGCATTTATTCTACCCGCCCATCTCCCTGGGACAGCAAGTGACCATTTTGCAGCGTGTCACGCCAGCAAGAGGGAATCCCCAGCTCTGCTGCACCACGCAAACATGGCCACGGGGACAGAGTGGAACTGCCCCATCTGCCGTGACACTCAAGGTGAAATCGCTTCTGTAACGCCCTGTGTCCATGTGTTCTGCCTGGGCTGCATCGTGCGGTGGGCCAAGAGGAAACCATCGTGCCCCCTGTGCAGGCAGGCTATCAAGAGCATCATCTACTCTGTTCGGTCAGAGGAAGACTTTCTGGAGATAGTTCTTCCAAGCCCCTCGGATTCATCAGCTGCTGGCCACCAGGATGAGCAGGGGGCTGCGGAGCTGATGCCCAGGACTTATGTAGCTGGCTTCCCACCTGAGGTCTGGGCAGGCTTTTTCCAGGACTGCTCAGAAATCCTCGAGCCCCTGCTGCCCTGGCTGAACCAGGAAATATCGGAGCTTTTCAGAACCAGCTGGTGGGAGGTGGCTTTGGCCCAGAGCGCCATCGTGGCAAATTTATGCCGCTATGGGCTGAGTGAGGAGGCCTTGGTCCGGGAGCTGCACCCCTTGCTGCAGGAGGCGACGGTGGCATTTGTGCGCCGGCTCATCGACATTGCCGCTGACCGGTGCAGTGATGCGATCCTGCGGCAGATGAACCTCCTGAACGCTCATGCTGATGAGGAGGAGGAGGAGGAGGAGGAGGAGGAGGAGGGAGAAGAGGAGGGCCGCACAGCCATCCCTGGCCCCTCTGCCTCCCGCCAGGGGACTCCCACCCCCATCCTGCTGGCCTCCTCCTGCAGCCCTGCAGTCTCCAGCGTGGAAGCGGACAGCCGCACGTTGGAAGCCACCCTCCGCGGGGGGCCCGGCCGCTCTCCATCCGCGCCTGACCCTGCAGAGCGGGAGCAGTCCCAGGAGGAGCCGGGCGGGGCAGCAGCAGTAGCAGGCCCCTCTGCCCAGGGCTGCAGCCGCAGCCCTTCCGCTCCTGGCCGGGACAGGGACTGCTTGCCCGAGGGGCCCCGGCGCCCTGCAAAGAGGAGGGCTTCTGGCCCTCACGACTCTCCCCAGCCCCCAAAAAGGCCGTCCCGCCGGCGGCGGCACAAGCCAAGAACCCCTGTTTGTAGAAGAAGGAAATAAACTGTTGGTTTTTTGACACAGTCTCTGAGGGTTGCTTTCTCCCCCTTCTCCTGGTGTCTTTTTCCTCTCCCCTCACGCCTCACTGTGGGTGGTAACTGCCTTGGTTTGGGCTTTTGGGCACGGCCACGGGCCTCTGGAGCCGCAAGGCCATATCCGCGCCATCTTCTCCTGCAACAAATCCCGCTGCAGCTGAGGGCAGAGGGGGCAGCAGGGACCGCTGGTTTATCAGAGGAACGACGGCCTCAGCCTGCACCCAGTTCTCCTCCCTGTCCACCGACCGTCACTTTCTGCTCTGCTTTCTCGACGTCAGCCAGCGCACCCTCGCTCCCCGAAAGGCTGCCAGGGAGGCACAGAAAATGAGCAGGGACATCTGAGCCAGAGACAAGACTTGGAGTAACAGGATTTGCGGGAGGGGAAGGGGAAGGGGAAGGGGAAGGGGAGAGGAAGGGGAAGGGGAAGGGGAAGGGGAAGGGGAAGGGGAAGGGAAGATGGGGGGGTGAACAGGGCTGATGGTGATGCAAAGATCTAGAACATCTGAAGGTGCCCAAGGCTCTCAGCCCTTATCTGCTGAAGAGCACTGGCAAGACCACGGGGATCCCTTCAGGAGGAGCGTTGCAGAGCTTTCTGTTCTCATGCCCTGCAGAGATGGGGCAGCAGCTGTAAGATAGAGGGTGCAGAGATGCCACAAGAGATTCCAGTGCTTTGGAGCACCCAGTGGTGTCCTGCCAGCCATGGGAAGGAATGTTGTGTGCAACAATGTGTTAGGCTGGGGGCCTGTGGCTATTCTCACAAGCCCCTGAGATGCCTCTATGTTGAGTCAGAATATGGACATCTCCAGGATGGTTTACCAGCCTATGAGACAAGGAAGTGAAAGGTCTCACTCAAGTGCTCAGGGAATAGCTGGTCACCAGCACTGAGGTCAGGAAAGAATTTTCTCCTCGGACAGATTGGTAATGGGACCCAGGGTTATTTTACCTCCCTCTGCTGCACTGAGCCTGACCACTGCTTAGGGCTTCTTCAGTCTCTTTTGGCTGGGTTGCTGCCTGCTGCTCATGCCCCATGAAGATGGCCTCTCACACCCTGCAGCTTGGGGGAGAATGGCTTTTTTTTTTCCCCATGGTGGACTATCAAGCATCCTCAGGTGTTTTTTTACCTTCCTCTACAGCACTGAGCATGACCTGTAGTCAGGGCTCCTTTGGGCCATTTTGGCCAGATACTGCTGCTCATGCTCCACAAGGTGGCCCTTGTGGCCCACATCTGGAGGGAAGAGGCTTCCCAGACTTCCTGGGTGGGCCCCAAAAGTGGCGGTACCAGTCTACCTTGCCCATCTTTCCCAACTCTCAACACTGTCCTAAATCAGTCCAGCTCAAGAGCAAGGGATGACCAGGGATGGTGCTGTGCAGGGTTTAGAAAGAACTCTGTGGCAGCTCCCCAGGGCCTCCCCAGCAAGTTCTGTCACTTGGCACCAGGGCACTCTTCTGTGCACATGCTGGGGTCTCCAAGGGCATTATTCCCCATGGGGATGAGGCACCAGAGCGAGCTCATCACCAATGCCAGCACTAGCTCTCTCTTCTGGGCCACAAACAATTCCTTGTAGACTGTGTTTCCCAGAGAAAGGGGAACCAAGTCATGCCTATTCCCACCTTTGTGGGTTTATCAGTGCTTTTTGGCTCTACCATTGTAGGTCCCTGGCTGAACCTCTGTGACTCCTGGGCTCCCACATCTGATGTCTACTGGAACAAAAGGGTCTTTTCTCTGTGTTTTAAATTTTCTGTCTTTTAATTTCTCTGTGTTGCTTCTGGTGCTCCACTGGTCTTCTTTGGGAAACTTTTGGAAGGCCACCACGTGAAGAAATTGAACACCAGTACACACTGAGAGGTTGCCTCTGATGACATTTCTTCCCAGCACTGGACTAGCAGAAGGCACTAAATACCCATAACCATCTCCCAGCCTAGGCACTGGCTCTGTCACTTTGTGGGAAGAAGACATGTACCTTCTGAGGGGAAGAAGAGCTGTGGATCATCTCAAGATAATGGAACCATCTGCACTAATTTGCAAAAAGTGTTTTTTGAAATTTTGCTGGGTTTATCCAGTTTCGCTGGGTTTCCACAGGACAACAAACCCCCACACCTCTGATATTATCAAGGCTCAAAGATCAAGCCTTCAGTCTGGTGCAGGATGTGCTTCTCATCTAAATGTTTGCAAACCAGTTGGAGGTGAGCAATACCTGTTCATTTCTCCATGAATATTCTTTTTTGCTCCTTGTGCTCATTTTTAGAAATGTCTGGTCTGTTTTCTATGGAAGAACATACTAAAACACAAGAGCCTGAGAACAGCAGTGCTCCCTCAGAGGGAAGGTCCATCTGGCCCAATAGTCTGTCTCCAAAGTGTCCAACCACCAGTGTCTGAAGAAGAGCACATGAGCACTGAAGTCTAGTCCTGCCAGGACGTGGGGGTGCTCACAGGCCTCAGTGGCTGGGACTGGCCTCTCCTGGGACCCACACCCCCACCATCTCCTGCCAAGGGCCCAGGGGAGGTGTCCCAGCTCTGCCTGGGACCTTCAGTCCCTGCCTGAGCCCTGCTGTAGGTGTGCCCATCTCTGTTCCGTTCTCCTGGGTGGGCCTGGGACCTGCACTGCAGAGCTGCTCTCCGGGGTGGAGCCCTCAGACCTGGGTCGAACCTTGGCATGCAGCGCTCTGGGTTTAACATGGCAGAACTGCTCTGTTCTATTCTATTCCCTGCACTCACCATGAGCCAAATAATGATGAGACTGTTATTTGTGTGAAGTTCCAGGGAGTTTTTGGTCCAAAACCACATTCAAGAACACATGCTACACAATTTACAACTGGAAATAGGATATTATTTTAATGTTTGTTTTTCTGAATCAGTTTCAGAGCTGATGCTCACAACCACTACCACAATGTGCACGTGTAGCCAGAAGCAGGCTGATGTGTTCTTCAGTTTAGCTTGAAAAATCCTTTGTAGTCTGGAAAAGGCAAGTGACAGAGCTACGGAATGCAGCAGCAGGAATACAGGCCCAGCAGGTCCTGTCTCCTGGAGGGTGAGAACATGAAGAATGAGAATCAGAAGCAACAACACAAAAGGTGTGTACTACCATGGGTATGTTCCAAAGTGTAACACGTATCAATTACAAACACACTTTCTGCCTTCTAAGATTTGCTTCATTGCCGTGCTCCCAGGCCAGGGATGCATGAAAAGCATTCTCATGTCTGTCCTGTGCTTGTGTTGCAGGCAGGCAGAACTGGAAAATGCAGCTCTGGATGGATGCAAGAACCCCATAGGAAATGGAGCCAAGGGAAGAGCAGAGCTCAGCCCCACTCCAAACTTGCAGTGGGCAAGAGAGCCAGAGAGAGCCAGGGCGCGACTGGCGCCTTGGAGGTGTGAGGGCAGCAGGCAAGAGCGGAGCCGCAGGGGCCCAGAGGAGCCCTGACAAGGGGCCGTGCCCAGTGCTATGGAGGACAAGAAGCAACCCCCAGGCCACCCTTGGGGCCCACCCTGGGAGTCTGGAAAGCTTCCTGCCCAGTGCAGGGCATGAAAGGCTATCTTCATGGGGCATGAGCAGCAGGCAGCAACCCAGCCAGAAGGGCCTGAAGGAGCTGTGAACAGTGGTCATGCTCAGTGCTGCAGAGGAAAGCAACCCCACCCCATCTCCTTCCCCCCATGAAGCAGTGCCAATCTGCCCTGAGCGAAAATTCCCTCCTGATGCCATTGCTGATAATCAGCTATTCCCTAAGCATGTGAGCAAGGCCTCACTCCTCATCCCACAGTCTGGTTATGTCTTCCAGGATATGCCTAAGCCCTATTCTCCCTCAACCTGGAGCCATCTCAGGGGCTTCCAAAAGTGGCCAAATGTCCTCAGCCTGAGAAGCCTGAGGGTTAAGAATCCTGGCACCAGTGGGTGTTACAAAGCCCTAGGACGCCTGACAACATCTCTGCATCCCATTTCTTATAGCAGCTGCCCCTGGCTCCACAAGGGGCTGAGGACAGGGCCGTGCAGTGCTCCTCAAGAAGGTGTTCACCTGAACTTACTAGTGCTATCCAGCTGAAAAGGCCAGATAGCCTCAGGCACTTCCAGGTCTTGGCGGTTCTTCTCCTCTGAAGGGCTTGCATATGTTTCCCAAAGGCTGAGTGCTACTGGTAGTTGGCCTTGCCTCCAGTGTTCCTCCCTTAGCCTCCTCCAAATAATTCCACTGTCTCCTCAAGGACTTCCTTTTGGATGTCTGTGGGCTGGCTCCAGGCCAGCTTTGACAGTAGGACATGGGAGGATGCTCCCTTTTGTCCTGCCCCCCCCCCCGACCCCCAAGGTACTGCTGCACTGCAGGGTGGTGACACTGTGACATGAGGATGATGGGGTCCCCCATGCACACGCCTGCCTGCCACAGACCAGCCACCACCGCTCCGCCCAGCATCCTTTGGAGGAAGGCTTCTGGAGTGCTGTCGCAGCCCTCAGTTGTCATGTACTGGGCACAGCTGCTGAGCTCCCCTGACACATTCTGTGCCACTTGGCTTCCAAGAACCTCATGCTGCTACTTTTCTCTCAGGTCATGGAAGAAACCAACCCTGTAGCCCAGAGACCACCCATAAAAGCTGTCTCCTCTCTGTGATGGAACTAATGTCTATGTTGCTACATTGGGTTGCCCAATTCTCAGAGGACAATGACTGCAGGAACACTTTCCATTTATGGACATTGAAATTGAAAGGGACCAATTGTTATCAGCTGAATATTAATAAGTCCATTGGGCCTGATGGGATTCACCCCAGAGTACTGTGGGTAACTGTAGCAGAGATTACAACAGGACAACTGTCAATCATCTACAAAAGGTCTTAGGAGGCCCCACCAACTAGAAATTAGCCCATGTTACACCAGTTTACAAGAAAGGCAAGAGAGAAGACCAAGGAAACTAACAGACCTGTTAGCCTAACCTCAGTACGTGGAAAAAAATATGGAGAAAGTCATGCTGGGTTCTACTAAAAGACATGTGAAAAACAATGCAGTCATCAGACACAGTCAACATGGGTTCACAAAGGGAAAGTCCTGCTTAATTTAATAACGTTCTACAATAAGGTCACCTGCCTGAATTAAGGGAAGACAGTGGATGTAGTTTTTCTGGGGTTTAGAAAGGCTTTTGATACTGTCCCTCAAAGCCTCCTTCCAGGCAAGTTGTCCAACAGTGGAATGAGCAGGTATGCAGTGTGCTGGGTGAAGAATTGGTTGAAGAGCAGGACTCAAATTGTTGCAGCCAACAGAACCAGTTACCAGTGGTGCTCCTCAGGGCTCAGTTCTAGAGGCAGCTCTGTTCCACCACTTTATCAGTGATCTGGAAGCTGCAGTTGAATGCACGGATAGTTTGGTGATGATACCAAACTGGGAAGTGCTGCTGACTCTCCCATGGGACAAGAGGCTTTGCCTTGCAGAGAGATCTGGATTGACTGGAGCAGTCACCAATGATATGAAGCTGAGCAAGACCAACCAAATGCTGGATTCTGCACCTGGGATGGAGTAATTCCAGACACGAGTCTGAACTGGGAGAGGAGGGGCTGGAGAGCAGCCCTGCAGAAAGGGGTTTGGGAGTACTGCTTGGCAGGAAGCTCAATGGGATCAGCAGTGTGTGTACCCTGGCAGCCAGGAGAGCAAACCTCATCCTGGGACGCATCAAACACAGCATCGCCAGCCAGCCAAGAGAGGGGATTATCCTGCTGAATTCAGCACTGGCACAGGCTCACCTTGAGCACTGTGTGCAGTTCTGGGCCCACTGTTTAAAAAGGATGTGAAGGTACTTGAACATGTCCTGAGAAGGGCACCAAAGCAGGGGAAGGGGCTGGCAGGAATGTGCTCTGGGGGGCAGCTGAGGGCAGTGGGCTTGTCTGGTCTGGAGAGGATGAGGCTGAGGGGGGACCTCACTGCTCCCTACAGCTTCCTGAGGAGGGGAAGTGGTGAGGGAGGTGCTGAGCTCTTCGTCCTCTCCCAGTGCCAGGACACATGGGGAATGGTTCAAAGTTGTGCCCATCAGGGGAAGTTCAGACTTGACATGAGGAAACACTTTACCCAGAGGGTGGCCAAAACCTGGAATAGGCTTCCTGGAGAGGTGGCTGATGCATCCCCCAGCCGTGCCTGTCAGTCCTGAAGAGGCATTTGGACAGTACCCTTAAAGCCATGCTTTAACTTTGGTCAGCCTGAAGTGGTCAGGCAGTGGGACTAGATGGTCATTGTAGGTCTCTTCCAGCTGCACTATTCTATTCAACTAGAGTTGTTGGGTTATAGAAGAGAGGACAAGGAGATAACAAGTGTTATACATTGGGTTATCAGCTTAAATGGAATTTTCCAGATAAACCTGGGGATACAAATTCAGCCCTTTCATTCAAATAATCTTGTCCTTAGAATTGACTCAGTCAGCCTTGGCTACCAAAACATCTGTTCTGGTTTCATTTTAAACACATTGGCATTTCATTAACTTTTATTGCTGGGATGTAGTCTCCTAAATCAATCTGGTCTTTTTAAAACTTTAATCAAGATTCTTCAGCTGACTTTTGGCAGATTTTAACAGATACTGCAGGCTCAGCATGTCCATACTTCCTGCATTTTGGGGCAAAAATCATTGAAGAAATGTGATGACCAGAGTATTTTAATAGATGGCACATTCATTGTTTCAAAATCAGGGTGCCAGGGCACATGTGCTACCACATAAAGCACCATCACCTGGATGATGTGAAAAATAGTGTCCAATTATTATTTCCATATAACTCTCAGATTTAACACTTCTAACGCAAGACAGATTTGCCCAATATGAGATTTTCTGGTTATTTAGCTTTTGTCACATAAATAGTGCCAAGACACACACACTACCTACACTGTACAACTAAAATTTCTCCTAGACAGCAAGGAACTGAAGATAATGATAACATTATTAGAAAAATATTTTCCATAAGTGAATCAGAGAATCACAGAATAAACTGAGTTGGATGGGACCCACAACAATCACTGAGTGCAACTCTCAGCCCTGCATAGGACCATCCCCAAGAGTCACACCATGAACCCAAGAGCATTGTCCAAATGCTTCTTGTACTCTGTCAGGCTTGGTGCTGTGACCGCTTCCCTGGGTAGCCTGTTCCAGTGCCCAACCACCACCCTCTGGGGAAGAACCTTTTTCTAATATCCAACCTAAACTGCCCTGACACAACTTCAGGCCATTCCCTTGGGTCCTGTCACTGGTCACAACAGAGAAAAGATCAGTATCTACCCTTCTTCCCCTTATGAATAAGTTGTAGACTGCTATAAGGTCTCCCCTCAGTCTCTTCTCCAGGCTGAAGAGACCAAGTGACCTCAGCCGCTCCTCATACTCAAAGCTTCCCCTCAAGGCCCTTCATGACCTTTGTTAACTCTCTTTTAGGGTGCTCTATAATGGCTTAATATTTTTCTCATATTGTGGCACCCAAACTGCACACAGGATTCGAGGTGAGGCTGCACCAGTGCAGAGCAGAGCGGGACAATCCCCTCCCTTGACTGGCTGCCGATGCTGTGCGTGATGCACCCAGGACATGGTTGGCCCTCCTGGCTGTGCGGGGCACTGCTGACTCACATTTAACTTTTTGTCAGCCAGGACCCCCAGGTCCCTTTCTGTGGTGCTGCTCTCCAGCATCTTGTTCCCCAGTCTGTCTGTCTGTACATCCACGGTTGTCCCATCCCAAGTGCAGAATCTGGCACTTTCTCTTGCTGAACTTCATATGGTTGGTGATTGCCCAGCCCTTTGATTCGCCAAGGTCTCTCTTCAGGCCCTCTCTGCTTTCAACAGAGTCAACAGCTCCTCCCAGTTTTCTATTATCTGTGAACTTCCTTAGTATCCCTTACAGTCCTGCATCCAAGTAATTTGTGAAGATGTTGAAGAGCACTGGGCTGAGGATGAAGCCATGTAGAACCCCGCTAGTGACAGCTCACCAGTCTGTCATCCCACTCACTGAAACGCTTTGATACCAACCCGTGAGCCACTTGCTCATCCACTGCATGCTGTGTTTATCCACCTGTGGGCTGGACATTTCATCCAGCAGGATCCTGTGAGAGACAATATCAAAAGCTTTACTGAAATCCAAAATGAAGGTCTATGTCTTCGAGCCACTCCATGTTTTTAATACGTATGTTGCATCAATAAATAATAGAAAATGATGTGAAAATGCTTTATAAAAACATTGATCTATAAGGACACATTCAGTAAACTGAAGGTGCACAAATCCAATAGAAGCATCAAGATAAAAACAAGTCAGTGTATTTAAAATCTCTTTAAGCCAGTGTGATATTACACACCTGTCACAATGCCATCCTATTCACACCATCAAGAATCAGACAAATCATACATTTTCATCTCCTCAATAAAATTTACTTGTTGTCATCAAGTACCCAAAACAAATAAACAAAACTCAATCATTCCCATTTGGGAACCTTTTTTTGAGTAAAGTTTTAGGAAATATAATGAAGGATTTTTTGTTGTATAGACAGAAAGGAACTCAAAGCTAACCAGACATGTAGACATGAAAGAGTACACATGCACAGCTCATGCAATAACAATACATGTGCCAGGAAGGAAGAGGCATGGGTACAGAGCTACATGGTCCTGTGACCTGCTCTGTGTCCGACCACTGGTACTACAACCTGCTCTGTGTAAGGCCACTAACATCTTGTAAATAATCAACTTTTAGACCACTGACATAAGAAATTACCACCACAGATACTATAAAGAAGCCAAAATTGCCAGATGCCTAACTGCAATACATGAAGATCAAACCAGACAAATTCTCCCCTTGTTAGCATGGTTGATCACCAAAGTGGAGGTAGAGCAGACCACCTATCAGACCCCAACAGCATCTTCGATTTGCACCCAAGGCACCCATCAGGCTCAAGGTACCTGTCCTGGGGCTGGTGCATGAGCAGTCTTTGAGAGGTACGGGGTACCTCAGGTACTCACATTAAGGTGTTCTACCTGGTATGCCCACACATTTCTGTGAGCAGGACCCCCACATTGGAAGAGACACAGCCTGAAGCAGTAAATGTGATTAAGACTTGCACCAGTGCTTTTCCAGATGGTTAATCATAACTGACAAAGACACAAGGAAACAAACAATATTTTTAGGCTTCTACTCCAACTACCAACTCAAGTCAACTCACACCATAAAATCATCAGATCTCTTCGAACTATTAAAGAGTGTGTATGTGTTTTACTTGAAAGCAGTTGCAGTCCAAGCCTGCAAGAATGGAAATGCATCATGACTTTGGTGTTGAGAAGTCTAGTACTTTATAACCTGGTGAGCTAGACAGGAGTATTTGAATGGGAAAATTAATCACTAGTCTGTGACAGCCTCAACTATAAGATTCTTAAATAATAACACAATTATGTATGACTTTTGTACATATTAATTGTTGCATTTTTTATGCCACTGGAGCTCCACAGAATTCAATGTGTGACCAAAAAGAAAGTGAGGATTTATAGGCAATGAAATATAAGAAATATGCTCATAAAATTCTTAATTCTCCAGAGCCCTATTACCAAAGTACATAGCAATACAGGATATGTGGTAGAGGGGTATAAAGGCTTTATTTGCCCTCGAAAGGGATGACTCGCAACACTTACTGACAACTATGTCTGCGAAATTCATGCTGGGAACAGCTTTATTGCAAACTGTACTAACAGCAGACACGGCTGCTATATACAGTCATAGACAAGTGCTTTTCTGCTGGGCCTAATATCTGTATCTATGATCCTGTTTTGAGACACCCAACAGCTTCACAGGAGCTATTTGTGCAGAACATTTATACAGCTATCAGCTTTCATTAATGAAGATGAACAAAACAAACAGTGGCCAATAAGGCTCTCGTCTTTGGTCAGAAACTCCTGCAAATTCTCCCCGACTTCTCCCGTTGTTAATTTCCAGGCTAAAATCGGTACCGACTTTCCAAAGCAGTACACGCTGTCAGCTGCAGAACATTTCGACCAGCCTCACGACATCCCGAGAAGCTCCCCAGAACCGCAGCAGCCGCTGAGGAAGCAGCGGGCCGCGCCAGCACCCCGGCCCCCGCGAGCTCCTGTCATCACACGCAGCGGTGCCTGTCACGCCGCGGCTGCAGCAAGGCGGATCGCCGCAGCCAGGGATGAGCCGGCGCGGGTATTAAAGGAAAGGCAATCCTCTTAGGAGGGCTGGCGGCGGGCGGTGAAGCGAGGCGAACCGAGCCCGCGCTTCCCCGCCCGCGGTGCGGTGCGGTGACACCGCCGCGGGCAGCCCCGCGCCGCCTCAAGGGCGAGGGAGCGGCGGCCGGTTCGGGCCTGCGGCAGCCGCCGGCAGCACCCGCAGCGCCGCATCCCCGCGGGGGGCTAGTGGCCGGCGGGGCGCAGGGGCAGCGCGGGCGCGGTGAAATGGGTCAGTTACGTAATAACACCGCCGGCCTCGGCCCCGGCCCGGCGCCCCCGCGGGCAAGGAGAGGGGAAGCCGCAGCAGCGGGCGCTGGACGCGAGCGGAGCCGCATCCTCTCGCGGACCCCGGGCACCGCCGCCGCACCCTTCTTTCCCCTCCGCCCCTTCCCAGAGGTTCCCCCGCCTCGGAGCGCACCTTTTCCTGAGCGCGGTTGAGGCGTTTCTGGACGTTTTTGGCGAAGATGCCAGTCTTCATGTCGGCCATGGCTGGCAGCGGGGATAGGGAGGGTGGGGAGAGAAGGCGGGCGAGGCAGAGCCCGGTGGCTACGAGCGGCAGCGGCGAGGCAAGGATGGAGGGATGGAGAGGAGGAGGAAGAGGAGGAGGAGGGCTTTAAAGACACAGCAGGGAGAGGCGTGGCCACCGCCGCCGCCTCAGGTGAGCCGCGGGCCCCCCCCCAGCTCCGACCGCCCCCGGCCCCTGGGGAGGCGGCTGTCGGGACCCCGACGGGGTAGGGCGGGTAGCGTTGTTTCCTGGAGATGGGGCAATTCTAGATAATAAAACACATCAGGAGAGATAATGGGAACGATGATTTCTAGAAGCACAGCTGATCCACTACTGGCACAAGTCCCCTTGTACGGCCGGAGAACCTTAGGCACCTACTTATTCCCCTAGAGGTTTCCACCAAGTCAGTCACTCCCAGGTCCAAGCTCCTTTAACACTTTTCACCGGTTTGGGGGCTGCGGCATCACATGCAGTAGATGGGTTCTGCGGTTAGGGGACCTGCACCCCAGCTCGGCCCGAGCATGGCTTGCTGGCACAGACATCAGCTGTTCTGGGGTTACTATGCCCGTGCTGCTGAATGTGGTGCACGTTGACTTGCCATTGTGCTGCTCTCGACATCCTCCTCCCATCCATTCTTCATTCCTGTCTCAGTGGAGCAATCAACAGCAATAAACTGGTCCCAGACTGGTTTCATGTTTTTGACATTATTTCTGAAATTACAACTTTAAGTCAAAACTGAAGGACAATCATAACAAAACCCTCTGTCCTCCTCTGACACTCAAGCGCCCCAAAATCTTCTAAATACAGGATCACACAGCACTTGTCACTCAAGGTTGGCAAAGTCATCCGTCCTAGATACCAAGCCCCAAATTCACTCCTGGCATTTATTTCTGTTGTTTGGCGAAGCGTGGAGTTCCCTGATATGGAGAGTAGGAATCCAGCTGCAAACACAACAAAGCAATACAAAGAAAAACACTGGAACTCAATGCTCTTAGTCTGAGCCTGTATCCTTCTATACAGAACTGTCTTATGTTCATAATACTTTTCATTGATTTTTCAGATTGGTACAAAACACAAATCAGAAGGTCTTCTACCTGCCAAAAGAAAATGTCTCATACATGTAGTAAGTCCAGCTGTGTTTCCTGAGACCTTGTATTTCTGACATCTGCTCAGTCCGACATGTGCCTGACACATTTTCCTGTACTATTAAGAAGTGGATTTAACATACCAACTGCAGTAGTAGCAATGTTTAGTAAGAAATTGTGACCTATATAAGAGTAGGTACTTACTTAATTCTCACGTAAACTTTATTTAAAAAGAAAAAATGATCACACAAAAAACCCCAAACCCAAAACAAATGCAGAAAACCAAAGAAAACATATCACAGCAACCAAGGAAATTATTTTGTCTAAAAGATTACAGACAGTTTCTTATAATGCTGTTAAACTGGTGAAAGATCAAAACAAAATCTCAGTGTGCATAGGGCTCCCAAATTGTTTGAAGTAATTTTTCACATCTTCAGAATTTCTCTTTCTGGCCAGTTTGGCTTCTGATTCTACCACCTTAAGAATGATTAAAAAAAATCAGGAAAAGAGATAGTCTTAACTGATTAATCATGCATTTTCTTCACCAAAGGGTAACAAAGGTAGGAAGTATCAGCAGCACAAAGTGCATTTGGTTGCCTTTGGGCTAGGAGAGGGAGGGAGGACACTCTCTTGTGCCTCTTTGATCCTTGTTTTCTGATATAGTAGTAGAACCCTCGTCACCAAGCCCAGAAACGCTTTTTCATGCCAGTGGATGAGGAGAATGAAGATGTGTCCTTAGTCAGACAGCCCACCTTTTCCTCCTCACTCGGTTGACCTGCATTGGCTTTGCCCCATTTAATGGCCTTGGACAACAGCCAAGGCTTTTTCACTGGCTTGTTTATCAATGTGTGTGTTGGTCTCCATCAACTAGATTTTGGAAAGTAATTAGCAGCAAACGATGAGGCTGTTCTCTCCATACTCTCTGTCTGTTGCATAACATTTTTTGTAATTAATACTTCAGAGAAAATTTCTCCATTAAGATGTGTTTCAAAGCAAGTTTTCCACTGTGTATTGCTCATGCTTTAGTTTGAAATAGATGATATTTAAAAATTAATAATCCTTTACTACAGTTTACCCTATTTTCTCCCTATTTTGTTGTTATTGTTTATTTGGTGTTATTTTAAAATTAGATTTCACTTCAGTTTCCCTCCTGAATAGCAGTCATTCGTAGAAAAATGCTCCTAAGGGAGTGGTGATTTTCCAACGTAAAATCTCTAAAGGGAAGGGAGAAAGTTAAGTATTAGTACAACGTTACAGTGTGGATACTGCAACACAATGTATCAAACAATGAGGCCTGTGGAAAAGAAATATATGGACTGATTCTTGATAGATGTTTCAGAGAGATGTTTATTTCCACAGCCACATGGCTGGAGCTCTGCCGAGGAACTGAGGCAATCATGGGACCCGAGGGTCCTTGTGCGCGCAGGGGAACACAAAACAACCAATGGGGAACGAGGCTGACCAGGGGCTAGGGAAACTACGTCTCCCCCCCCAGGGCCCCTCTCCCAGGACTACATGGCAGGCGGAGTGCCCCAACAGTACAACTATTATGTCACCACTTTTTTCAGCTTTTGATCCCAGTTCACCCAAAATGCTAGTCAGAAAAAGAAGAAATCTGGATAATTTCTGGCTCATTGACAACATGGTTTCTCATCACACATTTCTGCTATTCTAATCACTCTTTATTTGTGTAAAGCAGTAAAATTTAAAGATACTGGTCCATAGGAGTCAATTTTACAATATTGATAATAGAAAAAGTTGGCAGGTACCTTGCAGCTGTCTCCATTGCAATAATAATTGAAATACAGGTATCAACGGCTGCAGCGTAACAAGTGACTTGCACCTCTATAAATCGCAGTATATGGACACTCACAATTCACACTACAGACACGGCAGATAAAAGACAAGCCTGTTAGAAGTGCATCACTTTAATATTCAGTGCAGTGGAAAATTGGAGCGGAAAATGAAACTGCAGGACAGCCTGGGAGTTGAAATCGCACTGTAGTGGGAATTTGGGGAGGCAGAATGTATGGACAAAAATACAATGCAAGTTGGGTCTAATAGAATATCAAACATGGGAAAGCAATATGAGAAAATGAAAGGTTTCAGGTGTACAGGACCTGAATTTTAAATCTTCTTTTACATGTGACAACTTGGTACTATACTTGTGGTTTAGGTCAGCATGTAATGGGCAGCAAAAGACCGTCTAAATTATCTGGGCAGTTTCTGTAGGTCTTGCTGACTTTTGGATGTGAGTCAGAGAGGGGAGAGCTTTCTGTCTCACATAAAAAAAGAAAGTAAGGAACACAGTGGAAAACATGAATCAAAAGAAAAATGTTTTCATAAAATAAATGTAGTTCTAAATGCTGTCAAAATCTAGGAAAAGTTTAATAAACATCTGAAATTAAACCCCACACATGTTCTATATTTTAATATTTAAAGCCTTATTTTTAATTAAAGTTCTTCTTATAAAAACAAATATAGTTGGTTTGGTTTTTTTTTTTTACATTTTCCCTCACTGCCATACCTTCAGATCAACACCTCTCATCCAATAAAGTGCTAATGTATGTTGGACTGGTACTTACATTCTGGCACAGAACATCAGTTCCATCACTGGGAAACATTTTATCTGAAAGGTGCTCTTTGATTTCAGCTTCAGTATTTGAATCTATCTGGCTTCACAGAGCTACATACAGGTAGGTGGTGTTCAGCAATGGCCTCACTTTGTTACTGTGGCAGTCTGTCCTGCTGACTTCACTCAGCAAATTTCTGACACCCCAAGCTCTGAAATGACATAAAATGAGCTTTACATGGGAAAGTATCACTAATGAAGGGCTGCAGAGCTCGCTCACAGAACAAGCACCAGTGATGTTTCCATAGGAAATTCACTCCTGGATACCACCCACAGGACATGGATGTCTATGCTGGACTTCTGGGGGCGCGGGTTATGTTCCTTCCATCCTCCAAGTCCTCTTCCCTGAAAAAACAGGAATTAGAGAAATTAACTTCAAATAGAGAAAAAAAATTCTCTCTCTAGAGAGAGAATTCCTGGAATTAGTGCTGCCTTTGGGTGAATCTTTTCAGGTTTGAGGCAGTGCAAGTAGATAAGAAGACATGACAAGAGATCCAAAATCCTTTAGGATTGGCAGGTGAGGGTAGGAGGAGTGAATAATTATATATCACTTAGTTAATACCAGGCTTTTCTACTTTTTACGCAGTTGATGTGATGTGCCAATAAAATACAAACTTAAGGAAAAGACTAGGTGATAAGAAGGACAAGATTTCTTGAGATCCAAGAATGAATTTCAGCATGGCCAGAGCTGCAGGGATCCACAGCTCCCTCCCTCCCTCAGTGAGGATAACTGGCAATTTGGACCTGTTGCAAAGGTGCCTGTACAAAGAAATTGGCTTTATGTTCATCATTTAGATGGCAACAATATCCTGATAGGCTGTGTATACAGTACTGATTCCAGCATTAGGAATGAATGCTGATGAGGATACTTGTGCTCTGGTTGGCCTCCTCCTGATGCTCTTTGTAATTAAAAGCACAGTGAGCTGTATAGAAGATGAATTTTTGAGAATTCTATTGACAACATATGAGCTGTCCCACCTAGATAGGAAAGCCACCCACTACCCTTAGCCAAAATTCAGGCTCCCTTAATCTATCTGAGGTCAGCATCAAAAGATCATTGAAAATTGCTTTTGAAAAATCTGAACTTAAGTGTGCTTGGCACGTTTAATCTTCTCAGTCAGAAGGACACAGGCCAGAACCAGAAATATCTTCCTTTTTAACCGTCAGGTTAAAAGGACAGAAAGTCTTTCTGTAGAACATCCTTTGGATCTTTCCTGAAAGAGAAGTCAGTCTCAGTTAAAAAGCTTATTTGTCCACATGCAATTTTCTATACCCCTCCTCTTCTCTTTCCCATGCATTATATTTACAAAATTCCTGGTATTTACAGTATTACCTAGAAATGCACACCTTTTGGTTTGCATAACAACAAAAATTAATATTGTGACAACTGATCTCTCTTTTTTCATTTTTCTTTAAAGCCATTCCAGCACAATCTTGCTGTCTCTTTGGGGAATGCCTCACCAGAGGTGAGTTTCTCTCTCAGGTTAGGCACTTGTGAAGGGGATTTGGCATGCATGGCATCAATTTGATTTCCTAAATTACTCTTTGCTCATGAATTGGCTGCTAATGGCATTATGCACACATCACATAGCAGCATCTAGCCTCTCTGCTTTTATTCCTAGTGTAAATGCACATTTACACAGTGCCATTGCTTCCACCTCCTATATGGGCTAGAAGGAGGGATGTAGCAAAAAGATGTGCAGTCCTAATTCTGAAACGTTTAAAATTTGGAGAAAAGTGACTAGCTGTATCTATTCTGTGTGTGCCCCTAATTTAGAAAGGCCATGAAATGCAAGATAATATATACATGCAAAATAATAAATACATTTATGTCATTATGAAGGTCATACAATTTTTTTTCTTCAAGAAGATAGATGCATGTAAAACATTGTGAGTTGGTTGTGCTGGTTTAGTATCTGACATGTCATTTTCTATATCAGGAAATTTTTCCTCCTAGTCACTTGAAGCTAGACTATGGAGGTTGGAGGCCTCCTCTCCTGCAGCAGTTCTTCTTGCCTTGACCCTCACTGCTTTCAAGGAAGCAATAACAATTTAGAGCAACCGGGGATCTTCTTGCAGGGACGCAGAAGATGTTCTGCAAAAGCAGCACTGCCCAGCTCTCGCTACTAGTCCTAGATGCATCAGGCATATCCCAAAAAGTCATGGTCTGCAGGGAATAATGTGACTTCTGGCCACAGGAGAGGCATGTGCATCATGAATACCATATACCATAGCAGAGAGTTAATCCAAACTTCAGAAAGGCACCCCTGGAGTGCCTATCTGGAGACTCTGTCAAGTTGTAGGTTCTGCTGCTTTAAACCATGTAGGCAAAAGTCAGGTTTTAAGCCTATGGACTCTCCAAAGACAACCTCAGCTTTTGATTATCAAAGATCCTTATTCAAATATCTCCACCATGCTTTCTCAGTACATGATTTGTTCTTCATTGAGCTAGATTTGTCCTGACTTCTTGTTATGGTATCCCACAGTGGTAGGGAGGAGAGGAGAGATCCAACAGGCAGGAATTGTGCAGCAAGATTGATCTATTTAATTATTTTACAAACTCTTTTATAGACTTTTTTCTTCATAGTCTAATTGGTTAAAGGATCAGCCACCCCCTGGGATGACTGGCTAAAATCTTAAAACATCCATTGTCAAAATATTTTTCTACTGTACCATAAACAAAGCTCTGCAAGGTCACAGGTGTTCATAGTTCATAGAACTCTGCTAATATCTTAGTGAGAGAGAAATTATCTCACGGGACTAGAAAGAAGCGAGAAGAATTCTTGCTAGCAGCAATATTGTATCCACACAAGTGTTTTTAAAATCCCCCCCCTTTAGATAGGAACTAAACTTAGTTTATGAAAATGTGTCTCGAAGAGCTGGTTTCAGCCTTGGCTCTCAAGAAGAACCAAGAGAGGACAGAGGCTTTGGATCCCCAGCTTGGAGCCTGTGGAATGTGTTTTGCCTATCAGGTTAGGGAAAAGTACTGGGGCTAGCTACGAATACAGTAATAGGCTACAGAGATACAAATACATGTGCAAAGAATATAGAGAATATATAAAAACAAAAAAGGCAGAAATCAATTTGGCATCCGCTTGATACACATAGGAAGTCAAGATGACCTCATAAGTGATGGTTTGTGATTTGGATTAAAATAAATGCATGAAAAGTGTACAGGGTCCACCCAGTACATAAGCCTAAGGTCCTCTTCATGTGGTTTTCTCAAATATATAACTCTTTGCAACCTTGTTTATGTGCTAGTCTTCTGTCCATCATATGACTGAACTGTAAAACTAAAATCAGGAAACAACTAAAACCAATAATAATTAAAAAAGAAACAGTGACTAAAAAGGCAGGTAAAAATACGTAACGCAGAACATTACTGTGGTGAAAGCAAATCTCCATCTTGCACTCTGACTTACGAGCAACCATACCAGAGTGAGGTGGTAGAAATCTGTATTTTGGAGTGATTTCTTAATACTGAAAAACAGAGAACAGCTAGGCTGGCATCAGAGAGCAGCATAGTGTTGTCGCAGGTTGGGTTTGTAACCGGGCGGAAACACCAATTTAGTGTAGTGGTTTGTTCTAAAATACTCATTACTGTTTATCTTCTCTGAGATAAGAATTAGGAGAAATGCAAAGCAGGCACCAAATTTGAAAGAATATAAAGAAGTTTATTAACAGACCTAAAAGAAGAGGGAAAAAAAAAATTATATCACCTTCAGAACTCTCCTCCTCCCCCCACCTTCCTCCCTTCTCCCACTGACAATGTAAAAAAAGACAACCCTTAAGATGTTCAGTCTGTTTACCACTTCCATAATAACCTTGTTCAGTCCATTTAGAAAGAGAAGTCTCTTCTTGCTCGTGCTATGAACACATTATCACAACGAGACAGCCGCCCACTTCCAAATACGGTTCAGTCCGTTTAGGAAGAGGAGTCTCTCTGTTCGCGATGTGAGTCCTTTCCCCCGACTTGCAGCTTTTCCCACAACTGCTTTCAAGGGTCCACTCTTGAAGTTTTTGGGGTACAATTTTAAGGTTGAGCCATTCAGAAACAAAAAAACAGAGGCCCTTCTCCTTCCCTGGGAGCAAAGGGTCTTCCTCATCTTCATCGTTAGGACTATCTCTGGGAGCATCTCTAGGAACTGAGATTTTCTCCTTTCCCATTTGGAGCAAAAGTCCTCATCTGGTCCATCTCTAAGGGCTGAGGTTTTCTCCTTTCCCATTTGGAGCAAAAGTCCTCATCTGGTTCATCTCTCCCTGTCCAAACTTCTCATGAAATTACAGCAGCGTCAGCATCTGCCTATTGCTTATGAGTTGAACACTCCACCCCCCATATCTTCATGAAATTACAACGGGATACTCTGTTGATATCACAGCTTCACAACAGAATTTCAGCTTTAAGCATCTCCTCTCTCTCTTCCCTCAGGTTTTCAGCTCTTCACAGAAATAAAAGGGTTAATCTCACCTCTGCCTTGCAGCTTTGCAGCTGGAATGTTGAATTTTTCTTATCGCAGTGGAGAGGGGGGAGAGCCAAGCTGCTCCGGCTGCCCAAGGCAAGGCAGTGAGGGGGGTTCCACGGCTGGAACAGGCCCATGGCTCCAGGCTGGCTGTGGCCCGGCCCGGCCTGGCCCAAGCAGGGCCTGGCCGGGCCTGCTGGCTCCCGCACGGGGCCTGCAGCCACCTGTCCCAGCGCCGGAAACGGGAGAGAGCTTGGGGGGGAGTTTGTCTATTCTTAAGTGTGTATCACAGAGGCGGTCACAACTTTAAGTGGCTTAAAGAATTGTCCATATTCAAACTGGCCAGCTGATAGGTTCTGTCAGGTCCCAGAGGAAACTGTAAGCACCCCTTAGCAAGGACATCCCTTCCGGGACTATGCTTGCTAACCTATGACAAGTGTGAGTGGAGCAAAGCAAGTAGAGCTGGGGATTCAATATCTGTCCTACAGGTGCTTTACCTGTCTTGCTTTAGAATCAGTCTAGTTTGGTCCTTTGGGCTGTGTACCAGCAGGCAACTGGAGCAAAAAAAGATCAACTCTGGAAACACATTTTTTGGTTTTGTTGCATAAAAAAGGAATCCAGTTTGTGTGTTGTGACTGGTCAGAGGCATGAACTGAAGCACTGTGAATGGGCGTGATTGAAGAATGGCCTAAGCCACAAAACCAACACAGATGAGTGACAGTCTGTGGTTGTGTTCTCCACCTATAAGGACAAGATAACAAAACTCAGCCAGAACTGTCTGGAAACTTGGTTTGGTAGATTTGTAATGTTTTTTAGGAAAAAAAATGTAAGGTTAGATTCATACTCTATACAGTAACACAGTTCATTTGGTTTTTATAGATGGTATCTCTCAGATGTATTCAGTCTTACGTCTGCAATTTGTTGTTTTTCTGGAATCCATTTGGATGAACTGTGTAAAGCAAGGATTATGAAAGCAGAACCACAATATTCACTGCGGTAATTTTGATTATGTTCAAGCTATCATTCTTCTTTTCAATACAACTAATTTAACTATGAAAAGCAACAGAAAAAAAATTATAGTCTCTTAATAAAATATATTTTATTGCTTTTCTCGGTTATGTATTTTAAGAAGCAAAAGGGTGGTGCGTAACCAGCTATAGCACCTCCTCTTAATGTTGTGTTAATCTGTTTATAAGATTGCCTGTTTGTGTCTGCAATACACTTACACCTCAAGATGCCGGTGAGTATTCTGCCAGAGTGCAGAAATAGCCCTGATTTGCAAACTAAATCAGTTTCACTTGAATATTTTCGAGAGCACCTTTGAGATAAAAAAATAAAAATAAAAATGTGTAAAAATATTCTGGTGACGCATCTTTCATATGGTATGTTTTTATTCACACATAAATGCATTTTTCATTTAGTTACCTTTCAGCTTCACAATTAAAGTAGAAATGGGTGGAAAAAAGCATAGTACAGGCACTGTCATTGTTTCCAGGGTTTTAGTTTTATTTTATATTTCTCAATGCTCAGTAAAATTCAGGCAGAAACCAAATGTTCAGATCTGGAGATCCTCCCTCAAATGATACTTCTATCTTCTGTAGTTTTAGCTATTAGCATTAATGAATATATAACATGCTCTTTTCAGGGCAAAGGTTTGTTCCAAAGTGAACTTGTTTTCTCCAGTTTATCCTGTCATTAGCATCCTCTCCTCTGTTACCTGCTGACCAGTGCTACAATGCACTAAGTATATTCACATCAGTAGTTCTTATCAGCACATACCTTGTGTTCTTATCTGCACAATACTCAAAAAAATCACTGGATTATTGACAAGGTAGTTCCAAGAGTCTCTCTGCCATTAGTAAACCTCAGATCAAATTCACACATTTTTTGATAGCTAATAAAATCTTTCTGATCATTCAACTTTTCAATTTATCCATAGGCAGATGAATTACCAAAGACTGGTAAGAAGATTTTCCTAATGAAGTTAATTATGCACTTTAGAAGGATCTCTGTAGGTGTAGGAAAAATAACACTGGTGATCAGCTTGCTGCCTTTTGTTGTCTTGTCTATTCTGAAACTGTACCAGCTCTCGGTCAGCTGCCTTTCCTTTTTCTGTGGTAAGTCATGCACAGCATCTCTCATGGTTAATCATGGCTGTTCCTAGTATGTTCGTCTCAATTCTGATGTTCCAGTATAGTCATAATCTGACTTATTTATAGTCATGACCTGATATATACAGTATATTACAGTAATATATTGGGCCTGCTTCTATGACTACTTTACAAGGGATGCACAAGTTATCTGGAATTTATAAATGCTGTGGTGTGACACATGTGATGGATCACCAATGTAAAATCATGGCATCAAAACTATGTTGGAGATCTTTGGACAGTGAAAAATATTTTAAAAATTTAAAACTTCTGAACTGGTGGTCTTGTACAAAATTCGTGTGGTTTCATGTTGACATCAGCTTTACTTCTACTTCCATTACAGTTCACCTGCTGCATCTCTTTAAATATTCATTGTGGCCATCTGCCTGAACTGTGCTAACTGAGCTAGATACCAGAGCCTCATATGACGTACATCCCAACCTCTCCACTTTCTTCCCTTTCATCCTCTAGTGTCTCAGGCACTAAGCAGCATCTACCTGCCTTTTACTTTGAATTGGTGACTTTTCTTGGTGATGACTTTGACTCACCATTTAAAAATGTTAGCTTTAAAGTTCACAGCACACGGGCCATGGGCAATTGCTGTCATTAGCTTTAGGAGCAATCCTCCCATCTTTTTGTCTAAATAGAGCCTAATTTCTCTTCAGAGGACTGCACGGAGGGGAGATGAGACCCACCCATTTCATGTAAAGGCTTACAAAAGGAATTTCTTTTTCTTAACAATCTTAAACCCTGGCCTTGTGCTTTAATTTTGTTCCCTCCAGGATGTGATACAATTAGAGGGATTAGGTTTGTACTTCTTCCATTTCAAAAGGAGTGTGTTTCACTTTTACTTAGTGACACTGGTTCACTGAAAAAAAAATGTCTTTAAACTCACATTAAAGACAAATTAGAAGTACCAGCTGCAGAGAAACTTCAGAGCAAAAGTGTTCATCATATTTGCATACGCAACTGCATTAAGGTTGGGTAGTACCAAAGCCTATGTTAAAAGTAAAGTGGGTTTGTGTTGCACAGAGCCAAAAAACATGCATCCTCTGCCTCAGAGAATGAGATCCTAAACCAAAGCATATTCAAGACAAACAGTTTTCATTTACTTTGATAGCAACCGGGACAGGCCTTGAAGCCCCAGAACTTCAAAGAAGCTTTGTAGTTCTCTATGACTGTAATAAAAAATCCATGAAAAATGTAAGCAATTCCACCAGGTCCTGCCACCAAGGGCTGCTTCTTGATCGTGTCAGATTACAAAAGAGACCGACATTAACAGGACATTGATTTGGTTTTGGGAATCAGGCAGCAGGTTTGACACTCTTAACACTCATTCATGTGATCCTTTAATTTTCACTCCCTGTGAAAGCTTTTGGGAAAGTTATTTTCCTCTCCTTTTAATTTTTTCTAAAACAATTTTCATACTGTACCAAAGCTAAATGTGTATCTTAGTTAGAAAAATGATAATCAATATAGAAAGCAGATCCTGTTCAATTGCATCATGATATGCTTCAATTAGAGCATAGACAAGTTCTCCCTCTCTCTTGCTGAGTGCTGTTAACCTTCTCCAAACTATTTACGTAGGGGAGTTTTTCAAAGTAATGAATGTTGCAAAAGATGATGTCAGCAGAGAGGTTTTGTTAGTTTGTGCTAAATGATAAATGACCCCATCTTACTGCCCTTCTGGTATCTGCAGGCTATATTTAGAGCCCTGGAATTTGCAGCACTTTTAGATCAAGGTTTGAGTTATATCTCAAAGCATGTGGAAATGTGTCATGTAAATTCTACATGTTGAGCAATATATTGATGAGTCATATAATATAAAACATGACTTAAAATATCTTTTCAAATCTACACTACACCACTCTGATTCACTCTGCTTCTGCTCATCTTTTTCATGTTCCATTGCTCCCTGAAAACTCCTGCATCTCCATATGTTGCCATCACCTTTCATTAGGCCCAGATGTAAATAAAACCTCAGCAGCTCAGTCCTGCAAAGCCTACACTGCATTGCAAAGTTGGGTCTAGAGGGACTGAGACAGTTTCTGAAGTTTCCTGTGCTCTGATGAGTAGAAAAGGGAGAAAAGGCCCACTAACTATGCAGCCCAGACTCCGTCACTTTGTTCAGGCAGCTTTTACCATAAGCAGATGGAAACTAATAGCAGGGTTTACACAGAATATCCCACACACAGAGGACATTGCAAAAGAGTTCACTATTGTCTAATTGCTAAGACTGGGGAGTTGCAGAGCCACCACCCCAGTAAGGCACTGGATGAATCTTGGCAGGCCAAGGACAGGCCTCCATTCCACCTTGTGAGGGGCTGAACCTTCTCTTTACTTCGGAGTCCTTGTTTTTGCCTTCTATTTTAATATCTTTTCAGGTCACAGTTTTTCCAGTGAAATCTCCTCAATTTGCTGTTTACCCTAGTCTCAACAAAGTTGTTTTTGCCTGCTGTTTTCTTTTCCATACTTTGCCTATCTCTAGCGAATGTGCTTTCTCACAATGTCTCTTCACATCTCAAGAGCCTGAGCCCAGATTGTGTAGCTGGACTTTATCATATTCAGCCTTCAGGTCATGCAAGACCAGCTTGGGGATGTAGATTGAAAACAGGCTCCTCAGAGAAACTCTGACTGCGGACACACTTCTGCCAGTTGCTAAGAAATTCTGAAGATAGGGATGTTTTTCTCATGACAACATGGGTGTAGGTAGGCGTCTTTGTGAAACCAGGACTCAGCACCTGATGCCTTAGATCATGATTTTTCTTCTCTGGGTGGGAAGAGCAGGAGGTGAGATTGTTACCACCCACTTGTCTAGTAATAGTCTAGCATTTGGAGCATCTACCCTGCAAAGGGCAGTATGAGGTCTGTGACTTGCTTAAAGCCTTGTCTCTCAAATCCCTTGAGAGTGCTGTAAGCAGCAGTCTGGAAGGCAGTTATTCCGCATTCTGTGGCGGCAGCCATTCTTGGATTTTTGTTAGCTGCCTGCCCACATAGGGCTGCCCTGACAGAGCTCAGGAACAGCTTTGAAGCAGCCATGCCCCAGCATGGCTCTCTACAGGGCTATGGTGGAGACTATGAGGAAGTCTCCTGGCATTAGGTAGACCTTACTTCCCCACAGTCCAAGTGAAATCCTGCATATACACCAAAAATATGCAATCAGGCTGGAATTTCTTGAGTTTTACAGTTTCAGTTTTACATACTCAGAAATCTGAGTATGTTTGCCTTCCAAGTCTATTTGACAAGGGGTGGAGGGATCATTTTGGGGGAAACTCAATATGAATGGTTAATAGCTTTAGTCCTCATGAAGCAAATTGGTATCCCTAACCTCCCCATGAATTCTTAAGATACTCTTAAAATATTTCCTCCAAGTTTTTCATCCTATTTCTGCCCCAGGGGTTAAACTGAAGGGACTGAAGTGCCTGGCTGTGCTATGGATCTCTTCCCATGAGCACCTCAACATGGGTCTCATGGCAGGTTAAGGCACAGACCTTGACTTCTACCTGCAGCTCCAGACATCTCAGCTCAGTTCCCTCTGCTACCAGCAAGGTGGAGTAACACAAAGTCAACTTTACGCAAAGTCTGAGGCGATGTAATGAGAAAAAAAGACTTCCCAAGAAGACTCTCCTTTTCCTTTCCAAAACTACCCTTAACTTTTAATCTTGTTTTTGGGTTTTAGAAGCATTTTAGCAGATACTGGCTAACAGGAAGAAGGGGTTTTTTTGGCAGACATGTAGAGAAAGATCAGGAGAAACTTGTTTCTCCCTTGACATACAGAACATGTACAGGCTTCAAAGACTTTTTCATGGGTAGATAAGAACTATACTGCAACAATTAGCTTTGTGTGTATTGCTGCTCTGAGCCATGCCTCTGCACCATTTCTCAGCAGTCCTTTTGTTCTCCTTGTTAAGGTGCGTGTCAACACCTGGTGCACGTCAGCTCTGACGTACCGACACTACTGACACCTGCACTCAGTCTACTAACACTGCTTAATTTATTTATTGCTCATCTACTGTTCCACTAACCTTGATCAAAAATTCGTCCCTTGACATTGAAAGGGACAAGACTAGATCTTTTGCTTCAAAAGAAAAATAGGATAGTACTTGAAAATACTGGGTTTGAACAAAACTACACTGAGGTGAAGAGAAATCTGGGCACAGTGAAAAATATTCCACCAGGTTCTGCTCATGTATTTTCTGCAAATCCTTACCCCATCTACAGAAAATCCTCATTCTAGAACAGCACCAAGAAGAGCTGCCTGAACCTTCAGTCTGCTCTCTAACCCCATTCATCATTTTCCTTGGCATAACAGATGTTATTTTAGTTTCCCTGTTTTACAGGTGTTCAGGGACTACAGAGTAGTATATGAAGTCCATGACCTCCCTCTACACAGCAATGCATTCGTTATTGATTATACAAGATGCCTTCATCTACAGGCACTTGCAGTTTTAAAACATTTAATCTATATGTCGGAGTTATTAATTCATTGGTAATTCAGATTTACTAAAGGTTTTCTTTCTGAAAGCACATTTTTGAGACCTACAGTCAGGAGATATCATTATTATGTAGTTAGCTCTCTCATCTTCTGCATGTCATTTCTGAGATACAACAGGGAGAAGAGTAGCAATGTGTGAACATTTCTCAATACTGTTTTGAAGAGGGGAAAAGGAAGAGAGAAGGTGTTGAAATTTAATTTTCATTTTTACCAAGGCTGCCCCTGATAAAAGCTGCAAGAAGATGCAATGCCTCTAAAATAAGACTAGCATAACATTATTAGCTAAAGATTTATTTTCCCCACAGTGTAAGAAAAATCAGTCTCGCATGCCAAGGACTAGGAAGAGTTTGGTTCCTATAGTGACTGTTATAGCAACTGTTAGCATCCAAAGTGTCTTTTCATCTAATGATAGAAATAGCTCAAATTTCCTTCCAGAGACAGTTGCTGGATGAGTGGAGTATTTATTGTCATGCATACATCTACAATAAGGTGAAACAGATCAGAAATGGAGACTGGGGAAAGACAAAAGAAAGTTCGGCTGTGATCTGGATGCAAAGGCTATTTTGCCTCCACTCCCTGCTGTTTGTTTGTAGCTCTTTTAAATGCTGGAGATACCTTTCTGGGGAAAAAGAATAAAACAAAATAAAAAAAATTTAAAAAAACAGAACAAGACAGACGTAGAACACAACTTTTCATATATGCTGAAAAATACACTAGCCAGATCTAAAAAGGAATCTCTTAGGCAAGTCACAACAATTACAGGTAAGACTATTTTAACTAACTTCAGGGACTGCTTCTTACAACATCAGTCTAGGACACCACTGGAATGAATAATAATATAGCTGGAGCCATTGTAAATGAAAGATTATCTTTATGTAAAGACAAATGTATGTTGCAACTTTTCAGTTTGCTGCTCTTCCTAATATTGATAAGGGAAGTGCTGGCATTCCCAAAGTCCTGATGCAGAGCACAGGCATCAAATTCAGTTTGGGATTCCTTGGAAAAATTTATGGATTATGGTAAGACAAGTTGTGGATACAATATTGCTGCTAGCAAGAATTCTTCTCGCTTCTTTCCAGTCCCGTGAGATACTTTTCTCTCTCATGGAAGACATTAGCAGAGTTCTATAAACTATGAACACTTGCGACCTTGCAGAGCTTTGTTTATGGTACAGTAGGAAAAATATTTTGACAATGGATGTTTTAGGATTTTAGCCAATCACCCCAAGGGGTGGCTGATCCTTTAACCAATTAGACTATGAAGAAAAAAGTTATAAAAAAGTTTGTAAAATAATTAAATAGATCAATCTTGCTGCACAATTCCTGCCTGCTGGATCTCTCTTCTCCTCCCTACCACTGCGGGATACCGTAATATTTGGTGAACCCTGACATGTCCTGCACGCTGCGAGCCAAGCCGCATTTCTCTAGAGGTACGCTGTTTCTTTCCCCCCCCTCCCGGACTGGGATGTCCGACGGGACGGGAAAAATGGCAACCAGCGGCTTAGAAATCGACTCTGTGTTATCAGCCTGGAGGGGTGTTCTCAGTTCAAAGGACACCTCTGTTTCTGAGAACTCACTCCGTGAGGTATTAGACTGGGCTATCAGGCATGGATTCTTACCGAACTCAGAGACTGCCCTGGAGTTTGGGTGGTGGCACGAGCTCAGGTCTGCTCTATTTCACGAATTCCCATCTAGGGATTCGTCAGTGCCGAAATTACTGCGCGCTTGGCAGGGTTTGTTCAAGCTGCTGATAGAGTTTACATGTCACAGCAGAGCTGGCTCGTCCGTTTCAGAGGCATGTGATGGAGAGATATCGGAAACCCCCCCCCCCCCGGCTCCACAGGCAGGGGATGCTGCGGAGCCTGCACCAGGTCATGATCCGCGTTTTAGTGGGCTCGCGTCCTGGACCCCTATGGCGGCTCCTAGCCTGTCTACGCAGGCACCTGCTGCACCGAGAATGCCCGGATGCAGCTCGTCACCCCCCACAGCGACAAACTGTTCCACACAAAAGCAGAACCAAGCAGTCGACCTTTTAATACAGCATCTGCCTTTGTTGCCAGAGCTCCCGAACATATCACGGCAGCTGGCGGAGCTGCTCAGCTCGCAAAAGCAGCTGTTGCAGCTGCCGGAGACACTCTGCCGTGCAGGGCACGCCGGGCCCACGCTACCCGCGAGAGACGCTCCCAACCCAGAGCCAGCGGAGGTGGCGGCGGTCGTGGTGTCAGCGACCGGCACCGCGCCAGCGTCCCAGCCGCCAGTGGAGCTGAGACCGGCGAAAGAAGCGGCGGTCGCGGAGGCCGTGCCCCGGCCGCCGGTGGCTCTGGGTGCTACCGTGGCACAGGAGACAGCGGTGGCTCCGGGCGCTGTCGCAGCACCGGAGACGGCCGCAGCAGCCCCAGCGCCGGATCAGTCGAAACCGCCTGAGATTGCATCCTCAACAGCGGCTGAGGTTCAAACCCCTGCACAGCCAGCTGCAGCCACTGCTGTCAGTTTATCTTCTGGTCGGTCGATTCTTCCCCGCCCACCTCTGTTCGTTCACAGCTCCTCAAAGCTGCTCATACCCGACGATTCATTCTCAGGCAGCGAGGCAGAGGAGGCTTTGGCCCCGGGGCGTAAAGCCGCTGCAGCCGGGCAGCGAAAGAAAAGGCTGCTCCAGTCTCGCCCCTGGACCTTCCTGGACTGCACTGTGACAGTGTGTCCAAGACACGACAACTGTTTCTGGGAGGCACTTAAGATGCGGGCTCTGGAGGAAGGCGATTGGGATTTATTGGAAACACTGGGGATGCCAAGCAGAGTTGAGGATTCTGAGAGTAATCAGGAAGCTGTTACACTGCATCCACAGGCTGTGCCAGTGGTTCAGGATGGCAGTGACTCCCTCAAAGGGGAGATTCAAGTTTTCCCACTGTATAAGGCTCTCCCAAATTCAGGCCAGCATGATAAGCATGAGGTAATGGCTTGGAAGGTTGCACAGGATCTGCAATTCAAAGTTGCACAATATGGGCTCAGTTCTGCTGAGGTTATGCAAATAATAAGGGAGATAAATACAGATTTGCTTGCTCCATTTGGTATCAGGCACTTAGGTCAAATCCTATTTCAACCTGTACAATGTGCACCTTTTGAGAATACCTGGAGAAAGCTGGCCAACAAGACTGCATTAGGGAATATGCAGCTCCCTGCTGAGGACCCTAGACGTCCAGTGGGGATGGATGCTCTTATGGGACTGGTCCCTTCTCTGATCCCAGTCTCCGGGGTACCTTTCCCCCTAGCGTCCTGCAGCAAGCTCAACAGGTCGGCATGGCGGCCCTGTTGAAAACAATAGAGCTGTCTGCTCCTAGAAAGCGATATACTGAAATAATTCAAGGGAGATCACAGTCATACCTCTCTTTTGTGCAGAAGGTCACTGCTTCTCTCGAGAAGCAGGTTGACGATAACAGGTTAAGACAGATCTTGTTAAAGTAGTTAGCGAGAGATAACGCAAACGAGGAGTGCAGAAAAATCATAGATGCCTTACCAGGGGACCCTAAAATCACAGACATGTTTGAGGCCTGCTCTAAGGTGGGATCTGGGAACCAGAAAAGGTCTGCTTTGGCTGCGTTCCTGCAGCCTGTTCACGCATCTTCTGGTCATGAACCAAAGCAATCCAAACATGCGAAAAAACGGAAACGGCCTAAGCCAAGCCAAAAAGAGAACACAGGAATCCCCCAGTGCAAGAGGTGTGGCAGGCCAGGGCATTGCTCGGACTGTTGTAGATCCCAGACTCATGCCGATGGTCGGCCTTTGTCGGGAAACTTCCGCCAGGGTGCAAGGAGGGGTAATTGCTCTCCGATGCAGTCGCTCCCCCAGAGAGTGGCACAGGTACAGGCACAGGCCTACCCAGCCACCCTAGAGACAGCACCCAGGGATCAGACGGCACCCAGGGATCAGACGGTTTTGATGTCCACACCACAGCCGCAGTCATCTTAGACTCTAGCGGTATTTATAAGGTTCCCTTGGATGCATATGGACCCCTAGCCCAGGGACCCAGTGCGATGCTGGTGGGAAAACCTGATGTTGCCCATCAAGGAATCTTAGTGCACTCAGGAGTTATTGATGCTGACTTTACAGGTCAGATTCATGCTATGGTCTCCACGCAAAAACCCCGTCACTATTCCTGAAAAGACCTGCCTTGCTAAATTAGTGCCTTTTAAGTCTTGTGTCCCCAGGATAGAACAACAAACTCACAGAGATAGCGGCAGTGGATCTACAGGACTTCCGCAGGCCTTCTGGACTGCAGACATCTCTGACCAAAGGCCACAGATGACATGTACCCTGATCCTGCCGAACGCCCCTTCACCCCGGACTCAGCTTCGAGGTTTGATTGATACGGGTGCTGATGTAACTATCATCTCCTTCTCTGCATGGCTTCCCTCATGGCCTTTAGCCCCTGTGGGATCGGCCATCGCAGGATTAGGAGGAACCACACAGAGCTATTTAAGCGAACAGCCTGTGATGGTGAGGGACCCAGAGGGGCACACAGCTACAATTAGGCCTTATGTTACTACCACTTCCCTTAACCTTTGGGGACAGGACGTGTTGGCAGCTTGGGGGGTACAGATTGGGACAAATTTTTGATAGGGGTCACTGTGCGTGAGGGCGCACAGTATCGTACACTGCCTTTGCGGTGGCTGACTAACACACCAATCTTTGAGCCACAGTGGCCCCTACCAAAGGAGAAGTTAGGCGCCCTTCATCATCTGGTTCAGGAACAGCTACAACAGGGGCACCTTGAACCTTCTACTAGCCCCTGGAACACTCCTGTTTTCGTAATTAAGAAGAAATCAGGGAAATGGAGACTGTTACAGGATCTCTGGAAAGTTAATGCAGTAATGGAAGGTATGGGGGCATTGCAGCCTGGCATGCCCTCTCCCACCATGATTCCAACGAGGTAGGACATCCTGATCATTGATTTGAAGGATTGCTTTTTCACAATTCCTTTGCATTCTAATGACAAACCAAAATGTGCCTTTACTGTGTCTGCCATTAACAATGCTGAACCTGCTAAGAGATACCAATGGAAAATCCTCCCTCAAGGGATGAGGAGCAGCCCAATTATCTGTCAATGGTATGTTGCCCAAGCTTTATCCGGAGTTCGCAAGTAGTTTCCTGATGCACGCTGCTACCATTACATGGATGATATCCTGGTGGCAGCGTCCACTCGGGACAAGCTGCTGAGAATACAGCCTCAGCTGCTTGCTGCTCTGCATGCCTATGGATTAGAGGTAGCTCTGGAGAAAGTTCAACAGCATCCTCCTTGGAAATATTTAGGAGTAAAAATTTTGGACCAAACTATCCAACGCCAAGAGGTGCAATTCCCAGATTCGATTAAAACCTTGAATGACGCTCAGAAGCTGCTGGGTGTCGTCAATTGGTTAGGACCTTATTTAGGTCTAACCACAAAGCAACTTTCTCTGCTTTTTAATATTTTAAAGGGGGACCCCGATCTGAATTCACCTTGGGAGTTGACTCTGGAAGTGCGACGAGCGCTGCAGGAGGTCCAATGGGCTGTTTCCGCTCGTCAGGTTCATCGAGTGGATCCCGCCATTGCTATCACTGTTTTCATTACTATTCCAGACCTCCATCCTACAGCTATCATTGGCCAGTGGAATGCACAATGGCCTGATCCTCTGCATATCCTAGGACGGGTCTTTTTGCCTCACCAGCCAAAAAGGACTGTGACCACAAGTGTTTGAATTGGTCGCTTCTCTGATAATCAAATGCCGCCAATGGTGTTTGTAACTGATGGCAGCGGATCCTGCAGTAATTGTCATTCCAGTCTCGAGGGAATACTTTGAGTGGAGCCTTATCCATAGTGCTCCTTTGCAACGTGCGCTGCAAAACTTTTCAGGGCAGATCACTTACCATCTGCCCAGCCATAAATTACTGCAGTTGGCAAAATCGACCGTGCTTTCCTTGTGGCCGAGAAATAGTTGAGTGCCAGTGCAAGGACCCACCGTCTTTACGGATGGTTCAGGGAAAACTGGGAAAGCCATCGTTACCTGGAAGGAGGGATCGGAATGGCAGGTGCTGAAGGAACACGAGTCAGGCTCTGCTCAGTTAGTTGAATTAAGGGCTGTTACCATGGCTTTTGAGCGATTCTCACAGATACCTTTGAATTTGGTTACTGACTGCTTACGTAGCAGATATCACCCAACGCTTAGATTGTTCATTTCTGAAGGAGGTGAACAATGCGGCTCTGTTTTCACTATTACTAACCTTGTGGTCTGCAATTCAGGCTCGAGTGCATCCGTACTACATTCTGCACATTCAAAGCCACACCGATTCACCAGGTTTTCTAACTGAAGGCAATGCCAGGGCTGACATGCTGGCCAACCCTGCGTGAGTAGGGCCTCAGGCTGACAAAATTGCACAAGCCAAGGCATCGCACGGTTTCTTCCATCAAAGTGCACATACCCTGCAGAAGCAGTTTCATTTAACGCCAACCGAAGCGCGTGACATTGTCAGCGCTTGTGCTGACTGTCACGGAAAAGGACTGTGCCTTTGCCACGGGGGTAAACCCCAGAGCCCTCAAAGCCTTGCAGCTTTGGCAAATGGATGTAACTCCCATCCCTGAATTTGGCTGGCTTAAATATGTGGATATGTCTATTGACACTTTCTCCTCAGCTGTTTGGGCTTCTGCTCACACTGGAGAGAAGGGCTGTGATGTCATTGCCCATTGGAAATTGGCTTTCTCGGCCCTGGGCGTGCCGGCTATTGCAAAGACCGATAATGGTCCTTACTATGCCTTGGAGAAGACGCAGCAGTTCTTGGACCTATGGGGTGTAGACCATACCTTTGGTATCCCACATTCTCCTACTGGCCAAGCCATTGTCAAACGCACTCATGGTACCTTGAAGCGTGTTTTGGAAAAACAAAAAGGGGAATGCATGGAGAAACCCCACAGAGCCAACTAGTAAAAGCTTTGTATACAATTAATCACCTTACAGTACCACAGAATTCAAATAATCCTGTTATTCTGAATCATTTTCTCTCATCGCAGTCTTCAGGTGAGACACAACTGCCCCGGGCACAAGTCTGGGTACGGAATTTACTTACTAACCATTGGGAAAGCCCGCATGAGCTTATCGTTTGGGGTCGTGGGTAGTCCTCCTCCTTTTGTGCTCCTTGATGAGGTGCTTTGAGGGATAGTGTTTTGTAGCACTGAAACTGGGGTTTTCTTATGATGCTCCATTGCGATTTACACAGGCATGTCTGAAGTCTGACAGTGTTACTGCTCTTTCTGTCCCTGACTCCTTGCACTCTCTGCTACCACATGGGTCAAGTGTCTCACAGTATATCCCTATTATTATGCTTCATATTCAGGCACAATGTTGAGGTCATTGCTGATTCTTTGTTACCTTTTGATAGTATTCATTTATTTATTTGATTCCAATTTTCCCTAAACTGTGCCTGCCTTTTGCTCACAAGGTTTTTTCTCTGATATTTCTACATAATTTTAATGTTGGAAACATGGTGTCTTAGTGATACCTCCTTCTCAGCAAAGCCTCAAGCCTGAACTAGATGACCTTCAGCAATCCCTTCCAAACGGCACTTCTATGAACACAGTACATTTTATTCCAAATCTTATGTTATCAAATGACAGATTTTAGTTTTTATTTGTTTGTTTGTTTTTTAATGTTTCCTGTGTGAAATTTATCGAAATCTGTCTTTTTGCTTTACCGAGTTTTTGCAGCTTCACCCTTCGAGTCTTCTGGGTAAAGACTAACAGACTTCCTTGTTAGTTTTTGGTTTAAAACACCCTTAACTTATTTCAGTGACAGAAACTTAATTCCTTACCAGCTTAGGTGGAACACACCTCCCTATAATCACAGAATTCCTTTTTACCACACTGTTTTCTCAAGTATCTTTTGGGACTCTGCCTTTCTAATTTACATGCTTCAGCTACTGGCAATATTCAGAAGTGTTAGATCTAAGTGTTCAGTGCTTCAAATTCCTTTTAGGTTATTTCTCATATGATCATGTCCTGGCAAGTTACTATGAATACTCTTGAGATAATACCGCCATCATCACAATGGACAGAAAGTGAAATAGGAATGTTATTTTTCATTTAGGTTTGGGTTTTCTTTCCCCCCCAAAAGATATACAGAATTTTGCAGTATGCCAGAAGCAAATGATAAGAATGAATCACACCAGAAATTAGTGACCAGTTTTGGATTTCATTTGCTGGGATTCATCCCCAACAAAATAAACAAAATCATCTAATCGTCTGCCACTTTATGAATTGTAAGATAGTAACTGAATGAATAGTAAATGAATTCAGTAACATGGTTTGATTCAATTCAGCATAAAGGCTGGTTGCAGTAACAAAAGAATTGTTTGGGGTGAACTACACAGGGAGAGATGAAGGATTCAGTATCTAGAAAAAACTCTTTAGGAAATCCTGATCATTTAATTTCTTTACCTAATCTCATTGTGCAACACTTGCTATTCATTCTCTAGATCCAATGGCATGAGCCTTCCTAGTATAACCCTTCAATGCAGCATACGGGAAGAAGAAATTAAAAACAGCAACTATCAATACAGCCATATTTCACAGTAGCAACACAAAGTACAATGTCTTTAAATGCCTTTATGAATTTGTTTTAATACTGTTTTGGAAGTATACATTACCAATCAAAAGGGTTTTTACTGTTTCCTAGAATGATAAATTAAAGTCATAAACCTCTTCAGATATGAATCCTATAGATGACCAACAAGTCCCACTACTAAAGTAATGTTGTACTACTTGAATTTAGGCAGCTACAGGCTATCTCATATCCCAGAAGGAAAAATTCCTGATCTGTTTGATTCGATAGTGTTTTTTCATAATGCAGTCTACTATCTAAGGAGGGTCAAATGCCGTTCTCATTTAAGTCAAGGCAAATTTTTCATCAGTTTCAGCAGGAAAACAAACTGGCTCATGTTTCCAAAGCTCCAGCACAGACTTCAGCTATCATTGGTCCTCCCGACATCAGTTTGCAACCTTAGAGCCTCTGATTGCTGAGCTGTCTACATGCATAGATACAGGTGGCTATTGAGCCTGGAGAAGATGCACGTCCAGGCTACTTGCTCTTCAGGCTGTTAACAGTGAGTTCTATCATGAAAAGTAAACCCAGGGGAACAGGCAGGAAATACAACACACCCTATAAAAGCAGAACTTTCACTAAGCTATAGAATGGCTGCAGATGATTTTGTATGGGCTGATGATTGACTTGAGCCCATCATATCTCTGACATCTAGCACAGGCATCACAAGCCTGAATGATTTACAAAAATTGAAAAAAAATATTTTCATGCAAATGAAATCCTCTATACTGATTCTGCTAAGAAATAAAATTTATCCCACCCTTCCCCAAAAAAGGCTTGCCATGTTTTCCTCTTCCTAACACATGCAATGTATTTTCATTCATTCTTCCTTGGTACTTAGAGACAAGTAAGTGTCCAGCTTCATCCTTCATTACCAGTAATGAAAATGTATTATATCTGCTTGTTTTGTTGATGCAAGATTAACAGCTTTAAAGCAGCTTGACATACTCTTGGTATAGACAATGGGGTAACAGAGGAGAGCTGCAAGGGCAGTTGTTTATGTGGGCAAGCAAGACAAGAGAACAGTTATCTTTGAAAGAAAGCAAAAAGGAAAATTTGTGTGCTAGAAACATGCTCAAGTGCAGTTGCATTTTCACCACTAAGGAAGTCAGTGCTGTTTCTGTGAATAACACATTCTGCCCAAGCCAAGCATTTAGGAATATCTGCACTTTGCCTGGGGAACATAATTTAGCCCAAAAGTAGTTTATATTGGCTTCATCTCTGGACTAGACCGCAACATTATAAAATATTCAGGCACAAAGCCTAGAGCATGAAAAAATGTTCTTGATTATCTTTGAAAGACCATGTCAATCAGAAGGGGTTTCTGAAGAGTGGAAAAAAGTAAATCTCACTCTTCAAGGCTCTAGTTCTCATTTTAACCATATCATCAGCTTTAGAGAGCAAGAAGTAGGATCTGGAATACCACAGGCTTGTTAGACTCAATCAATCCCTGGGAAGGTGATGGAGCAACCTGGAGCAGGGGAACTGGATTAGATGATCTTGAAATCTTGAAAATTAGATGATCCCTTCCTATCTCAATGATTCTCTTGGCACCACTGAAAATGTTGTCCTGGAAAGTTTGCCTCTGAAGGAAAATGTTTTCCTTAGCTTGACACCAGGCAATGAACTCCCCCAGGAACTAAGGATGAACAAAGACCTGTATATCCCACAGGATATACGAAGTACATACTTTAACACATAAACAGCACAGTGTGTTTGCAGATAATGACTGAAAATCACTACACAATTAAAAAAAGCACTCACTCCAATGCACATATTCAGAGGGGAGTGGTGAGTGGAGAAGGGTAGAAGGAGAAAAGAGAGAAAGAATGATTATGAAATAATGTAAATGGAACATACTCCCCTTAGCATGTCACTGGGAAGTTTTTTGATACTGCAGAGAGAATGAAAAGTCTGCATAGCATAGAACTAAGTTATGCCAGAAATGTATTCTTGGCTCAAATGTTCAGGGAAACACAGGGAAAATGCTTCCCAGCTTTGGCTTTGCTTAACTAAAGGTCTTCATGATTTTGAAGACATTCCAGATGAAGACTCAATAGAGACACACTAGAGTTGGACACACTGAAAAGTGCTTCAGTCATTCTTGTGCCAGCATGTGTGAAAATAGCTGCTACTGAATGGGTTCTACACAATAAAAACACTATTGTCATCTGCACCTTCCAATGCTACTACTTCATTGTAAACACAAAATGATAAAATGTGAGACAATTACTCATTTTTAAGAACATTCCACTTAAACAGATATTTTAAAAATCCACAACTTATTTATTGTGGCTCCCATCCATCACTCTCACCAGAAACAGATAAATTTGTATCCTATGTGAACACTGTTTGGAACATGTCATCCAGCTGACATCTTTCTAAATGTCACAGCTATCAGACACCAAGATATCATTACCTTGTCAACCTACCTGGACTTAAATCCTACTGGGATCTGACTAAAAGCAAAGGGAGAAAAACCCTATCAACAATTCAATTGCCCTCTGCAGCTCTGGCCACTTCCTAGCCCTTAATTACAGTACTACACCTCCACCTCTGGCAGCTTCTTCAGGCTGGAGGGGTATCAGCCTCCACTCAGCACATTTCTGACTCCTGCATCATGACCAGTCCTAAGCACAATCCAGGAGTAGATGCCACTGGCAGCCTTGTCCATCCAGATGACAGAGTCCCAAGTGAATGGTGCAGTCAGAACATACCAGAACCCCTAAGATCTGCTGTATTGCAAAAGCTTATTATGATTCCCATTTCTGGAAGGCTTTTAAGGCTAAATTTAGGTCATTCCCACTATGACTCATTGACTTCTCTTAGAACTTCTCACACACTCTATTCTGTTCTACATTTGATGCCTCAGACACTTCAGATGTCCTGTCTTCTGCATAATTTAATATTTGATTACAGTAAAAGAAAGCATACATTGTCTTGAAGAACAGAAAAAACATCATCTAGGGATATTTCTAATGCCAAAAGTAAATTAATCTTTCATGGCCCAATAGAATAGGAAGACAGTCCCAAAAGTATATAATTAAAGAGTCATTCTCTAAATGAGGTACTTCTTTTCTTACAAGTCTTGTTTAAATTGTTTTGGAAGTACAGCAGTTGATTTATAGCAAGTATTTGGCAAAGATGCACTCAAGGGGGAAGCTTTCTAGAGAGGAAAAGACCCTGATGTTACGTCTAGTATTTATAAACAAGGGTAAAACTTACACTGCCTGAATAACAGGCCAGAATTGTACAACGCAGAGGGAAAACTGGCTTCTCAGAGAGATTTTTCTCATTCAGATAATCCCCTTTGTTCAGCATTAGGTTAAGAATTTTCCTGCAAGTAGTTTTCCAAACTGCTATCAAGTAAGATAGGCAGGGACCAGTGCAACCAGCCTGCAGAGATGACACTGTATTTCCAAGGTGACTAAAGACAAACAATACTTGAATGCTAAATCACAATATTTCAGAAGCAGGAAATCCACCATGACTTTTTATTTAAGAGATTATTTCCAGTTCTCTTGAACTACAGTCAGGACTCTACTCAGCAAGCAGAAAACCATTGTGGTAGTGTACTCAATAGCAAAGAGTAAAACTGTGCCTGCTTAAAAGATTCCAGCTGAATAAACATTAAGCCTAAGATGGAAAGTGATTAAATTCCCTACGATGAACACTTGCTAGACCAACCTGTGAATTCTATACAGAATATTGAAAGTGTCTACCCAATTATCAGCCAAAATGTAGAAAAACATATTGCAGCATAGTCTTTTACTAAAAACACATTTTGAAACGTAACAGACAACTTGCTATTTCTTGTTAGTTGCTTTACAGTAGTGCTTGACAAATCCTTGGCAGTAACTGTCCATGAAAACAGTTATTCTAAATATGATATGGATCCAAAATATCGTATTTTGATATGGATCCATGGAATATGATACCATATGGAATATGATATGGATCCAAAAACAGGGAAGCAAGCAACTAATTTTGTCTTTGCTCTTGCTCTGTAACACAAGACCAGTGTCAGACACTGAACTTATTCATGTTCCAACACTAATACCCAATGTGTTCAAGGTTTCCTGTAGTGCAGCTATAGGGGACATACCTTTGTATATAGAACGTCTTGAAGGATTAACTGACCCACTGAATCATGTCAGGGTGGGCAGCAGACTCTTGCCCACCACATACAGCTGATTGAACGTATCACTGATCCAGTAGAACAATTAACCTCTCCTTTTGCAGAAGTCAACCTTTATCCTGACGCTGTCCACTTTACCTGAGCTCTCAGCAGGACTAAATAGCCTCATGCTCAGCAGGCACCTCTAGCTCCCCATCTCTTGGGCCCCCCAAAATCTTCAGTGTATCCCAATATTTTCACCAAGCCTATCACATAGCATTGAGGGTTTAAAATAATGAAACAAGGAGAGATGAGAAAAATCATCCAAAGACTCACTTTTAGCCTGTCACAGGATGAGTGGGAGCTTTAAAGAAGCCCTGCCTTAGCCTCAGATTTTGACAACAGTTTAAATTTAAGAAATCACTTTGGCCCGCAAGTTCTAAGGATGGCAGATCAGGTCTATTTATAAAAATGAATTTTTTATTAAACAGACAAGAGATAACAGATGAAACATCTTACTCAGAATTACTTACTACACAGTATAAAAGAACTACTAATAGATTACAGCATAACATGTTAACACTGCACTATATCAAGGTGTACCTATAATTAAGCTAGCAAAAGAAATAGGAGTCGAATGTAACTTACCACTGAAATAATGTACACAGATTCCTTTATTTAACCCCGGGGGAATAACTGCAAAGCAGGCATCCCTACTCATGGGAAAAGCTCCCATACATTTTCAGGAAAATGTATAGAAGATTTATGCTTTGTTAAAGTTTGGTGAGGTTTTCATAGTTTGTAAAGTGAGTGTCTGTCAGTCAGACAACTTACCGGGCCAGATCTCACTTCAACAGCGAGATGTTTATCGGCAGTTGGGAGATTCCAGACCAGTGTTAACTCCATGGCACCAAAATAACTCACTACAAGACAGCTTGTCTTGTTTGAGTTATCTGACTGGTTAATGAGATAAGTTCTTGTGGGGGTGAGATGTCCTGCTACAAACCAAAATAGTTTTCTGTCTTTTGATATGACAAACCAGTATGTACTTACTTGATCCATCACAAATCCTTTCAGCTGGTTTCATTGGTCAAGAACTCACAGAGAATGGGATATATCAGAGAAAAAAAAGCTTTTAAGTTTATTTTAAGTTTACCTTAGAAGTACAAGAACTTTGACATCTGAAGTAAGTGCTGGTGAAACTGATTAAGTGCTACTCTACTTTTCTGAAAGGCTCTGCAACTTTACAGTTATTTCTTGGGCAAAATTATTCTTCAGAAGAAAAGCTCTTGGGTAGCTGAATATTTTAGACTCCAACATCAGTTGTTTTCTATGGTGTAAAGGCTTCTTAGGAAGAAGAGTGAATCAAAGTCAGGTCTGTACATTTCTTGCTGAATCTTAATGAGCAAATTTGGACTTCAGGAACATGAAGAGGGTAGTCCCTGAAGCTCAAATGAAAGGAGCTTTGGATTTAGAGAAGATTTTGATTAGATTTTCATAGAGTGATTTAAAATTACTTGCATAATGCAAAGAATATGCCAGGGTATAATGCAGTATTGCTGATGATGGCAGACTAGCAAACTGAGTCACAGAATGCTCAAATGCTTTAGGGAATTTAAGGCCAAGCTGAAGTAAAAAATACACCTTTTTGAAATTATCACATAACTCTAAGCTACAGGACACTTTGCCATATACATGTATAGAAGTAATTTGACTTTTTCCTCCTGTAAGCTGACAGCTTATTGCATTCTTAGGATAGAATATAGAAAAGCTGCTTAAAGCTACTGAAGAAGGGGGGTTTAAAAAAGTTTTTAAACTTTTACAGGCATGGCATGCAATAACTTAAACATCATGGTGAAACAACCCTTGAGCTCACTGCAGCATTTAATTTACTAGGAATCTAAGCAGCTTTCCTGATCAGTATAGTGAAGAATGGATAAACAAACAATATACCTGAGAATGTGTACTAGCTGCTGAAAACGAACAGCTGCAAAGCCAGGCACTAATTCTTATGAGTGAAGTTTGACGTGTGCAGACTATGCTCAGCACTACAAACCTCCTATCCTTACGTTATGCCACCTACTCCATGTTCATTAATAATTTGCACCATTTAAAAATTTTTCCTCAGCTGTCTGTATTAACACAACAGATTACTATGCTTTTAAGAGATCTATTCTTTTAATGATTGTTTTGCCTATGTAATCATGCAGAGTAAATCCTAGCATTTCTAAACACATAAAATTTTATTCTAGTATTATACAGATCTGCACAGTGGACAACAAAAAATCATTATTCAGATTGCAAGACCAATTGCCCAGAGGATTTTAAAAGAGTATTATGAGTATACATAAACCAGAAATCCAAGTTTCCACAGTAAAAATTATTTTAAAGTGTACTTACATGGGAATAAGGTACAGAAGAAGGTATTTTATTAGAGGTACTGTATTTTCCAGTTTTACAGATAGACCGCAGTATCCCTATACCATTGTTTTAGAACTTAGTATGTTAACTTGTTTAAACTGTACAATTTGATGGCAAAACAATGTATTTTTATTTTCAAACCCAAGTTATTAAAAAGCACAAAGATAACTGGGGAGTTCTGATTTACTTTTCTTAAGGAACAGATGCTTATATTGAATTTAGTCAGCATATATTATAAACAGATTACATTACTGTGAAGACATTCTGAAAGATCACTTCCTTTGGATCAACAAAACAGAATGCAGTTCAAATGAAAATATGGTCTTGTTAACATCCAATTGACTTAACTTAGCTGTTTATTTTCTAAAGCCAAAAGAAACTTCTAGAGATCTTACCTTTGAAAGGTCAGATATACTTTTTTTCCTTGCACTTAAATGAAATCATACACTTCAACCACACATAAAATAAGCATAAAGACCTACTGCTGACATTTAAAAATACAGTTTCTGGATGAGTTGAACATGAGAAAAGCTCACTTTAAACTATTGCATTGTGAAGATGAATTGAGAAATCAACCAGTTTCTAATGAACTATGAATGTGTAACCAAGGCAAATTGCCAATGTATGGAATTCGTGGTTAAGAAATTTGTTAACTGAAGATATGAGCTGGCACACAGACAACTTCAAGTTCTGAAGCAATTCCACTGAAAGGAGTCAGACTCCTATGGGTCTCAAGGTAAACAGGTTCCTAATAGACTAAATCAGGACTGAAGTAGTCTGGTGAGCTGAATTCATGGCAATACATTTTTCTTTACAATATCTAACCATAAGTCTGATGTGGATCCAAACTGTAAAGCACATTAACTGATAGCAAACACAACTCTCTAAATTGTATGGGTTTTTTCTTCCCATCTTATTTTTTTTTCTGTTCCAGTATGAAGTAACAAGCTGAGCAAAGGAACCATGACATATGAATTGCATAACAAAGACCTACCAGAGAAAGGTTTTCACATTTTTTCTTTCCCCAAAATATTCAATAAACAGGATAAATTACAGGAACCACTTTTAAATCACAATCAAAATTACATACAGAAATGATGTCTAATGGAAAAATACAGTGGCTCTGTATGGTCCTAACAGATCTGGTGTCACTGACTGACATGGAGAACTAGGTAACTGCTATTTCTTCATCTCCAGGATTGCACTTCCTGGCCCCCGGTGTTTGGCACTACATATATTGCAGAACTGGACAGAAGATACCTAAATCAAAAAAAGAAAACAGGAAACTCTCAGAGAAATGTAGCCACATCAGAATGTGTGAAGATGAATGAAAAGTGCTAATGCCCTTCTCAAAATTACTGCTCACAGTCAGGCTGTTCCCTGTCAACATAGTCATGGACAGGTGAGGAAGGACAATATAGAAAAACATAGTAAGGCAGGCTGTTTTGGAGCCAGAGGGTACAACTCGCCACTCACTCCAAGGGCATTACCACCACCTGCCAGAAGAGTAAGGTCAAATTTCCTCCACACCAAAAATGAAAAGTACACAGTAAAAAGCATCACTGATTATCTTAATATATAAAGACGAGAGTAAAGTCACTTGGTCAGCTCCAATAACCACTGGATGCCTTAGTCACACCTCTGTCTTTGGACAGTGCTCCACAGATTTCTGACAAGTGAGATCAGGGCCCAAATACTGTCATTTCACATCAAATACGTATTTATTGTTGCTCTGTGTTTAGCTCTGTGTGTTTTGTGCATGCACTATTTTCCTTTCAGTATGTCACCAATAACCAAATATCAATAACATGACTGATCACCTAAGGTCACAAAATACAATATAACAGAGGAAATTTGGCTCCTTCACATGCAGACACCCATGTATTCACACATACTGTCTATTAATAAATATCATATTATATCAGTGTAACATTTAAAAATCCCACCTAACCAGTTTCTGGCCCCAGAAAACTGAGAATGCTAGATAAATTTTAAATTATTTCTCACAATAAAATTTGGGGTAAATATTGAAGAAATATTTACTATTTGGGCTTTCTCATACAAATGATCTAATACATTAAGCTTTTCATAACATATTTAAGTATACATGCTGTACCATATGGCTGCAAGCACTTTGTTTACTTACAGAAGAAGTGATTCACTAAAGCTATTTTTTCACTACATGTAAATTTTCAGAGACAGATACAGAATCTTAAAAACTTAAATTTAATTTTCTATGTGATTTTGTTACCATTTGAATGATTTAGTTCCTAAATTTAAACCCTGTTATATCTAGAAGTTATTTTTTGCTTTGTGTTAATTGAAAAAACCAACCAACCATCCCAAAAACTTATAAAGAAAAACATGTTTTGACCATAAGGATGATTACAAAGATACTTAAACATTCACTCTGAAATGACTGATTTTTGTCTTCCAGGTCAGAATCATTTAATATGGTTCACTTGAGAAAATACCTTTATTCTTGTCTTTGAGTATGTTTAATTAAAGTAAAAGCTGGAATGGAAAATAATTAATTAAAAAATTAGACAGACTGTATTCCCTGTATGTCTCAGAGCTGGATTACATATTCAGGTTGCAGAAAGTGATAAAATACTGTTCAAACAGCAGTGATTTCTTTCCACATTGGATGAACTTTAGTGGCCGGGTCCTTAAATTCCCTTTCCTTAGTGACATACTACTATGTGGTATCATCTCAAGTTATTACTGTAATCATATCATTCCTCATAGACCCATGTCCTATCCCACAGCTAAGGACAAAAGAAAAAAATATATCACTGTATCTTCAGCAAAGGTGTCAGACATATTAAGCTGATTTCTTACTGTGTTAGGTACAGGTAGGCACTCTTTGTGAAACATGTGTCTGCAGTGGAACACTACCACATTGAAGGACTTGGATGCATCTGGGAAACAGAAAAATAAATTCATTCAACAGGGCGATTAAACAAATGATCTAGTGGCTACAGCAATATATGCCCACATTCTATGATACACAGAGAAACTTTGAGTAACATCTCTCAAAATCATTTCCAAATTATTCTGGCTCATTCACAGAAACCATGAAGAGTGATGGCTTCAGGTAATGTATACCAGTGATGGAGTTACAAAACAATTTTATTCCGTGGCTTAAATGCTGTATACCCTTCCACCAGGAATTTTTCATGTCAATAAATGCTACATGCTAAATTTGGGCAGGGAGAACAGTAAACTACCACCAAATAATTCAGCTGCTTTGAAGAAAAGTCAGCAGAAAAATTCTTGCACTACTGTGAAAAGAACCAGAATACTGAGCAGTTCTAGTGCCTGCACTGCACGGCATGATCCTGAAATTTGGCAGCAGGCTGCCTAGGTGCATGATGTGGGTTTTCATTCCCACATGAATATTTAGCCAAATTAGAACCCTAAATACAACATCCACATATCTAAAGAATAACCACCTTATTCATGAACATCATTCACATTCTACTTTGGCTCTTTTTTTCTTCAACACACATACCTCAAAGCACTAGCACATTCAACTCTGCCAGGTTTTCCTGTTCTGTATATTGCTGCACATGATCCCAGTATAGTTGTTTTTATTTATTTATTTAAGTGAAAAATAGTAGAAACCAGATAAACTGTAACTGATTATATCGGGTTATTAACATTTAGAAAACAAACAAATGTCTGTACATATGCTTTGTCTTATATATTCTTGTTTGAACATGCCACGACAGATATTCTCTTAGTAAAATTACTTCTTTTTAAGACACCCAACAACTACATTGATATTTCTGGACTATAGTTGCCTTGCAGCACATACATCTCCAAAATAACATTCTGAATTTCTAGTTTCAAAACTAACTTTAGAATGTGTTTTAAAGCTAGTCGGTTTTAAGATGTTTCAAACATGGCAGCCATGACTGAAGCCAAGAACTCTCCACCATTCAGACAAAAAGTACATTCCATAAAATTTTATAATCTACAAGTTCAGTCTAAATCATCAGAGGAGGACAAGATTTGGTGGCAGCAGCTTAGTTTTGTGGTTCAAATAATCTTTGAGAATACGTATGTTGATGGAATTAAAAGTTGCCTTGAATTCCATGTATTCAAAACAGAAAATAAGGAAGTCAAAGGTGAATAAAAAAAGAGTATCTGGGTTTACTGCAACAAAAAATGTCCAATTAGACTCCACTTCCATGTCACAATTCAAAAGCAAGCTTTGCATAGGAGATTGAAATTTATACAGTGATCACCAAGGGAGATTACACATTTTTATGAATAAATGCAAACCGTAGCTCCTCTTAAAATATTAATTTAAAAATTTACAACCTCTTTATTTTTCTAGAAAAGCATCCTACCTGAAGGAAGTATTGGAGACAGACATGATTCACAGATATTCTCCTCTGAAAAACAAAACAAAAGAAAACTAAGAACAGCTTTGTTAACAAACTCCATGTTTACTTTTTTATAAAGCAGCCATGAACATAATGCCATTACAGAAATGGAGCTTGGTCTTAAAGCATTTACTTAAGATGCCTAACAGAATCTACTAAAAATTGAAGAGCAATATTGAAGTAGCATTTCTAACAACAACATGATAAATATTTAGATCTGATGATGGCAGAACTGCAGGATTAAGGCTGCTTAGGATCAGTGCTGTAGAGACAAAACACAAACTGAAAAAAAGGAGCATGGGATGGGTGGCCGTTAACTCTGCAGCATTTTGGAGCAGAAGCTCTGGTACTCTGTCCTGTCAGCTTTTGTCTCTTGCTATTAACACTCAGCTAGTGTGAATTACAGTGCTGCTCACATGCATCTTTAGCACCGTGCAAAATATTTTCAACTGTTTCTGACAACCACCTTGTATCTTTTGCTTTGGCTGCAGATTATTATTATCTGACTGTCCATGTTAGCACCAAACAACATTTTCGCCTTTACAGACAAACTGCAGGACACAATACATTACTGGCTTTGCAGAGATTGATCAAGAGAAACAGCTGCATGCTGGGTCTTGTAGTTTTTGAGATACAAGTAATTCCTTTGCAAAGGGGAAAAGCAACTAGTATCCTACCACACTCTACAGATAAGGTAAAAAAACTCAGGCTTTTGGGCAGCTTCCAAAGCAGACAGTCAGGGGGTAAATAAACCAAGCAATAGTCTTAAAACCTTGAAAGTCATCATGTTTCCTCTGTACCCACCATCCACTAGGACACCCTTCATCTGAGTTCGATGCATTTTCTTCAATAAAGAAAGAGAATCAGCAACGAGTATCTTTTTGCAACCTTCCCGCAGCAAGATCTGTTGGTGCAAAGAACATAAAAGACAGTGGTTGTTGAACAGATGGGCATATCAACTATCTTGACAAATCCCCACTGTGTTTCTCTGCTGCCACAGTGAGTGTAAGGAATGTTTAAGACTTTTCAAGGTATTACAAAGGAGGCAAAGGAGGAACCTATTGTTGCCATCACCTCTACCTAAATGAAAAGTCCACAATAAAAAAACCCAAAACCCCACAAAACAAGAACAAATGTCAGGAAATAAAATCCTTTACAAAGATACTGTTATCATAAATTATGAACATCTTTCTATGAGATGGTGTTAATAAATTACAACAGTAAGGAATTTATACAGTGCCCTCAGAATTAATTTCCAAACCATTTCAAAACAACTTCTATGTATATCTTTCCTGTCTTCTTCAGAAAAGATATTTGATAATCATAAAACCTTTGTAAACACAGCAATTCAAAATATATTTTGTTCCAACATATATCCTGCTGAGGTGTCATTTAATAAGCAGTATTAAATGTCCGTGCAACTAATCAAAGGTCCCTAGTTCATTCCTCCTTAGCAAAAGTCTCAGCTTCCTTTTGACTTATTTGGTATTTTTCATTAGATTGACTTGTCATTGCCTGAAACTGTTTTGAAACACAGAAGAAGCAAGGGCATAAAAATTATACAGAGCCTTATTTCATAATACTTAATGAAGCAAGTATGGAAATATGACAAACCCAAGTAAGTATTTTGGAATTTTTTCTTTCTCCTCCCAAACTGATGTTTGGAAATTTGTTTTCCAAGACAACAATTCCTTTGAAAAGTGCTTTCCAAAGATACTCACAGTCAATTATAATGTGACCAACCCTATTAAAAGAGAGGTATAAAGAAGCAATGTTCCTTCCTTTCTTCTGATCATTTGTATCACAGGAAATATTGAGCATTCTAAGACAGTGCAAATACCTAAGAAGAAATACAATAATAGATTTTATAGCCATGTGGACACTGTCCAAAACTCTACCTTTTTACACACACATTGTAGAGTAATAAGGCCACACTGCTAAGAATGACATGCAGATAAGACCGCAAATCTGAAGTACATTAAAAAATTAACACTGAGTAACACTATGAGCATTTAAAATTGGGCATATCAATGGGTGAATGACAGTTTTCCAGTGTTAGAGACATTGAGCTATAAAACATTTCAGAGCACCAGCAACTGAATGCAGATCTACAAGACAAACACTTAGAAAATTAATCATTTTTATCTGTTGATAATCTCAGGAACAATCTGGCTATATCTTTCCCCTGCCAACTTTATCCAAAGGCAACAAAGAATGTAAAATTTTGTTCTAAATAAAGAAAAATGTTGCAAGGTTTGAAAAAAAACCCAAGAAACTTTTAGCAAGGACAACTGAATGAGACTGTTTCAGAAAGACAGATGAAACCCCCCCCATGCTGAAGTAAAAGGAGTAAAACAAGCATAGAGTCATAGAATATCCTGATCTGGATGGAACCCACAAGGATCATCAAGGCCAACTCCTGGCCCTGCAGAGGAGAGCACCAAGAATCACACCATGTGCCTGTGAACACTGTCCAAATGTTTCTAGAACTCTGACAACCTTCGTGCTGCAACCATGTTAAATGAAAGGAGCAGAACAAAGATACAGTGGGAAGATGGAAGTGTGTCTTAGCCTTTTCTAATTAAAATACAGTGTGCCAATAGGAAAATTTCATTAAAAAAGAAAAATGAAGAGGGAAACAAAAGACATCACTAGATCACTGGAAAACCTCAATACTGTTTGATGCCTGAAAACCCAGGAGTAACAGAAACACCTGATAAAACGTATCTTTTAAGAAATATGCACTTTCTGCCATTATTTAAACAACACTAAGATCTTTCCATACCACATTTAATGACTGTCAGACCTTATTTTGCTAGAAGTGGAATATAGTAGGCAGCTATTATTATAAAAGGAAAAATCACAATGCATAATGTAAAATGTCAATTCTCAAGGTTAAGTATCTCAACACTTCTGTAGAAATTGAAAACCTCAAAGATGGATAATTTAAGAGTTACAGAAAGCAAAGGAGAAGGAATTTGGTATCAAGAGAGAGGGAGCTTCATTAAAAGGGAGGCTAAGTAGGTAACTGTGGACCTAAAATTAAGTTGAACTAGTTAAAACTGACATTGGGCATAAATCTGTAATGAAACCACTTTCCAAGAAGAAACAGAATTGAGAATGAAACTGAATTTTATTTATCCTTTAAAAGAATATAATTGTGAGCACAAGCAGAACAGCATCATGCACCTACAGAAAGAAGTTTTGTGCAAAAATAATGCCTTTCATGAAATTAATGAAAACTGCTAAAACCAAAACAGCTATTGCAAAAAATAGTTTGTTTTCTGGTTCTATTAGGGAAGATATTAGGCATAAACCCTTCTATTTAATTAAAACAGTCTTGATTTACAAATGCCTAACATTATCTTTAAAGAAAAGCACTGCAGTATGCAGTTAATTTGAAAGGGTATATTCAAAGCTCTGGGAGTAAATTCAGGCCTTGATTCAGCTTAACCCTCAAACAAGTCCAACTTTCTCAAGGCCACTCACCAAAATTCTTTCAAATAGAATCACTACCACAATTAAAAGCACATTATTTTTAATCTTTACAGCCCTGTCCCCCTGTGCAAGCTGCCACCTGCCCCCTAGTGCCTCCAAGGTGTCTGAACAGCATTTTTAGTTACATTCAGGACCATAACCTAACAATTTTTCCAGGTGCTATTTCAAGCAGCATTCATTGGATTATCACTGGGTTCTGCTAGTTCATAAACTCTATTATGAATGGATAGATGTGGATTCTGTGGATGGATCAATGTCTGTTACCCATCAGAGTTACTGCAGGTTCAAGCAAAGTGCAAACTAGTAAGTCAACATTTGACTAAAATGCCTAATCCACAAAATCTATAGTACTATATCTAAACAAATTGCTTCTGTATTTTAAAGCTAGGGAAAAAGTAGACTTAAAATACCAACATCTTTCAAAGATGTATTCTTACAAATGACATAGAGTGAAAAATGAAGCATTTCTTTATAAAACAAAGGAGGTATTTAAGCATCTTCCAATACCACAATAATTTGCTACATTTCATTCAGATACAAACCAAAGCTGAAAAGACACCTATTTTATACAGTTGGAAAGCTTAGCAGGCTTATAATTAACTCACAAGTCTACAAATAAGGGGATTTTTCTCTCAGCCTTCTTTGTGAAACGTGTGATACAATGCTTTAGAAATCTGGAGAATGGTGATTTATTTGCACTTAAATAAAAAAAGCACGAGGAATGTGTAATTTCTAATAAGTAAGCAGGTTTCTCTTTAAGCCAACATGTCTAATTTATCTATAAATTTATGGTAGCAACAAAGTAGATTTCAAAAGCAATAAAAAAGCTTCAGACTACACTTCTTTGATAAATGCTCCTATTAAAATTCAGAGAACTATAACTTTGTTCTCATTGTCTATGTCTTCATAACTTTGTTGTTTGTGAATGTTACTGTGTATAAACACTAAAATCAGTATTATTTCAGCAGTAAATAAACTTTCATCACTACAGTCACACAGTGTCACTTGATTATGTACTATGGTTTTAATACATTAACTCAAATGATGACAAAGAGAAAAAACCAAAATAAATCATCCTCAGGGGTGAAAAAACAAAAAAAAAATCACTTCAGGTTTTAATCCCAATTCAGAAAACCACTTAAATGAGCACTTAAATATTTCCCTGCTTAGGGGAATAGTTAGGAGTGTGCTCAGTTTTAAGTTCATGGCAGAATTACATTTCCTGAAGTTGGAAAATAAAAATGGGTATTCTGGAAGGCAGGTTAGTAGATCTCTACTTGTAAAGCAGAGCTGTAATGTCAGAGAAAAAAGCAAATTAGTAGTGCTTACTTGAAATAGTAACCTAAGAAAAAAATCGTACATGATCTATATTTTGTTTTTGCCCAAAAGAATATCTAATTCTGCTTTAGTGCTATGCTTGGTTGGTTGGGAGTGATCAGATTTTAAAGGTTAACCACACAGCTGAGGTGAGCTTATAGTAGCATATAGAACAGTTGCAGCAGTTCATCTAGTGGGTGGCAATTTGTTAAAGTGACACAATCAGTCTGCAATCTGCCAATGTTAATAAAAATTATTCAAGGAAGAGTCCGTATTAAAAAAAAAAATACAATCAAATTTGCATTAGTAGACTTTCTTGTTGGATTCTCTAATGCATGCTGTGAGTCACACATACTTTGGCAGCCACTCAGTTTGATTTACTTGGTTTCGCTGGGATGGAAAGAGCAGTTTTCAAAAAGACAAAGTCTGTCAAAGGCCTTTTCTAACTCCTACTCCTCCATATTTCAAATCACATCTAAGTAAAGTTTACTGGTATGAAAAATCAAGAGCATAATAGGAAATTTGCATTTGCATGCTTACATAGGTATAAAACAGTCTTATCAGGGCTTGCAAAAGGAACCCATAATTAAACAATATAATGGCACAGTGGTAACATTGTTTGGGAAGCCAACATTATGAAAAGACCAGCACAGTTTTTGTGTTAGGCAGTGACTTGCAAGTCAAGGAGCAGGTTCCCTTTTCACCTGTGCTCCTCCATGGATCTTAGCACAAGATTCTTTTTGCCTTTGAAAATGAGAACAATGAAACTTACATGCATACAGATCTCGAGATCCAAAAAGATGAAGTTATAGAAAATCCTAGCCAATGAAATCTGTATTTCTGAATGAGTTCAAAATGTCTGGTAGGTTTCATGCTACGTATCAGGAGGTTTCTACCAAAAGACAGAGTTGTGCCAGGCCAGAATAAAGGCCACTGACTTCTCAGCATGAACCTACACAACGTGTACAGGTATGACCAGGCATCATACAAACACACCAAAGACTCGTTTTAAAACAGCTAATAAAGCAGCAATAACAGTTCCACTAAGGCAGAACTTCCCTCAGCAAGGAGAAGCTGCTTAGACATTCACCTGAAGTCCCAGCCATGTCCTGAAGCACACGCTGAATGCAGAAACAGTCCCTTTATAAAATCTGAGCTTGCCAATTGGCTACTTAGGCGAGTGTGCAAGACCAGCAATAAGACCCCTAAATTTCAATGTAGATATACCATCTGTTCATAAACAGTGCACTTTACATTGCCAGTAACACTTAAAGAACAGACTTACTTTAAACTATAACTTACATTTCTCTAATGAAATATTGCCTTTTATTTCGCTATACTTTTTTCTATCATACAAGCAAGCCAAGCACAAATTACATTAAGCTTCCTTAATTTCTATTATCCCTATGAAATCTAAACTTTAGCCCTAGAGCTATCCAACTCCACAATCAATTAATTTGAAATCCATTAATCATTTCAATGCTAACAGCAAATCATTTTAGGTATCATTCTCAAGGTTAAATACACCCTTTTAATTCAAAAGTAATTCTGTTAAAAGGTATTTGAAGAAAAAATTATACATTCATCCCCAAAATATGACCAAATGTTGTCATCAGCCTTGTCTGAAGCCACACAATATATTCTGTATATGTGTAAAGCTGAAGCTATGCTTACAGCACTTTCTCAGTCTGCCTGCAAACACAACAAATACTACATTTTGATTTCATGAGAATGCAGAAACAGGAAGATCAATGGCAGTACTGACAGCAGCAAGATTAACATGCAACTGTTGAAATGCAGCATGGTATTTAACTAGCATCATTTTGGAAGGATACTAGCACCCAATGAAGTCAAAACCTGGAAGTAATGTTACAACATGCATTATATGCAAACATGTATCTATTTATCCGGGGAGGTTCCTTGCATATAACAAGAGTCGAGAGATGAAGAAATGTAAAATGTTCCTTTGAAATAGCCAAGGTCATAATCTGGAGTTCATATAAAAACAAAATAATGGAAAAGCCTTAGAAAGGCTTAAACCCTGCCCTGAAGAGAGATACGGGCTTTTACTGGCCTGGCAAGACACCAGCCGTGACCTCAATGCAATCATCAAGCCCATCCATTTGCTCAAAATGTTGAAAGACTAATAGCAGATGTGGAACAAATGTTTGAGGCTCAGAAAATTGAAGTTTCAGCTGCCTACTGAGCTATGTTTTCTTGGATTCTGCATAGTCACACTGGAGGCATTCAAACTCCTCTGTAGCTGTCTTTCAGCACAGAGATGCAGAACAGCATGACAGAGAATTCAGGTTTGGGACTCCTTTTGTAGCAGGGAGATTTAAAATATGCAATGCAATACACCCTGCTGGCTACTTTCAGGGAACACTGAAGGGTATGCTTCTTGTAAGTTCTTACAAACGTGTCAGAACCAACCATGTAGGGAGGGGACTGCACGTATCTGTATAATTATCTGGGATACGAACTCCCATAATCCAGTGAGCAGTCCTTTTTTTTTATGCATAAACAGCAACACATGCACAGAATATTCTGAGTTGGAAGGAGCATTGAGTCCAACTCTTAAGTGAATGGTCCATAATACAGGGATCGAACCCACAACCTTGGTATTATTAGCACCAGGCTCTAACCAACTGATTCTGCACCACTGACATAAATTTGATTTTAGAAGTTCATCTTCCTTCAGTTAGTATGACACAACATATAGCTCTAACACCTGGTGAATGTTTCAGTGAGGGCATGTTGCATTCTGCCTCCATTCTGCCTCTGCATTCATGTGAGAGAATGAAAAGTAATCGTCATGAAACTTTCCAATACTGGACAGTTGGGCAGTGTAAAATCACTCAAGATGCTTCCATTTCTACTTACCCACCAGGCTTATGACAGTATGAAAGACATTTAGAAGGGCTAGAAGCCATCAAGAGATCTTGGCAAATTTCCACTATTTCTGTCACAGCTTTGTACTGGCCCACAGTGTCCATGACTGATGACTGAACAAATCATGATAGCAATTTCTTGTGCTGTTCAGTGACAACGAGGTTTTGCTGTCTCTCTGAAAATTAGTATCACATGAAGAATGCAACATCTACCTGCAAGTTGTAGTCCTGAAGAATTTTCACTAGTGAGTCTCTCAAATTAGGAATCTCCATGCCTTCCTTAATGCGGTGGATCAAAAGAATAGGATCAACATGGGTTCCAATATTGTTCAACAAACCAGTAATAAAAGCTGTGAAAACCAAGAGGCAAAGGAATTAAGAAAAATAATCCAGCAAAATACCTGACTAAAGGCTACTTTGGTGACAAGCTGCAGGCTTTGGCTTATTCCTTGACAGTTCTCTACGAAGTGAAAACACTAAGTCTCTTTTAGAGTCTTTGTATGTTTCTTGCAGCTGTGTTTACTTGAATACAAGCCTTTGGGGAAGAGAGGAAGATACAGTCTGGCAATTTACAGAACTTCCAGCATATTCAGCAAAGTGGTAACTGAGTCTCCAGCCCAAACTTACAAGCAAATAATGCATTTTGATTCAATAAAAAGAGCACTCAAGCAAACAGAGTGAGAAAATTAACTACTTTTTGTGGGAACTCCATTCCCAGTTCCAGGGTTTAAAAACAAATTTTCACGCACCTAACCTGATTTCAATTGTGTTTCTAAACACTGGTGAGAGTGACACAATAGAAGTCTTTTGCTTTTTGAAGAGCATCTGGCTAAAAAACACACTAGAATGATGACTCAAGGCTGTATTTTTTCTTTAACCCCCACAACTGAGGAATATTACTAGAGTTGCTCTGCATATAGGCAGAAACTGTAACATATAGGAACTGAGAGAATTCTGTACGTTTTGAATCCCTTTTGCTCTAAAGATGTCACTGATTGTAGCATCACTTCTAGTGATGCATTCAAGTATGGGTAATTTGAGAATGCCATTCTTCTCAAGGCTTAACAGATTCTGGTAACTTCTTCCTGTCAAAATTAGCAGCCAAGGGATGAAAAGATATGTATTCTCACACTAATTCAACAAGACTTTCAATCCCCCAGCAAAGAGGTGCCAAGAGAGACTTTAAAGTCTTGATTTAAAGCACCAGAAGAGGTTGCAAAAACTAATGGAGTAGATAGTTAGGAAAATTCTCTATTTTCTTAGTCATTTGAACTTCTTTGAATCTGCCTCCTTGACAACACTGATGCTTATGTTTCTGAGTCCATCCTTTTAACTTGGGAGTAGCTGTTCATATAATGGATGAAAAGCAAAATGCACTCATTATTACCAATCTTACCTTTATAACCCAGAAACAAAATAAATTAGTTGGTTTGCTGAGGGGAAGAAAGGTGTAGGCTCTTCATTTTCAGAATCTCAAAGGGAAGCAGTTGTAGTAACACAGTACGCAACATTCTCATCATGCTTGCAGACTGTGTTTTGAGGCTGTCTAAAAATAAAGTCTCATTCTGCTAAATTAAAAGCACTACTGTCCCCTTGATTTGTCATTAAGGGCATAACTACGCAGAGCTTATTCAATGTTAAGCCTCCAAATACTCATTGTGTAGCACACCCTCATGCTGCCTTACTGCAAGTTTTATGCACAGTAGGACAGCTATGTTGCGCTTCACAAGCCAGACCACCTCCCTGACCATACATAAACACCTTCTCTAACATACATGTGAGTAATTCAATCCTTTAATTGCAATAGCATTCCACACATGCAAGGCTTCCAGAAACTATCCCACTTACGTGGTTTGTCAATAGAATATAAAATAAGATCTTCCCAAAGTTCTCCATCATCTTGTTCCTTGGCAAATTCAATAGCTTTATCTACATCTTGCAATTCTTCCATTATCATCTTCAAGGCACTGCGGCTATTACCCATTCTGCCTGGAAGGAAAAATAATTAAAAGAGATTATAAATGCTAATTGCTTATCAGTGTTCAGTGCTCCTTCAGTAAGAATTTTGTAAGTGTGAAGTTGACTCAAACTAATTCAACTAAGACCAAATCTAGTCTATTCAGATGTAGGAATGCAAATCAGTATAATCTGAACAAGTGCTTGGAGCAGTTTGCTGGACTGGGACCTGGAGGCTTTCTCAAGGATGTGTTGGGTCATTCGTGGGGTTCTGAACTGCAGCAACAGCTAACATGAGGGGGAGTGTGTGAATGTGTATGGACATAAACTATAACATGAAATACCAGCTTCAAGGGCCCACATGGGCCCTCTTAATTTGCCGTAAGTATAGTGCAGCTTACACTCATGAAAAATAAGAGGAAACAGGAGGAAGTAGCAGAAATTATGAACTATTCTTTAAATAAATTCATTTGTAAATCCTACTCTCCACTGGAATGGTCCACAAAATATCTTCTTACTAAACCAGAGATTGTTTAAAAAAATGCTTACTATTCTGTTCATGACTAATACATAAACATACATACAAGTCTTCTGATGCCTCTCATTCAGAGGCAGAATTCTTAGCCAGCTGAAGGAGTTAATTTACAATTAATTTCATGGGAAAAAAAGACAGAAAGCAATATAAGCAAATCTTTCACCTTAGCAAAAGATAATACTAAGCTTCTGAGATGTACTCAGAATAAAACATTTGTTTAATTTTTCCTCTCTTTTCAAAACCAACAATATTACTCTTCTCTTGGAGATTGTATCAAAAATACCTCCCCGCCCAAGTTGTTCCCCATAGCCTCTGCAACACTTTCAGAGCCCCAGAAGAATACCCAAGTAAGAAACACAGTAACAAAATATATAAAGTCAAGACATCATATCCATCCAGTGCTTTGTTTTATTTTCTAAATCATGTTATTTGGTTGTACTGACTGCATACCAACTTTGTGAAAGCATGTTAAACGATACTAGACAATACAATTTAACACTATAAACTTTATTAAAAGTTTAAAAGTAGTGTAATTTATCACAGTTACTTATTCTGAGTTACTTACTCAGAAGGTAGACTGTCTCTTCTACAAAGTTCCTCTGCTGGCAGATCTCAAGAGCCTTGAATTTAAGGGAAGAGAGGAGAGAATACAGGAAACCATGTAACATGAAATTTTATTGATCTCAAATGCTGCAAGTGGCTTAAAGAGATTTTCCCACAAAGTTACATTATTCATTTTGACAGGAACACAGCTCCCGTAATAGGCACTGTCAGGTCCTCTGGCCTTAATTAAGAAGAGAAACTCCATGACTTCCAAGACTCTTTTAAAAATTCTTCTCTGAAACGGAATAAATCTGGGGACAGACAGGTATTTCAGTCTGGACTATGTCAATCTCTGCCTTTAATTCTACCGGCAACTTCTTTATTCTGCCTCCAAAAGTTGGTTAATAAAAAACATTAAGGTTATCTGCTGTCAAGACTTGCTTCCTGTGGGTGGACTTACGTGGTCCCTAGTGATGGAAGTCTGCTTGACATTCATTAACAACACAAGGCTGAAGATCTCCTCAGGGTAACCAAAATGGTTTCAGGAGAGAGAGTGCCCTCCAAATTTTGTACCAAGAAGACAATGCAAAAATAATAAATATTAAAGAACATGAAGGAAGCATTTCTTGTAAATTTGGTTTAAAGACCTGAGGGCTAAGTATCATTAGCAGCTACAGAATCTGTGTGTGGTTGGAAACCAGCACAATTACCAAAACTATCAAACTGATTACCGGCAAGTTAGAAGTAAAAGGAAATTGGCAGGGCTGGTATGCCATGAACAATGCCATGTCTGTTTCCAGTTTGGAAACAGAAAACAAACTCAAGATTCATAGCATTCCTGTAAAGACAACTGTTCACCAATAAAGACTTTCACACTTGGAAATCAAAACTTTAAATACATGAACTACAAACAAAGATGTAGGTATGAATTAACTTTTCCTTCCAATTCTCGTAATTTCAGATGGGTTACTACGAAGATTAGAGATATGGACAATAAATTTTGGGCTAGGGGTAAGTGAATTACCAACCAGATACTTCAGGTGAATAAAGGTATGAATAATACTAATAAGTTATATACACAGCTGACAGCCTTCTTTTTCCTCTCCACTTAGAAGGTAAACTACAAAGCACCAGGTATTCAGTAGTTGTAGATGCTGCACATTTCCTGACTGTCATACTCCCTCTAGAGGAAAACAGGAAACATTCCTACTTCTCTTACAGCTTATTTTTAAAATGTTCGCTAAACTGCACTTGAATAAAAGTGGCTTACTTCTAGACAGCACAAATTATTTCTTCTTGATGAGTTTATAATTTCATTAGAGCAATAATAAGACTGGATTTTTTCAGACAGAAATTGCTTTCTGCAATTTATACACTGTGTTGGAACTTGCTTAACAGGAACTGAAAATATTGGTAACTGGGAAATTCTTAGTCCCCTTTTCATTTTCTTAGAACAAAGATCTATATGTCACAAGAAGCATTACTATATGACATGCATGGTAAAAAGTATAATTACAGAATTAGTAATAGTATATTTTCCTCTCTTTCCTACCTTCTTACTGAAAGAAGTTAACATTTTAACATTAAGGTTAGAATGACACTTTTTTTCTAACATCCTTCTCTCTTGACTTTGGTGATTACTGCACCACACCTTCCAGAAGCTGATGGGTCTCTGACCTGTCCTCACTCATAGCCCATATCTTCAGCAAAGCAGTGCCAGCAATGAGCATCAGTTTCACACAGCATTTTCTGCACCACCCATCACTAAAGATAGGAGTATGGATGTGCAATAACTAAAACTAATTTGCCTCAAGATTAAAAAATAATGCTGGTAAGGTTTTATACAAAAAACCATGATCACATGAGTAATACATAAGGCAGAAACTAAGAATCAGAAAGTTAAAAACAAGTAAGCCAATACTGTAGATGAAAGTTTCTGGCTGGAAACCTCTCAGTCTCACTGCCTAAACTAGACAATCTCGTTTCAAGTAATGGTTTCAAAAAATCCCAATTCTCCAATCCTAAGAAAGTATTTTCCAGTAGACAAAAAAAATGCAAAACAAGAGAGCTACCAGGAACAGTACTGGTTTTCTTTGGAATGTTAACCATGTAAAATACAATATTCAATATTACACCTGAAAACTACTCCACTGTGTCATCATTATAGCTGCATACAGATGAGCATCCTTTTACAAGGTCTGCTCTGCTCAGCCATTAACAGCAATAAATACAAATAATAAAATACTGACCCATCTAAATGGGAAAACTTAGAATTTCCGTTTGTTTCACAATAATTCAAGCAGGGGAAACAACTCAATATTGGCCTTACCTTTATGCATTTTGTAATTTAACAAGAAAGAGTAAGGAAGGAAAATAGAAAAAAAAAAATATTAGAAGGTGGAAACCTGGTACTCTGTAAAACCCAAAGCGTATTAGCCAGAGTACAAAAACGAAATACTTTTAGCCCTGTTAGTTCAGTGACTTATATTGTATATATTATACAAGAGAAACTTATGGCCTTAGAATAAAAAGATAGAAAAACTACAGTTACAGCTACTGATTTTTCAAGATCTAACACTGACAGCTCCTAGATTTGGCAAAATGCTCGTCAATTTCTTGCAACCATAACCTATTGTTCAGTCAGGCTAAGCACTGATGAGTAGATATGCTGTAGCTACTCATCAAGTGTGAATTCAGAACTTCTGCATAAAAAATACCCATCAATTCCTGCCCTGTGAGCTGAGAGAGGAAAGTCTCAGCTGTCATCAGCTCTGCAAACCAAACTGCAGTCGATGGTCACAAACTCAAAGGATCCCTCATACTGGCAGTAGAGGGCAGTACCAGACATAGCTAGAAATTCGCAAGACTACAAGCTGCAGACCAGACATAAAAATCAAGGACCCATGCTTAGATTTTTGGGGCTTACCTTCTCCAGTGGGCAGTGTGTGCTGTCTCTGAGAAATGGTAGTAAGTTTGGTCGATCATATTCAGCATAAAGGCTGATCTGTTTCTCGTGATATCGTTGGCCTTTATGGTGGTCTCTTTTGAAAAGCTTGTGCAAATACTAGGAATCAAAAAAGAATCAGAATTCAAACCCACTTATTCAATATTATTAATGGAATAATAGAAACTCCTGAGTTGGAAGGGAACCACATAGATAATCAAATTCCAGCTCCTGGCTCTGCAGAGGACAGCCCCAGGAATCACACCATGTGCCTGACAGCATTGTCCAAATACTTCTTGAACTCAGATAGGCTTGATGCTGTCACCACTCCCCTGGAGTGGGAGCCTATTCCAGTGGCCAGCCACTATAGTGGGCAAAGCTTTTCCTAATATCTAACCCAAACCACCCGTGACACAGCTTCATGCTGTTTCCTTGGATCCTGTCACTGGTCACCAGAGAAGAGATCAGTGCCTGCTCTGATGCTTCCCTTGTGAGGAAGATGTAAATAGCTATGAGGACTCCGCTCAGTCTCCTCCAGGCTGAACAAGCCAAGTGACCTCAGCTGCTCTTTGCATGGCTTCCCCTCTAGACCATTCACCATCTTCGCTGCCTTCCTCTGTATGCATCCCTTCTGTAAACTGTCACTCTGTCTGTTGCCTTTGCAAAGCTCTTGGGCTGTGGACTGCACTTTTTATAGATCTGCTGCCCATAATCAGATCTCTAACCCATAAATCACCTCTACACCAGATGAATACCTAAGCCCTATCTGTAATGAGCAGCAAGTTAAACTTCCCTCCCTAATACAGCCCAAGCCCACAGTCACACATTATATACTCCACTGACAGCATGTTCAAACCAATGAGGGGTTTTTGGAATAGCAGTGTGGAACCACAGCCTTACAGTGATACTGTAATTTTGCACAAACAAGAACAATCCAACAGTGTATAGAAGTTACAGCTCCAGAAAGACAAGCAATTCAATTTCTCTATGGATCAGCAAAACATATTTTAGAGCTGCACCCACCAACCAACCCCAATTTTGGGTAGGGAAAAAGGAGGAATAATAGCAAGAAGTTACTGACCAGAAAAGACAACTGCCTACAATGCAGTAAGGAGGAATATGTTAATAAGGACACAGTATGTTATCAAATTCTCACAGGTACACGTTTTAAGATCATTTAACTACTGTAAAGATTTTATGGCCACGCTAAAGGACAAATTGGCAGAAGTAGCTACTTTGGCTCTGATGATTTATGACATTTGAGTTCAGGTGCACTTTGACAGGATAAACACACCATAAAAGAGATTTCCAGCAAAGAGTTTATTCAGCTCAACTTGAAATCAGCAGAATATAGGAATACTTACCACATGCTGTAACTCAGGCCTGTTTTCTAATTCTTCGACAACTCTGTCAATCTGAAAGAAAACAAACCTGTGATAAACATCCCATTTACAAGACTGAAAGAAGGACAGGTAATACAAGCTTGCATTGAACTGCCATGCCATGAATTTTTTATACTCACAGAAATTTTATCTTCATTATCCAAAAGCATGTCTACCGCTTTCTACAACAGAGAAAGAGAACTCAAGTAGGAAACAGGTACACACATTTTCTCACACTCTATATAGTATTATGCGTATCCACTGATGGGTGTCAGATGGATATTGCAGACCTACTCTTTTCAGCAACAGAAATTCAGAGAGCAATTTACATAACATCAGCATACCCCGAAAGCACAGCATTACAGTATTCTTCCAGAATATTTCTCCTAAGTTTCCTCACTAATAGCAATAAATGCTGTGCACGTACACTGCAGGTGAAGTATGCCCACTGAATCATCGTCAGTCACAAAAAGCCACTGCCAAATGATGTAGAAATACTATTTTTCCATTGCAAAAGGGAACTGCAGGGTGATGGCTATGTAAGAAACACACAGTTCAACCTGCCTTACAACTGGATTCCTCCAAACTACCTGCACACCAATACCTTTAATCAAGAAGACAAGAGCATGTAAGCCAAGAGGCCACCAGGATTCAGGTTCTGCTTCCTCTTTCAAGAGCAAAATTTTACTTCACTTTCAAAAAATACCACAGATTCCTGATATGACTTATTCTGTTGGATTAAAAAAAAATTATACTTTTTTTTCTCCGTGTAGGTTAGAATGGGCATACTAAAGATGATCACCTACAGTAGAGATGGCTCCATATTTTAGCTACAGTGCTTAAACAACTATTGCACTGAAAAAAGAGCAGATCTACTTCGTTATCTTCCCAGTGATCATACCAAAACTCATTTGCTCGGGTTTTATAGCCAGCTGGAAAGAAAGAAGACAGAATTCAGCACAGAATAAACACTTCCTGGTTTTTGGAACTTAGGTTAATAACCTTGCAAACTTTCAGTAGCAGATTAATTGACTGTGGTGAAAGGAAAATGGCAAGTACATTTAATATATGCCTAAATAAATTCATTATCTCCTTTCTTTGACTTATTAATACCATTATTTGATTCAACATACAGAAAGAATAACATGGTCAAATGATACTCTGTGTGAAATGATATTTAATGTTGTGACTGAAGAATCACAACAATGATCTTGAATCTAGTACTTTTCTCACTGAGAGTGACAAATGGAAATGGAAAGGAAACAGAAATGGAAATACAAAGGAAAAAAAAAAATCCTTGGGTCAATTATTTTGCAGTCTAGGCAAACAATCTTTCTTATCTCAGAATGTATCCAGAAGCAGCAAACACACTCTCTGCCTCAACACTAACTCATTTATTTTTAATCTGTTAAAATATATGTAGTGGAAAGTGAATATAAAATCATGAAGATCACCTCTGAATCAAAATCCATGAGCAGAACAATTTTGTCTCTGATAGAACTGAAGAGATTGTGCTTATGGATCAACTGGAAGACATCTCTGTGCCTCAGAGTTAGGTAGATTTCTAGGGCTCTGCCATAGCGCTGATCGTAAGTATACCTGATAAAAACAGATTATAATACATGCAATGTTACATACCTAAGTGTAGAAAAATCACTTATGAGAGAAAATATAAACATACTCTAGTATGTAAAACATTTTAGGATACTACTTGATTTTATAAATATCTAAATAGAGCTGTGATTCATTTTTGTTAAAGGGAAATAAACATCAGACAATTAATTTCAGCTCTGTTTATATTGGCCTTCATTTGTGTTCTGACCTCTGGTTTTCTGCATTTTTATTTTTCATTTTCAGCTCACGGGGAAGACACATAAAATGCTAGCCTTTCAATTCTTGGAAACCGATTGGAACACTCTTCAGAGCTAAAAAACATTGTTCTTTTAAAACTTTGGGGCAGATTGTAACATAGTAATAGACAGCAATTCTTCTTTCTTCAAAGAAGCAGTATGAAAATAACACAGTGATCAGGCTGAGAAAATCAAATAGCTTTATCCCTGTACAAAGTGACCTAGAACCAGATCAGTTTTGGCACATTTTCCAATCACTTATTTCCAGCCATGCAGTAAACCTAAATGTACTACTACTTAAATAGTGGGCAAAACCCCTCACCATTTTATTTTCCTGTGGGTAATTCTGAAATGCACACTTCACAAAAGAGGTTTCCTCTGACAGCATGAAGAGGAATGCTAGCTATTTACTTTGGAAAGAGGAGTAGAAAATCCAATCTCATGCTTAACAATTTGCTTTCATACTCAATGTGAACTTTACAAGGAAGGGTAAAGAATTGCTAAGGTGTGCAATCAGCAGAGTGGAGAGGAAAGAAACCAATACTCTGTAGACTACAGCAAAGAAGATTTCTGTTAAGAGAGCTAAGCAAATATGGATAAACTACAGTACTGTATTTTAAGTGCACTTTTTGTAACAGGAAATTAAAACTGTACTCACAATTCTGCAAGTGTTTGTAGCAAAGTCCTGTTCTGTGGATCTTTCTTCAGGTGATCCACTACAGCTTGAACTATGATTGTGTTGTTGTACAGATCTCCAGGCCACTCTTTTATTAGGGTTGCAAACCCCTAAAAGTATAAGAGATTGTAACAGAAATAGAAAGAATAGCCTAAGGAGCATTTCAAAACATCAAAGCTTCAGCTAAGCCTCTGAGATGACACCGGCTGTGCTTAACCTTTAAGGAACTTTCATGCACCCACAGACATGTACAGTGCAGAACACAGATTTTTCCTTCTTAGGGCAATGCTATTAAGATTCATGAAGCTGAGTCTCTTTCAGGTGCTGTAGGCTTTGTGCATCACCTCAACCACTTATGCTACATTAAACAAACTAAAAGTAACAGTCTAATAAACAATCTCACAGTATTTTCATGCTCTGAAGAACATTCTATTTATTCTCTTAAAATTAAAATTCAACTATTAAATATTTTCATTGTTGTGGAACTGTCCCCTGATAATCTGCTTGAATACATCTGAGAATTTGCTGTCAGAATTCTACATTGCTAAGGATATTTGGCTGGCAATAACTATTGGACACATTGATGTGGACACATCAGGCTGCAGTACCTCATAGTCACTTTCCAAAAATTCATGCAGGACCATTTCGTAGATCAGAGGTTTCAAAACTGGATCTCGTCTTGGCAAGTAACGACTAATTGCCTATTGGAACAAAGAGAACAAAGTGTCAGATAGGGAATGACATGTAACATCCTGGTATACTGATAGAAAAAAAATTATTGTGAAACAAAAGAATAAAGCTATAAGCAAAACATGGCCCCTGGTCATCACCTGGAAGCCTTATAAACTCATACTTGTAAGCAGCACCCTGAAATGATTTACTTTAGGATTATACACATTGGAATTGTATAAATCATTTGAAAGAACTTTGAGAGACAGGTGGCAAAATACGAATTAGAATGGGAGAATCAGAATTGTCCTTAAGAAACCAGTAGTCATTTAGAAAACAAAACCCATATAAGACCCCTCTAAATACATCCATCCATTTCAAAATCCATTTTGTTAAGTCTTGGCCTCGTAAAAAGGATTCATTAGCTGAAAAATGTGTTGTAGTGGATGGACACCAGGCACCCAAAAAAGCCACTCTCTCACTTCCCTCCACAACTGGACAGAGGAGAAAAAAATATAACGAAGGGTTTATAGGTTAAGAAAAGATCCGGGAGGGATCACTCACCAAATACCATCACAGCAAAACAGACTCACATTTGCGATAGTATTTGAATTTATTACTAACCAAATCAGAGCAGGATAATAACAAGTAAAAGAAATCTCAAAAACACCTTCCCCCATCCATTCCTCCTTCTTGGGCTCTACCTCCTTCACCCCAGAAACACAGGGAGACAGGGAATGGGGGCTGTGGTCAGTTCATCACACGTTACTTCTCCTGCTTCTCAGGAAGAGGCGTCTTTCCCCTTCTTCAGAGTGGGCTTCCTCCCACAGGAGATAGTTTTCCATGAACTTCTTTAACTGAGTCCATCCCATGGGCAACAGTTGTCCACAAACTGCTTCAACGTGGGTCACTCTTCCATGAGATGCAGTCCTTCAGGCACAGCCTGCTCCGGCGTGGGCTCCTACATGGGCTGCAGAGGGATCTCTGCATCCCCTTTGTCCTCCATGGGCTCCTACATGGGCTGCAGGGGCACAGCTGCTTCACCATGGTCTTCAACATGGACTGCAGGGGAATCCCAGCTCTGGCGCCTAGAGCACCTCTTCCTCCTTCTCCACTGACCTTGGTGTCTGCAGAGTTGTTCCTCTCTCATATTCTCACTCTGTTCTTCTCTGGTCGCAATTACAACTGTGCAGTAACCTTTTTTCTTTCTTTTTAGATTTGTTATCACAGAGGTGTTCCTATCATTCCTGATTGGCTTGGCATTGGCCAGCAGTGGGTCCATCCTGGAGCTGGCTGACATTGGCTCTGATGGACATTGGGGAAGCTTCTGGCAGCTTCTCACAGAAGCCACTCCTGTAGCACCCCCACTACCAGAACCTGACCATGGCAAGCACAATATATGTGTAATTGTGCATTATGACTTACTCTGGGGTCACCACATTCTATGAAGGGCTATTTTTACATACCCAATTGAAAATTAATTTGAAAATATATCTCTCCATGGAAAGGGTGAAGACGTGATCTGTTACTGCATAGAAGGTGTTAAGGAATTGCATTCCAGCAGGCAGGAGATGAGAAGCTGCCAGAATAAATCAGCTCATACTCTAGAATTTCAGCACAGCATCTAATTAGCACTACTGTTCCATGCAACTAGAGGCCAAGATTATTTCCACTCACCAAAATAAATCCTACTGCTACCAGCCGTGTCGGGATTGTAGCTGAGGGACCAGCACCAATGAAATTCCTCCAAACGCTCAGAGGTGTTGTCTGTTCCCCACTATTGTCACATGGTACAATAGCATTTTATTACCGAAGTTGCTTGAACAAAGCAGGAGAATAAACATCTCACTACATTTTACACCTCTCGTCTCCCTGTGCTGTTTGGGCTTGGCCAGTTTTTGAAATGTAGTGCTGCCAACATCAGCTCCCACCAGCTGTCACAGAATTTATCAGTTAACTCAGGGCATAGTCTTGCTGGCTGCTCTGGGGAATCATATTCCTGACCCCTTCATAAAAAGTCTCTTCAGACCATAGAGAAAGCAAACTGGACATTAGCTGGAGACTCAAAGGCAGAAGACAATCTCCAATGGCAGTTTTCACTCCCACTTTCTACCTTCCTGCTACCTTCTAAATGAACAACCTCCCCCAACAGACTGCTGCAACTCTTGGCTGCAGTTTGGCCACACAGTGAGCTGTGGAGAGGTGCCGTTGCCTTGTTGTGTGTGAGCCAGGCTGCTTTGTGAAGGAAATTTCTCCTGCCCCATGTCCCATTGCTTTGAAGAAAAAACATGGCCACCTCCTGCAGTTTGACCACCATGCTCAGCAAAGACTAAGCATACAAGAAGCACGTAAGAAGCATACAAGTTATTTAGTTATTTTTAAGCCTTGGCACAAAGGTGAATTAAGACCCATGCTGGAGGTTACAAACTCTTCCTGTTTTACGTTTAAGCTGCAGTTAGGGAGCAAGGTCCGACAAAAAGGCTTCTGAATCAGACTGCCTTTGTACCAATTATTGAACCATGCAGTTAAAGTAACTTTAAATAAAAAAAGGATATTATAAACAGAAATACTTTCTTCCCTTGTTTCTTTTCAAGGTCTGCTTTCAGACTTTCATCAATAAATGTTAGGATGAGGTATACACAACAAAGCCTATATAAAAGTTGACATGAGATAGACTAAACCATTTCGCCAATAAGCCAGAACAACAATTACTTGTTTCTCAAAGGATATATAAGAGATGAAAGAGCCTGTCAGGCTAGTGCTGCTCTCTGCTATGCCCACTACAGTCAGGTGAAGTCTTTCAAATGTCTTCCAGCCTATGTTTTGGTTAATGCACTGCTGCTGCCAGCTGAGCATCCTGCACCACTGCTGAAAGTCACTGCTATCCCAGCAAACAGAATGGAGTGTATCCCTCATGCCACAACAGCCAGCACTCACACAGTTTGAAACCTTCCTTTGAATCCATCCACCTTCCTCAGCTGTTTGAGCTGAGACATTAGATTTTATACTGAAGTGCTTGAGCACAAGCATGTAACTCCCTCAAGCCACCACTGCTGGAGGAGGAGAGGAACAGATCACTGCAAGGCTCTAGAATCTTGAAACTGCCACAATGAGGTTTGCTAGATGACATTCACTGAAGACATGAGAGACATCAAGATATCAAAATGCAACCTTTGGTAGCCAAACAGGACCACTTAGTACGGAACACTCAAAAACCCACTAAAATCACATGCAAACAAAACACTCACCCCACAGACTTTGACACTGGGATATCACTAATTCCTCTGTGCAGGAAGGAAATTTTAAGCCTTTAGTTTACTGTTACCTTAGTTATTGGCAAATCACGCTAGATTCAAAACATCAGATTTCAGGCAACAACTTACATGCAGTGCAAATTCTTCCAAGAAAATTCTCTTTTGAAATAAACTCTGTTTCCACATCTCAAATAGTCTCCTTATCAGGGCTTAAAGCCATTATAGGCCAGTTACAATATGCTGTTTAATATCTGCAAATCACATAAGTAGGTAAAAATTCCCCACAAGTGATCCCAAGCATTACAAGGACCCTTTCAGTTCGATCTGGCTTAATTTAGTTCATCCTTTATGATACTCAGACATCTTCAGAAATCTGGGAAAAGCTATATGCAACTGAAATACTGAAATAAGGCAGGCATTTTCTAGAACTGCAACTTGAAGCTGAATAATGTAATGGACTGCATCTCATGTTTTTCTGAGAATTCCTGGGCCTAGGCTCTAAGAAGAAAAAAGATATTCTAAGACCTGAAAACAGCCAACTGTTTAGAAAGGCAGTAATTGAGTAGAGATGCTTTTGCAACAAACCTGCAAATATTTTTATATTTTACTGTCTGCTAGATGACATAAGTGGAGAAAAGACAAATATCCTTTCCAGACATTTGCAGCCAAAAACCAAAATGAACCCCAAAGGACTAAGAAGCAGTGTATCAAAAATTCACCTGTACCTGCCTTCAGGTCCTTTATTGGACTGAAATAAAGAAACAGAAACATAGGTTTTCATCTTCCAAAGTAGTAAAGAATGCACGAAACCACAAAGAAGTCATACTAAAGGCAAGGCTGTTTTTGCACTGGAATGGCTCTAAAACAGAAGTCAGACATTTCTGCAGTTCTTAATGCTGAAACACTTTTGGTCTTTGAACAGAATTAAACAGCTCAAAACCAGCAAGGGACTGCATGCTGTGAGATCTTAATAATATCTCCTTTTTGGCTCATTGAGTTTGAATAGGAAGACATAAAATTCAGAAGTAAATGTACATATGTTACCAAAGGAAGTGTGCATAATGTTTTCAATTGGTTTAGCAGTGACAGTACTATGGCTTTATGTCCTGGGCAATTTATTAACTGAGAATCTCACATTAAATGTGTACTGTTGCAGTAGCTGGCTTGTGACTAGGGAAAACACAAGACAGTGCAGACTGCTCCTCTTTCTTACTGCCATTTCTAGCACACAGCATAGGTCTTCACTGTTGCTTTGCAATTCTTTGACACTTAAAGTTGCAAGGGACCTGGATTTGCCAGAATGACTGGCACCCACAGAGTCTATTTTCCTTAAGATTTAGGGTAGGATTTTTAGGACATACTGGAAATGAATGAAAAGTAAATGGGAAAGATGTATTTAACTGTGAGCATCTTTGCAAGTAAAAGCCTTGGGGGTGGGTCTTTTACATGGAAACTGCCAACAAGTAAAATACATAGCACTATGTCTCCAATCTTGTTTTAAGACTATACATATCAATTGGAAAGACAACTGTCTAGAAACAGAAATCTGGGGCAGCAATACCAGAACAGGGCTATTAAATGTGATGCTTTAGATACTTGGTCAAAACAGTCAGTACAGCATACAAGTTACTTGAGTGCAGACACAGAAATTAACTTACTTTAAGCTGACCTATTTCTTTGAACTTGTAAACTTCAAATTCCCAGAGTTCTGTGTTTTTGCCAAGGATTTTCTGGCACTTTCTGGAAGGAAAATGAAAGAGATGAAAACAAAAGTAGGTACAGAAAGTCATACAAATGTGACAGCATGACTATAAGGATTCCTTTCTTATTCTCCTTATCATGACGCTTGCAAGAGTGACTTATTTTGATAATCATCACTTTGAGTATGCCAGGTTCTCCTCCATTCAAGCCCTAAAATTTTGTTGCATCCAAGAGGACTAACTGCTTATTATGCATTTGGCCTTAGTGATTAGGGCCATATTAGCTTTCACAGAATCATAGAATGGTTTGGATTTGAAGGGAGTGTAAACATCATCTACTTAAAACCTATACACCATGGGCAGAGATGCCACCCTCTCCACCAGCTTTATGAGTGAAGTTTTCAAATCTCAGCTGAGAAAAACTGAACACTTAAAAAGATACGCTTACTCTTGCACATACATGAAAACAAAAACCTTGGGTAATTTCTGATCCTTACTTTAGATTCTCACACTTGACATTTTTGTTTATACCCATGCAAACCCAAATTATTTTCTGATGGTCTTACATGCAGTGACACACTAATAAATTTAGTTTATCAAAATCCAAAGAAAATCTTAGTTTTGAAAATCTAGTGTGACTTTGAAAAGTCAAGACTTACCTTCAAAATATATGTCTCAATTCCAGTTAAAGTTTACATTAACTTTTAGGTTACTACAGGCAAAATATATACAGCACTACAATACATTTCTATGTTTTGAAACTTCAGAAACTCCAGAACATACAGAAAAACAACATCTGTAAATACTTCAGAAGCAATAATTTGTTTTTGCTTTTTCCCCACACACAGACACACTTTAGCCAGCAAAGAAGATCTTTAATACTAGGTTACCGAGCAGCCAGGTCATACTCTCCTTTCTCCACTAGGTGATTTATATAGGCTAAGCCAATATCCTAGAGGGAATAAAAATAGAGCGTTAGTTAAAAAAGTTTGGAAATGAACTACTTGACTACTGCAAGAATTACCATAACAGCGGTGCACACAGCTGGAAAATCAAGGCTCTGAGTGTATCTCCTGATTCTCCTTTACAAGTAGGGCTCATAGAACAGTCAAATACAAACAAAATACTTGCATAGACTGCTCACAGGTGCTCTTCTAAATATTTCTCATAACCTCACTGATGCTGAGAAGTCTACCACCCCCAATTATTAAGGATTTTTTGAAATGCATAGCTGATCTTGCAGTGCTTGAATTAGTTCAAGAAGAAAACCATCAGTCATTGTAAAAGACGTTCTTTGTCAACACAAAGTTTGCAGAGGGTAAAAAGTTGGTTGAGAATATAAATCCTAGTGCTGCTCAATAAAGTGCAGGAATTACTGAGAATTTAGCAAGATTATTAGTTGTTATTACATACTAAATTTCCCTTCTCAACAGGTCAGTTGTAAAAAGTTTCTCATAGGCATTTAATATATATTAAAATCTTGGCATGAGCCTCCTGCTGTAATCTCAACACTCATGTCCATTTTGACACAACCCAGTGTACTCACTGCATAACTTAAGAATCGCATCACTAACATTGTTTCTAGAAAGAAAAAAGAGGAAAATAGAAAAAACAAAGCTGTACAATGAAAAAGAAGTCCTTGTTTCTTACAAAAAATAAACATTGGCATCTTCTGAGGCACAACATTTCTTTGATCAATATGAAGGACAGTACTGATCCTAGCAGAATATGAACAGGAGTATGCAACAACTTCAACTGGTCAATCTACGACAAAGTTAGGAAAAAAAATGCACATACATAAGATTTTAGGATTTCATTACACTATAGGAACTGCCTTCGTATTTTCAACTTCATCGTTCTCAAGAAAGAGACTGAGAGAAATCTTCATTCTCCTGTGGACCAGCTTCCCAGTGAGCAGAGATGTATAAGGAAAGGAGATGTAGATCTGGTTGTTTAGGATGTCTGTGCTCTGCTCAAAGAGGTGCAGAGCAGCAGTGATAATTACTGCCATCTGAAAAACCCCCAAGGCTACCAGACTTGTCAGGTATCCTGAGTGTGGTGTCACTAGGTAGTGAGAGCATGAGTCGTTTTAAATCAGTGTACCACTAATCCTCCACTTAGGGATTGGTGTCAACATTTTGTTTCCTCAACACATTCTGTTGGCTTTTGCTTTAGAGACCAAACTCTCAAAAACTGCTTGTATTTCACTGAATTTAATCATTTATTGCAGAGCAAATTTCTGCAAACCACAAGAAAAGCTGTGGGTTTTTTTTTTTATTTAGTTTGTTTTCTGTTTGTTTGGGTTTGTTTTCTTTCTTTCCTACAGGACCTCCTTTAACAATTCTTTACATCTTTTGCAAGGGTCACAGAGCAGCTTTGTTAAGTGCAAACTCTGTGATAGGTATGCCATTTAAATCCTGATTCAGCTTCTGGACTACACAAGAATAAAAGTTTTTTAAGACATACTGATATACAGCATGCTTATTACATCAGTAATCTGGCCAAAGAAATTAAACACATCTTTGAACACTTTGTACAAATTTCAGTTTAAAGCAGCAGCAGTATTAGTGAATTCAGACAAAAGCAAACAAACAAAAGCTAAAATCAGTGATGCTTTTGTGTCTATTACACCATTCCCCCTTTGTTTTAAACATTGATACCCTTTGTTGCTCTGTGAAAGGAACTATAAACATGGGAAATAACTATACGTGAGAAAAGGAGCATCTCTTAAACTCTTTACAAAACCCTGTCACATGTACAAGGTATAAGTTAAGGAGAAATTTGTCACTGCTGCCTGCAATCTCTAATAGTGCAGTACTGTTGTACTGTGTGTGTTACTTCAAACAACAGTAAATTTAATACAAAAGTAAAAGCAAACAAAAACCCCTATCAGCAATCAGAGAAATGGAATTATCTTCCTTTCAGTGTCAACAGCACCTTCATAAAATGCAGATCCTTTCATGTTTCACAGACTAACACTCCTGTTCTGCAGCTGAAACCAAGAAAAATCAGATGCTAGTTGGAGTATGCCTAACAGTTATTGCCTGGTGTTATAAAAAACAGGGAATTTATTTGTTGCTTCTTACAGCATTCTAAAAGAAAGAAGATATTTTGTTTTGAATAGAAGTTTTGAGTCTTACCAAAATCTTGTGCTTTTTTATTGTTTTCTGACTGATCTCAGCTGCCATCAAAGCTTCCTATATTCAGAAAGGAGAAAACAGAGATACTAGTCAAATACACGAACTTTCAATACAGAAAGCTCTAGAACTGTATAAATCAACTGTTTTTCAGAGTAGGGTGTTTGAAACACTAGAATTTTTAATGCCATGGTTGGATGAACAGCTTTGAATTCATACCCAAACAAAAGCAGTCAAGCAAAGAGAAAACTACTTTTGTTTCCATCTGGGTTCACTCCACATTATTGTATTAGGATCAAATCACAAGATTACAACAAAACACACAATGCAATCATATTTGATCATTTTCAAATGAGACCACTACCAAAACCTGTGAAAAAAATCAACAGGAAAGGGGGCGAATGGGGGGAGGCTTTCAGTTCCCCAGCCCAAATGTCTTCTCCAGTCAGAATGATTTATATTTAAGTGTCATTTGCTGTTCTACCATTTTCAAATGTACAGAAAAAAAGCTGGCGCTTTACAAATAAAAATGAAACCTTTAAGATACATCATAACATGCCTATCTACTAACTTGAATGGCTTTCATAAAGGCACACACACAGCTGCCACTTGCAAATTACTGGAGTCTTCAAGGACCAAGTGCCGTGATTTACATATATTGCAAAACTGCACTCATCATACAAGTTTGCTATTCAAATGCAAAAGCATCCACATGGATTTAAACAAATCTGCATGAGAAATATCATGATTATATTAGCAAAAGCAATACATGCTGAATGGCTTTTCCACTTCTTTTTTTTTCTTACAATGGGCACACAACAACACATAAATAAGAATTTGCAAGTTAACTTTATGCATCGTAACCAATGTTCTAAGTCAATAAACGTAGGACATTAGAATTCAGACCACTGTGTGCATGTTGATATGATATGTAAGAATTTATTATTATTATTTTAGGTTTTTAGATATACATACTTAAACACACCAACATTTATGCAACCAAATGCTTTTTTTTTTCCAAGAGAGCTGTATACCCTTGTCTTTTAATATTGAATCAGCTTTATTGTGAGCAACACTACTTTCAGCATGCGCAGCTACAGTTCGAGCCCATAGTATTTTACTTTTCGAAGCACAGCTCATTCATTAACTCTTCTACTGTTCTAAAGCCAAAACCCAGATTTAATAATTTTCAGTGTCCCCTAATACATTTCATAACTGATGATGAGAGCAGTATTTTCAGCATCTAATTCAGCTACCTCACTTGGGTGAAATTCTGATTAGTTGTTTCAGTAGTAAGACTAACTCTGTAAGAGATGGAGGGATGTATAGTTAACTCCCACCCTTTACAAGCATTTAGTCAGTGACTGTAGAAACAGAAACTGTCCAATCCAAATGACCTAGCAAAATCCATCATCCTACTCCAATTTCCAAACAAGGAAAGTCTGAAGGAAAGAATGATGTAAAAATTACTTCGTATTTCTTCTTTTCAAGAAGCCAGTCAATGTGGTCATCTTGGTCCCGCTCTTTAGCCACAACCACATCTCTTGGGCTGATGATATAAAAAAGTGATTCACCTTCCGAATACTCTGCAAATGCATACACAGTTTTACTATTATTATATTTTCTTTAAGTAAAGTTCTGCTTTTTAGTACACCCTCGAGGGGAATTTAAAAAGAGGAAATGCAAGGAAGACAGCAAGGCTACTCCTGCAGGACACACTTGTTTGGAAGCTGTATTCTCCAATAAATTAAAACTGGTTTAAATGGCAAAATATCTTTCAAAAAATCACTACAGCTTATTGCAAATTCTGATTCATCCACTATGTGTAAACTTTATGATGGCTTAGAACCCATTATTATACTTTTAGAGGACTATTACACTACACAGCCTGCAATAAACTTATCCTTCCCATCAAGGTCAAGGCCATCAAAAGCATAAATGATAGATGCCATAACCCCTGGGGACACAGCACATCATTACAGCCACGGATTTGCAATGCTGCAAGTTAAGGCTGTATGTATAATGTATTTTCTTATACCATAAGCCTTTATTTTTGAGTAAACTCAAAGAAAAAGTACTAAAAGGTAAAATCAAATGCAGAAGATGACTGTTCTGAATAGTTACCATTTGGACAGAACCATGAAGAAACACCAATACTTCTGTAAGTACAGAAGAGAAAACCACTCACTGTCCAGATCAGTTTCTATAAACGCATACAAATACACTCCTGAAGTGATAAGCAATTCACAAAATAACGCTTGTCTTAAAGCCATACAAAACATTTAGACTAGTCAGGTAAATTAGAATATTCATAAAGCATAAAAGTACAGCTGTGGACATCAATGTTCTGCTTTGGAAGATGTATAATGAAACCCCAATTCTATTGATAGCAGCACAGTCGTTTTTGAGGTCAGGAGGAGATACACTATATTTCTAGTGGCTTAAGGGCATATATGTACACAGAGAGGTTTGCCAAGCCTATGATTTGAAGCACGCTGCCAGAGGAGATGCTTAAAATTCAGATTCATGGATTTTAAAAGCCAGAAGAAATGCTTCTGTATAACACAGGCTACATAATTTTCACCAAGGAATTCTGCATCAGCTTTGCCATGCCTTTTTCTGAGCTGCAACATATAGATCAGAAAACTAAAAGATGGCATATGTTGTGCCGGGGCTTAATGTCCCTTCCTGTTACATAATTAAACCTATCTTCTAGGTGGAACTTGCCAAAATCCAGTTCCTATTCACTCAATTTTATCAGTTTTGATGTCTGTTATATAACCGGCAGCTTTGTCAGTACAGGGAAGCTAAATATCAGTGTGCCCCCTTTTAAGCTGACCCAGGTGCATCTTACTGTTGAAATGACACCTATTCAACCTTTCCCTCTAAAGCAACTTTTCCAAACATTGTGCCACTCATTTCGTTATTCCTGAAGCCCTTTGTGTAAAAAGCTCCTATGGATCACATGTTGAATAAATCTCCATCAAAGATATTGCCTTCCACAATAATGGATATTACATGAGATAGATACTTCTGCCTTCTCCAGTATGTCTGACCTAAGAGATAGCATGAAAAATCATGATGTTTAAATACACAAATTTGTTTTCTTTCATGTGACTGGTTCTTGTTGATTTCCAAGCTACACTTTGGTGTCATAAGCAGTTACAGCTATTCAAGGAGATGACAAAAAAATGACATAAAAATGAAAAAGGAGGCTAAGTACTCCCAAATTACGTCTTTTTTAATCAAGGTATGAAAACAAAACAAAACAAAACAATATTGAGAATACCTACCTAGATGATAATCACGACATTCGTTTTCCTGAAATCCTCGTACTGTTAGTGCATCAGAAGAGATTTCCTCACAGGACTCAGGTAGGGGTTGTACAATATCGAGTCTAGGTCTTGCACAACACTCCACTTCCTAAGAAAACAACATCTTAGTTGCTTCCTACATTATTTACCTTAGCAATACCAACTGGTGGTCATCTACAAACAAGACTGAAATTCAACAGCTGCAAACATTCACAGAGATCCAGTACTTTGCACTGGGTACTCAGCTGCAAATCATACAAGTTGCAAAGCTGTGCTCCACAGAGTAATTGCATCCGGAACGCAAATGAAAGTTACTCCAAGTAATCCAAGTTACTCTTGGATTGCTTCCGTTGAAGAGATTAGTGTGGAGAAGGAGGTACAGACAAGACATAGGTCTAATCCTGTCCCTGAGTTTTCTCACTACTTTTCTGCTCTTGGTCACAGAAGTTTTCAGGGCTATCACAGATGATTATCAGTTGCTTCATTCAACAAGCAACAGAACAATTTAGAACCCATACCCAGTTGGGCTCATGCCCTGAAGGACAGAGCTCTGAGTCAATGATATTCTGGTATCAAGATGAATTTGGTTTTGGTTTTTTTTAAACTGGCATTTGATTTTAAGCAGACAGCAGCAGCAGGGAAAAAATAATCTGAGAATAATACAAAACCTTTGCTGTTCTGAGGAACTTAGAGTAAAATGAACTTTCAAGTGCAATGTGGGTAGTTATGGTAAGATGACATCATGGATTTTCATCTTCTGTCCAAAGAAAACTGCTGTCTTCAACTAGCTGCATTTTTAATTAAGTCAAGGTCCAAGACAATCCTGTATTTTCTACTTCAGGCTGTGAATTATAGCAAAATAATGAAAGAGCAAGGACATACAGAAAGTGAATTTAAACAGCTCTAACCTACCCATTTGGAAGTAGCACCACTTGGGTCTTTTCTCAATTTAACTGTTCCATGAAAAAAAAACTCAAAACAGTAAAAACTTTCAAAGCAAGTTCAACTGAGATCCAATTTGTAATAAGTAGGAAGCTGTCATTTGCAAGCTGTGAAATCAAGTGTAGGAAGAGCAGTGTTCCTTGTAACCAAAGGACATTTCTAGTGAGCAACAATTCTGCTGCAAGCTCAGGCAGTTTGGGCTCCAGACTAACAAGACAAGTGAGTCAAGACACTAAGGAGTTCCCATCACAACAGGACAAAGATGCACCATCAGAGACAATTGTATTTCTGTTCCTTCTACAGCTACTTCTCAAGAGAACTGTAAAGTTAGTGAAGTCCTAAATTTGGAGTTTGTTTAAAAAGCTAATTAAAAGCAAATACATGAAAAAAACTTTTTCCTATGCTCAATTACCATTATATCACCTGAAATTCCCTTTTCATCTGTCCTTCCTAAAGCAATTAAAATGACTTTAACCTTTAGCAGTCACTACCTCCTTTATACTAGCTCCTTTTTCATTAACAGTGGCTTCCCAATTTCCTTACTCCCTAGTATTTCAACCCATCTTTTCCTCCCCCTTCTTATCCCATATGCCTGCTTTCCTTTTTTTTCACCAACTCTCCCACACTGGAGGACTACTGCACTGACTCTTTTGGGAAACACTGCTGTGACATTATTTTTGTCCTTAATATAAATAAAGAAATAATAATCTGACATCCTGACATAGAACTAGAAGCTAACCCCATTGATTTCAGAAGGCTCGAGCATTTGTTTGAACCTACAGCATTTCATTGCCTAGCAACTTGTGCACCCAGTTTCTTAAGGTTACTATGGTGATGGTTGTCTAACGAAGACATGCTTATCAAAGAGATGATCAAGAGCATCTGCCATTCTCACACCGCAGCTTCAAGGACTTCCTCCACTGCCTTGCCTTTTATTTGGCAATATGAAATCAATGTTGGAGACAGACACAGCACTTATCCGCACCCAGTGAAAACGACTGACATGAATTCTAATTTCTACCTATCCACGCATGGATCTGGGTGTACACAACTACAGATCTTAGAAGGGAGACAATGATGCCACTCGCTCACAATCATTCATTCCACCCCACAGTGACTCTTATTGCTTGACTTGATCAACTTCACTACTCTCATTTCCTTTGAGATGCAGTGTCAGCAAGCTCCTCTTATGGCTAAACAAGATTCTTCATTTCTTCTGGTGCAGAAACATCAGGAAGAAAGAGAGAAAAGGAGAGAAAAAGGGGCGGGGGAGAAGAAAGGAAGGAAAAAGAAGCAAGAAGGGCTAGCTAGAGACCTTCTCTGCGTTCTGCAAGAAAAAAAGGAACCCAAACATCATTTCTGAAATGTAAGCACATTAGTCTTCAACATCACCTCCACTGACCTTGTTTTATAGATCAGAGACGTTTCAAGCACTGCTCACTACCAGCAGACTACAAATTTTTTCTCACATAATCAGATAATTTGCATGACTAGTTTAAGGCCCAACTCACAGGGCAAATTAATGTTGTGAAGAAACTCTGAGATAAAAAAATCTACCGTTTTTTCGGAGATCTCCTTTACGTATGAAAGTATAACAAGCTGGTCACAGATAGGTGCAAGTCCACTGATGTAGAATTCAGTGTCAAATTGGAAAACTGAAATACAGAAAAGAAAAACAGACTTAAAAAAATGAATGTGCATGAACTACTATTAAGAAAAACTCACTGATTTTCAGTGACAATCAACAGCATATAGCAGCACTTCCGAGAGTTGAAGACTCAATACATATAACAAACCCACAGATTTCCCAGTTGAATCAGATGAAAATCTACATTTAACAGATTCAATTACATTAAAGCTTGCAAAAAGAAATGTTTGTGCTCCAGGATATGCTAGAGATTAAATATTTTAAATGAAGGCTCAGTCTGATTTTCAGTAATCACATTGAAAAAGGAAGCAAAACCAAAATCAAACTCAATAAAACAGGCAATAACTAGTACAACTTCATTGGTTTGCATATTCCCAGCAAGTTCATGTGGCCATAAGAGAATCGCACCTGCTACATCTATTGGTATGATATATGAAAACACAAAGATCATTATTTATTGATCATCACTTTAAACATCACAGAATAATTTACAGATACACTCATTACAAAGAAAACACAGTTCATAGTATCTTTTCTTGTTCATAAAACTGAAAACATGATTTTCTAAAATTGGTCTTGAAATTGAGATAGCTATATGAGGATTATTCAAGAAAGAGAAGAAAAAACAGAGTGCTGAACTGTATTTACAAAATTACTTACTAAATGAGACCTCTACCACAGAAACAGCTATTTATTTTTCTTTGGCTGGATTTACAAGGCACCCCTTTTTTGAGAGCTCCTGTCTCATGGGGCCCAAAACAGGAATTATCCAAGTGTTTACATTAGAAAGCCTTGTAACGATAAGCATTTAAAAAAACATCAGATACTTCATTATTTTCTTCCATGGTTTTAGGAGAATCTAAGCATAAGCAGGAAATAACATGTTTCCTTCCTTACTGTTTAGCGTATTACATTACTAATATCTATCTATCTATCTACTGGAAGTTACTAATTATTTTAGCAAGGCAAACAGAAAATACAGCATAAACACATTAAAAATAAAGCTAATTTTCTTTAACTAAGATAATAAGAAGGAACGGGAGAAATAATTGTCCTCTCACAAAGGGAGAAAAAATACAATGAAACAGAGTACATGTCTGACATCTGTCTCTCAACGAATAAGCAAGTACTGCTTTTCTTTTAATGACTGCTGACACTTTGGCATCACTGAGGGACCACATTAGAACACAAGGGTAGAGCATTCAATCCATTCACAGAGAATAGGCTCACATTTGTAACCACGTACGTAATTATCTTGTTCTAGCCTACAACACTGATGAGATTACATTGACTGTGTCACATGTTGCTCTCAGTGACGATTTAAAAAAAACAGTTCAAAACCAACTACATATCTTATTCTCAGTTTACAATTTAGTATTTGGCATTTTAAAATAATATGCAAGGCAAGAAGAAAAACATGGAAAAGAAAAAACAAAGTGAAATCCATAATACTATCAAAGAAACTTTAAATTCAGCTTTATAGGAGGGCCAAGAGACGGCTCTCAAAGGCATGTAAAATACTGTGGTTTGTATTTGAAGCAGGAAACAGCATGGTGAATTATCATTAATCCCTTACAATGATTATAGAGACGGCTTTAAAATCCATGTGTATTTCTTTGTCTTATACTAGAACTTCAGTCCCTCTGCCAGTGAAAATGCTTGCAATGCCTAATGTAATGGTGTATTTAAGATCAAGCAGAAGTATTGATCTATGAATCAAAAATAAACAAACAAAAATCACCACTTCAAGTTTTATTTTTGAATAGAGTTTAGTTTCCTTGGTTTCATTTTCAGCTTTCTCTCAGCTCATCCTTCTCAAGAGGCATTGTTGAAACACAATGCTCTAGCTCTGCTGCTACAGCCCTGAACAAAGAAAAACTGGCATAGACAGTGCTTCTTGACCTGATAAAAACCTTTGACGCTGTAATCAAAAAAGTCTTACCAAAAAAAGAAGATGGAAGTTATAGCTGCACAGAACAATAATAGGTTAATTTGAGTTACTCTCTGGACACTGTGTTGTGATCAAGGAGGAAAAAAAAATCCAAAATAAAGGCACTGCAGAAATGCTGTTAATTTGAAAAGGATCCAAAATAATTAAAACAAATGTAGTATTGAAGTAAACGGAAATGACTGAGGTATGGCCACGTGTCATACATGTTTATGCCTGTCATAAGAGAAGATAGAAGATATGCTGACAGTGGACCTACTCCATGTTCACCATCTATGTACAGCTGTCAAACTAATTACCAGGAAGCAAAATGAAGAAACCTGTAAACCTCTTTTGCTGCTCATTAAATGAAATGTATGAAATACACCAAACTACAGAAATGAAACAACATATGCTACATTATTTACCTAAACAGTATAAAACCACGTTCTCTGGGATTTAAAGATCACACATATGCGACACACTGAAACTAAAATGAGTCTGTTTTGTTTAGTCAAACCTCTAAAAGCAGCCCCTGCTTTACCACAGCAGATTTTAGAGAGTAAAATTTTGGTTACAGTCAGAAGGTTTTACCTTTGATTTCAATGGGCACAATGTTTCAACTAAAAGCATTGGTGGTGGAGATACCATCTTGAGAACACTTAAGGGTAAGCTGCACTGTGGCCTATAACAATGAATACAAATTTTGTAGATGTTTTTTGTGTGCTAGGTAATTTATGCAAACCAAAACAATACAAAATGGCATGCTTTGATTAGTTATTATCTTATGCATGGAGTTGCACTTGATATAAAAATATAACTTCTTTTTCTTTTCTGACAGTATGTGGATTCAGTTCCAACTAGAGGACAAGAAAAGGTCCCACATAAGTATCACTTAAGCATCAAAGCTGATTTTCTGAAAAAACTCTTTTTTTCCATTGAACCGAGAAAATTTTGATAACCAACAGGGAAAATATTCAGTCTTGAAGGACTTTGGGGCTTAGAAATTCTGAGGTTTGATAACAAAGAAGTCAAAATCTTGAAGAATTTTGACTCATTTTATGAAGAAATTTCTAAAGGATAGGTTTGGTTTGTGGCAAAACAGATGAACAAAAGTGAAGGCAGAATCAACTATATAACTAGGTTTGGGTTTTTTCTTAACCTTTTTTTGGCTTCTCAGAGTATAGCAGACTTGGTTCAATGAAGTATTTGCATAAATCACTTTATGAAGTACATTTCCTGATCATCACATTCATCAATTAAGCTTTACAGTCTGTGTATATAAAGAGACATATGTTGGTACATTTCCCATTAATCTCAGTTTACAAACAAGAAAATAAATATTCCCATGTTTTCAGATTGAAATGTGCAATCTCGATGCATGATTCTCACTTGCCATGCAGGTGTGAAGCTATTCCCTCATAAAACATACAGGTGTGTTGTTACAAACATAGCCTTAAAACGTGTAATTTTAAAACCAGAAATCTGCTTTGTGGGAAATTTGGTAGAATGCAAAGGGAGACAAGTATTCAAGAGACATTGCTGCTTGGCTGGTACCTGGAATTAGCCTGAGATTCCTCAGATAAAATCTGGGCAAAAATAAATTGAATAGAAATTCTCTAATCAACTTGAAGTCTTTTACATATTTCTGGTGTTAATCTCTATTTTCTGCTATCATTAACAACCTGAGTAACTGAGGCAGATATAAAGTACTTCTCCATAAAAGTATGTAAAATCCTGACAAGGGCAAAGAAGACTAGATGACTTATTTTCCTTTGGAAAGGCATTATATTAACTGAAAAGCCTAATTAGTTATTTAGCAACCAGCCTTCTCATGGGTTCCAGCTGAGGAAGGGTTCCCTGTTCAGACCAGAAGCTGTGCAGCATTACAGCTTTTGTACATGCTTCAGGAGTGAGCACAGAGGTCAAGCACTCTTTAAGAAGGATCACAATGGCATTTAGTCCACGTTAAGCCTGTAATTCAATACCAATACTTTCTAATCAATACACTACTTCACAGCAGTAGCTGACAGAGCTAAACTGATAGGATCTGCTCAGCTAACATATGTTTAAACCTAAATAGAAACACTCACTGAAGTTTATCTTTGACACTGAATGAAGACTCAGAGAGGCAATGAACTGTAGCAGAAACAACAGCAAGGTTACTGAAGAAAAGCACCACTAATATACTGAAAGATGTAAATAAAATTAGCAATGTCACATGGATCTCAGCGCAGGAGACCTGTATAATTAATCTATTTTCTCTTACAGGTAATCACAACATTATCTTCTTTAAGATAAAACAGCTAGAACAGTTCTGTGGTGTAACTTTCACACATTTTGGGGTGTCTGGTTTAGCATCACAGTAGGTACTGTAATTATTTTACACCTTGGAGTAAGTATAGCTAGTTCTTAAGACAGAAACAGAAGATGAGGAGGTACGTTGTTAAACAGGATCCTATGCACCTAACTTGCAATGCAGGAAATACTGTTTCCTTATTCACCGGACTGCGAAGTACTGAAGAAACATTTATCTACTAATGCCGTCACAGTTATCTATGACACCACCATGGAATTTACGGGCCCTCAGATTGGCTCTAAACCAGCATAAACCTGAAACTGTTGACACATGAGAAAACACTGTTTTATCATAGACTCTATATGTATTACGATGATGACCAGAGAAGCAACTATGAAGCTTCCTGCTCCACTTCTGATTTTCTTTCCAGGTAAAAAATTGCAAAAGCAGGTAGAAAAAAAACCAAAAAACCCCATACCTCTAAGCATGACAAAAGTAACTCCGTGTTAAGTAAGTCTGTTGACAAGATCTTATGACTCAAAATATCTGAAGGATACTCAGTTATCCTTGCATTGAAGGATGATATTCTTGCCTTGTATAAATTCTTTATGCAAGTATATCAACTTAAGCATCCACTTTGGGTATTAGTGGTCTTGCAAAAAAACTATACTGGTTGCAGGTCTGATATAAAATCAGACCTTCCAGCTATGCCTTTGAAAAGTAAAGTGAAATAAAATTGAAATAGATGTTATGGCATGACACACTGCTGTCGAGAAGACCTTCTATGTGACTATATGAAAGACTATTTTAATTTATACTGACATTTGAACAAGCAATGTCTCTCTCTTTTCCCTCCCAATCCTCCCAAGTTCTAATGAGTACTGTGGACAGCATTTGGCAGTGCAATTTCAGTGCTTTGATCTGAAACCAGAAAATAAAATCTCAAGCACATCATTAACAGGCTAAGTGAGATAAAATACTGGTCCTCTAGAATACAGAGAAAATTGCAGGCCAGAAATTTTAAGACAAAAAAGTTAAATCCACAAAAATCTTTATCCTTCATGTCTGCACCTAAATAGCCCGATGTCAGCTTTTTATTTTTTTTTAATCAAGTTCTAATAAACAGTCATGTAAGACTAGCACCATCCATATAAACATATTATAGCTGAAGTAGAAGCTGCCCCTGTTCACTTGCCAGTATGTGACCAAACCCATTTAGTTATTTTCAGGCACCCCACCAATCTCTCAGTATCCAGAGTCCCTGCAGAGTTTGTCTCCTAGCTGATTTTCAGAAGCTATTTTAGAACAGTCCTTTCCTGAAATCAGAAACCAGAGCATATATACACCTATGCCATGCACCATTCCAAACTGAAATGATTCAGGATGTTGCTTGAACACCCTATCTACAGTCTCATGTTATTACAGTCAAGGGAGCACCAAAGCTTACAAACTGTTGCCTACTCTGGTCTGCAGAGTCAGAAAGCCTGCTTATCTTCCCAGCACTACCTGCTCCTAGATACTTCCTTTCCTCAGCACATGCTTCTGGGGACAGTTGTGACTTTTTGTTTACATCCCCACTTCTCTTCCAAATTTTCTTTGAATTCCACTTTACTTAATACACACATTTTGTCACGAGCTTTTCCAATAATTAGCAATAATAAAAATTTATTCACATCACATGAGATAGAAAAATAAGAAAGCAAATGAAAATATAAAATTCAGAAGCCAAGAAAGGAAACAAAAATAAATAAAATCAATTTCCTAGCACTATACCAGAGATTTTAAGGGGAAAAAAAGGGAAAAATGTTATAAGTAGTGTAGTCAAACAACACATAATCAAATAAAGTAGTATCTATTTTCTCTTTACTACTACACGGTAGTAGTAAATCATTTAACCAAGATGAAAACCCAAGTTCTCTAAAGGAATCTGTATGAAGGGAAAGTTAAGGCATCCATTGTTCACACAAGTATCTCTGATTTTAGATGATCCCAGAACTTAACGCTCTCTATATAAAAACCCTCACACCTATGCAAGAGGGCATTATGACAACCTCAGCAATTAAAAATGAGGAGACACTTATGTTACAACTGCATGTCGTCTCCAAAGTGTAACAGCTTTGTTATGGCTAGAACGTAAAACCAGACATTCAAAGCTTTTTGAAAAGGAGTGCATTCACACAACCATACCTATTTCCACATAGCGGTTTGGAAGGTCACGCATTTCACTGGCATGCCGTTCTTTTACTGAGCAAATCTGAAACAGAGATTTGTATTGTTACAATGAAGAAACTGGAATTCCTAAAACGATACTTCGCATCAGCAAGAAAAGGGATTTCTGGGAATTCTCGGACATGGATTTCTTTATTTTGAAAAACACAAGTTGCGAAACAGTATTGATGCATCACTAAAGAAAAGCACACAGGAAAGTTGTGGCTGTAGTTCACAGCCTTATAAATATGCTGAAAGAGGACCACATAAGAGAAATGTGAAAATACTTGCCCACTATGGTTTCTTCATAGAAGCATCTATATACGAACTTGGTGTATTCTCACACTTTGCATCTCATTACCTTTCAAGGTACCGGATTCTTATTCAGTAAGTTTGCTATTGGTACTCCCAGTTACAGGAGAGGAGTATGTACATATAAAGAAATGCAAATAACCAACTGTTGTGAAGTACATACAAATAGAAGAGGGAAGACAGATGCCAAACTTAGGACAAACCTCCTCATTTATAAAACTCTAAGCCTAATGCTCCAAAAGCTTTTTACACGTCACCTACCTCACTTTATCCTCCCTTTCCATCTATTCCTATCAGGCACTTCTAATTTCCCACTGTGCAGTGATGCAGCAGTCTGTTATTAGAAAACAGCTAACAGGCTTGTAACAAACACATGTCAGGTGCTGGTCTGAGCAAATTATAATCAGTCTGCACCACACAAGTTTGAAATGCCAGTTTCCTGCTGAAAGATAAGAAAACCCTAAGCAGTCTATCCTCCTACCCACCCATTTTTTTTTTCCCCATGGTTGACCAAAATCATGCGGCTGTTTTAGCAGCTGCAATCTCCTCAGCCCCCAAAGCAATCCCCTCCAAAAATACCTCATGGTAAGTTGTTCTTCCTTAATGCTAATCAAAAGAAATGAATTCAACAACACACTAAAAGCTTTCAGAAGACGAAATCTCTCCAAGGCACACAGGAATGAAATGTCCCTGAGGATTACATTCACTGCATGCTCTCACAGAGAGACCTATGTGACCGCTGGGTGCCTATCACTCCTCCTCCTCATGAGGGTCAGTCCAATGACATTTCTAAGGCAGCAAGAGTTCTGAACACTAGTCAAACCAAATTCTATTTTTTTCGATTGTCTTTACTTTTCAGAAACAATCCTCTGTTTGTCTGTGATAACAGCAAGCATTTATTACAAAGACAGGTAATTGCACCTTTACTGAATTTCCCCAGCCAATAATCAGCGTTAAATTATCCTTCCAGCAAAGGCTGCAGGGATACATATCTGGGCGAAGGCTTATGTCATCTCGAGGCACATTGGTAATTCTTTGCTTGGAGATCATGTCAAGTATCTTCACGCCCTGAAAGTTTAAAAACAAGAGAACTTTATTCAGTATGACAAACTCCTGCTCACCATTTTTACGCTAAGGCGGTCATAGAAGTTTATGGCATAAATTTCAGTGCAGGGCTGAGTGTGCCAACAGAAAAAACTGTTGATACAAAAACCCATCTAATCTAGGAGGTGACAAAAGGAGTAAAGGGATCAGAGTAATTTAGATATTTTAAATTCACATGCCAAATAAAAAGACATAATAAGTAAATGAGTGACAGACTCGCAATTCCAGTCATGAACCAGTTTGGCTTATTGGGCTGGTGCTACTCCTGAAGAAATAAAAAGAATCCCAGCTTTTTCACAACAGCCCCAGTAGAGACACAGAAATTTCCACCTTGGAAAAAGAAAAGCAAAAGCTCATTAAGATAAATAAATTCAATCTCAAGATATGCATTTCTACTCAAAACAGAAAAGCAAGCATATTTAAACAATGCTTGCTTTTGTATGCTATGATTTTTTTACTCCCTTCTCAGGAAATCTCCTAAACTAACAGAACAAAAAGTTAAAACCCAGGAAGATTAAAGTCATTTGAGAGATGGAGGAAAAAAAGAACCAATAATTAGATCTTTTTCGTGTCATTTAGACAAGGTAAGCTATAACCTTTCCAATAGCAGAATGGAAATTAATTTCATGTTAAGTAATGACTTGTTCTTGGTAATTTAAAACAAAAGTCTCTAAAATAAAATATTTTAGTAGGGACTTCTTTTCTGCTCACAGGGCTTAGAGAGTGAGTCTTCAAATCACAGAAAAGGGGCTAGAGAAGACCTTGAAAGGTCAGAATCCATGATGCCATGCCATGTCAGGATTTTGTTGGGGTTCCTCCCCCGCTGGCATGGGGTCCGGGCGGAGGGGACCCTGGAATAGAGGCACGGCCTACGGGGTCTCCCTGCTCCCTTGTCACATGTACCCTAATCCTGTTCCCCACTGGTTATTTTGTGTTCCCCTGCCCAGGAAGGACCCTGATTGTCCCTTGACTGCTCAGTTCTTCGACAGTCCCACGGCCATGTGGCTGGAGAATAAAGATCTCTGAAACTTCTATCAAGAATTGGTCCCTATTTCTTTCCACGGGCCTCGCTGTCTGATGCATGTTGCAGAAATCCCCACTGCAACAGGATTTTCCTAGTGGCAAAACTGATTTAGAAGATTCCCCTGCCTATTTCTGTTTCCTGTACTGTGAGTTTCTATGTTCCCAGCTGTACAAATACACTGACACAACTGTTTAAAAGTCATGGATGGGGCATGGTCTAAGCCAGGTTTTGCCTTTTTTTTTTTTTTTTTTTAATCACAAGGAACAGTAAGTGGTATGAGGGTGGGTGAAAGGGTTTTTTTCAGTGATCTTTGTCACTGAAGAACTGTGAGCATGGAACACACTTCTACTGGCATCTCATCAGCTAGCAGACATCAAGGTTTCAAAAACAAACAAACAAACAACAACTCACACATAGCATGTGCAACATACAGAGCCCAGATCTCTAGGGAACGTAAACAAGGTTCTTATGTTCTGTGTTTTCTAAGCTCTTCTGATAAAATGTTTAATCTTGCTTGAATTGCATTTTAATAAAGTTGCTTTTTATAAATCTTACTACTTTGTCTTCAAGGATGATTTTCAGTGACCTGTATCACACCTTCTGTTTTTCTACATGGCAGCAAATCTTAAATGGGATAGACCAGCTTATGTTTAAAGTGGCTTTCAAACCAAGGATCCTCTTTGGTTTTAAGTGTTGAGAGACAGTTGTTTAATATAGTAAGTTTTACATAAGAGTAAGATATTTAGAGTTATATCATGTGATATAGTATGCTCTTTGCTTAGGTTTACTTGCTTAGCATGAGTAGCTGAATTTTTTTGAAGTCTTAGGCTGTAAACTGTGAACTTACACCTAGATATGCTTTTGGCTGGCAATTAATTATTAATTTTTCTTCTTAGTAGCTGGTACAGTGCTGAGTTATAGATTTACTGTAAGAATAGTGTTGATGACTCACTGATATTTTAGTTGTTGCTATGTAATTTCCCATGCTCTGCCCATGAGCAGGTGTACAAGAAGGGAGCAAGGAGTCAAAAGGGGCACCTGTCAGCTCTTTGGAGCTGCCCACTGTAAAAGGACTCCACTCCTTGCAGTTAAAGTCTGGGGTGGTGTGTATGTGACTCCTTGAATGGCATGAGAATGCTTGGGCAGTGGCTTCTCCTCTAACAGGTATGCCATCTGCGCTGTGAACTGAAAGGACTTCCACAGTCAACTTCCTATCATGAAGGAGCTAAAACCTGTCCAAATGGGAGTCCAGCAGCCAAATGCCTCTAAGGATTTGGTCCTCAGATGTCTCAGTTTGTAAAACTTGTGCTATTAATCATGGAGGAAGAAGAGGGCATAGCAGCAAATATGGGTTACCTACGCATCTGGAAAGCAGAATTAGACCTTGACTAAATATAAAAACTAGGTAGCCATGCACACACAGAAAGAAGCAAGGCTATAAAGACTTTCTCTGATTTTGAAAAAAAGAAGTGTAACACAAAACCTTGCTAGAGAACGGAGTTAAAAAAGTTAAAGGGGAAGGGAAAGGGCAATAACCAAATATATTAATCTTTTGGAGGAGGTAATTTCATTTTTCATTGAAAGATAGGCCCTGACCATGGCTTTTTGTCTCTGACAGATGGCTCTCAATGTTTTATTAGTATTCTGTGTTCTGACTGGCACATCATCTCTAGGGGATAGCTCTCATCCTATCCATCCCCCGCATATACCTAGAATATGTATTTAATTGTATGGCTCTGAAAGGAACAAAACCTTCAAAAAACCTAATGTTATGTCAATCAAGCCCTCCATGAAGTTTCCATTCTAAGAGAGTTATTAAAGGGAAGCAAATAAACAAAGGTCCACCTCTAACAATTTCACATCAAACTGGTTTTGAAAGATAGAAAAGAACAATGGCTTTCAAATATTTTAATAAATGCTTCCCTTTAGGATGGAAAAACAATAGAAGAAAAAAAAAGCTAGTGTTTCAGAAGTACTTTCACCGTATTTTAAAAAATACTTTGGAATTTAGACATGATACACACTTAAAAACATATCCCTCACTGCTCAAAACATAGAGCCATCAATTAGATATACAGTGATAGGTGAAATGCAACACTCAGAATGAATGCAATGGTTTCCTATAAAATTATACTTAGCACAAAAGGGGCCTATTTTCTCCTAAGTCTAACTTTTTCTAGTGGCCTAACAAAATGAGAAATTATTACTATATTTTTTTATAATCTGCAACATTGAAAGTGCATGTAATAATGTCATTTCAGTACAAATTACAAAATCCAGACAGTTTACTTTTTTTCAGGGGGTGGCAGGGAGTGGAGATACTTTATTATTTATATAAAGAAGAATTACATTGGCATTCCTTCCTTGGTTTGCTTCAATAAATTGCATTAATCAAAATTCTAATTAGCAATAGTGTGCAGTAGTGACCACCACGGTGGTATGTAGAGCTACTTTCCTAATTTCTTCAGAAGTGGCAATCATATTGGAGAACTCTGACTAACCAGCAGGAAACAATGGAAGAAATTTCTACCAAGAAATGACATATAAACCACGACCCTTCAATGCCTTTTGTACCCAGTTCTACAAATGCACAGTTTTTCAATTGAATATTTTGGCAATTAGCATTGAAAAATTTCAACAATCAGTGCAACACAGAGATATTTTTGTTCATGTAATGGACGTGAAAAATACTTACCATATTATTAGCCCAAGCAATTAAGTGTCCTCTCCATTTTACATTTCTTATATTTCCTTCTCCTTCATGTAAAACTGAAGGCTTCCATCTATTCATCCACCCTCTTTCATATAACAGCAACTATGAAGAAGTGCAACAATAAATATTTCTGTGACACAGTGCAGTATGCAAACATGGGAATTATTTTTTCTTCATTATCCCATACTCTGTTTGCATTTAAGGGCAATGAAAAATACACACCTATCACAAAACAAAAGCAAATACAATCAAACATTTTGATATAGTATATGTACATCGAGCATCTTGTATATTACAGAATTCCAGTTAAGTTTCAATAATATTAAGAGGAAAGCCTTTCATCAAGTTTCTCCAAAGAATAGTAATTATAATCATTTACCTTTTAAAGATAAAGAAATTAAGGTATTTCAGAATCTACAGCACTACAGCACTAGTGACAACATTTCAGAAAACTGGTAAAGAAACCAGGTCACCTCACAATCTTGAGATCCAACAATCTCGTCATAGGCTGCTTACCGCCAAAAAACCAGGTAGTCAAAGAAAATTATCAAAGATACCCAAGCCTGTGACCTTTTGCTTGGCTCCATGCAGAACTACAAAGCCTTCCATAGGGGTCTAGAGATGTTGTGTTTTAGTCCCACATCTGCAAACTGCATTGTACCGCAAATGCTGCTGATTGTAAAACTTGTGTCATCGGTAATCCCAGGTTCTGCAACTAAGGAAGGTATTTTAGAATATCTAAATGCATAAGAGTTGTTATAAGATGCTTTTCAGCAGCAAAGAAAAACCCATCTACATGCAGAAAGTCTGCACAGAAAAACAGTCCAACCGGTTGGTTGGAGCATGGTGTTAATAATACCAAGGTCGCAGGTTCAATCCATTTATGGGCCATTCACTTGGACTTGATGATCCTTGTGGGTCCCTTCCAAATCAGAGTATTCTGATTCTGTATGTCTCAGAAAGTTATTCAATAGGATTACATGGAATCACTCTGAGAGATGCAAAGTGCAGCACTTGGAGGGGATACCTAAGTCAGGAGCCGAAGCATCTACAGAGACCACACCCTAGGGTACCAGCCCTGCTAACTTTCGCACGAGTACACCCACATATGAACATATGCACAACCTGGACCCGAGCTCACACCTCCCACTGGAAGGTGTGAAATAGCTGCCTGCAAAGATTTCTACCACGCTAAAACCCAAATGGAGTACTCTTGTTGCTAGTATTTCCTATCTAAGATCCAGCTGTACGCACGTTTTTATATATGGTTCCCCACCACTTGTATTTGGATAAATACATCAAATGCTAGGACACAAGTTGTTTAAAACAAGATCTTTTAGCAAAATACGAGATTTTAACGGCAATTATCAGACTGCCTCTCTCTCCTAAAGCCAGCAGATGGCACCAGAAGACAAGTATTTTCTCCAAGAGTTTAAAGCAAGCACCAGGTAGGGTAGTCTATTGAGAAGTTTTTGTGTGAAGTACGCTGCAGACATCAAACACAAGCAAAGTGATTTTGCGTCCTTTACATAGGTCACATGAAGGCACACCCTTTAGACAGTATACATTTTTCTTCCCACATACGAAAAGGCTACTGAGTAACTCTCACAGAACATGTTATTTTTACAGCTACGAGGGTAAGCCACTGAAAACAGGCTAACATCTATGCTCATAAGGCAGTGCTATATGGAGGGATTTCCATTAGAAGACTGGTAGGTAGATGTTAAGCACAGGAGCAGCCCTCAGCGCAAATGAATAATCTCCACTCAGATGCTAAAGATGTCATTAAAAACTAAGTGCTATGCTAATCCAGATTTTAAAATTACTTTTTTCCTAGTTTACTAGCCCCTAAAGAGAAGCTGGACAGAAGAAAAACTGCTGCTTGGATGCTTCTTTCAACACCATCCAATAAAAAACAGCAGCAAAATACATGGTATTTGCATTGTGACTTACTGGACAAAGATGCAAAACCTGATGTGGATGATATGAAAGGTTAAACCTAGCTGATGTCAATTATATTAATTGTACTTGGAATTTTTTCTGCTTGTGACTGAACCATGATTTAAATTAATTTATCATACTCAAGATCCAGAGCAAACCTGGTATGACACTGCATCTTTTTTGTTATTCATGGTTTGTGAACATCATGCCTTTTCATGACTCTTGAGTAACAAACTGCAAGGAAAAGTAAGTGATCTGAGAAAGAACTGGTGAAGACAGAAGACAATTTGAAAAATCCTTCAGTCTGTGTTCAACTCTAAGAACACAACTAAATTTTCAGACCAAGGCAGTAGAAGACAATAGTCTGATATTGCCTAAAATAAGGATGTAAAATGAATCTGGATCACTGTAATACCCTGAATTCCCTGTTTCAGATCAGCAGCTGAAATAGGTCCAACACTGAGGCCAAAGGCCACTCCACACTGTGGCTTCAAAAAAATAATATGTTTATTCTCAAAACATGTTTAACTAATTTATCTTCAATGCAATTATCTGTGTGCTATTGATATATATATACTGTGATTTATTTATTATTTCTTAGAGCAATGACACCTGCAAATTGAATTTGTGAACCCAGAACTTTCCTATGCGTTTTGGAATGGTTGGCTAACTGAAGGCATCTCTCTCAAAATAAGCAGACTAATTTCTTTCTTAGTCTTCATCTCCACATTGAAATGTTTATCACACCAGAAAGTAATTTAAAACTTCAAAAGAAGACATGTAAGAAGAAATCCACAGTTTCTGGAGGGGTTCTTCCTACCACCTCCCTCTCTTTTTGGTACGGGAAAAATATTTTAGGACTTTAATTGCCATAAATCCTATACTATGGTAGTCAGCATTCACAGTACTTATATTTCAACAGCAGCCAAAATCCCACTTTCTTGCCTTCTCTGCAATAGAGTTTGTTTTCCCCATTTTTCATTTGGCTCGTAAAACTTTCTAGTCCTTTGTTACATACAATACAGTTGTGCTTAGAACACACTTCCAGTGTATCTTGTATGCGCGCAATTTGATAATACAGCTAAAATAAAATAACCTTTAACTTCAAGGTCCCCACCCACACTGCTTCATAGTACATCGCAATCTTCTGCTAGCTCACTAATTATTTTGCAAGTCTTCTTAACTGCTTATGATTGTCCACCAGATCATTACAAAAAATGACACACAGAAATGTATGAGACAAGAGGATGGAGCAGGACACTTTTTGGTTCTAAAAATAAGCGGATATATTTCTCTTGGATTAGTGAATATATCTCTTCATATCTTTCACTAACAGGAGATTAGTCTCCACCTAAAATAGCTCAAAACTCTGTTTTAGAGTGCATCTGCTAAAGAGAATAGATGAGTGCTTGGATTTAATGCAGCCTGTCATGCAATTAGCATTAACATTAATTACATGTAATCCCCGTCTTAAACTATGTACAGGAATTCCCAGTCCTCTGAACAAAGAGGTGAATGATTGCAGCTTTGGTAGTATCAACATGGTGAAGTAATTCAATTTAATTTATTCTCACTACCAATTACTAGCTTCAATATACTGAAATAAAAGATGTCTGTTCTCACAGAAATTTCAAAGGAAACACACTTTTACCGATGCCTAGCATCACTACTTTGTTTCAACATAGCCTTGTTGGAGGTTAGGGTTTTCCCTTTTGTTTTTGTTTCCCTTAAGGAATTCTCCCCCATTTTGGCTCTACAGAACCATAACGACCAGGTACTTAAGAGACAAAAGAAGTTGCCAAACTCACTGGAGAGGGCATCTGGCTGCACTTCTGTTATCTGAGAGTTTCTCTCTGAGGGGCAGAGATACTCGAGAACTGCGCTGGGAAAAAGAGGGCTGGGGCAGCTATTAGTTTTCTTGCCTCTTGGCTTCTGAGGAGGACGGTGGGCACTGCTGCTTGGGGGACGGAATTCGCTGCCACCGCCAGAGCTGCCACCGCCAGAGCCCAGCCCAGTCCTGCTTGGGCTGTGGGGTGAGCCTTTGCTCGTGACAGCAGCCACTGAACTGGGACCTTATCAACACCCTACCTCACCAAACAAAGGACCCTTCACCATCTGCTCAGGTGCCTCAGGGGAAACGCTGGGATCCCCGAGCCCCCTCCCCTCCAAGAGAGCCTCTCCTGGCTGTGTTTGGGAGCCGGGCTGCCGCTGCTCAGCCCTGCCGTTTCTCTGCCACTGCTCCGGGTTTTTTGCCACACTATAGCCACGCAACCCCTGCCAGCCGGGACACCACACGGCTCCTGCCACAGCTGCCAAGTGTCTGATATATCTCGTCTACCACTCTGAGACTTTGCTCATCCCTGCCTTCCCAGCTTGCTACTCTGAGGTTCCTGCTACAGCTCCTTTTGCTATCCGGAGGGGGCACGAGGATCAGCTTCCCCTGTGACTTCCTAAAGGAAGCCTCTTTTCCCTCCCTCTCGCCACCTGGGCGGCCATTACCCATGTGGAGAGCTGGCTGAGCTCGCGCCACAGCGCCCCCTGCAGCCGTGGGGGAATCATCGCACCTGCCCTGCCCGGCCGGGAGCCACCAGCGCCCCGCCGGCTGTGGCCGTGACTACAGCAAAGGGGAAAGGGCCTGACAGCCGAGAGAAGGCTGGTACTGGGTTTCTGGTTTGGTTTGTTGTTGCTGCCATCGTTGTTTGTTTGCCTTGTTATACATATATACATACTAGTAAAGAACAGTTATTCCTTTTTCCATATCTTTGCCTGAAAGCCCCGTAATTTCAAAATTAAAATAATTTGGAGGGAAGGGGGTAATATTTTCCATTTCAAGGGAGGCTTCTGCCTTCCTTAGCAGACACCTGTCTTTCAAACCAAGACACACCTTCCATGTAAAGATTTGAAGAAGTTTCAGTGAAGTGAAGAAAAAAAGGCTTAAACTGCAATTTGTAACTGAAGAGCCACTTTCCTTACTGCAGAACTGTTGGATTAGTTTTTATTTCACAAAATAAAAATTAGGAAAAAAGTCCCTTTTAAGGGACAAGTAATTTCCTTGTCCTATTCTTCGTCTAAGTGTGAAGATAAGCCTACCTGTGGCATTTGTCCTGTGTTTTGGCACCTCTGTCACCACTTTCACCTCAGCTAGGCAAGACCACAAAACCTAAGATGCTATTTCCATGGTTACAAGTAATCACTAGAGCTAGTTATTGTTTTCAGCATAAAACCAGTATTTACAGGCACATCCAAGATTAACAGATACCAGAGAGTAACACAGAACAGCATGCTGCATGAAGACTTACTGTTTAATAGTTCATCCCTAGGAAAACATATAGCAGCAATAAAAAATTACACTTTCTATTTGAAACAGACGATGGACTGGATGAGCTCAAACAAGGCAGAGAATAATGTAAGCCTCAAGCTTTCAGCTGAAGATGAGCTTTCAAGATTTCGTCACAAAATGTTGTCTAAGGAGCTGGGGTGTGAACAGAGAGGAGGGCAGCGAGTGCAGTCAAGGGAAATCAAGCAAGGAGGCAGAGGCAGACAGCAGCATTGGGAGGTTATGCGATGGCAACAGTGAGAGATGAAACAGGAGCTACTGCTGTAGTTCATGGACAGAGAAGCTAGAAATTTTGAGATACTTAATACAAACAAATGCCATTGGACTTTTATTAGGCTTCACTTTTAATAACTCAACTGCCACATTCCAGCTGTTGCCTATTCACAAAGAGCTACAGAATTAACACCTTGAAAAGCAAATCCTGCAGTCTTGCAGCAGAGACATACATTTCATATACCTAGATCCTCTTTGCTTGCCACCTCAGGCAATGAAAAAAAGGGTTCTACACAGACATTTGCAAACCATACAACTATGGATTACATGCACATAGGACTATGATCCATTCACTTTACACAAACCAAATTTATTACAGCACAAGGAGAATTTTTGTTTCAGTGATAAAGAAGAAGTGCATATCCAAATACCCATAAAGAAGAAGTGTAAGGAAAAAAAAAAAGCTTATTAAGCAAACAGGACATACTACATATCAAAGTCTCATCTGCTCAATAATATGGGACACATCTGGGCATTATACATTGCAGCAAGGACATTGCAGACCGGTATTATTATGGTTTGCTTGCTGCTACAGTTTGTTTCCTACTTCTGGTAAATTATCCAATGCATGGACAGAAATTGCCATAATATTTATTCCTTTTTCACTTAAATCAGACCTTTGAGTATTTACATTTTATAGCTTACAAAGCAATCTGCCTTTCTTGTCTGGTACTCTTCTACCCAACATAATGCCAAACAGCTGACTATCTGCTTTCTAAAAATGGACTGTGCTGCAAACAGCATCCTGACAATTTAATAATTTGTCAAAGTAGTTCAGTTATTATGAAGTACATGTCAGAGGGTGCAGAGGTAAGGTCATCTACTTACTCACCACGCAAAGTGCATCTGCTGACACTAAAAAGCAACAATTAAAAAAAAATCTGAGATATTCCTTGGCAGACTTGACTTTAACATACAAATTCCACTACCCCTAATAGCAGTCACAGATCCCCAAGAATGCTGTTTCTCTTCCCATTTGTGCACCATTTGCAATCACCATCCTTTCTCTGTATATGTTGTTGCTCCACCTGGTGTGGAAAGAAATTTAGACTGTCTTGTTTTGCATCTCAGGTAGAAGGTACCATGGGTCCAGGGTAGGATTCTGACATTGAAATAGGGGTTTTTTTTCTTTTTAAAATGAGAAATTTGCCCCAGGTAACACTAAGTTCTCCCTGCTTTTATAAAAGACAAAGAAAAAAAGAGTCTTACTTTTAAACATCAGCACTGATGTGTTTAAATGTTAATCCTGGGAGGATAAATGGGACAAACATGATCAGGCACACCTGTATTCAAAAACCAGTTCTTATAATGTATCTTCTCCAGCAAAAGAAACACATACAATATTAAAAAATGTTTTTATATATATTAATATATTTCCAAAATATATATATATGCACACACAAACACACACATATGTATGTATTAAAAAACCCATGAATATATTATATAGATACAGACACAGATAGATATATAGAGATGAGACTGTTGACAGTCACAGGGTAAATCTGCAGTTTTATTTTGGTTCTCTAGCCCTTAAAATGGTTCAGATTGGATATGCAAATCAATACTTATTATACAAATCCTATGTCCTAGGCAAATGAGGAGACCCATTCCTTTTGAATATTTCGTATCCTTTATGATATGCAATACTCTACTCCTATAATTCAGAATACATTTGCTTAATTTGTGCTGGGTCCCCACTACCATGCTAGCCAGAGAAGCCTCAAAAAACCTCTTCATTAGCACACATTCAGCAGAGTGACTCAATCATTTCAGAGAACTCACTCTCCTAAGAATTTCACTACAAAAACCTTTGTGTCTAGTTACTGATGTTAATAGGGATGATGTCTCTGCCGAGAGAGGAATCTCAACTTGTCTTGCTCTCCTAAGTTATCGTTACATAAGACACAGTAACTGATATCTTGACTTTGGAACTGAAATAATCTTCAGTCTTCTTTGTTAGTTCTGTTTTTTTAACCCTCACGACATAATGGGTACTTGAACTTCACAATAATGTTCATTTAGTTGATGTATTGGGAAAGACCAGCACTCTAACAGTTAAATCAAGAACACCTTGTTTTCAGCTTTACCACCCTCATTTAGTTGGCTTTTACCCTGTTATTTTTTGAGATTAGACCCTTTTTTAAAAGGTAGAAGGTTATGGCCTTCAATAGCACAGTATTTGTCTTTTCCCTTGCTTTGAAGCTCTATTGTCTGCTTTGGAGAGAAATGCCCTGTTATTTACAATATACAGTATCATCATTTCAGGGTTACCATCATCTGCCAAATCTGCACAATGGAGCTATGGTTAATTGCAGAGATCAGGAAGGGGATAGGGAAGCACCTTCTTTTAGTATGGTACCTACTGCTTCTCACTGCAATAGTGTCAATTTCCACAGTACCTGTCTTATTTCTAGGCACATATAATATTCATTCACTAAAAAAAATGTGTGAAGTAGGTTTTTCCAACCAGAACAGAAGGCAATGACATTATCTTGTGGTGATGCGATACCTTTATATAAGTTTTCTGTACCCCAATGGTTCAACCCTACCTTCCCCACTCCTATTCCTAGTTGGTTTACCCCAGACCCAAGCCGCTCCCCTGGTGCTCCCTACATGGTTGTTCTCCTCCCCTTGTTCTAGCTCTTTCCCAATCAATCACCCAAACCCCTCCTGTTGTTCCCAAAGGTTCAGTGTCCATCATCTGAAACCTCCCAATTTACCCTTATATGGTCCCCATCAATCCCCTGAGACCCTACCCCTCTAGATACCTCCCCCTTTGGAAATCCGCTAAACCTCGATGCCCCATTGGGGCATGTGATCCCTTTCCCTTCTCCCCTTGAGGCTACTGGCCCAAGGAAATGTCTATCCTCGTCCATATCCCTCCCTTAGGGATTTCTATCGGTCCCCAGTTAAGCCATCCCCATTGTAACACCTCCTTTTATAAGAGGTTCCCTGGAGCTGCTGGAGGCTTTTGTCTCCTGGGGGTTGCCTCCAATAAACTTGGATTATCCTGGGTGGCAAGCCTCCTTGCTACTTTTTATCCTCTCCCTCGTCCAGACTGCTGACAGCCACTGTGCCTGGAGCTTCAGCTCCCCTGGGCAGAGTTGAACTCCTGAGGAGAACTTTAAAGCCGAGAGCCTCCGGCTGCTCCCCACTCCTGTCACATACCGCAGGAGCTAGCCTGGGCAGTGGTCAGTGGCGGTCATTGCGACAGTTGGCGCCCAATGTGGGGCCTCCCTGAGGGTCCGAGACCCCATGGAAAGGATCGTTTTCGGAGATCCATTGGCACGTCAGCACCCTGGTGGGAGCAGACCCATTTCTGTCGGGTGGCGCTCCCGGGGACGGACACGGTAGTCCCTCAGCGCCGGAGGGATCGTGTCCAGGGAGAGAGACCCTGCCTACAGCACCTTTGTCCAGAGGAGCAAGTGGTGAGTATCCCTGTTGGCCAGGGGATCAGAGTGGGGCCATAGTGTGTGTGGAGGGGTGTCCCCTTTGTGTGGAGGGGTGAGTGTGTGTGAACCCCTGAGTGCTCCCAGACCCTTCCTTTTATGTTAAGTTTTCGTTTTACTGTAGGCAGGGGTAAGTGCTGTGCTGACAGTTTTATTTTTTGAGAGTGGTTGGCCCCCAGTTTTATCAGTTTTGTGTTTCTCGGATTTTTCAAATATGGGCGCATGTTTGTCAGCACAGCAGCAAGGATTTTATTTCCCAGTTGTGGGACTCCTGGAGGGAGGGGGGGAAAAGTTCAAAAAGGGGTTGTTAAAGAAATTTGTTTGTTGGCTCTTTTTCCATTTCCCCCGGGTGTCCCCAGGAGATGTGACCTCGCTCCCCTTCTGGAATGTTGTGGGAGCGACGCTCACCCAAAAAGTGAACAAGGGGGACACCCAGGTGCCAAATCTATTCCCTTGTATGTTTTAATTCGGATAACAGTGAGAGAGAGGTTGGGAATGGAAAAAGAGCCCCCCAGTTCTTCCCCTGTTCTTCCTCACACCTCTACCCCTTCCCCTAGTCCCTTGCTGGGTGGTTCCCGAGGAGCAACCCGTGTAACGCAGGGTAGCCACAGTGGTGCCAGTCTCCCTGGCTCCTCGCGAACCCCCCAGTCCCCTGGTCTTGGTCGGCAGGGCCTGCCGGCCAAGACTTCTATCCTCAAACCCTCTACCCTAGTTCCGTCTCCCAAAGTTGTTAGATTTAATATCCCCAGTTCAGACCCATCCACCCCTGATTCCACTTGTTCTCCCTGTCCATCTCCATGTCCCTCCTGATCTCCCCGGTTCTCCCGAGCGTCTCCCTATCCTTCCCCTCGTCCTTCTTGTTGTTCCCAAACCCCGTTACCGTCACCCTATCCATCTCCTAGTCCCTCGCTCCTATCGGTCCCGAACCCTCAAAATGGCTCCTGAGGAGCTCAAGATGGAGGGGACCGCGTGGTCTGACCCCCCCTTGTGCTTCTCCTCCCCGTAATTCCTTTCCCTTAAACTCCTTCTCTTCCCTTCCTCTGCCCAAACTTCTTCCCTGTCCCTTACCATACCCCTTTTCCCAAGACCCTGAGCCCCTTCCTCCTCCCTCGTGGGAGGTGCTTCATGACTGGTCCGCCTTTTCCGGGGAGGAAGCCGGCATTGCCCCTGTTCCCTCCCACTTCTCTGTTGACCCTGCCTCCCCACTTCCGGTTCCCACGCTCTAACATCCGGTTCCCATGACATCGGAGCCGGATGTGTTGGGCCTGGGGCCCGGAACCTGGAACTGGGACCAGTCTACCATGCCGCACCTGTTATCTATAGTGGGGTAGGAGGAGGCCTCCGAGGATGGAAGCCTTTCTCCTACCAGAATAAAAAGGAGCTCTGCAAAGCCCAAAGGGAGTTTGGCTGGAAAAGCGAATACTTTAAAGGCCTTCTTAAGGCCACTTTTTCATCAAATGAGCTTGTCCCTTGGGACATTAAGGACTTGTTTACATGTCTGTTAACCCCGATCAAATACCTGTTGTGGGAGCAGACATGGAAACGGTCCTTACAGGCATTCCTCATTGAGCTTTGCAGATGCAGAGATACGGCTGTTGATGCCGACCAATCAGCTTTAACATTCAACCACCTGTGTGGCGAGGGGGACTGGAGAGAACCCGGAGAATAGGCCCGTATCTTACCTAAGGCCGTTCTTGTAAGGGTCATGGGGGCAGCAGAGAAGGCATTCCTTTCCCTCCCTGCGACTGATGCAGAATCCCCAAAAAGTTATATTAACATAAAACAGGTCCCCAATGAATCATTCATCGAATTTGTTGATAAAATCAGAGCACAGGTGGAGAGGCAGGTTGAGGATCAAATGATGCACCCGACGATCATCCTCGAGGTGGCTAAGGCGAATGCCAACGAGGCAGGCAAGAGGGTGATCGCCGGGCTGCCAGTGTACCCCGAGCCAACACTCCCTGCACTCGTGGAGGCCTGCATTAAGAAAGCCACCACCATGGACGTAAGGCCTCCACCACCAAGAAGATCGGTTCCACCTGTGGCTCTGGCCACCCACCAGCCAGCTCCCCCACAGGCGCCCCTGAGACCGACGCAGATGAGACAACAGCAAAAAGGGGGAACTCCAGGGATGATATGTTTTTATTGCCAGGGGGTGGGGCACCTCGCGAGATTCTGCCCCAAAAGAGCGGCAGATGTGGCAAGGGAAAGGGGGGGAAGAGCGCCACCACCATCGGTGCCCAACGTTGTGCCAAAAAAAAAACTAGGCGCACAGCGCGGTCCTTACCTCGCGTGGGGACAAAAATGAGGCAGGGCCTGTGGGGAAAGGGGGGGAAACAACAATAACTGGACACGACAAAATTACCAGATGTGACTGTTTCAGGGGGTTTCCCTCTACAGCACGGAACCCTGACAAAACCTGGCGCCCTCAACCACCACTGTCTCTGAAGACAGCGACGGACCACCTGCTTACATCGGACCAGTGGACGGTAGTTGCAGTGGAACCACTGGAAGGAGGATGGTGCCTTCAGGGGGAAGCTATAAGTACATGGCCATCGGAGACACTAAGCACACACCTCAAGAGCTAGAAGTGTGCCTGGCCATTCTCACGAATGACCTGGCATGACTTCAGCTGGTGGCACGGTGCATCAACCCGCCCTTCTATTTGGCCAAGGGGCAAGTCATCTCCCAGGCTATCCCCATACCAGCGGGAATCCCAGTAGACCACAAAACGCCAAGTGTCTACTGGGCAGAAGTGGTGGGAGAAAACAAACCCATCATATATTGCAATGTCCGGCAAGGCAAGGACTCCATCTGTTTGGACACGGGGCAGATGTCACGATCATTCCCCGCGGGGAATGGCCATCACATTGGGAATTGCAACCCGTGGCAGGAAGAATCCAGGGTATCGGAGGGACCAAATTGGCACAAATATCAAAGAGCATTGTACAAATTGAGGGACCGGATGGGAAATTGGCTTCTTTACGCCCATTCCTGACTGATTACCAGGCGCCCCTATGGGGACGGGACGCCATGTCCCAATGGGGGGTTAGATTAGAGATCCCGAAAACCCCTCGGGATTTTTAATTGCGGCCACTATGGAGCACCCCACTCAAAAACTAGACTGGACAACTGGTTCTCCGGTATGGGTGGATCAGTGGCCGCTAGAAAGAAATGGAAGGCGCTCACCGAACTCGTGGAAGAGCAGCTGGCTCTTGGAAACATCGAGCCAACTTTTAGCCCTTGGAATTCTCCACTTTTTGTCATCAGGAAGCCGGGGAAGGACAAGTGGAGACTCCTCCACAACCTTCAGGAAATAAATAAAGTCATTGTGGACATGGGGCCCCTTCAACCAAGGATGCCTTCCCCAGCAATGCTCCCCCAAAATTGGAATTTGGCTGTAATTGATATTAAAGACTGTTTTTTCAAAATTCCTCTGGACCCTGTTGATGCTCCACGGTTTGCCTTTTCAGTTCCCTCCACCAACTGAGAAGCCCCAATGAAGCGGTACCACTGGTGAGTTCTTCCCCAGGGCATGAAGAACTCCCCTACCATCTGCCAGTGGTACATCGCCTCATTACTGTCCCCGATCCGTGCCACCATGAGGGAAGCCATCATCCTACATTATATGGATGATGTGCTAGTGTGCGCCCCCAATGACCATGTGCTTCAAGACACCCTTGACCAAATCGTCAATGTTTTGACATCTGCTGGATTCACTCTCCAGGAAGACAAAGTTCAAAAGATGCCCCCTTGGAGATATCTGGGGTTGGAGATCCCTAAGAGGACCATTGTTCCTCAAAAATTGGCCATTAAAAGTGATCCCCAAACACTGGCGGACCTCCACTCACTGTGTGGTACTTTAGGATGGATCAGGCCCTGGCTAGGGATTACCACCGAAGACCTAGCCCCCCTTTTCAACTTGTTGAAAGGTAAGGAGGAACTGAGTTCTCCTAGGACCTTGACCCCAGAGGCAAGGGCTGCCTTGGAAAAGGCAGAGGTTAAGATGCGTAAGAGGCAGGCGCATCGTTGCAAATTGGAACTGCCCTTCAAATTCATTGTCATGGGAAAGTTGCCCCACCTCAACGGGCTCATATTCCAGTGGGACCGGAGCCAGAAGGACCCTCTCCTCATCATCGAGTGGGTGTTTCTGAGCAATACCAGGTCCAAAACAATCACAAAGGCCCAGGAACTGATGGCCCAGTTGATCCGGAAGGCTCAGGCGAGGCTTCGAGAATTGGCTGGGTGTGACTTCTCATGCATCCACTTGCCAGTCCGTTTGGAGAAGGACAAACTGTCCCCCGCCAAACTGACCAAAGAGATGTTTGAACAGCTATTAGCTGAGACTGAGACCCTTCAAATAGCTTTAGATAGCTACACAGGACAGATTTCTGTCCACGCTCCTGCTCACAAATTATTCCAGGAACAGTTTGTTCTACTCCCAAAAAATATTAGAAGCAGGCATCCTCTGGAGGCTGTGACAGTTTTTATGGACGCGTCCGGGGCATCTCACAGGTCAGTCATGACCCGGAGGAATTCCCAAACTCAGCAGTGGGAGGCAGATACTGATTACATTGAGGGTTCCCCTCAAATTGCTGAGTTGGCCGCAGTCGTCAGAGCCTTTGAGAGGTTCCCTGAACCATTTAATCTGGTAACAGATTCGGCTTATATTGCAGGAGTGGTAGCAAGGGCAGAGAATGCTATTTTGAAGGAGGTCTCAAACGAACATCTCTTCCGATTGCTCTCGAAGTTAGTATATCTTGTCTCCCACCAAGAGCACCCATTCTTTGTGATGCACGTGAGGTCGCACACAGATTTGCCAGGCCCGATAGCCAAGGGCAATGAGAGAGCGGATGCCCTCACTGCCCCCGCAGAGATGGCCAGGATGCCGAAAGTTTTCGAGCAGGCGAAACTGAGCCATCACATGTTCCACCAAAATGTGCCGGGGCTGGTCTGTCAGTTCCACCTGACACGGAGTGAGGCGAAGGCCATCGTGGATATGTGCCCGCATTGCCAGTGGTCAGCCCTCCCCTCTTTAGGAACTGGGGTGAACCCCAGAGGGCTGGCTAGCTGTGAGGTGTGGCAGACTGATGTCACACACTTTCCTGAATTCGGCCTACTAAAATATGTTCATGTGAGCATAGATACCTTTTCGGAGCAGTCTACACCTCTGCCCATGCAGGAGAAAAGGCTGAACACGCCAGGAAACACCTCCTCCAGGCGTTTGCAGTCTTGGGGGTCCCCAAGGAAATCAAAACAGACAATGGCCCCGCATATAGATCCGAGGCTTTCAAGGAGTTCCTGGACGAATGGGGAGTAAGACATAAGAAGGGCATCCCTTACTCCCCGACTGGCCAAGCGGTGATTGAGCGAGCTCACCAAACGCTCAAAACCACCCTGAAGCACCAATGGGCAACCAGTAGAGAGCTTTCCCCACAGGATCGGCTAAGCAAAGCTCTCTTTGTGATCAATTTTCTAAACTGCTCTTTTACCAACATGAACCCGCCAGTGGCAAGACACTTTGGCCCACACAGCAACTACCCTCTGCAAGAACATCCGCTGGTCCTAATTAATGACCCAGAGAGTGGCAGAGTTGAGGGACCTTACAAACTGGTCACATGGGGTCATGGATACACTTGCGTGTCCACACTCCTGGGTGTAAGGTGGATCCCACAAAAGTGGGTGAAACCTTACACTCCCAAACATCCGGTGAGACCCCCAGATCCCCAGGTAGATGTGTGCACTGGGAGGAGGAAGCGGCATCACCATCCCCAGGACTTCCCTAAATCCCTATTTATCCCTGAGTTTTCATGTTTATGTTTTAATTTTCTTGCCAATGATTTCTAATCCTGTTTTTAATTTAGAAGTCACCAACCAGAAAGAAGACCAGTGGGGACTTTCTGGTTGGACTTCCTCGATTATTAAGGACTTTCTTTGGATTGTTTTTGTTATTCTGTTAGTTTTGTTTATGTTCAGCTTATTGAAAAGACTTTATTTTGCGGCTATCACCATCGCACCCCCTCAAGTGAACCACCTACAGATGGCTGAAGATCACAGAGAAGAGATAGGCGCACCTCTGCCAGAATGGATATGTGATGCAGAAGGACAGTATCAGGACAGTTTTAAAAATTTTTAAAAGAAAAAAGGGGAGATGTGGTTATGCGATACCTTTATATAAGTTTTCTGTACCCCAATGATTCAACCCTACCTTCCCCACTCCTATTCCTAGTTGGTTTACCCCAGACCCAAGCCGCTCCCCTGGTGCTCCCTACATGGTTGTTCTCCTCCCCTTGTTCTAGCTCTTTCCCAATCAATCACCCAAACCCCTCCTGTTGTTCCCAAAGGTTCAGTGTCCATCATCTGAAACCTCCCAATTTACCCTTATATGGTCCCCATCAATCCCCTGAGACCCTACCCCTCTAGATACCTCCCCCTTTGGAAATCCGCTAAACCTCGATGCCCCATTGGGGCATGTGATCCCTTTCCCTCCTCCCCTTGAGGCTATTGGCCCAAGGAAATGTCTATCCTCGTCCATATCCCTCCCTTAGGGATTTCTATCGGTCCCCAGTTAAGCCATCCCTCCTGGGGGTTGCCTCCAATAAACTTGGATTATCCTGGGTGGCAAGCCTCCTTGCTACTTTTTATCCTCTCCCTCGTCCAGACTGCTGACAGCCACTGTGCCTGGAGCTTCAGCTCCCCTGGGCAGAGTTGAACTCCTGAGGAGCAGCTTTAAAGCCGAGAGCCTCCAGCTGCTCCTCACTCCTGTCGCACACCGCAGGGGCTAGCCTGGGCAGTGGTCAGTGGCAGTCATTGCGACATTATCTCAATCTTAATAGAAGTTATTTTCTTTCAAAAACTAGTGTTTTAGTAAGCAAACAATTTAAATAGGTTAATTAGTTCATTATAAATTTTAGAGAAAAGCTTCTCTACATGCCTACTTAAGCAAAGTTAAGCAACCATATAAACATATGCACAGTAGAGTTAAGCTTACAACAATTCACAATGATTACCCCAGTTACCCCAGGGAGCACTGCTCTGAAGTCAGCTTTAGGTCAGGCTGAGCTTCTAAGACGTAGCAAATCCCAGTATTACACAGCCAATTCACCCAAGTTCCAGACATCCACCTGTGTAGGGAACTGAGGACCTGCACTGTGTATCCCTGAAGCATGTCGCTAGGGTTTTTTTCCCCCTTTCTGTCTCTAGAACATTTCCAGGATGCCCTGCAGTGGATCTTGGAATGGAAAAGTATATTTTTTACACATTTTATATTGCTATGAAGAATATTTTTCTAAAAAAATAAAGGAGAAGCAAACAAAAACCCCCACTAAACTTTAAAAATGCTTATATGTATTATGTCACTATTCCCAGAAACTAAAAACCAAGATAGACCCAGCAAGCCTTTGGATTAAGAGTTCACATGATATACACTATGTTTTTTTAATGCACCTCAGGCAAGGAGCATAGCATGAGAGAGCTTTAAGCAAAGCTTTTCTCTTAAGTTTGATCCAAAATGAGGATACTCTTACTGTTACCCTTACTTTGGTGTGGATGAGGACAAAGGCAACATGCCTCCCACCACTACCAGCTATCAGGGATTAAGTCACTGTATACATGCAACGGCTAAAAGTGCACAGACCTCAGGAGCCACAGGAGGACCTGAAGGAGCTCCCCCAACTGCACAATCTCCAGACACAGGGAGAGAGAGGTGAGGTCCACAGCCTGAGGCTGTATGCTTCAGCCAGCTTCTCCTCACTCTTGTGTTCAGCTCCCCGTTGCCTGCTGCCTCCATACTACTCTTTGACTTTATAGTTAAGGAGAGGTGTAAATGTTCAGGAAAAAAAAAGTAGCTATATTAGTAGGTGGAATTTTCAAAAAGCATTTTGCTGTTGTTTTTATAAAAGTACGTATGCTCCTTTTGGAGGAAAGGAGAGAAGGGGAAAGGTTTCTACCACAAGGCTAGAGATTTTATTTGTTGGTTTTGTGTACCAATAAAATCAAATTACAGATGTCAAGGGACATTTGTTTCAATGCTAAATATCTTATGTTAAGATGTCAATTAAAGTTTTTCTAAGGAGGAAAGTTCCTCAGCAAAGCATGAATGTATTAAGAATGAGTATACCATTCCCCAGAGGACAGAATATAAAACAACCTGTCAAGTAATCAAAGATAACCAAAGAGAATGTGTTAACTCCCTGATGTTTTTTTCTGTTTGGCATCAGGTGAATGCAAGATCTTTTACCACCTGACGGAGCCCCGTTCTATTAATTCCGTGCTTCTCTCTTTCCATGCCCCTTTTATCAGCACTAAAAAGCTTCACAAACTGGTGGCTGACACAGACACACACTGACTGTGCATTATTTTAAGGACAACACCAACTTTTACTAGACAGAAAAAGCTGTCAAGCACACACGCCACTTAAATAAATAAAGCACAGCTATGCTTTGAAATATATTGAACTGTTAATGAAAATTAAGATGTATTCAGCACTAGAAGTCTGTAGTTCTTACATGCTGGTAAGAGAGAGCAATGGCATTTAGTTTGATGCATCTATGAGGATTGTTCAGCCTTAATTCGTAACAGAAGGCAACAGAAAATTCCATGAATTCAAGAAACTGTTCCAAATAAAACTTTTCATATTTTGACTGAAAATATGCAATGTGATCTGATATAAGGTACTTATAGGACCTGGAAACAGCTGCAGTTTGGAAGCCTACACTAATAAGACACTTAATGCACATTTAAAACACCAACTGATCCAAATAGAAGACTACCTAGAGATACAAGTGCTTAGAATGGGGTGAGCTCTACTATACCAAGAACTCCCCTTAGTTAATTTGAAAAAAACCCAACAAAACTGTTCACCATGGACAAGAGTCGATGAAGATACTTGGGTTTATTTCCTTAAAATAAAACTCCCAACAAACAAACAAAACCCCACCCCAAAAAATCACCCACAGGTAACCCAAGATCAACATGCTTTGTAAAAGATCAGTAATTAAGGTCTAACTTCTGCTCCCACTTCAACAAATTAAAACAGAGAAAATCTGGCCTAGGAAATATAAATGACTTTTTTTTCAGGCTATGTAGACAGAATGGTATTTCTACTCTGAATCTCAACTTGTTGCAACATGTTTTTAACATAAAAAGTGCACTTTCTCTCCCCCTGAAATCACTTTTAATTAACAATGCTTTAGAATACAATGCTCAAAGAGAAGGAAAAAGCAGAAGTCTTTGTTCTAGGTGCTAAAAGCCTTCTGAGCTATTTCAAAAGGCTATTTAAAGGTAGCCAAAGTTCATTATGACTACTTACCTTTTTTCCTCCTGTTACAAATTGCTTGAAGTGGGATCTTACAAAATGAGGATGAACAGCAACAATCTGGGGGTGGTGGGGGAAGGGGGAAAGAGAGGATTGTGGCTTAAATAAGAGTTTACATTAAGCACCACATCACTTTTTAAACTACATAACCGTTTGTCAATTATCAAGTATTACAGCTGAGTTCTTTCTCTGAAGTAAAGCCTAGTTGTTTCAGACAACTGTTTGTTTTTCCTAGAAGAGAAGATAATTCTTCGTATTATATGCTGTATGACAAGCGTGACATTAAGGACCATGTTACACTGAATAGCTACTTTTCTGTATAGCAGGCAGCAGAATTAGGACCAAACAGAACAGGACTGTTGTGAGCAAGAGTTACCCCAATTAAATCTGGTCTGGGCCTGCCTGCACACATACCTCAGCCCTGTCAGAGGACAACACTGTGTAGTATCTTACACAGTCTCTTTGCCTTATATGTTACATGTCAAGTGTGGAGATCCAGCTGTATGAGCAGTAAAGGCACTAGGACGCAAGTCGCATCTGGCATGTGTGAAAACTTAATGATCTCATTCCTTTACCCCCCGCTCTAAAGAGCAGCTGCAACATTGAAGACACCAAGCAGTAAAACGCAAACATTTGCGCGCATCACCTTTTCTCCTGCAAGAAATGTTTCTTGTTAAAAAGTACTAGATTTTCCCATACACCTACTAGAGGTCCTTTTTTCAACAGCCAGGCAGACAAACTTCTCTAAAGCAGAGTTAAACTCAAGTTTTCCCTTCAGATAGGATACATCAATATCATTGCCCATTGCCTTATTTTGAGGCAGGTTTAATGGATATGAACTGGTTCCAAAATATTGACCTCACATTTAGCAGAACCCTCAGAATTTGTATCACAAATCTACAAAGAAATATATTGGGATGAGTAATGCCTGAAACAGGACAATTTCTCTTTAACTGTCCATTTTGTATTTGAAAAACTCAAAAATACTTTTTTACGAAACCAAGATTGGCTTTCTTTCCACCTAACCAGATCAAAAGCTTTTATATTGAGATAGAAAACTATTTTCTAGTGACTTGAATAACGTTGTAAGGAAGTGGTATTCCTCTCTCTCAGTTAGATTGAATGTGACCTTTCTGTTATTAAAGACACCACCACCACAATTACTAAAGATTAAAACAAGCACTTACTTTAATAGGACAGTCAAACGTTTCATGAAACTCTTCTGCTGAATATAATCCAAACACTTGTACCTGAAAAAGTGTATTGAAAACCAAATGTATTTACCTAATTTACACTGAACAATTAACACTGAAAGTAAAAACCTAACAACTAGAAGATTCATTTGAATGCTAACAGTGACATCCTTTTTCCTAAAGGAAGACACAATTAACAATTCAGAGCTATTTGATACAGCTTGGTCTTCTACTGTGACAAATCTCTAATATTTGCAGCAGTACAAAAGTATTTTGTGAATATTTTCCCTCACCATTTTTTGTGAATATTATTTTTGTTGTTACAATCACAGTAAAAACTGTAAGTTCCTTTTGCTTTAGGCTGATGAAATCTGTTTAACAGATAGCAACCTAACTATGGTAAGAACAACAGAATAACATTCAGGAGAAAATAAATTAAAAATTCTTCCTTTCTGAGAAAGAATGGTAGGATTCTTTTCCCTCCAAGCAATACATGGTTTACAGAAGAAAAGAAATTTGTGACAATAAAGCAAAACCACCCTGAAATCCAAGTTCCATATATTTCTAGGCATCCTCTCCTCCTCCCAAGCACATACAGTGCTATTTTGTTTTATTCCATGATCACTGGAAATGTCTTTCTCTGAAGAATCCTCCCTTCTCATTTATGTCATTTATATGGTATTAGTACATTTAACAGTCAGCAACGGAGTTGCAACCGTAGGCAATCAGAATATCTATCAGAATTAATCCATCTGAAGAAGCCTCAACACTGAATTAAAAAAAAAAGTTTCTACTGTCAAGAGAATTAACAGATTTCTAAAATGTTTCCTTGCCTTTAGTTCCGAACAAGTACAGAGATATCAGGTGTTTATGAAATATTATTAGACTCATATTATATGACTACAGAATAAGGTCTCTCATGATTATTTTAAGTACAACCCTCTTTTGGACTCATTTCTCTTCATTTAATACACAATATTCCCTTTCCTAATTCTCAGATGAGACAGTTGACAACCCAGTTCCTGCAGAATTTAGGAATAAAACGGGGCTGAAGACTTATGGCCAGGACTTAGTAACTGATTTACTAACTATGATTTACACAAAGAATAATAACTGGTTTGCTTTTTCATTATGTTTTTAAGACGTTTCCACCCACTGTCAGAAGTTGCTGAAAACTCATACCAGAAGGAATAAACACCTCTGGAAGAAGGGAGAAAAAAAGAGCATCCCATGGAGCGATCAGTGAGGAAATGTATCTGACAGCAAATCTACTTAAGAAGGCTCTCAGACAGGCTCTCATTATTTTCTGGAAAATTTTCTGGAGAAGGTTAGTCCCTTCATTATTGCTCTGTATGTTCAGCATTGGACTCTTAAGTTCTAAAAGATCCTTTAACCTTATTTCTTTCTTCTCATCATGATTCCTTCGGGGGAAAATAAAAAAATAGTAGTAACAAAAAAATACAAATCCCTTTCGAGAAAGACCTGAAGAATGAAGTCAGTAAATACCAGTAAAGGGCCACAACAAGTGAGACTTAATGGCTCTAAAAAGATCAATTCAGAGGACAAGATTCCTGCAGACAGTCAAGAAGAGAGAGTAAAAATATTAAACTTCAGGGAAACTACAAGAGGAACTAAGCCATCAGCAAGGAACTAGGACATCCTTAGAGTGGCTCAAAGTTCAGCAGCCTCAGTGAAGTTAAAAACATCTAAAACCACCTCATTTCCCTCTCAAGCTTGTCTCCTGGATACATCTCCTAAGCAGCATTATGAGCTCAGTCCATTACTCATTAGTGAATATACTGCCCCTAACAACACGCTTTAAAAAGACTTCTGCGTGCACTTTGTAGGGCTGAGCTACTGCTCCAAAGGATTAGAAAAATCAATATTTGGAGACTGAGATGTATCACAAAGCTGTGATTATGTAAGCCAGCCAAAGGGTTGTATTTGAATTGGACCTGGCTGTAAGCCTAGAAAACCTTTGGGCTGATGTCTAGAGGATTTTGCTTTCTGGGCTTTTGTTTTCATCAGTTGGCATATCACATTCAATACAACAGCCTACACAAAATAAGAATCAGGAAAGAGAAAACAAGACACAGAAAAGAAAGGGAAAAGAAAAAAAAAAGAAAATACATGGTTAAAATATAACACTGCAAATTCTGTGAAAACAGAATCCTCAAAAATTACAAAACAGTCCTCTCAAATTAAAAGTAATTAATCAAAATCAGCAACAGTACCTTCAACATTTTCCTAATATATCACTGCATATGGCAATATGATATTTCTTTTCAAGTATGAAAACAAAATGGAGTGAGCTAAGAGGAAAAAACAACTGCAAAAAATACATGTTATCATGTTTACTCTAGGGACATCATCTAACAGTTATTACTTCTTAATGTCTCATATTCTTCAGAAAGAAAGTGATTCTTTTGCTATTACAAAACTATATTGGATTTATCTATTTCTACTTTCCATGCCCACTCTGTTCGTGATGCTCTTAGGCAGCTGGAAAAAGGATTTTATGATTCCACTATATGTTGCTAGTCCTGTCTGGTTTTAAATATCCAGAACCCATCACTCCAGTGAATCCAGACTTAGCTGCTTCTTTACTTCCACGTGTGGAAGAAATAACCAACCTTGAGTGATCAAAAGGCAGAAAAACAAGTCACATTTCTTGAAAAATTATCAATGTAATACTTCATGGATATTCTTAACATTAATGTTGCTACAGGCATTAGAGATGACACTAAAACACGCAAGCACATGGGGTTTCAATATAATTTACATTTCTTCATATAAAAAAAGTTACAAGCCAGAATAAGGGTGTCAATTACATTGCTCTTTTGTCATGACATGAGAGCTTTAGCAAAATCAGGAGTCAAATCCAGGTTTTTCAAGAGAGTGTACAATTAACTACAGACAAAACTAACACAAAAACCTAATCTAAAAATCTCCACAATTCTGAAGATGCAAGTCTGCTTCCTGCTCTATTTATTTGAGCACCAAAATTCTTTTACACCCTGACATTTCAATACCCAGCAGCTAAACTAGAGGGCTGGTGCTGGTTATGATTTCTGCTCCTTTCCATGCCAGTGGTGATCAGCTGTAGCTGAGTTCATTAGAAAGGAAGGTTTTTAAAGAACCAAATGTGAAGTACAGAAGAGCTGCAGTGGCTCCCAAGGCATTTGTTGGACATGTATGACATACATGTGACAGGTTTTGACATTAGGTCTGGATGTTGACTGTCAAGAAGAGGGTCTGTACTGTGAAGAGAATTGTACTGTGCTTCTGTGCTCTCCCCCCAGTCCATATGGCTAGATCAAATCTAGTTTGAGAGTCAGAAAAAAAAAAAGTAGTAAACTAAAATATATCAGACAGCAGAACGGATGTGAGGAGGAGGTTCTCATCATAAGGCCTTCCCAAATAGTTTCCATCTCTATCATATTGGATCCACTTTGATATGTGAAAATGCACTCTGCTTATCGCAAAAGAGAACATATCTTCATTAACTGGTAGAACATACTTGCATCAATCCAGCTGACTCAAGATTCCCAGGCCTCTTCATTACATCTGCATTTTTTATTTAAAACTGATTTAAGAAAATGAAGCTGTTTTACAGGTCTTTTCCCATGTTTTTTTCTTTTTAAGGATTTCACCACTTTCATGTATTTAATCAAGTTAATAAAGACTTTGTAACTACTTGTACAACTGTTTGAACTTCTTACAATATCAACACTCCTACCGTAGTAAGGAAAGGGCTATAAGGAATGTAAAGTTACACTTTTGTTATGACCAGAACCTAGAAGTGCTACATTATCTGGCCAGGAATCTGCCATGTTCTGATACAGTAGCACAACATACAAGTATGTATTTTAATCAGTTTTAAGAGTGGATTATTTCAGAGACGTGAGCTTTTCTGGATCATGTGGAAAGTCTAACTTCTAAAATACCCACATCTTTCAAATCTCCAGATGAGTTTTTGACAAGTGTAGAATATGGTGAAGCACCAATGTCCCTGGACTCTATGAATGCAAATATGCTGAATATTGTACTTGTGATACTCCATCCCTGTAGCTGTAGAACTACATTTTTGACTGCCTTGTATAGTATGTAATGTCACACACTGGACCCACAATAGCTATTTCACTAAATGAAGACAGTCGCCATTTAAAGTATTGAAGTCTTTTCAAACAGAGCCATACCAGAGTAGGCATTATGGATTTTTCAGTATTTCTGAAATTAAATAAGTATATTTAATATTAACTGAGTATACAAAAACATGTATATGGCTTGTAGTCTCCCTGCAGCATAGGTATTTTGAGTCAGTAATCCACAGTCACATCTGAGGAGCCCTTACAGCAACAGCAAGTGTTTGTTCCCCAAAACCATATGAAAACCTAAACCAGCAATGCTAGCTGGTTTAACATTTTTACTAGCTTGCACAATTACTGACCCATGCCTTATCTTGCTTAGACAAATAGGATACTCTTTTGTTTCATACAGGATGTAAAATTCTACAAGCACTTTGATAGGCACTAGTATCCCAATTACTGTATCAAGACATCAAGATACCTCTCAGAACTAAAAGGCCTGGATACACAAACTGGCTGGCTGCCTGCTGAGGGAAAAAAAAAACTATTTGGAATGAAAAAACCCAAATGCATACAGTCTAAAGGGGCTTTTCCCCCATTTTTCCTACTGCAAAATCCAATTGTATTTTAATTTAAAGAACTTCTACTGAATGCAACATTAGGATTACCAACACTCCTCCTCCCCCAAGTCTACTGTGCAAGCAATGTTCTCCTGAGTAAGTTGGATATTGAGAAATTATTTAAATGATTTTTAATGCACTGCATTTGTATATGTGCATTATATTAGAAAAGAAGCTTAAATACACTCTGTGTATTAGAATTTTATCATTGAAACCAACATTAGAAAATATTGTCATCGACTGAAAAAACAAAAAGACATTCTTATAAGTGGAAAATCAATCACCAAAACCACTAAATGTCACAGCTCAACATTCCAGAGAAGCACTGATAATTGTTAGTTATACACTACACAAATGATATATGTCCTCAGTCAAGGAAGTAGGTGCCAGTTTTTTAGGAAACTGTACATACATTGATTTTACATTTATTTAATGTGGCTGTTGTAAGACGCTTTATTCTTCTGATAAACTATGATTGTTTATCAAAAGATTCTATAATTCAGGAGAAACATTCATAAAGTGTGTGAAAATGAAAACCACCAACCCACAGAAATCAAGCCCACAAAATCCAATTTTGTGGATTTATAGCAGAAAGGCATTAAACTACTGTCTTGCAGGAACAGCAGAATAGTCACTGAAGTATAACTGGGACAGCAGTAATGATTAAGTTGACATGTCCTCTTGTCACAGCTGTTAATCAGCTTAATAGCAGTTACACTATTGACATTCTTGTAATTACTTTTCCTACAGCATATTTGTGCAAAATATATTTGACTTTAATTTTGAGTATTCAAAGGTGAGCTCAGTTCTCAAAATGTATGGCCAAAGTAGTGGTGCTAAATGCAGGAATACACTCCACAGGTTATCACAATTATCCTAGTGTAATACTGGGAGTACCTGTTACCTCAGCAAATATATAAATAGATTTGTTGTACCTTGCCATCTTCTGAGCAAACACCCATGTGCTCTCCACTTTCATCCAGGCTGATCTGATTTATCTTTACTGGGCTCTAAATAAAGAAAATAAAGAAAAAATACTTTTAAAGTTACATCACCAATGACATGCTTTAACATTCCTTGCACTTTGAAAGATTTATATGTTAGCAGCTGAGCAATGTTTAGTTGCACGAATCAAAAAGCCCTCACAGAGTGGGTATTTCTGTGACAAAGCCAAAAGACAGCCTTCTTTCCAGCCTTTTGCCTAACCCCAAAATTTTTACTTTCTTTTTGCAGTTACCTGCCTCAGGGCTCTGGAACTCTCATGAAGTCCCAGGCTCCCAGACCTTAAGCATCTGTGCCTGCATACCGCAGCTATTAATTCCCACTACCAAAACTTTGGATAAAATATGGTGACCACACAGGCATCAGGGCAACTGAAAACTTTTCTAGTTTGGCCTGATGGCTATGCTGGTAATTATTTATTTATTCAAATTCCTTCTCTTAGTTTCATTTTTGGCTCTAATACTATTCTCAGATGTGAGTACTAGAAGGTATTGAAGTGCAACATGGGTTTACTCATTCTTAGACAAATACAGAGAAAAGCCTGAAAACTGCCCCAATTTAAGAAATTTTCCCTTCCCTATCCAAACATACTTTTGGTTCTTACCTAAGAAGTTAGACAGTATCTGCTACTGTTTACTTAGCTTAAACAGCTGTTCATAACTGAGGTACGGCAGACTAACTTACAACATAATTTGAATAACCTGATGCATATCCTCTTGGATACAAAACTCAATCCAATTATATTCAAGTACCAAGAAACTTCTTATGCATCACGATGCTGATTTCCTCTGTAAAAAATAGCTCATTTCAAGAATCACTGAAGGAACTTCACACAGGTAAGTCTCTCACACTTTTAAGAACAACTTTTCTTACGCTCATAAAACACTGAATGGATTAAACCACAAATTAGATCACTCCTGTGGTTCTGAGCATGATAAAAGAAATCCATCATATGTTTGTGTAAAAATAAAGTGTCACTGGAAGAACACTGGAGTTGTGGGATCACATTAGATATTACCCAACTGTGTCTGAAGTATCGCAGGTCCTTATATATGCTATGGCAGTTGGAATTGCATTAAAAGTACATAATAAGTATATTAAAACACACTGTCCACATGGGCTATCTACAGGAGATAAACAGAGGTGTTCTCACACTCTTTGGAAAGTTTTCCCCCCCATAATCTTTCACACACACAACAAATTCTAACTTAGAGAAAGGAAGCTTTCCTCTCGTCCACCTTGAAAATAATATATGCCCAAATCATATTTTCTAGAAGCTTCTTTATAATCAAGATTGAACAACTGAACACTGCACTGCTATAGTTGCCTGATGAGTTGGGAAAATTACACTGCCCTTTTGCTTTCCTGCTTTCTTGTGTGCAGAATACATAATTCTTGGTCTCACCACAAAATGGCACCTGGAAATATTGCAATTACTGCCTATCACAAAGTGGTCTTTCAACTGTGTGTTGTTTGCAAAGAAGTTCACTGGCAAGGAGGAATTTAAACCAGTTTTCCTCAACTTATGTGCTCCAGAAGTATTTTCGTTGGCCACAGAGTGGTTATGCTGAGTTGCTACATTTCAAGATCAGAGGCGAGTGCATGACTAGCAGTGCAGGCAGCTGGTGCACATTCCACAGCTGTGCTCCTCCTGTCACATTTAGGGGAGTATCAGCAGTGGAGTACAGCTCAAGCCCATCAACCTGATGGTGTGGCCAACATCCTTGTAAAAGCTCTGTTCTCAGATGTTACATACAGATTGGCTAATTCTAAGACTGAAGGATGCTGAGTAAGGCAAGATACATCAGTTGGCAGTCTGACTTCTAGAAGCTTCATAACCAGCATGTCCTTTTATTCCTGCCTTGCCTTGAAAAATGCCTTTCTAAATTTCTGTTTTGCTCATCAAGGTGCAAGAGAAGACTTTGCCTTCGTCTAGGGGTGGGCATAGGGAAAAAGCCACCATGTTTGCACCATTCCCTCTACAACCAGGAACATCTCTGGCCCTCTGAAAGAACAAGTATAGAAAGCTTAACTGAGTTTATCATGGAAGTGGCATGGGTTTTTTGTTCTGGGCTGCATCTAAGTTGCCATTGCCACAACTTTCTCGCTAAGTTTCTTCTCTTCTTTTGTTACTTTGCAATTGCAAAGACAAAACATCTGTTTTCAATAGTCCAGTCTTGGCACAAGGTCATGCACTAAGGTACAGCATTCAACTGGTCATGTTCCTCTCATTAGTCGAGCACCTACATCCACCATCAGGCTGACATTACAGCAACAGCAGATCTGGCAGCACTCCAGTGTGATGGGCCTTGTTGGAGACACTACTGCAACAAAACCCAAGACAAAAAGACACAAAACAGGACACACCAAAAGAGCTGACAGCTCAATACTACAGTCCACACTATTCCTATTTTCCTGTCAAATGGCTTTGATAAAGTTTGACTCTGAAAAATGAAGTGTAGAAACCAGGCAAAGTGGACAACGTAAGCTATCTTCCCATAAAAGTTGAAAACGAGGATCAGGATGATGGAATTTATCTGCTGTGCTGTGGTTTGAAAGCCATAGGGCAATACTTTGGAGATTAAATGTGTGATTGTACTCAGATAATTAACAGTGCCCACAAGGCAAAACCCCTCCTGCAGTATACTAAGGATAACAGGAAGGGCTTCTGTAGGTATGTAGCACACAAAAGAAAGACTAGGGATCATGTGGAATAACAGGATAATGGCTTGAAAAAAATGGGAGACCTGGCTACCCTGGACAAAGAGAAGGCTGGGGTTCTCAATGACTTCGGTGCCTCTGTCTTCAATGGCAAGTGCTTCAGCCATGCCACCCAAGTCGAGGAAGGCAGATCCAGGAACTGGGAGGATAAAGATCCTGAGCCTCCTGTAGAAGAGGATCAGGTTCGAGACCATCTAAGGAACCTGAATGTGCCCAAGTCCATGGGACCCAATGAGGTTCATCTGTGGGTCCTGAGGGAGCTAGCAGACAAAGTTGCTGAGCTACGATCCATCATTTTGAAAAATCATGGCAGTCAGGTGAAGTCTCTGATGACCAGAAAAAGGGAAATGTAACCCCATTTTTATAAAGGGGAAAATGAAAGACCCGGGGAACTACAGACCAGTCAGTCTCCCCTCTGTGCCAGGCAAGGTCACTGAGCAGATTCTACTGGAAAGCATGCTAAGGCACCTGGCTAACAAAGAGGTGGCTGGTAACAGCCAAGATGGTTTTACAAGCGGACAATCATGCCTGACAAATCTGGTGTCCTTCTGTGACACAGCTACAGTGTTGGTGGACAAGGGCAGAGCAACTGACATTGTCTACCTGGACGTAATGCAAAGTGTTTCACACTCCTGCATGACATCCTTGTCTCCAGATTGGAGAGACAGGAATTTGGTGGGTGGACCACTCACTCAGTGGATACAGAACTCACTGGATAGCCACACACACAGAGTTTTGGTCAACTAATCATTGTCCATGTGGAGACCAGTGATGAGTGGTGTCCTTCAGTAACGCAGTTCTGTGCTCGCTGCACAAGCTCTGGCGTGCCCCAGGTCAGAGAGAGTCCAGCTGCTTTACTTCTGCCCGTCGCAGAAGTGACTTCGGCATCAGGAAAAGAGCTGTTGGCTGAGCTAGCTAGCTGGCTTCTTTGCAGAGGGAATACGGCAGGAGCTGATGGTATCAGTTCACTTTAGCTCAGAGACAAAGGAAGAGAGAGGCTGTTCTGGTCTGACTCCTAATAGGTTTATTGTTAGAAATTTCGCAACCCGAACAAGCTCGGAAGGGATGGAATGCGATGGGATCCTTCCCCGAGGCTTGTCCTCAGTTTTATAGGGAATTTGAAAACCATGGCAAAAGGGGAAAATAACCAATGAGTTACAAGCCAGGGGGAGGATACAATTTAACAAGAACCACTGGGGGAACCGAGAGGCGGGAGTTATAATAGGGAACCAATGAACAACTGAGTAACCGAGAATTTTCCTGAACTGGGGGAGGTGGCTTGTACGCAGGTGCCGCCCAGGGAGGGTGCATCTTAGGCTTCTGAGCCGCCCCTCAACCCACCCTCTGAGTCTGCCTCTTTGGGAAACTCGATCCAAGGGAGGGGCTGAGATTGATTGGCATCTTGCTGCCCCAGCCCCACAGTGGGCTGCATCATAGCAACACTTCAGGGGTCCATACTGGGGCCAATACTGTTCAACATCTTTGTTGGTGACATGGACAGTGGGACCAACTGCACCCTCAGCAAGTTCACTGATGACACCAGACTGTGTGGTGCAATTGGCAAGATGGAGAGAAGAGATAATGGCATCCAGAGGGACCTTGACAGGCTTGAGATGTGGACTGAAGCAAACCTCATGAAGTTCAACAAAGCAAAGTGCAAGGTCCTACATCCGGGTCACGGCAATCCAAGACACACCAATGGGCTGGGCAGAGAAGTGATTGAGAGCAGCCCTGAGGAGAAAGACTTGGAGCTGACAAGTGATGAAAAACTCGACATGAGCCATCTGTGTGTGCTCACAGCCCAGAAAGCCAATCAAATCCTGGGCTGCATCACAAGGAGTGTGGCCAGCAGGTCAAAGAAGGTGATTCTGCCCCTCTACTCTGCTCACATGAGATCCCACCTGGAATACTGTGCACAGTTCTGGTCTCCCCAACATAAGAAAGATGTGGAACTGTTGGAGCAAGTCCAGAGGAGGGCCATGAAGTTTGTAAGAGGATTGGAGCACCTTCCCTATGAACACGGGCTGAGAAAGCCAAGGCTGTTCAGCCTGGAGAAGAGAAGGCTGCATGGAGACCTCATGGCAAACTTCCAGTATGTGAAAGGGACGTACAGGGGAGCTGGAGAGGGACTCTTCATCAGGAACTGCAAAGATAGGACAAGGAGTAGTAAGTACAAATTGAAAGAGGGGAAATTTAGCTTAGACATTAAGAAGAAATTATATACTGTGAGTGTGGTGAGACACTAAACAGTTTGTCCAGAGAGGTTGTGGATGCCCCAGCCCTGGCAGTGTTCAAAGCCAGGCTGAGTAAGGCCTTGAGCAACTTGGTCTAGGGGGAGGTGTCCCTGCCCATGGCAGGGGGGATTAGGACTACGTAATCTTTACACTCCAACCACTTAACAGTCTATGATTCTAAGATTCTAGAATGTTGTCAGTGTATTTGCATTTTTCCCACATTCAAAATTGTGCACAATACTTCCAAACTTGTTCTATTGTTAAACAGAAATTTGATGATACAGTATTTCATAACAGCATATATAACTAGCACTTTGTTACAAGCCTTCTGCATGCCCAACACCTCTATCAGTTGCTATTAACTTTTTCTTTCTCCTATTACTTTTTTCCTTTTTGTCTACACCATACAGAGATGACAATCAGGGAAAACAACTAAATTCAACTAAAAGAGACTTGCTCATTTACACAAATCTCCTGCTAAGTTTCAATAGGAAATGACGTACACAAGGCAAAGCAAACACAGAGTAAATTTTTTTCAGCACTCAAGTCAAACTAGCACAAACTAGACTATTAGCCTGTTCATTGACTTTACAATTCTGAACTTTCTGTGGAGCTCAGAAAGTGATGATAGACCATGAACAGTCCAGGCTGAATATTACATGCATTTAAAAATGAAGTTTCAGGAAGAACTGCTAATGCCAGAATCTTCTTGTTCAGAGTTAAATAACAGTCAAGCCTATGACTCCAGAGCTATGTTCCACTGGAAAGCTGTTTGAGAACTCTTTAAGACCTCAAACTATCCCGGAAATGAGAAAGAAAAGACCACAGCTAAAATTGGTACATATATTACCTAAACCAAAGTGTTTCTTCTAGAATCAGCTCCAATTCTTTCCAAAATCATCATCTGTTTAACTATACGTCTGTGCCAGTCAGCAAAGCTACTTGCCATTTCAGAATTAATTTGCATTTATACCTTATCAATACCCCGTGGATAATTCTGATATTTCAGAAAGGAAGAACACGAATAATATTGTGGGTCACCCCCCTCACCCTGCTTTTGTTTTTCATTTTTTTATTAAATGTTAAAAACTCAGGCACAGAGTTTCAACTGCCTTTCCCTTGTAGTTTTTTTAAAGCTTTTTCCAGCTAACCCGCTGAAGAGTTTATTTGCCTGACAAAAGGAAACAGGCTTTGGATTTTACAGTAAAGGAATAAATGCCCCTCCTGCAAGATCTACCTTTACATGTCTACAGAAGACAAAGAATCACTCAAGGTTAGAGAAGACACCGGTAGTCACTAACTCATCATAATTTGAAGGACTGATTATTTAATACAGTTGGAACCATGATATGCACTGGAGTTTGGTCAGTTGACTGTTTTAAAGGTATTTCAAATAGGTGTTGAAAACACCTGTAAAATGTACAAGAATCTAAAATTTAGAACATATAATCCATGTAAATATCACTCAGTTAAGAGATTATCTAATCTTAAACCTCATGTCATAAAACCAGAGGCAGCTGTATATAAAATGTTGAAAAGGCTACTATTTGTTATTTTACTAGCACTACATTGGGTAATCTTTTTTTTACCTAATCAGGACCCCTAGCATTAGGCCAATCAAGTAAAAACACACAACTACTTTGTGATCAGAATGATACTTCCAGTACTGTATAAATGATAATAATACACGTATTTCTCAAGCAACATAATTCAAATCGGGCAATAAGGAGGATCCTGTTAGTTAGGAATGGAAATACACTTAAATGATTTACCTGAGAACAGCTTCAGAATTTAACACACTGTAGAAGTACCAGCAAAGAAGGAAGAAATACCTTCCACTGAATTTCCATTATCTGCAGTTTTCTTTCTGATGGAGACATGTTTGGAATTCTGGGCAACATAAGTAAGTTTGACTGTTCAAAATCAATAATGTCAAGCTGACACTATAGAACAAAAAAATGTTACCTTAATGGATGAAAAAGAAGTTTAGGGAGCAGGAGAGAAAGCTACCAGACACCTTGCACATAGAGATCTAAATACATGGTTTTGCAAAATCCTAAATTTAAAGGAAAGGAAAATCAAATATCTAGCAGCAAATGTACCTCGTGTGATAATCAATTACCTAATGTAAAATGCTTGAAATAAATGCTCTTACTATGGATTAAGTCAGCTCTTCAATTAGGAGTAAATTCACGGCCACTCAGAAAGCTTCTTTTAATTGTGTTCTTTCTGGCAACTCCTCCTCTCCTGACACTTATCATAAACCCACCTTATACAATCAGTCCCCCAATGGTGAACCTGAGAAATCAATCTGCTAATGTATAATTTGTAAAGCTCCACAGACTAACAAATGGATAATTGATTCTTTCACAAATGCTGCATCCCAATGGATATGAAGTGGATGAACATGAAACATAAGACTGGATTTCACTCCAATTCTGTGAGAAATGCAGTATTTACAAGCTAGGAATCTAAACATTTTAATAGTTGTCTGTGACTTCATGCCTTTTAGCCATGGTTACCAGGCAAGCCACATGCATGTTAGGAGTGACAAGCAAAGCAGTGTTCAATCATACTTACAGCAAAGCTCATTTTACTTCAAGAGGTTCCCATCACTTCTAAAACCCCCTTAATCAGTGCTTTCATCCACTCTTTTTCAAGAATTTTCAGAAACTTTTTCTAAATTAATTTAAGCATTATTATTTATCTGTGTATGAGGAGCCAATTTAGTTTTGATTTGTCTCAACACTGATTGTCAGGAGCACATCCGGGAGGGGTTGCACATGTGCCACGTGCAGGAGGCAGCTAGAGGAAGCCTTGTCTCTGAGAGGACTTCACCAAGCAACACCTCACATGGGCCAGGCGGTCAGCAGGAGACACTGAACTCCCCAGAGGGCCTTCTCCAATCGGATGGCAAAAGGTGTCTACCAATGGACTGCAGTGGGACACTGGACTGCGCCAATGGTCTCCTGCCAGCAGCCAGACTCTGGGAGGAGCCAGAAGGCATAAAAAAGGTAACTCCACTAGATGCTCTGGGGGGATTCGGAGATGGTGGTTTTTGCTTTTGGGGGCTTTTTGCAGCTTTTTGAAGACTTGTCTTTTGGCCGGGGGCTTTTGGGACTTGCTTTTTTGCTTTGGCTTCAGCCTGCTGACGGACTTGCCACTGCTCCCTGGGGCTTGCTGCTGCTTGTCGCTGTCCCGTCACTGGCTGGCTCGCTTGCTCGCTCCTTTGCCCTGGCCCCAGCCTGCCTTTTGGCTCTCCTGCCCTCGCTGGCTCTTGCTCGCCCTCGCGCCTGTCCTGCCTCCCTTTGTCCCTGACGGCCGCCCTGCCGCTTCCCCCCCGCGTCCTTGCCTGGGCTGCCTGCATCCAACCCTGCCGCGCTGATCCAGCCCACCCTGCCGCCTGACCGTGACCCTGTCCAGGGTCCTGGACCTCCGATCCGAGAGCCTACTCAAGCATGTCAGGCGCCCGTCGCAACTCCTTTTTGTTTTTTTCGTTACCAATAAACGGTTCTCAGATACAACATTTGCCTCGTTTGGCTTAATTTCGTTCCTGACCACCCATTTCTAAAACAACTCCTCGCAGTTTCCCTCAGTGGAATGCAACACTGTACATACACACACACATCCATACTCACAGCAGACAAACATCTAAAGATCTTTTCTGCTACATGAGTATCAATCTGGATCTGCATAATAATTATGTAGCTGTTCCCCATACTAAGGCAGATTGTATGTACACAGTTGAATTGTAATAAAAAACTGCCTCCTACGAGTGCCTATTTTTCATTTATTCATGTTTCATCTGCATGCCATTCACATAAACAAGCATGTAAAGCTCCAATGTACAGCAATATGATTAATCAACCCACGGTTTTATATGTTAGTCTACTGGAGTATGGACCACCATTTTTATGTTTGTATTATTTCCACCATGGTGGAGGTATCCAAGTGTAAAGTACTGATTTTCAAACAGAAACCACCTCAGTTACTGCCATAATTAAGCTAAGATCCTCACAAAATACAAGCCTTGCTCTAGGTAGGATGAGGAACTTGCTTTGAAAAGCACCCCAAATCCTCAGCAATAGCTAAGCAGAAGTGTATTACATGTTGTGTGTCCCATCTGTTTTGACTTCAAAACACTCATACCCAAAGATCTCTTGTATTGAGGAACTATCTTTAAAAAGAAACTGAACCCATGCATTTTTCTTGCACCAATTGCTGTAGTGTCACACTGACTTACATGTATTTTGCATATTTGTAGAATTTTATTGATACAGCAGAGGCAAAAGCAACTCAAAATGCGAATTCTGATGCTGTATCATATTTATATGCTGTATCATATTTACCTATAAAAAGATAGAGTATACACATACCTGTGTGTTTACTCATAGCTGAGAAACAAAGCACAATAACACAAAGGTTTAAATTGAAAAGGCAGCTCTAGAAGTTACAGAAAAAGATGTTCATCACTGCCTGCAACGAAGTAGTATCCGCTGAATTCACAACACTTAAAAGTTTCATTTGCTGAAAATTTACTAATATCCACGCCAAAGAGGTTTAGTTGAACAATACTAGCAGTGAAATTCTGGTAAGTGAGAATTCTTGCTCCATTGCATTTCCTATAACACTCTTGAATCTGTCATTCTCCAAATGAAAAATGGGAGATTATGTTGGTTAGAAGAAAAGGGTGGGGGGAGGACTCAGGAGAGTGACAAGGTCTGGGACACAGAACAATAACATTAACTTTTATTTTGTCTGCAGGAAGGCAGACCTTGCCTACAAAAAACAAAGATCTCAAAAGCTTGTCTAATACTAAGGGAATATGAGGACAAGAAATCTCTCACATATATAGTCTAAGACAGTGAGAAAGAACAAAAAGCCTACAGTGATTTCAGTATTTTCCACATCAGTGAATCCCTTAACCTTGTTTGTCAACTGCAGGGACTAAGACGAAAAAAAATATCCAAGGAAAAAAAAATATTAACAAGGGATTTCCCTAAATCTCTAGTAATTACTAGATAATCAGAATGCTTGTTTAGGAATGATGGAACTATTACCAAAACCAAATCTGTATTTGAAAACCTAGACTGCTTCCTAGCAGAATTGAACTGTTAGCTGATTCCTGGTGGATCCAAAGAAGAATCTCTCTTCTATTAAAACACTGGTGTGTACGGAGATACCCTCCTGGGAACTATGTGCCCAAGTAAGCAAACTACTCCCATTTCCTTCTCTCCCCAGGTCCCCTTTGCCGTCCTCTGTATAACTGTAGGGCTCTTCAACAATGTCATGTCCTAAGCCTTCCCCTACTTCTTTGTTGGTATCTGTGTATTAAAGCCATCTGAAAATATGAAGCAATATTCCCCATCACACACCCATGGGGAAGGCTGAAGTACAGGGGAAGGGCTGAGGAAGGTCTGCTGGTGATAGATATACCTTCCTCGGAAAACCCAACACCCCTTGGGGAGAAAAACTATTCCAGGCAATGTGGAGGTTCACCTCACCAATTTCTCTAACTGCTTTCTTTTCAGAATAGTTTGCCAAACACAATGAACTTGTGAGAATTCATCTTTAAATACAAACATTCAAGAGAGGCTACTGAATTATTAAAATGGGATTTAAAGAACAATCCCGAAAGCACATCTAAAACTCTGAGGATGTAACTTAAGGGGCACTTTCACTGCTTGTTTCTAACAGAATACCACCACCAGTGTCATTAATGTATTTAATAGAATTTTGTAGAATTCCATCCTTCAAGTGGAAAGTATGAAATTTTACTCCATTTCTTGATAAGCCACCTTTCCACATAAGCCACAGAGACATGAATAATGAAAAAGGCCAAGCAGGTCATACAGTGTAAGTTCTTGTCAGGAGAGGTTTTCTTTTTAGAGATTATTTTATTGGTGCTTCTATCAAACAACTTTTAAAGAAGCAAAGGGGCTGTTAACTATTCTGCTCAGGGCTCATGCACTGTTGTGCCAATATAATTTCCAGAAAGGTTTTCTAAACAGCCATGATGCTCATCCCACTCTCTGACCTAACAAAAGATAGAGGATATCACCACATGGAGCCTAGAAACCCTGTTTCTCCACACATTCCACATATGGCCATTATTTTCTTCATAGTTCTCTTTTTTCTATAAACTCACTGAAAAACTGTAGTAAGTACTTTCCCCAGTTATTTTAGCTTGTCAACCACTCCACTACAGACAATGATTCAAACTCAGTGGCTACTGAAATTAGTGAAAAGATCTCCACTGATGTAATCAGACAGATGCAGAAGTATTATAAGGGAATGAACTCCCTTTCCTGGCTGAGAACAACGTAAGTAGTCATATTCCTGGCATAGTTAAATATTACACTGGGTGATCAATGTTCAAGTTCAGCCAACATCTACACCTACAGTGTCATTTTCCCTTGTAAACTTTGAGTTATCAACACTGATACAGACTGGCATAAGTCAGAGCTATATGTAATAATAAACACATTTTCTGATTACTGAAAGCACCGTATTCTCTTTGAACACCAACTCTGGAACCTTCTTTATTTGCAATTATAAACATCTGGGAAAGTCTCTGTAGTGGTTTGGGATAAAATACTCATTACTGTTTATCTTCTGTGAGATAAGAATTAGGAGAAACGCAAAGCAGGCACCAAATTTGAAAGAATATAAAGAAGTTTATTAACAGACCTAAAAGAAGAGGGAAAAAAAAAAAATTATACCACCTTCAGAACTCTCCTCCTCCCCCCACCTTCCTCCCTTCTCCCACTGACAATGTAAAGACAACCCCTAAGATGTTCAGTCTGTTTACCACTTCCATAATAACCTTGTTCAGTCCATTTAGAAAGAGAAGTCTCTTTTTGCTCGTGCTATGAAAACAGTATCACACCGAGACAGCCACCCACTTCCAAATATTGTTCAGTCCATTTAGGAAGAGGAGTCTCTCTGCTTGCGATGTGAGTCCCTTCCCCCGACCTGCAGCTTTTCCCGCAACTGCTTTCGAGGGTCCACTCTTGAAAGTTTTTTGGGGTACAATTTTAAGGTTGAGCCGTTCAGAAACATAAAATCAGAGGCCCTTCTCCTTCCCTGGGAGCAAAGGGTCTTCCTTATCTTCATCTTTAAGACTATCTCTGGGAGCATCTCTAGGAACTGAGGTTTTCTCCTTTCCCGTTTGGAGCAACAGTCCTCATCTGGTCCATCTCTCCCTGTCCAAACTTCTCATGAAATTACAGCTGCGTCAGCATCTGCCTATTGCTTATGAGTTGAACACTCCACCCCCCCTATCTTCATGAAATTACAACGGGATACTCTGATATATCATAGCTTCACAACAGAATTTCAGCTTTAAGCATCTCCTCTCTCTCTTCCCTCAGGTTTTCAGCTCTTCACAGCAATAAAAGGGTTAATCTCACCTCGGCCTTGCAGCTGGAATGTGGCTTATCGCTGTTGGCCACCTGACCTCTGACGACAGAGGTGCCGCTTTGCTGAAATCTTGGCCGCAGTGGAGTGGGGGGGGAAGCCAAGCTGCTCCGGTCGCCCACGGCAAAGCTGTGGTGGGGGGGTTCCACGGCTGGAACAGGCCCATGGCTCCAGGCTGGCCGTGGCCCGGCCCCCGCACAGGGCCTGCAGCCACTTGTCCCAGTGCCAGAAACAAGAGAGAGCTTGGGGGGGATGTTTGTCTATTCTTAAGTGTGTATCACAGAGGCGGTCACAACTTTAAGTGGCTTAAAGAATTGTCCATATTCAAACTGGCCAGCTGATAGGTTCTATCAGGTCCCAGAGGAAGCTGTAAGCACCCCTTAGCAAGGATATCCCTTCCGGGACTATGCTTGCTAACCTATGACAGTCTCACAAGTCTACCAGAGATACTCAGCAACAGTCAATGGTGGGTATCTGATTCTTGACAGGATCCTAAAAACATATGCAAACCAAAAAGATGGAGGGAGATAGAGAGTACTCACACAAGTAGAAACTGTGTATTATGAAGTGCACGGTAACTTACTGTAAGCAGTATATTGTATGCCATATCCTCATTGTGACAGTAAGATAGGGAAAGCTAAATATGAAGATGAATTGATCCTGTGCAAGTTCCTCAATGCATTTACATACAAAGAGGCTCTATTTCAGTACCAGTGAAGTGTAGACTTGATTGCATATAATAAACTTTATTTAAAGTGGATCAAAAAAGCAAACAGATTCATTCACTCCATCTTTACACTGCTCACATTTCAAAGCTCCTTTTCATAAAACTGCCAAGACCTGCAACAACTAGACTTCATTTAGCAGCCAGTTTAGGATTACAGTGGTGAACCTTCCACCTCTGTATCAGAGGACACTGAGTGAAACTAACTTCTTCAGCAGCACCCCAGTGGAGATGGCCAGCTAGACAGTACATAGTTTTCTCAGCAGCCACTCTGAGGGTATTAACACCAGAGACTGGTCAAATCTGGACTGTACATGTTTAGTGTTCCATCATGAGTGCAATAAACAAAGTGCTCTACATATTGACATGTCTTTTAAAGCAAATAAGTCTCATCCTTCAGACAGGAATATTTGTTAGAATTTTTAAATTTTTCAATAATATCCTCCCCCGTGGGAAAAACTACTTGGTTTTGCCTTCATGTTTTGTTCATCATATATGCCCTGTTGCGTCATTATGTATTTTTAATAGTGCTGTATTTTTATTGTTAATGGAAACAAAGGGCTGTAGCTCTATCATTAATGTCAACTAGTATAAAAAACATTGTCCTCCAGAACTCAGTCTTTCTAACCAGGAAAACATTTTCTGATGTAAATAATATTTTATTAATGCCTGAACTCTTAATAATTCTGACAGGCAAACTACTATTATTCTATATATGCACATAAGTGCCTGCCTTCCCTATGGACAAAAATGCCATCCAGGTATAATACCCCGTTTGAAAGAAAAACAGCCCTAGAAATCAGCAATACAGTAGCTTCTTACAAATCAAAGCTCTCCAAATCCTCCCTATGCTTTTAAGTGTTACTAGGTTTTAGAAAACACACATCTGAGTTAGCAATCTTCTATGAAAATACTTACTCAGTGCTACCGGAAAGTAGCTGTTTCATTGGTGCCAATAAAACTCTAGAGCAATTTGGCACAGTGGTCCACTTTCTAAATAGTCATGAGATGTGATACACATTCAAACAGCAAATGTTACCAAACCTGGATGGTGAAAGAGTTAGAAGGAAAAAAAAATTGTTTTCATGATTTTGATGCATCTCAATAGTATCACAAATAATTTTGTTCAAAACTGTTTGAAAGTGAAACATGTAAATTCACTTAGCAGGATTACAGTAAGATCCTCTATTTGATCCTCCACAAAAATAAGAGGCAACAAGATCTGGTGAATAAAGAAAAAAAATTAAACTTTGCCCTTTCATTGATCAACAATGCTGTATTAAATACTCCAGTAATAATGTCCTTAATGTCCTTCATGTTTAGCATCCTCCCCTTTTGAAATATCTTCCCCCTAGAATATTCAATGATTCAATTCTTTTTGAAAAAACATGCAGAGTATGATAGCACCCTACCAAGTAAACAGAAAGTGAACTATTTTCTGTGTCTAGATGCTTGTGATGGAACATTATTCAATCACAGTCCTTTACCTCATTAAATGGTAATGTAACAGATTTCTACTGAAATCAGTGACATTAAAGAGGGCTGCTAAGCTACCTTAAATGTAATCCATTTAGAGTTGGTCATGAAATGCAACTGACAAACAATAGGATACCCACTCTGAAGAAAAGTGATTGATACTGCAGAACAAAAAAGGAGACTTCTTCCTATGCTTCTGTCTCAGTTTTAGAGACAAAACTTCAGGAGGAAACGCTCTGGAATGAGTGTCTCCTCTGAAGGGAAAGGACCTCCCCTTTCCTCCTCCAATGAGGCAAATTGATAACAGCAGGTGAACGTGGGAAAATGAACTGTTTATTAACACAGAACAAAACAGAGTAGAACAGGAAAAAAACCTCAAAATACAACAAATGCCTGCAGAAGGAACAAACACACGGGCTGGCAACTGGGCTCCCCCAGTCTCTGGGAAGGGAAGGGGAAGGAGAGGTCCATGCAGCAGCCCAGAGTAGGGCAGATGAAAAAAAAAACCTGTTGACTCTGGGGTGCCGGTCCTCCTCCCCACAGGAGGAAAAATGGTTTGGTGTTCCTCAGGGCTCAGACCAGCTGGGGCCACCCCGCAGGCTCCCCAGACTGGAGAGAAGGGAAGGAAGGCAGTGAGGCAAGGGGGAGGGAAGGGAAAAATTACCCAACACAACCTTTTTCCAGCTAGAGGCAACAAAAAAAGAAACCCAAAGAGCAGCACAGCGCTCCCGGCGCACTCCCTCCTGAGCCCTGCCAAGCCCCAGAGCCCCCGAGCCGTTGGGCCGAGCCATTGAACTGACCCGCACCCCGCGTGCCACGGCCCCACCCTCGGGTCCATCTTAAAGGCACAGCATCTTTAAGCAGATGGTTAAGGAATAAAAAAACCCCAAAAACCTTATAACATCACCGCAGGATAGCTTCTATGTTAAAAAAAAAAGAGGAAAACAATATGCATTTGAAGGGTAATAAAGTTGTTAGAAGGACCAGTTGGTCTAAAGATGGGGCTGTAATCCTTCTAAAAAAAGGTACATGGGCAACATAGTTCCTAGTCAATAGTTCAAAAGAGATGGCAGAAACAATTGCTATCCCAGAAACAGCTGATAAAGTACTTAAGCTTCATACTTTAATTGAAACAAATTAGATCTACAGCATACATGGTACTGTTTGCTGCAGTGCAAGCACACATTAGACTTGTATGAGCTAACAACATTCAAGAAATAAATGACTGGACCATACAAGACCTTCTATAGCTGAACTCATAGTTCAGCTGCACTTTTAACATTATTCTGCACTAAGCAACAGTTACTGAAACTGCAAGCTTGAAAGAATAATTGAATGAAATGGTCACGCCTCAGTTTTGATCTATAAAAATTAAACATAAGTGATTCTAAAATTGTTTAGAACTCCCACATTTCATCCAAGCAACACTATTAGTAATAACAAATGCCTTCCATATCCCTTTGATCTTTTTGGTTAACTAAAAATTTAAACAATACTCCTTTCAAAGGAAAGTCAGATACAATGGTACAAAGATGATGTGCAAAATATGTACAAAAGGTTGGTTTTTTCTTGTTTCAGTTTTGTCAGACAAGAAATGTTTCTAGATCTATGGAATAATGGTCATGGCACCACAATTTCTGCCAGTCTAGGCAAGCTACCACAGGTACACCATGATTTGTGCCAAAGATGGCTCCTAATCTTCAACAGTTCCATAGTTCCCACTGGAAACACTCCAGGTCACAAGCAACCTAATAAGCACAGTACCACAATAAACATATAAAACATACTTTCCAAGCCTTTATATCAAAAAGCCAGACTCAAAAGGCCATCTGAGTTATTCCCACAACTACTGTAAAATCCTTTGGATTTCCAAATCATCTGCAATTAAAATGGAAAGACAGACAGAAGCAGAAATGCTATTAAATTGGATGTAGACACTGAAGTCTTAAAACAAAAATCCCAAAAAATGACACTTTTATCCATTTTTTTTTTATTTGAAAGAGCTAGGGGCTAGCATAAAGCATTTAAGACATAAGAATGCAACACCCACTTGGGTGGGAGGTCCCAGGGTGGAGAAGGAAACCTGTCCCTTGCATAGACACTTGCTTCTATCAAAACCTTCATCTTTATTTTAGTTTTTGGAACTATCACTTAAAGTAGCCCGCTTGGTTTTGTAAAAAACACAAGATTTCAGCTTCAAATTTAACAGGCACAGTGACACCATGCAAAGACTAACACAGAGCTACCACATATTTAAATAAATTCTGTTGCTTCACTTCACTTCCTAAGTTTTCTTACATAGTCTGATACTGACAACCTAAAATGATGTAGTTAAAAGTAATAAACAGGGAATTTTAAATAGCCTGTCAAAATAAGTGACATTTATATTATCTTAGTCTCAAATTCTCATGCAAAGTTCCATCCAAAGCAACTTCATCATGAAAAGCTAAAAGTTACCTTCCCCATTGAAAGGTGTTGCATAATCTCCCACAGCAGTTAGTAAGTTTTGCATTATCACTAGCAACAGCACTCAGTGCTTAAGAACAGGTGTTTTTTTGTTAGAAATGGTTTTGTCTATTTAACAATTAAACTCTTGCCAAGAGACGTCAAGTCAACTGAAACCTCTGACATTTTCTTTGCAACCTGATGAGTTATCAGCAAAACCAACAGGCCACAGACTGACCTTCAAGCAAGGTCTTGCTCCGGAGTTTGGCAAGTGCTCTAACTTCAGTATACCCAAGGGCAATGATACCACCACAGAAGGAACTCCCTTTCAAGTTTTCAGGGTAGCAGAGACGACCTAGTGATTTTGGATTACTATCATTCCAACTAAAAAACCCACAACTAGTTAGTGCTACACAATGTAAGACAATCACAAAAAAATCCCACGATGCAAGGAAAGAAATACATTGTAAAAAGAGATGCTGTGAGGAGGTTTCTTTCTGAAAGTCTAGCAGTCTTGAATAGCTCACAAATGTTGCATGCTAAAAGGACTTCAATTTCTTTGTACTAAGACAAGCCTTAAAACACTATTTACATCATTTTCTAGACTCATGCATCACCTCTGAAACACCTTCAATGCATTAAACTTTTAAATCCCCATTACTTATAAAATAGGCAATCTTTCCCCTTCTAACAGACTGGCACCATCCAAGACTTCTTACCACTTTTCCTTTAAGTTTGATGTTTACTAGGAGACCAGAATGGGGACAGGTTTTCCTGCCCTTTGAAAGCTTTTTGATTTGTTATGTAACTAAACATGTTTGTACAGCTTTCTTCGTATCTACAAATCCTTAATCCACAGGATGTCAGTTCAGGCAATAATTATATTAATAAATTGTAGACAGTCTAAGAAGGAAAGAAAGATGGAGAGACATTTGGAATTAACGTGCTGTGAATCAGTCCTGCATCATCCTTTGTCAGTGGAATTAGCAGGCTTTTCTTCCCTCTTCTTGTTGCATTTTAGTAATAATTTTCAGTGCATTTGACACATTTCATCTCACTCAATGCACTGAACCCTAATACAAGGGAACACCAGTTTGTCAAACATATGTTATTGAGGATGCATACCAGTTAATCTTAGGCAGCTGACATTGTCAAAGACAAGCCACACTAGCAAGAGCTACAGAAATGCTAGGCAAAGAGGAGAGAGGGATCACGAGAGCACAAGCATGACTGCTGAGATACCAAGCAACACAAAAGGCCAAAGCTTCCCACCTCCCGTCTCAGTTCTCCCCAAACCAGAAAATCTCTCACAACAGTTTCAAAGTACGCAACAGTTTCAAAGCACACATCTCCACTGCTGCTGACAAGAGGAGCTGCAAACCTGAAAAGACTAGTCGTCCACTTGGCATAGGATTCAGCATCAGATACTTGAAGAACTGGATGAGAGCAAGACTTTATTCTGAAAATAATTTAGTTTTTTACAGGAGTTTCACAGAAGCGTCTGTGAATATTTATGGATCAAAGTAGAGCAGACACTACAGTATTTGTAATCCAGGATAACCACATTGATTTGCTGCTATGGACATTATGAAGTGCAGTCCTAAAAGGTTTTTTAAACAATAAACAAAAAAGTGTGTTACAACAGCAGAACTTCTAGGGATGCCAAGCTTTATATTCTAGTGTTTCTTGCAGCTTTTTTTAGCTCAAATTAAAATGATAAATGCATTCAGTCTTCAACAGGAATGCTGTCATTCAAAACTTGGCCATTCTGGAAATAATGCTGGTGAATTTTCACATACTGAAATTTGGGTGAATTTTCTCCCTCATTTTGCTGCAAATCCTCCAATATATTTTTTATACAATTTGGCTCAAATGCAGATGTGAGTCAATATAGAAAATAAAGAATTTATTATAAAAGCAAAACTCTTATTTCTTCAATTTCCAAGCCCATTTATATTTTTGAACATGGCTTCCTGAAATTAGGAAAGAAAGACAGAAATCAAGAGGACTATGAGTGCAGTAGTGGAATTTTTGAAGTGTATTTAATATGAACTTACCATTAAAATGAATTTAAAAAACGGTTAAAAAAACCTGCTCTTGCTTCATTCTGGTTTATTTTACATACTAGCAATATTTCAGATCTATTAAAGTTCCCCCTGTATGGTTTGGTTTTGATAATTACACATTTAACAGATGTATAGAAGAGTAATTAATTTTTTCATTTCCCAACTTTTCTTTAAAAAATACCCAAAACCAAAACAATCCCCTGAAAAATAGAGATAAAGACTCAAATGAAGAACAGTTCCTTGAATTACGTAACTGATTTCATTTGTACAAAGGGTATCACATTGCTATCCTTACCATTAATTTCTGCAATGCCACAAGACACAAAACATCTGCTGAAAAGATCCTTTAAAAAAAATACATAAAAGACACTCCCCAGGCACACTGTTTACTGCAAACAATTAAAATACTTCAGTGGTAATACTGCTATTTTACTCAGAAAAAATTCTATACAATGCTTATTTCCAATATTCAGTAACAACAGATACTTCCCCTATTAACAACTTCAAGATAGAACTGTATGTGCCATTCCTCCAATGAAGAAGGTTCTGAGAAGGAATTTGTTCTTTTTGGATTAGAGAAAAAGAACCAGAAAAAATACCACTCGTGAAAACAGTCTGTGCCAGCACATTTACACGAAATGCTTCGTCCCTGTATGACTTCAGGAAGTAACTGCCTTTCTTCTCAAGAAAGGGCTAGGTTTTATTTGGGATTTACAACATGACAATACTTTAATGCAAATTTCCCAGGAGAGATAATAAACAGGCACTGGTAGGAGAGAACTGAAGGAAGATCTCACTGAATGTTTGGATAGTGATGCCTCTAGTCTGAAATCCAACATCTTGAGAAGTTCAGGTTAGAAGGAAAATATTTTGACATACAGCCCCCATTTCAGAATAAACTGTCTATGGGTTCAGCAGCTGACAATATTAATTTAGAAAACTTCTCAGTTTAAGCAGCCATATACATCATGGAGCTGCTTTCTTCTCACATAGGCAGCCTGTTCTGTTCTACAACAGTTAGTCATTCCTTGAAAAGCTTTTCTTTTAAAGACAAGTGGTGCTAGACAAAAATCATTCTTCTTCAAACTAGAAAAAAAGGGGAAAAAAAAGAAAAAAGAAGCACCATTTACACCTAATCCATGATATAATCTGTTGCACTGGAGACATGTACATTACAAAAAGAGACATAAACATTAAGAATAGAATCCAAGAAACATTTCTTTTTCCTATTCTCCAGCTCAAAAAGCAGGTTGTACTCAAACAATAGTTTTGAAAAAAATCATTGCCATATTTATAAGGAGACACAGCACAAAAATCATCCTGAAGCATGCTAAGTTTGGAAAAGTAAACATCTTTGAGCAGAAAATAATTATATAGTCCAACACTAACTTCATCATAAGAAACCACCTCCCAGCAGGCACTGGTAGAGCTTTTTAGTAAAGAAAAGCAAAGAATATAACAGCAGATTTGGGAGGGTGGGTATAAAGAGAATTCAGGGATTTTGTTTTATAGAGTTTAGCAGATAGCAGGTCCTCTTGTTCTTTGCTCTACACCTAGGCAGTCCCCTAAGTCTTTACAGAGGAGGATTTCATCTCTTGGAACCAGCGTGAGAGAACAAGGCATTGGTGGTAGACAGAAGATTGTTCTACAAATAAAATTTTCCAAGCCCCTTACACTGAATGGAACAAATACAAGTTTACGACAGTTAATGCCAGACTCAATACAAAATCTCCACTTCACTGGAGTGAGTCTCTGACTCTCTTTTCTACTGCAGCAATGGAAGAGAATAATTCAGGTACACTTTAATCTGACATGCCCCAAACAGAGCAGCATGCATGTAAAGTAATCAGAACTGCAAGGGAGACACCAAAAGCTTTTCCTCCTTTGAAATGCAGTCAGCATTCTCATCTGCAGGGCTGATGCACGTACAAAATTAAAAGAAATAGAAATACATAATTAGCTTGACTTTAATCAATCCCTAGTAAAGTCATTGTCAGTCTGACTAAAATTAAATCTAAAAATTTCTTCAAAAGCTGTGCCTAAAAGTTTATACTCCCCTACTCCCTTGCACAATGCGTAGCTAGGTTTTTAAAAAATATAAACAAAGCTTTCCATCCCTTCCATGCAGCTGTGTCAGCTTTAGAACACACATTCTCTTTGCAAACGTGTCCATATCTTGTGATGGTTTCTATAGCTAGTGCTTACACTGCTATGAAAAACCAATGCTTGGCTACAAGAATTTTTGACATCCTGAGGAGAAAAAAAATTGCTAATTCTCTTCCTGCCACTCCCCAAGAAAGACAGGAAATTTGAAACGAATGAACTCATATCCACAATAAAAAGGAACATTTAATACTCTAGAACAGAGCTTTAAATTTAGCATTTTATTCCTCTGACACCATGAAGCACAATAAGGAAAAAGGCTTCTTCTTTTCCGTCAATCAATACAATCCCTTAGTAATTCAAACTTCAAAACATTTACATAAAATATTAGCATTATATATTTGTAATTGATAAACTGAGCCAGCAAGGTAATCAATCAATTTTCAATTACTTGTGGCAACTAGATACGATGATAGTGCACAAACTAATAACTGACAACAGTCACCTAATGAACAGGCTCATGCCTTATGGAAATAATGAGCTTCTGGGTTCCATTTTTAATAGCCACTTGAAATCATAAATATGTATTTCCTCTTCTGCTTCATGGAAACGTTTATTATATATAAATTGAGATGTGCTCACCACAAAACCATCCAGCATAACTTCTTTTTGTAAGGACCATACACTGCTTTTTATGTTATGGAATGCATTAGTGTAATTGCAGGTGTAACAAGAGTGTTAACTGACTTACTGTACATCGCAGCATTTTTACGTCGCTGTAAATGGATTCTGAATAATGTCATACTTACAACATCAAACTTCTGTGTGATGTTCCCCTGGACATCAAGTAAATAAACTTTGCCATAATGTGTTCCCAGTGCCAAAAACTGTGAAAGAAAGAGATTGATTACATAAACACAAAGACACCACAAGAAATACTACAGCAATGCTAAATGAACTCCAGGATTAGTAACACTGGGGAAAAGAAAAAAGCCCACCATTTTCTATAGAGAAAGGTTATTTTAACTGTACCCAAAGCATAAAACAGGGCTTCAAGCCTATATTACTGTGATAGTGTGAGTTAGCTGTCAGAATGAGTCATGAGGACCCTCATCCACTGACAACTAATGGTGCGTCTGCAGTCTGTACACACCAGCTGATGGACTGTGGCAGCAAATTAAAAATGCAGTGTGAGAGCAAGAACCAACGAAGATCTGAAGTAGTTCCTAGATCCTTTCTGCAGCTTTGTTTCAATCCTAATGTTTCCTCTGAGTATTATTTTTAATTCTCCTTCATTATTAAAATAAAAACAAAGTGTTCAAACACAGCAAAAGGCCAGCTGTAAGCCACTGGTAAAATACAGCTGAATTAAGGAAGGTCTCAGACAGTGCATTTAAGCACACACCTGGCTTTGCTTTCCTTCACATAGTAACATTCCCAAATAGAATACTCCCAAGACAAATACACTTACTTGGAAATCCCAGGAGTTTATTTCTAAAATATAGTAGCAAAATAAAGAAATCTCCACATAAATCCATACTATCACAAACTTATTTTGATACAAACAAGAAGGAAATTGATTCTGAGAGATCTGCTGCTAATCGAACCATGTGAACTACACCTAAACAGAAAAGGCAGAATTTCAGTACTACTTGATTTATGATAGAGATTTCTTTTATTTGCCTCCTCCCCCACCCCCCCACTTTCAGCATTACTGAAATAGTCTAGGCTACTCAATTCTCTGTATTTCACTGCATGTGAGCATGCTTCATTGCAACCTATAATGAAATGCTCAAATTTACAGGCACTGCTAAGCGTGTCAGTCAGGCAGCACAATCTTTAAAAAATAACCTTACGGAAAGTCAAGGTTTAAAAGGATTTATCAAAATGGAATTGCTTAAAATGAAATTTCAGTTCAGGCACTTAAAATATGAAGCTACATTAAAAGGAGTCAAGAAAGGGAAAGAAGGGGTTCATTAGAAATTCATTCCCTTCAATGCCTTTCACTCCTGCAAGGTTGCCTTTTTTCAGGAAGAAAAAAGTCCCTCGGGTAAAAAAATCAATACTGGTTAATAAAACATCAGGTGTGCAGACATAACTAGGTATGACTATTCCACTGCACAGGCCTGCTTGAATGCACCAGGTGCCATGACGATTAGTCATCCAGTGCAGACAGCAAGCCTGGTGAAAATATGATGCTTTAGCAGCAAAAAAGGAAAAAAAATTCTGGGGGGGAATTAGTCTGAACGCAGAAGCCAGATCTCAGGATTCCCATCAAAGTTAAACTGCTTTAGTCAGAGTCATATTTTACATATTACTGTATAATTTTTCTAAAGATAGCATTTAGCAAGGCTTTTCCTGTTCATTTAGGGGGAAAAATCCCCAAAGCCCAACCAGAATGAAACAGAAATACCCTTGCAAAACCTATAACCCAGCTTCATTTTTAAGCTCTCTGTTGTAGGAGACCTATTCCTAAAAGACTGCAGTACCTGGCTTCTAACAATATTGATCCTTCTCATAAATAGTGTATCTAGTTTGCTGGAAAGCTGAAAGTGCTGGGATACTTCAACAATTTTCCTGTATTGTCATGCTTTGTGACACTATAGTAAAAGCTGTATCTGTGCACATCCTTATAGAAAAATTGTGTTAAATTCTTGGCTTTCAAAATTTACCTGAGATTCGGGACTAAAAGGTAACAGAAACAGGCCATAGACAAGGAGGAAATGCTTGCCAATTTTCCAAATATCTGTGTAATTCTAAGTTGTCAAAAACATTTTAAAAAGACTTATTGTTTTCATTCACACAGTTAAAATACAAGCTTCATCTTAAAAGCCTCTTGAGCCATAGCAACAGTCCTCTGAGGAAAAGAAACACAGCACAAGTCAATCTAAAAATATAGCCAAATAATAAAGATAGATCCCTCAACAGTAACTGTTAAGGAGATATTACTGGCTAAAAATTATACATTCAGAAAATAGCTACTATGTTTTATATACTAATAGTTGATAAATCATTAACTCATACTTTCAGGTGCTCTTCAGCACGACTCAGTATTTTAAAATGATTTTCAATACTTATGAAAGAGAAGAAAACTCATAAAATACAAAAGCAATTCTTTAAATCACTAAAGAAACATATGAAGTTTATTCCTTTTAAGAAAAAAATAATAATTTTTCTTAAAATTTCTTCAGTTTGCAATATCTATTACTCTATCCCTATCATTTTCTGGTACTTCAAAAACCTTAGCATGTGCATTTCCTCTCCTTGTTTTTAACATACTGAATCAGGGAAGGGGAACAGGGAAGTCTTAGTACACCACCACCCAAAAGAAAAACCTAAGGAAACAAAAAACCCCTGTAATTTCTTTCTTCTACACTATATTAACATATATATAACATATATATAACACAGCTGAATATATGCTAAGCTCCTGGCATGATAAAGTTGGTCTTCACTGATACAGGCTGTGCACATAAGCACAGTATATACCATCTTCCTTTCTGAATAAAGAAAAGTTAGGACTGTATTCTGATTGCAGTTCATAATATTGTTCATAATTAAAATGGAGTGAACATTTTTCTAGTAGCTTTCTAGTACATCTTATCTAACAAATCACTGCATCTTGAATTCTCACCTCATTTCCTCATTGAGAAAATGTGTTTCTCACTGAAAAAATGTTTGATACAAACAAGAAGGGAATTGATTCTGGGAGATCTGGTGTTAATTGAACCATGTGAACTACTCATTTTATCAGTGAGAAAATGTGGATTGTTCAATACAGGTTATTGGTGAATTTTGTTTATGTTACTGTTGTCTTGCACTGTAACTCTAGATTTGGCATCAGTTCTACACAGAAATACTCTGATGCATTATAAGCACAGATAAATATATAAAACCAAGCAGAAGTGCTATCTCAGCCACAAAGTCATATAATACCTTTTCATGCACTGTCATGCAGCTGGCTGCATCCTTCTGGAGAATTTCTGTCATTCCATTAGAAAGCCGTTCATACTTGAGCTTAGGCTCTTCTTCACTCTCATCTTCCTAAATTTTCAGGAGTGCAAGAAAAAGGGAGCAAGAGAGAAAAAAACCAAAAATATTTAAAAGTTTATTTAACATAAAAACAAGTTAAAAGATATCCCAAACCTATCACACAGCAACAGGCGAAGATGGATCACTGCAATCTCTTCACAACAGCCATTACAATCAAAAGCCAAACTTTCACAGTTTAATCATCTGAAGGGGTTTGGGCTGTGCTTTTTTGTTACTGGTTTTCCTTTTTACTCCAAAGTTCTGGGTGCAAAGACTGTAGAGCAGCATGTCAATTCAGCTGTAAGAGGCACTTATTCGATATCTAAAAAGCAGGAAAAAATGTGCATGTGTACTTTGTTACATAAAGTTAGTTATTTGCAATTTATAAGTAAAATACAAAAAGGATGGATATGATAATGAATGATGATAAAATAAAGTGTGCCACTGTAGCCACAATGAACTGAAAGCTGAAGCATGCATGTTACAAGAAACTTCATGACCTTTACAAGATGCTGCACCTCTGTAGGAAGGATAGTGGCAAAATGCTGTGAACAAAAATAAGAAGAATCCACTAGGAATAAGTTAATTGTCTAAAACCCACCAATGGGCTTATGGTTAAAAAAAAAAAATAGTATAAATATGTTTTCTGGGAAAAGGATCTGGACACTGTATGTTCCTATGAATCACCTTTACCTTTTGCATGTTAGGATTTTTTCTGGTAAATACTGAAGCTTTCCTCTCTTTCTTTTCAAGTATGTTAGGTATTATCACCCAATCACTGCTTAAATGCAAGGAAAGATCATGGGGCAAAGAGTGAAGAGAAAGGAAACCAAGCTAAAAAAAAACCCCAAGCAGCAAATGTATTGATCAAAGAAGACCCAACATGTTTATCTCTTAGGAAAAGAAAATCCAAGTTGCAAAATAGCTCTTTGGTCATAGGCATCTATCCGTAACAGACGGTCTATGGAAGTACAATGCCAGAAAGATTCCACAGGCTTCAATAAGTCTCAGTCAATCTTATATATGCACAGACATACACAAACCCTTATATATCCCTTGGTCCTCACTGGGAAACAGTATATCTGCAATAATATTCTCCTACAATCGCTATTGACTGTAATGAATATATCAACACTGTGTATGTTTCCCACATAAAACACATCTTTCATTCCGAAGCAACCAGAATATACCAGTGCAGTGCTCTACTTAAAGGAGTGCCTTGACTTCCCACCAACCACTGCCTTCCAATTCCTAAAAATGCAGTGTCAGCCTATGGCAGAACTGTATTTGTGCAACACTTTCTTGTAGTCAATGATGCAAAAAATAAATTTGGAAGAGACATGTTAACTGGTTAATAAAACATATTTTGTTTAAATTGCCTTTGGAATACTAAAGCCAGTTTTTCCCAAGTTAAATAGTACAGCCATACTATGTGTGCTACCATCATATATGGTAACATGTACATAACCTCATAAAAAACACAAAAAAGCCATACATAGCTATGGAAACACCCAATATTTAGCCCCATGCTTATAGAAACATGCTGCAAAGAGAGTCTGTTTTAAAATGTTATGTGAGAGTTTTATGACAGAATACAAATTAGATTAATACAGGGATGTCAGCAGCGTATGATGTAGGAGTATGAAGTGAGGTGTCAAAATGTCCACCAAGAAACAATTTTATTCAGTAAATCTAACACTGAACAAAGTTGTTACTAGACAGAATGACAATGTCAAATTACAGGTCTGTATATAAATCAGTCAAATTCCTCATGCCTACAGATCCTTAATAAATGGCTATGAGGTGGAGGGAGGAGGTAAAGTCAAAGTAAAAAGCATACATGTGATGGAAGGAGGGCGTAAGAAAGTATGTGTCCATTTTATACCAATTAATACATTACTCCATTTTGTACATTGCTTACAAAGATTACACTTGAAATGCATGGGCAATCATTGAATAAATTCATAAAGTAAAAATTGAACTCCAGTCATCTAGTTTTTATAAGATCCCACATGTTGCTGGGGTCTGGACATCCAATGTGCAACCAACATGAAAAGTTAATTCTAATCTCTTGAGTAGTTTGCATAAAATCATTCATCCGTGGACCATTAGATAAAGTTACTGTAAATAAGTTTCGCCTGTCTTATTTATGAGTGAAAACTAAGTAATTTTTTCTGCACATGAATATATAAAAAGTATATACTTTCAAAAGTCAGTGCACCGAAGCATTCTGCCAGGCTTCAAAGTAAGTAAATAAAATGAAAACTCCCAAATATTAGGCATGATGATGTACCTATTTCACGCTTTCTTGACAGGTATCTTCTATGTTAAATAAAAGTCAAGCTAAAAGGTGAATTGAAATGAGGTTGGGGCACTTTACTGTAAACAAAACGAAATGAAAAAGGTGATTTGCAAAAATTCAAGATTTCTCTACTGCTTCAGACTCTGATATATTAAATGCATTTGATGATCTCTTATTTAAAGTATCAGAGTTTAATAATTTTAAAGGTATTTTTGTATCAAGAAAAGCTTTTATGCAGTTTGAACTTCTGAAGTAAACACAAACCCGTGTTAATAAAAGTAAATCAATAATTTTTGTTAAATTTTAATAATCTTGCAAACCCACAAATTAAACCATGAGCAGTCTGAGTTGAGATGTCAGTTAGCTGCGTTTCTATGACAACCTAAAGGAATAGTACAAGTCCTGACTTGCAGCAAAGCTAAGATATAAACAGAGTGACATTTACCCTATATAAGAGAACTCACAGCTGTCCTTTTTAAAGGGAAATAATAATAAAAAAAATCAATTGCTGAACTTACATGGATTTTTACTAAGTGTATGATACTTTTAATCAAACCATTCTAGAGGATTCTAAAAATTTGAAAATAAATTTTGTTAACACTGCTTTTTGTACCACCACTTAATACTACTTCAATATTTAATGCCTAAAACTATCTGAAACAACAATACTGAATTTTGAGATTCTTGACAAATGTTTTGAGAGAAAAAGAAATAAATACTGCACAAAATGTGTAAAGCACTCCACACATAGCAGCCTTAAATTCTGAAAGGGAAGGAGACCCACAGAGCTGACAGGAGGAAGATACCTTTGTGATGTTGTAAAATAAACAACGACCATTTTTCCATGACAAGAATGCTAACTTGAAACTCATAATCCATTTGATTTTCTACTTGCCTTTTAATGCTAAAGCTGGCAGTTACATCGCTAAAAATATGCTGTAAAGAACAGGTATCCATAAACATTTCCCATTGAAAGCACATTTCCAACTGAATGAAATACTCTAATTAGCCCCTAAGACTAACACAAACCCGTTCCTACTAAGAGCTCTTCCAGTTGTCATTGCTGAACACTCCTGAACTGAAAACAAATTCCTTTTCATACACCCAGCACCTACTCACTTACCAACTCTTCTTCTGGAATGGATTTACAAAACTAACAAGAGCCACAAATTGTGCAATAAACTCTCAACAGGCAAGTGTCACTTTGAGGGATGCTCACCTGCCTTTCTGAACAGAGGTTCACAACCTTCTTCAGATATTCTGCCCCATCTTTACTAGCTTTGCCTACAGGAACTATTGTGTAGGAATCATGAGTAGGAAAAAAAAATAAATCTGAAATCAGTCCTCTTGAAGAAAATTTCCAGAAGGAACCTGTGGGCAGTTCCCAGAGTTATTCCATCAGCCCACATTTGCTCCTGCAGCAGAGGATCTGCCAACAGGACTGTCTGTCACATGAACTACATGCTCTATTGATTACAGATACTCTAATTATGTTACAGGCACTGACAGCAAAGTGTCACCCCTCCCACACATGGCTTGCCCTCAAAGTTTTTCAATGACTTTATGGAAATAAACATTGCATACATTATAAGGCAAGTGTCCTTCCCCTTTGCTGCACATCTTCTGTCCAGTCCCAGCTAGAATTCCAGTTACTCTAAGTGTCCATTCCAGCCTTGTTTATGCCTGCAAGTTTTGATCCTGCAAAGCATTTAAACTCCAATACAAAGATAGCTGAGGTCCATCACTGAAGCAATTTCAAAGAAGACATACTCACACCCGACTCCAACAAGGCCTCAGTATCATAGGCCTTCTTAAAAGGCTATGCCTGAAAAAATAAAAGACAAATAAAACCCCTACACTTAATTCTCTTTTTTTCCCATGCTTTCTTTCAAGTTTACCTTGATTTCAGACATTATAAGCAAAATGTTAAATGACCTCATTTCCTCCTGGCCAGGACAGGGTTAATTTTTGCAGTAGCCAGGAGAGGCATGGCTAGGGCACAGAGGCTATTCTACACTACCTCATGTCATTGCCAGGTGTGTGGAAAGAAGGCAACCCTTCCCTGAAGAGAAGGGGTTCCTTCTGGTTGAGGAAAGGACAGGTTTCATAATGCTGGTTCCAAGCTAGAGTGCTGTGAGTATTTTTGCATGTGAATCACTCTCTCTCTTTTGTACACTTTTGTTATTAGTACTGTGGCAGTTACTGTTATTTTCTTATCTCACTGCTGTTTTCAGTAAATTGTTCTTACCTCAACCGGTGAGCTTTCCCTTTTGTACCTCCTACTCTCCTCTCCAGCCCACTGCAGGGGAAGGTGAGGAGGGGAGCAAGCAAGCAGCAGGTAGTTTGTAGAGTCTCAGTGGGAGCACTAAAGTGGGGAGTACCTTTCCTAAATCACAATACCCCCAGCTTACTGGGTCATTCAAAGTGCTCTGCCTCTGTTTATCTGAGTACTTAATGTTTAAGACACATTATAAAATCCCATTAAAAAAACCCCAAAACCAAAACCAAACCAAAGAACCCCATTCTGCTGCAAAAAGTGCAAACACAACATTACTTCAAAAAAGTGAGAAGAGACTACTTGGCAATTTATGAGAGTAACTCTTCCTGACATTTAATACAGGTCAGGCCTTTAGAAACCCTAGTAAGAAATCAGAACTTTTATTTATTTAAATAGTCATCACTATCACACAGAACAAAAAAATTAAACCAACTAGTTAGAGCTCCAGAATTACTAGTTTGCACACCAGATGAAGATCTCCAGTAGAACCAAAGAAACCAACTCAAATGATTTTTGAGTTTAAATAAAGGTTCACAGAACGTTTTCAGTTATGCAAAAATGAATAAACACATCCTTAGTGCTCTGCTGGGGGCAGCTTCACTTCTTATAGAAATTCAATGACAAATATAAAAAGAAACCAACATAAAAAGACCTCAAGCCCCAAAATGAAGTCTCCAGGGATAGTTACTTATTTCTCTTATATATGTGCAGAAGCACAAAGTGCAGCAAAATACCCAGCAGAACTGAGTTGCCAACATAATTTATTACCTTTCTTGGTTTTGACATCTCGACTTGATCCAAGGTATAGCCATCTCCAACTCTTGATTTTTTTAATGGAAATAATGTCTTAATCAGGGTGTTGACTGTCTCAGCTTTAGTTTTGAGGGCCTGTGAGACTGGCTGGAAAGGATCTTTCATCTATAAAGCCCCTATTTGACATGGGAGCAAAGAGTACTTATCCAAGTGGCTGGTGCCCTGCTGAGAAGCTAAATAAATGGATGACTTCTAAACAGACTGCTATGAAAGGCACATCATCAGTGGGGTTTTACATCATCATCTGACCCCCCAGCTGTCTGCAAGCCGTTCATATCACCAGCATTGCTTGGAAGGGCAGGACTGCACCTAGGACGGCTGTGCAAACCTTACTTTGGACAAGGGAGCCCAACAAGCACCTTTCAAACTTAAGGTTAACTGCCACAAGATTTCCAAGAGGAGACAAGTACTACCTGACAAAAGATACAGATAAAACTTTTTATTTAAACCCTCACATCATTTCTACACCTGGGAATTGTACCACATGGGTCATAATGCCTCCTTTGGTGCAATAAAGAAATTATGACTATTTTTGGTCTTTATCTTTCCAGTTCTGCTCTCAGACCTTTGGTAGCACCCAACTATCTCCATTCATTCAAGGTAAAGAGATACTGATTTATAAATGAACCTGATTTTACATTTACTGAATCCCATTCCCCAAAATCTACAGAGAAAATATCTAACACCAAGTGCCTCAGATAAGCAGGTTCATTTATCTGTCATCTCTAGTTTTGTCATATTTAGGCTAATTGTGGCTCAGATAATCTGGTAACCCAGATAATCAGACAGAAGCCTCTATATTCTCAGTATCACCCCAGGAATATCTACGTGCATCGTTTCTCACTTCCTTCTTTACCGTATTTCACACCAAATAATTTTCTAATAGCTGTATGCTAAAACATTGAGACTTACCATACTTTTCTTGTACTTAATGGCAGAAATTAAGCTTGAAAAACCATACAGTTGGTTCACCCCAGAAATAAGACTTCAGTTTAGACACCCTTGCTCAGCTAGGAGCAAGCAAATTCTTCAACCTTGCTGATTTCGACAGCAAGGCAAGATGAAGGCAGAGCAACTCTCTACTGCAGCTCTGCAAGACTAGGTCTGCTGGCAGGGTTACTCTCAGTTTTGGGACATGAATGGAAAAGGAAAACAGTGACTCTGCCTGCCACAATATTATGAAGGTTAAAGGACTGAAGGACTGCCTTCCAAGTACCAGTCAATCCTGCCTGTAATCCAATTATCCAAAACACATAAAGGGGCTGGCTCCCACTTAACCTCCACTTTTAAGACCGCAGAGTCCTGAAGGCTCAGAAGTCTTCTCCTAGCCTCTCTCTTACAAATCTCCTCTGCTCCATCCCCATGTAACCCTCAGATGGACCTTTGCTGACACCCTAACTCCCCTCAAACACTTTATCAAGCCCTCTCAGCCTAGACTCCAAGTCCAATTTCAACACTTTTCAGTGTGCCTGCCAGGAACCCCATCTTCTTCCTCTTCAAAACTACCATGTCCTCAGTTGGACGCTCAGCCAGGCAACCCTCATGGCATAGCTTTCCTAGACACAGTTTTTAATGACTGCTTATAGCCTGACATGAAACAGCTGTTCACAGACACCAGAATCCACCATGAACAGCTCACCAAGTATACTACAGGTGGTTCTTGGAAAAGCCAGACCACAGCTCCCACCTCAGCTGCACACCCACACCAACTCAGAGACATTCAGAGGACAAAGATCTAGACTGACCACTAAGCAAATGGATTTGGCAATGCAGACAATTACCATCCTGTATTTTCATGACCTCTTTCCATGTCTTAAAAGCACAGATGTTCTTATAATACATGGAAGGAAAAAGGAATTTTATTTACTAACTCAGGGTTGACATATGCAAATGAACACACTTCCCATTTGCAATACTTGGGAATATGGCAAATAAATAAAAAAATCTAGCAAAAAAACCTACTGCAAGTGAAAATATCACATGGGAGCAACACAAGACTTAACACGTGCAGGAGGGTTAATAATCTTAAAGTAGAAAATATTAAGCAGCAAACTGTAACAAATTGCTAACATCTGTTGATGAATTTAAGGAAGTAACATCATCATGTCACAACACAGTTGGGAGATCCCTTTGACTTCCACCCCAGATCACATCAAAGGCCCTGTACTATTTGGTAAAAACAATGAATAGTTTTCTTGTTTGTTTTTTGAGAACATGAAAATGAAGAAAAGCTCTCAATCTTTACCTACTAAATGGCTTACCCTGCTCACAACTTTTAAGTACAATAACAACTGGGTTATACCGGTGATGAGATAAATTTGCCTTCTCCCCTTCTTCCTTGTTATATTACCATTTCACAGTCACAAAATAGTCAGTCTTTATAAATCCTACTATTGCTTTATGACTGCAGGCATCAGAGTATCACTTGTACTTTAAGGACAAGGGGTATAAGTTTTGAACCCTACAAATTAAATTGGTGTATTATCTATTTGATATAAGAAGGAACCCAGGAATATTTCTGAACATTTGTCTGCTTCCTTCTACCCTAAAAGCAAATATGTTCTTCACAGAAATTTCAAGTAATTGGACCCACTATTAATTGCATTAAGTGTGCATAGCAGCAGAGTCTTTTTCTTCCTCAGCACCACTAGGAAAAATTTATTTAAAGATGATGACTGTTGGGGTTTAGGAATTCTCCTTTTAGTTTCTTTCTCTTAAGGAATTTTCCTCCATATGTGTTGCTAGGAGACAATAACAACCAGATACTTAAGAGAGACAAGGAGCCACATCTCAGGGGAGGTCCAGCAGGCTTCTCTTGCTTTTTACCTGGAGGTTTCTCGTGGAGGGCAGAGATACCATAAGAATTGGACTGGGGTAAGGGGCTGGGTGCAGCTCTGAGCTCTCTCTCGCTCTCTCGGCATTCAGATGGGAAGGAGGCTGCAGTTGCTGTGGCAAGAATTCACCACCACTGCAGGGTTCTGTCTTCTGCTGCCTTCTATGGTGAGAGGAGTTCTGCTCATGGGAGCAGTCACTGCACCAGAACCTTGTTAACACCCTACCTCACTTAAAGAGGGACTCTGTTGGAGTGTCCCAGGGGAAAACCCTGGGATCCCCAGCCCACTCACCCTCCCAGGGAGCGTCTCTCTGCTCTGCTGGGAGCTGGGCTGTCGCTGCCCCTCTCCTGCCATTTTTTTTACCACTGCTCTGAGTTTTTGCTACACTGTAACTCACAGCCCCTGGCCTGCGTGGAAGATCTGCAGTTTCAGCTACAGCTGCCGAGTGTCCGATACATCTCATATACCACTCTGGGAGTTTGCTCATCCCTGCTACAGCTTCTTTTGCAATCCAGAGAGGGCACCAGGATCGGGTGCCCCTGGGGGTTCGTAAAGGAAGCCCTGTTTCCATCCCTTCTGCCGAGCCCGTCCCCCGTTGTCCACGTGGAGAGAGATGGCCAGACCCGTGCCCTGCGCCCCCTGCAGCCGCGGGGGAATCATTGCACCTGCCCTGCCCGGCCGGGAGCCACCAGCACCCCTGCCGGCTGTGGCCGTGCCTACAGCAAAGGGGAAAGGGCTTAAAGAGCGGGAAGAGACTGTTTATTGGGGTTTCTGTTCTTGTTTGATGTTGTTACCATTGTTGTTGTTTGTTTGCCTTGTGTTGGGGTTTTAGTCTTGTCCTAGTTTTTTTTTCTGTTAGAGGAATTTTCTCCCATATGCATGTTGCTAGGGGACAAATGACTATACTTAAGAAAGACAAAAGCAGCAGAGCAGCCCGTTTTGGGGGTGGGGTGGGCCTGGCTACTCTTTGTTTCACCTGGGCGTGTTGGGAGTTCCCTCTCAGCGTCTGGAGAGAGAAGCCGCGGAGAGAAGAGCTGCTGGTTCCCGTTTTCGGCGTCTTTCCTTTCTGCTGGAAACAACACCGGGATCCCAAGGCTGCTTTCCCTGCCCTGCTGGAGGCTGGGGCTGGGGCCGCCCTGCACTGCTGCTGTTTCGAGCCTTCGCTACGCTGTAGCCGTGCTCACCCTGCCTGCCTGGAGCCCCGGGGGGTTCCCCTTTTGGATACATCTCGTCTGCCACCCAGGATTTGTGTTTGTGCCTGCTGCTCCAGCCTGCCATCCCAGCCTGCTGTTCCGGGAGTCCAGGACCGGCTGCCCAGCGGTTTGTGAAGTTTTTTTGTTCCATCCTTCCCCGGGATCCCAGGGCACCAGAGCAGCCGCGTGCTCCCCGAGCTCGCTCCGGAGCGCCCCCTGCAGCCGCGGGGGAACCATCGCACCTGCCCTGCTCACCGGGAGCCGCCAGCGCCCCTGCTGGCTGCGAGCGGAACTGCACCCGAGGGGAAATAGCCTGACAGCTGAGAAGGCTGGGACTGGGTTTGTGTTTGCTGTTACTGTCATAGTTGTTGTTGTTTTGTTTGACTGGTTATCTATCTATCTATCTATCTAATAAAGAACTGTTATTCCTATTTCCCACATCTTTGCCTAAAGACCCTTGATTTCAAAATCATAATAACTCAGAGGGAAAGGGGTTATATCTGCCACTTCAAGGGGGGCTTCTGCCTTCCTTAGCAGATACCTGTCTTTCAAACCAAGACACCTTGTTATGCATACACATACTAGTAAAGAACTGTTATTCTTTTTCTCATATCTTTGCCTAAAAACCCCTTACTTTCAAAATTACCCCAAAAAAACCCCAAAATTTCAAAATTCAGAGCAGAGGGGATGGTATTTTCCATTCCACGGGAGGCTCCTGCCATTCAAACACCTGTCTTTCAAACTGAGACAATGACCAAATCTGGTCAGAATGGGGGTAGGAGGAAGGTTGGTCTTTAGAAAGTTTTAGAAGTCAGAATTGTCAAAAAGATGCAAATTACTGAGGTGGGCAGTGAGGACATAATGCTATCATTGTAAAGGAGGCAGCTATTTACTCAAAGTTCTTCTACTGTATCATCAAGCTTCTTTGGTGTTTGCCTCTGGTGCTGCCACTTTTGAAAGAAACTGTACACAAGACAATCCATTGCCTGCCATTCTGACATGGAAGTCAGAAAAAACACCTAGCCCAAGTCCTGCTTCTTCTCACACCAACTGGAACCTAGGTTATAGTTTAGAAATAATTTATATAATCATTATTTCTGAAAAAATACCTGGAAATTCAGAACAAAAATTTAAAATTTACATTTTCATTGTTGCAAAACCTCTAGAAGATTGTTTCTCTGTACAATCAAGAAACATATAAAGTATAATTTAGAAGCTAATTCGGTCCTTAAAAAGATAGCACCTCAAACTCATTTTCTAAAGCTCCTCAAGTAGATGTCCCCATAGTTGTTATTTAAAAATACTTCTGTGTTCCAAAGTGATGCAAACACACCTTCCCTGATGGCCATTTCTAGGTCTTACCCAGCCTTCCTTCAAAAGAAAAAAAATCCAGAAGCAGAAGAGAGCACTCCATCCCCCACTGTTCTGGATTATATACCCACTTGTGCTGAAGAATCAAGTGCCGCAGAGCAAACAAGAATTACTGTAGTAAGATGTGTAATTATTACAAAGTGCAGCTTCACCATTACCATTTCTCCATCCCTAGAATATGGTTTCCAGACTTCTGCTCTTACCTCAGTGATGATCCTGACTCAATTCCTCTCAATGCAATCAAATCTCTAACACTAACGGAATGCCAAGAAAAACTCAGACTAAGGCCTTTAACCAGGCTGCTTGATAATACCAAAACTGGAATACAATTTTACTGCAAGTTGTTGTTTTATGTACTGTGTCGAATTTAAATCCTGAGCACTTTACCAGACCCTTTGGAAGCTCACTGAGAGAGCATAAACTTCTTTTCCTCCATTACTTTCATATCAAAAAGTTGTTCCTACAGAAAAATTTTAACAAAGCAGAAAAAAAAACTGGTTTAAGAATGAGAATAGCAAAGAGCATTTCATCTTGAAGTCACTGGTTCAAAAGCAGGTAGAGCAATAGTGAATAAAAGCTAGAAACCCATTAAAGTTTCCAACTTGCACAAGAATTCATTTCAATTCTGCAGCTACTGATACACAGGAAAACAAAGAGCACGAAGACTGAAATTTCTAAACTATAACAGCATGCTTGTGACTTATGCTGCTAAAAATATTTTCCCGCAATTCTATGGTGAAAATACTGTAATGTTAGTTCACTGAAAAATGTGAATAACCTCTGATCTTGCTCCTTTACAACTGTTCATAAGGCAAATCACCAATGCTTTTCCAGTACCTAGCTGTAAAATTGGTAAATATGGATTAGGATGGTAAAATTTCACACAACAGAAATTTCTGTTCTCCCCATGCATTTTCCACGGGGATTTATTTAATACCCTGGGAAAATGCAGATACACACCAGAAGCACGGAATTAAGATTATATGGCTGCCTGTGAATATGTCTCAAAATGGGCTGCATTTACAGTATGAAATGACACACAGACGAAAGACAAACTACAGAGCATTTTATTTCTTCGCGAAACTGTTGTGGCATACAGAATATTAAACTATATTTGCACAACACCAATTGAAGATTTACTCCTACGGGTTTGAAGGAGCTGGGCACCAGCCAAGTTTCGAAGCGTAAGTAACACAGAGATGACATACTGCACATGAGCAATACTCATAAATGGCGTGTTTAAAAAATAGCAGTAAAAAGTCCATATAATACAATTTGGTTTCATTTCAATTTCCATCAATTTATTTTACTGGTAGTTTTGTGCATAACAAAGAACACCAGAAACTTCCAAATCCACTTCATTGTTCAAAACCATAGGATCTGTCCATCCACACCAAGTGCGCCATACAGAGGCAGCACAGGATAGGCTGTTTTATCTTCCACGTCCAAATCCAATTCCAGCACAGAAAAATCCAAACACAGTTCAAATCTCAATGAAGCTACACATTTCTACTTTTATTGTCCTTTTGCTGAGTAAGGAACTTGGGCAAACATTTGTTTCCCCTGTGAACACTACTCAAGCAACCCAGTTGCCACCTTGTGATCTACTGCATATGAAAAGCTGACAGGGCAGTTTTGGGAATAGCAGTTTTTGAAGCTCACCTACCCACCACTGGGGAAGAGCTGAATTTCACTGTTACTTCCTTTTTGCAGCCAAGAGTGTTATTCCATGCAGAAAAATACATTTAGTGTTTTGGAAAAGCCACATCTGCATACTCTGCTAACACAGTAGCTTTGCAATTGCATTTAATTCACGTAGGAAGCAGAGCAGCATTTTTACTTTCTCTGTATTCCACAACATACAGATAGAACAGGCACTTCTGGTTAATATTAATAGCTCATTAAATGAAGTATCTAATTTTCACTCAAAATCAGAACATCCTAAAAGAATATAGTAATAATCCATTTTTTCCTGCAAGTCAATCCTCTAATGATGTTTATTATAATGTTAGTTACTAGTCACTGCAAACTTGTTTTTCAAATTAATGTATGAAAAGATTCCATTTAAACTTCAATAAATAATTTACTATGCTCATCCTACTGACTCAAATTGATAAATTATTTGCATGATACATTTCTTCATCAATAAGGAGAACTTTGTACTTGGAATTTATGTAACTTTTCCTTCCATTCTCCCCAAAAAGCCAATTTAATTTAAAGCCCTGCAGAGGGAAGCAATCTCTCCTCAGACTGCCCATATATGTGAAACAGAATACACTTTTTGAGCATTTTTCTCCCATTTTACATTTTAAAAAATAACCTAATGTACAGCTATTCAATAATAAGGAAAAGAGGCATGATTAAAAGAAGTACTTTGGAAAAAGTCAGATAGGAGACAAAAAAAAGGCAACTAGGACTAAGGTACAGTAGCCAAATTTACTTTTCAACCATCCATTTTTCTTACAATGGTGATGCCGCTTCAAATGTTACTATCCATGGAAGAGCTTATCTCTTCCAGCCCTATGCTCCACACTCCATGTTAAGAGAACATTTTGATGGAAACACAGTATGACAAGGAGCCTTTTTCACCAGATGCTTTATTTACTTGAAATGATTCAATTGCTTTGACCTAATCCAGACCCAACCTACAAGACTAAAATTTGAAGTGCACTGAAAAGAGAAAGGAAATATCAAGGCTTTTTAGTTGCCTCTTTTTAAGGCTTACATTTTTCCTAATTGTGTTCCTGCTCTGATCAGTTTTCAAAACCTTAAAGAACAACAGCACTACTAATTTCAGTGGTGGAAGTGCATCAGAGAGGGATATTTCTAAACCACCAGAAATAGTTTGAGCACTGGATTAACCAGGAATTTCTACATCACCATTCTGTCTACAAACTCTCATAGAACTTATTAATATAGTGTTTAAATAACTAAACAAGAAACTAAATGAACAAACACGTCCCTTTCACAGGGTAACAGTGATCAAAACAGAAAAAAAAAGTTAAGAAGGGGACATATAAAAATAGAAGTGCTAGAATGAAAATATGTGCAATACTGATGACTAACACACTCATGTATCTAACAAAAAAGCAGGAATACAGATATCAATGCACCTTTTTAAAAAAAATACTATTCTAATACCTCTTTGCAGAACTTTAATATCTGCACCAACATGGCTTTCTTTTGTAGTTTAACAAGCAAACAATTGCAAACCAAAAAATTTCTGCTGTAGTGCAGCGTCAAAAAAAAAACAACAACAAACCATCAGTGACATGCCTTACATAATCAAGGATTATTTCTTGGGACATAGCATTCATTTATAATTCCAGGGACATTTGTTCTTGAAAGGGTGCTTCCTGTAAAAAAGTCACATGCTGGATCAGCACAATCTGCTCATAACCCCTGCAGTAAATTAGAAAGGAGGAGAAAAATTTAAGCCTTTTATTCCTTGCTAATTAGCTGGCAAAACATAACTACCTGTCTGACAGAAAACAGCTCAATTGAGAAAAGCAAGATTTTACAGAAACACATTGCAAGGAGGAAGAATAATTTGAAAATAAATTCATATTCAGGCTGTACATAATTTATGGAGATTTTTTTTCTCCTCCACAGTTTACAAACAGCCAAAAGTCAGATTACTTTGTTATCTACTTTTTAGATCTCATCAAATGTGACAGTCCAAACATTTAGCTTCAGGTGCTATAAAATAAAATTAAATAAGCCAATGAAACCACATTGTACTAGGACTTTTCAGCTAAACCAACCTGCTCAGATCCAGCCTCAAATCTGGCTGCATATTTGATGATTGGACAAGACTGGATTAAGTCATGCAAATAAACTCCAGAAAAACAATTAATAAACCCTAACAAAAACCCTTCAAAAAACACTAAAACCAAATGTCTAAAGCCAAAGATACAAAAAGAAAATACTTGTGCTTCAAGACTGCAGTAAAATTACTTCACAAAACAAGGTTTTCTCCAAAGAATTAGAGGAGTATTAGATACACAACTTCCTCATTATACCATGGCATAATATATAGCAGCCTGACTACAGGAAAAGAAAAAGCTTGTAATATCCCAAATTATATATAAGAACATGATACTAAAGTGTCAACTGTACTGTAGTTACCAGGAAAGGTCTATTACATTTCTACAAGTGCTACAAGGTCTACAAATTTTACAAGTAACTACAGCTATCTCTGTATTGAAAGAAAGGTCTGCTAAACATCTGAACAAATTCACCATCTGTGCTAGTTGATACCTTTGCGTTTTACACATTCTGACTTCAACAGCTGAGAAGTATTTTACACTGGGGCAGCTTTAGGAACTCAATTTCCTGTGTAGCCATCACTGGAACCAAACTTACACTTATGAGCTTTTAGATGACGTACATTCAAGACAGTCAATTTTTGCAGACTCCCACATTTGAGGCCTACTATTAAGCACTACCACCAAGTCTGTGCAAATAAGCATCCTGGCAATTGTTAAAGAGTCAGTCATTCAAAACAAACCAAGCAGGTAGCAAAATAGCATCAGAATCTTATTTGCTAGAAAATGCTAAAGGAATGATAGTTAAGAGAGTTGCTGCATGAGACAGAATTAATGTATATTTGATTCTTTGCTAAGATAATAGCACAGAAGTGTAAAAACATCGGGGAAAAAAAAAAAAAAATCTGTATTTTGTTTAGACATCCAGTTCAGACAGGAGCATAGTTTACTCAAAATCAGAAATTTTATTATTGCATTCCTCCATAATACAAAACATATCTGTGATGTAAGTTGGATATGTATCATGCGCCCTCTGGAACCATTAGTAACAATATCTTGTGGTGACCCATGGCTCTTGCTGTGCTCACCCTCTCCGCCTACCTCTCTCCCCATTGGTTAAGTTGTATGTATCCCCGCCTATGTAACACCCCTTGTCTGTTCTGTTATTGGATGTTTTATGATTGCTCCGCCCTGAGCAGTGGGGTAGAAAAGCCCCTGTCAGAGACTTTTCTTTGCTCTTCTGGACCCTTCTCTCCCGGGCTCCAATAAACCCGTTCCTGTCCCCCTGAGAAGAGTCCCTCATTGCTTCGCCTCTCCTTGCGCCTTTTTCATCGGTGGCTAAAGCGAGCCTTGCTTGGACCTCGCTTAACCTCCCACTCTCGCTTGGCACCCGTCCTCTGCTGCTGTGGCAGGCAAGGCTATTGCCTGGTTCTCGGCCCACGAGCTAGCCACCTGGCCAGCATCACGGCAACAATATTCAATTTTATATGAAGAATATAAATTTAATTAATTGCAAGAGTAATTGTATGTGTAAAAAATTTTAGTACTATGGTAAGATGTCTATGAAGACCATGCCATAAATACAATATTTTTTAATGGCTAAAACTAAACGCAGGCTGAAAGAATTAAGAGTCTGATTCTAGAACCACCACCATAAAATCCATCCCTGATTATTCAAACTATAGGCCACCCAAAAGAAATAATTACAATTTTATGATCACAAGAGCTAGGAGCGAAGCCATCAGTTTGATCGTAGTTCTGACCATACTTCAAATAATATAAGCAAGCACTCAGAACATTTACACTTTGTGCTTTTGCCATTTTGGTTTTATCTGAACAATCATTAGAAACAGTCTAATCAGTTTCATTCTATTAACTATTTACTGATCAAGATACTACAGACTAGACTTAATACTCAAAGACGACTAATGTGAATCATTTTCACAGACATTAGAATGACACTTCTTTAGACCAAACGTCTGCATTCTTAATACATAAATTTCCTTTTCACTTCTCTCTGCATGTGAAATTAACATGAAAAACAGACATCAACTTTAACGTAAGTCTAGTTGAAATTTTAGGACTTTCAATTCTGTGAAAGATACATGATGCCTATTTTTCCTTAAGGTAAAAAACAGTAAACCCCCACCAACCTGGCAACCCATTTATGATTAATTCTGCTGTAAATACTGATTTAGTACCAGCTGAAATCTTGAAAGGCCATTAAAAGTGCCAGTTTTTCATTGCAATAGGCTTGAAGAAAAAAAAAATCACCTCAGTAGGTAAGTATCTGTGTTCACTATCCTGTGAATGTCAAGCCTTGAGAGGATTACTATTCTACTAAGTACTGAGTCGTTGCCCAGTGATTGTTTATCTGCACTTCACATCACAAAGCACTATTCAAAATGAAAGCATTTCACACTGGGCAAAAAAAGTCTGGTCCCAGTAGCTGTTCCACAGAGCAATGTTAAAGGGCCAAAAAAAACCCTGCTTCTCACCAGTATTGTCGTTCAGTGCCACTGAAGACAACCATTCAATGGAAGAAAGAAAACAATTATCTCACAAGAAGCAAAGCCACCTTCCACTGCAAAAAGATTTTTTCAGAATCCACCACTACAGTCTCTGCAGTATCTACTGTCACAGAAATTGGGATTTCTGTCTGCTTAGTGCTTAAACCCAGATCTCAAGCATGGAGATTTGTCCCTAGGTAAAAAACAGAAAATCTTCCTAATAGCAAGTCTATTAAAGTTTTATAAGTCTAGGAGCTATTCTGACTTAGATACATAATGGGTGAAAACACTCAAGGTAATAACCTTCTCTGTGTCCTCTGTTCTTGCTAGTGGGCCACAACTGAAGTTGCTCAGACACCTCTATTTCTTCCTTCCTGTAGCTATCCTAGACCACCCTGATGTCAATTATGTCTTTCAGATCTTTTATGGTTCCTTCAGTGATGACAGGTTTGGAGTTAGTACATTACTGTTCAGGGACAAACTCTTGAATTCTCTCCTAGCTCCCTTCCTCTCTTCACCCCCAGCCCCCGTTTCCCATCACCTACAGCAGTGTAGGCAGACCTCTCCAGAACATGAGACGATTAGTGACAAAACATCATCTCAAGAACAGAGAGTCTATGGGACGTGATTAAGTCTAGACTGTGAAACTATTAAAATACCAAAGTAATTACTTGAATGTAGTATTACTGCTTATATAATTAGACTCACATTTTCATTTTATTGAAACAGAAGCACATACACTTGAATTTGTCTCTCAAAATAATTCATTTTACTATAATGGGGTGATTGTGGGGCTTTTTTAAATATAAAGAAGCTTCTAATAGCAATTCACAGCTTCTTTTTAACAATTTAAATGCAGATTAACAATCCTTGCTACATAATACTGGCCAAACTTCTAAAAACAACCAGTGAAGTAGTATTTTTCACTCCATATTGACAAAAAACTAGCACTGACCGCACTGACACAGATTCGAGTGTGAAACATTTTAAGAAGGGTTACCTCAGACTCATCTGTTGATTCCTCATTAGACCTGGTTTCCTGAAAAGGACACAAAAAACAAAGAAGTAAATAACTAAGTACATACACAACTGAGCAGTATTTCCCTTTAAAAAGCACTTTTAAACCCTTATTAAGAAATGAAAGACAAAGCAGAAGTAACACAGACTCAGGACAATCTTCGTGATTCATACCCGATTTGTGCTTGAGTGCCACACTGATACTCAGGAGCAGCAGGGACACTGTTGTCAGTTACCCTAAAAGAGAGTGACTGGATCATCTGAGAATCTGTCCCTGTGGTAGCTTCCCCTCTTCCAGAAGCAGTAGCAAATTTTCCAAAGAAACTGCCCATATCTTGACTTCCATAGCAGAATAGCATTCTCCAGTTATCCACAAACCAGCTTTACTATTCAACTATTTAGCTGTTAATAGGCTTATTTTAAACTTACATAATTTCAAACCATTTTCCATAGAAATCCAGCATTCAATGACTTTCTCCTCCTCATCCCATGTTAACACAAGATGTGGCTTTCTCCCGCCTTTCAAACAACTGTACCTTTAAAACATCTCTCTCTGGCAAGATAATGATTCTTTCTACCCTACAAAAAAAATTTTGTAAGTCAACTCCTGCTCATCTCTTGTCTGTCCACTGAGAAAATCTGCTGATGCAATGCCTCCTCAAATAAGTCAGCAAAACAAAGATTTACTTAACGTATTTATCTTTATCAATAGCAATAAAGGATTACAACTAATACACTGGCAGTGAATGTAAGCATTTTAACAATAAAATATGATATAAACAAAGAACAAGCAAGAGAGAAGCCAGAATTTCAAATCTTATGGAATCTTTGAAGAGTAAGATAAATAGGTACAGAATTCCACCAGAGAAGACAAAAAAAAAAATTACACCCTTACCAACAGCTTAGAGAAAAACGGAAAAGGAAGAAAATTTAATGCACTGACAACCAGTGTAATTTTTTCTCACATTTATTTATTTTCCATGCTTTTATAAAATGCACTTATTGTGACCTGTTCACCAAAAGCAAAGGCTTCCTCTTCATTAGTGGAGGCTCACATTGATGCCGATAATGACCATCACAGCAGATGGGAGAGAAGCAAAGCAGCACTTCTACCTGCTACTGGAAGCTTAGTGCAGGGTGTTACCACAATTACTGTCATGTGTTTCTTCCATTTTACTCACTACAGATAGGCCCATCTCTAAAACACACATCCCATAGAAGGGTTATCATTGTAGTCTGTACTTGTGACACCAGTTGGGAAACTGCAAGTAGAAATTACATGGGAATCAAGGGAAGATGGAGTAAAATCCTGGCATCCTTTGAAGTTTATGTTTGACTTTGCAAGCACAACTGTTTGTCTGTCAGTCTCCCAGTCTCTAATCACAAGCTGCTGTAACTTTTCAGGAAATTACAGTTTGTTACATAGAATCTTTGTGCATCTTAAACTCTACTTAACAACAACCAAGTGAGAACAGAACTAAAACATTGTGGTGTAATACTGCCAGTTGATTGGATGAGCTAGAACAACACACAAAGTCCAATGCAAAGTATCATCAAATTCCTAATAAAAACCTTATTTTCTCTCCTGAATACCAAAAGCTACCTACTCAATTCCTTACTAAATCAAAATTAATAGCACTACCGTTATGATATTTTGATATAATTCACATCGTTTGAAAAAAAAAAAAAGCTCTCCCAAACAAAGGAATTACAGCAAGTGACATTTCCGCTGGTATACATGAGACTTTCTAGTGCAGCTACATCACCTACATCTGCCCCTCATGGTCCAATATCTTTGGCTGTCTAGAACAGAAAGTTACTTTCAGGATGAGCTCACTATCTAACACTATGCAGACAGACTGTCTTGGGGTGACCTTCTGATGTGTATCCCATATCGCTGCCTATGTCCCGAAATTAATTTTTGTCCCTTTTGATGCCTCTAAACTGAGCCTGAGAGGGGGAAGGAAAAAAACTGAGCAAAACTTTCTCAAAGCAGTTTGCAGCTTTTTCAAGGTCACATAAAGATAGCAGATTTTTTTTTTCCCCAGCTGCAGCAGGGGAGCAAGGAAGCACCCGGCTTGCTGTTTTCCAGTCAGCTTTTGGCCAGTTTTTCCAGTTTCTTGTTCTCCAGAGAGAGACTGAGAGTTGAACTTTTCCTTCTCTGGAATTTCGGATTTTCTCCCTTTTCTACTGGACTGCTTGACTGCTTTAACATCAGAGCACATCAGGAGGACTTTCCACCGGGCACAGAGGGCCTGGCCCCGGCCCAAGCCCCAGCCCCGAGGAGACCAAAGGGAGGACTCTAACGCTTTCCCAGGTTTTTCCTCTACAGCGAAAGATTTTACCATTTAACATTATTTTCCTTTCCCGTGTGTTTGTTAAATAAATGTTTTATCTTCTTCACTTTCCTTCGAGGAAAATTTTTTTTTTCCCGAACCTGGTGGGGGAGGGGCGGTTGTGCCTTCTCTCAGAGGATATATTTCTAAATTTGGCCAAACCGGAACACATACCGACACACGTGCAGGGTGGAGTTAACAGCTCACTTACTGAGACAGCAGCCGGTCCTCACACCCACCTGAGCCACTTAACTGAGCTCCAAGTTATGTGCAAAGGCATCCCTACTGACATACAAAATTAAGGCATGCCAGAAGTTGATTCCAATAATCAGGTCATGTGTACTAAGAAAATATCAATTATTTTTATTTACGACAACTACCCTGGCATCCCTACTGTATTCACAAGGCACCGCAACCCCAGATACTAAATTTCACAAATGGCATACAACACAAACGCTTCATGGCCTTTATGTTTTACTGCAGAAAATAACATGCAAAAATTCAGAGGGAGCCTTGGCTTAGGAAACCAATGCAGAAACTGTATTTGTTCCCTGACAAGAACTTAGCCGAAGGTGCTCAAAATTGATAGTTACCTAATAACTCACTTTGCCAGCAGCTTACTATGAAAAGCTTTTTGCTTGAGTTTTCCCACTTGCTTAGGCAAACTGGAACAGTAAACTGTAGTTATGATTGCCCTGGGTTTTGTTAGGTTCCTTTCCCCTCCCTCCAAATGCATGAACTGAGAGGATTATCCTCCACTTCTACTTTTTAGGAGCCTTGTAACTGTGGAAAGGAAATCCCTAAAGAGGGATTTGTAGACAAGTAGAATCCAAAATCGTGTAGGAATAGCAGTCACTGCTGGGTCTCAGACTCTAGGGGAAAATCAGCAGTATACTTCAGCCAGCTGACAAATCCTGTTGCTTAAGTAGCCAAAGAATGCAGTAAGGGAACACAGATGAGGAAACCATAGAAATGTGAAGTAATCTCTCACCATTATAATCTTTCACTTAACAGATCCAACATAACTTCTCAAAAAATTCTTAAGCAGGCTTTCCAGTTTGGTGGGTATGGGGTTTTCCCTTCCTTTGCTTTTACAAACATCAAATGTAATATAGTACACGTTTAGGCCCATAACATAAACCTGACAGAAGGTGAAAACCACAAAACTCGAGTTTTAAAGAAACACATGCACAACACACAGATCTCTTTCAGTAGAGGTGTGCATGCTGCCCACAGGAAATAGACTGAAATGAGTAAGGTAACTCTCCTATCATAGTCCAAAGAGAGCAAAACACAGGCTATCAGAGTTTTTTTTATCCTTCCAAAGGCTGCCACAGTTACAAACTCACCAATCCTGGGAAAAAAGCCTCCCCCAAGGAAGCCAAGCCCTCCCAACAAACCTCTGTCAGCAGGGAAGGTGGAAACCAGATGCCAATCTCTAACTTTTGCCAGTTACTTTGAAGTAATTCTAAGACTCTCCCACTTCTAGGCATGCAAGACAGAGAAAGATCGCATAGCTCAGCTGTCTGTCCAAATGCTGGCTCAGCAAAGAAACATTTAGAAAGTACCTGAAAGGGCCAGGAAGTGCATTTTTGCTTTATTTTTTTTTTCTTGGGAAGGAGCAACCTAGGGACGGGGAGCTTTAGAACACCCGATTTAGGGCACAACAGCAAGAAACTCCTCAAGTTTTGTCTCAGAAAAAAATCCCCTTGTTGAGATGAACTTGGTCATGTCTTCCTATGTCACTCCGTAGAGAACCTCCAGCTCTTTAATCCTGGCTCCACAAAGGTGCCATATGCACTTCTAAACCCACCCTCCCGGCCAGACCCAGGTTCCCCTGCCTCCATCTTCCCTCCTCCGCCCCGGCGCAGCGAGACTATCCCGAAGGCTGTCCCGAGGCTGTCGCCGCCGGCCCCGCACCCTGCAGGGCTGGCTGCCGGTCTCTGCCCCCTGGCATAGGCACTGTCCCTCCGCCCCTCCACTCCCATGCGCCCCCGGCCCGGCCCCACGCTTCGGCCGTCCCGCTCTAAGCCCCGCTCCTCGACGCTGAGGCCACAGTGCACTGACACTCTCTACCTTCTCCTCGGCTTCCGCCATGGCGCGGCCAGGCAGCTGTCATGTGAGAGGCAGGAAGCCGGCGAGGCGGAGGCACTCTGGGAAATGTAGTTTCGGAGGGAAAAGATTTCGGCCCCCCCCCCACCCCCCCTTTTTCTTCCCGCCCTCAGCCCAGCTGGAGGTATGGTGGCGATGCCGTACAAAACGGAAGGCAGACGCAAGTTGCCTCTCCGCCCTCCTTAGCTGCGAGATGCTTTTTTAAGCTGAAATCCATGATTCTTTCAGGGAGATCAGCATGATCTCCCAGCTCCATGGCACGCCCAGCTGTGATGAGGCTGAAGGTAGCCACTGCAGTGCTTGGTGAGCTACCCCTAATTAGCGAGGGTTCGGGTGTAGCTGAAGCCCAGAGCCACTGGCAGCCTGCCTGCTGCCACTTGTGCACAGCACTGCCAGTGCTCCCGGATCAGGCCCTTTTACTGTCATCCATCCGAGCAGCACCTGGTCGAGCACAGCTCCAGTTTCCATTAGATCCTACATGTAGCAGCTTCTGTCCTCTTAGTCCTTTTTTCTTAATCATCAATATTGAAATGGCCCACACTAGTGTCAGGAGAAGGATTTCAGAAAGCCTAAATGTCTTCTACAATTTTAGAAGCTGCTGCATTTTGACTTTTAAAAGCATAAAATAAGACTTGAATGTCTTGCTTGCACACAAATTACTTTCTTTATATGTTAAAAACAGAATCAAAGCTAAAAAGCAATAGGCAGAACATTTTACCATTTGGGTTTTGCCTTTGGAGCTATTTAAAATCTAAGGTGGAGCTAAAGTGTTATGTGTCCTTGAGTTCCAAGCCACAAATTAAAAAATGTGCAGTGCAGATCACCTTTGGCAATAAAAGATGAATTGTATAATACCACACTGGAAAACCTTAAGGCCATACAGTTAATTGCAAAGAGTATCACCTTGGCTATGAAAATAATGTATATAATTGCCAAGCCTTTAGAAATTAATTGCCAGAATTTTAACTGAGAAGAGCTAGAGCTGTCCTTTAAAATCACACTGAAAGCTGCACACAGGGGTGAGAGAGAGATCTATAAAAGTTACCAGTTTCAGTTTCAGAACATATAAAAATAGCTATCCTGAATAAATTTAATTTCCAAATGATATAAGAAAGTATCTTTTTTATGGTTTGTTATGGACTATCAAGGTGCCATGGTGGAGAAGTGTGTAAATGTCATCCTGGCCATATAAGCCATGGGATATCTACAGAGAAAGAGATGTTTGGCTGCCTTGTACAAAATATTGTTGAGACCACACCTAGATATAATTGTAAAATTGGAGTTACCTTTGTTACAAAAAAAAAAAAAAAATTAGTTGAAACTGGAAGGGGCCAAAGAACCACTTTTAGGATCTGATCTGTTGGAGAAGACTGATAAAAAGAAGGGCTCAGCAACTTCAATCTAACAATAAAAGACATCTGAAGAGGAAGAAGAACTATTAAAGTAAAAGGTATGAGATCAAATAAGTATCAGCTATTTTCAGTGCATTTAGGCTGGAAATGAGAAGTAGATGCCCATGTGCCAGGCATGCTTGGTCCTCAGAAGAATCTTGCTGGCAAGAAATTAAACTGATTTCAAGATGAAAATAAACTTAAGTAAGAGACTGTAAGAGGTGTTTGCTGACAGCTGCATGGCTTACCCAGAATGCTGCTCATTATAGGCCCATTCAGTCCTTCTTGAATCTTAGTTCTGTTCAGATCAATGAAAAAATGTACCATTGCTGTCGATGGAGCCAGGATTTGTCCTTTAATATGTAATGTACAAGCTATATTTTCTGTTACTTGTAACGGTGTATATCTTGTGAAAGGAAATTTTTCCAGTGAAGTTTTTTCTCCTGCTTTTGGGGAACAAAAAACCTTGATAGAGGATTTGGGCTACAGGGTTTGTTTTCTTCCTTTCTTTTTTTTCTTTTTTTTTTCTTTCCTTTTTTTTTCTTAACTTTTTTTTCTTTTTCTTTTTTTTTCTTTTCTTCTTTTTCCCTTTTTTTTCTGACATCAACAGATATTTTGTGTCACTTTTTAAACTGGAAAGAACATTAATAACTGACTTTTTAAGTGCCAAGAAAAACAGAGTCTAAGGGAAAGGATGGCAGATCTTATAAACTTGGCTGTTATAACAGCTAACAATGCACATTTGTTCATTTTTCACAAACAGCTGTCAAGGAACAGATGTTCTTGTTTTCATTGCACACAGAATAAGTTGTATAAACAATGTGATTTACTTATAGTGTGCTGCTTATTTCAGGCAGAATGGTGCAAAACTAATTCTTTTGTTGTTTAGACTTAAGGTATGAATTTGATCTGCCATGAATATAGTTTTTTGTTGTGTCAGGAAAATTTAATATGTTGGCATCTGATTCTGCCACCCATTCCACACCCACCTTCCAGAAGAGCTGAAAATCATCTAGAGGCAATGACATTAATAGGTTTTAAAATCTTTCAGCCCCTCTCACAAAGTACTCAGCATCCTACAAATTTGGGCCTGAGACATCCCATCAACCTTTGGAGAAAAAAAGCTTAAGCATAATTGAGCATAAGTGGGAAATATAGCACTGCCTAGGGGAAGTAAATGTTCTGTCCTAACCTTAAAACCCTCTCTTTCACTGTCTGCCAGCACACAGAACTGAAGTCTGGGTTAAATTAGTTGTACAAGAGGTAGAGATTTGGGATCTCTGGTGAGATTATGGATGCTTTGAAGGCTCAGATTCATCTCACGTGATAGGTGGCTGTGCTTTATCACTTAGTTTTAACTTGGTTCACCAAAAATAGCACACTTCATAAGTCTTTAAATAAATATTTTTGCCATACCATAATGCCTTTAATGTTCTTAATGCCTATTTTAATGCAGAGCTTCCAGCTGATGGGAATTCTACAGGGCATTTCTAACAGGATGCTGACATACCAGCCAGTTTGAATTTTAAAGATTTAAGTCTGTCAGGAATTTCTGATTTTTTTTTTTTTTGACACAGAAATCAGAATTAGCATTAAAACTTGGACCCTGACCAACATTCAGAGTTCAAATAGTGTTAAAATTTTTCTCTCTTGCTTTAACACACTTTCTCTCTGACTACTGTGAAACATAACAAGTATCCTTTGGTATATTACTGTATTTCAGTCTCCAAAAGCTCTCAATTGCTTTCAAGTAGGACTGATTAATCCAACAAAAAATTCAGCTGGATTATCTCTCACCACTCTCACCACCACTTCTTCAGTTAAAAAAAAAATAGGTGGTGGTGCCTGTAAGTTAATAGTGTTTAAAACCACTCTGCTCTATAAAACATGGATAATGTTGTCAGTGTCAGTAGAATGGAAGTTCAAAGATTTTCCTCTTTCTGTTTGTTTGTAGAAATAAATTTGCAAAGACTTTTCTTATTTTATCATTGCAATCAAATAATTATTTCTGTAAGACACTTTCAATTTGCACCACGGCTTACATAATTATAATCTTGAATATGTTCAGGAACTTTGCACTTTACTAACAATCCTGTTTGACTTGCTAGCATTATATTGTTTTGCAGTTGCTTAGTTTTTTTCTTCTTAGTCCATAACTAAAATTTATTTAGAACATTTCTTCCTGAAATATGTATCAGAACAATGACTATAAAAAAATTCAATTATAAATTTAAAACATAGTAGTACCATATGGGCATCACAGTAACTGCCTTCTTCAATTGGCACTGAAGATAACCCCTATGTGATTTACAATATCATCAAAAAGGCAAGGTAAGAAATGGAAGTATGCATTACCACTATGTTCCACCACGACAGTGTATTTAAATTAAGTTTAAATGATCAGCTATTTTTATAAAAATGAGAGTGGTAACAATAGCAGAAAGATTATTACAGATTTGTTAAAATAGTTGATCTTTATTCGTTGACGTTTAAAGACTTTCTCAAATTACAGTGAATTATTTTCAAATCTTTCAGGACTAACATTCTCCTCAGTCTTTTCTTTCTTCCTCTGATCCTCCCTCCCTATCTGTCTTTCTTCTGCTCACTTTCTTTGTCTTCGCTCTCAGGCAGTCTTTATTGAAAAATACCTACTTGTGCTGTGTAGAACAGACAAAGAAAATGAAAAAACGTGAAGCACAGTAAACAACTAACGCGGCGTTTGGTGCTCGAGGCACCAACTCTGGTGTGCCCCAGGTCAGAGGGAGTCCAGCTGCGCTACTTCTGCCCGTCGCAGAAGTGACTTCGGCATCAGGAAAAGAGCTACTTGCTGGGCTAGCTAGCTGGCTTCTCGGCAGAGGGAACGCGGCAGGAGCCGATGAGATCGGCTCACGTTAGCTAGGAGACAAAGGAAGAGAGAGGCTGTTCAGGTCTGCCTTCGAACAGGTTTCTTGTTAGAAGTTTCGCAACCCGAACAAGCTCGGAAAGCTGGAATCGGGTGTCATGGTATGCGACGGGATTGTGATGGGATAGCTCCTCGGAGCTTTATCCTCAGTTTTATAGGGAATTTGAAAACCCCGGTGAAAGGGGAAAACAACCAATGAATTACAAGCCGGGGGAGGATACAATGTAACAAGAACCACGGGGGGTGTGGGGGGGGAACCGAGAGGCGGGAGTTATAACAGAGAACCAATGAACAACCGAGTAACCGAGAATTTTCCCGAACTGGGGGAGGCGGCTTGTACCCGGGCACCGCCGAGGGGGTGCGGCTTAGGCTTCTGAGCCGCCCCTCAACCCACCCTCTGAGTCTGCCTCTTCGGGGAACTCGATCCAGGGGAGGGGCTGGGATTGATTGGCATCACGGGGCCCCAGCCCCGCAGTGGGCTGGGTCACCCCAGCAAACAACATAAAGCCATTTATTAAAAATAAACAAGGGCTATTATAAAGGGAGAGGTAGTAAGGGATCCTCCTAAAAACCTTATAGTTAAACATAAAAAGGATCTTGTAGAGAAGGAGAAAGTCTGAAATTGAAAAATTATTATGCTATGAGAACATTTCATAGAACTGTAGATTATGAAGCCAGATGGGAATAGTGCTGTGATTTAATCTGAACTTCTCCCTAACATGGGCCATGAGATTTACCTGAATTAATTCTTCTTTGTACCATTTTCAAAAAAGAAAACATACTTTGACATAACATTTCCAACTACACAAAACTCGCTGCACTTCTGATAAGTCATTTCAAGAGCAGTTACACTCACTGCTAGAAAAATCAAGAATACAAAAGAAATAGAACAGTGGTCCGTCTAGCTTAGTGCTTGGTCTTCCACAGTGATAGGATGCAGTCTGGGGAGAGCACATACCTCTGAGCTTCACTCCCTTGTCTTATCCTAGCATCTATTGGCATGGAATAAGGGATGTTAGAAGACATGTCCCTCACTGCTCCTTCTGGTATCTGTTAACAAACCTGCTATTGATGAATTTGTCTCTCTTTGACTTGTTAACACTATGTACCTCCAAAATCTCCTGAGAAAATGAAACCCAAAAGCTGTCCGCCTTCCACTTAAAGAAATTCTTTCTTTTTTTCCTGTTTTAAACTGCTCTGCTCTAGTTCTCTACCAGTTTTGATAAGCAAGCTTTCAGTCTAATAGTGCAGGACTTGGTACATACTGTTATTTTCTTATCCCTATGGCAAACTAAAATTTTTCTTAGCTTTGAATCCCTCCATTATGTCCACCATGGAATCATGTCAGCAACTTCTGAAAGTTCTGTATTCAAGGATTTCTGTTCCCCATGTAACTACTTGTAGTCTAACATAAAATAGTTTCTTAGTTATTTGTTAAGGTAAATAGAAAGATGCATTGATTGTTTCACAAAAGATGTTTTACATCCTACAAATAATTTTTTGTGACTGTTGTTTGCTATACCTCAAATTTGTTACCATCTCTGTTAACTTGCTTGGTGGGACATGCCTCTATTAATTTAAACTAATGAAACCTACTCACTCCTTTTATGTTTATGTTATTGTTGTGAACAACTCTACCATTTTCAACTGGCATTCCACTTAGGGGATTCCTTCTCCTTCCTAATAATCAAAATACTCCTTGTCTTTAATTCTTCTAACGTTGACTTATTTTCTTTTTTGTGCTCCATCTGTTTTTTCTTGTGTTCCTAGGTTTTCATTCCCAAATTTAAGTTACTGCCACTGATTTTTTTCTCTTTGAAATAAAATATAAAGATGAAAGTCTATAGGTATATATAAACCTAAAATGGATGGTTGCATGTTTTCCTCAAGGATATTTTATGTTTTGTTGTCTTGTTGTAGAGTCCCTGTTATTCTTTTAAGAGTTCCCACTTCCCATTTATATATGCTACTCTAAGATGGTATTCCTTAGTTTCTTTCTTTTAAAGCAGCAGTAGCATTTGTTCTCAGTTAGAGTCACATTCCATTGTCAAACATAAACGTAAGTTGAGTAATTAGCATTCTCATCAAAGAAAGCACTCTGATTTGATCTAATTTAAAATTGACACATAATGATTAGAACAACCTTAGTATAGTATTTGGTCAAAGAGTCTCAAGAGCAATCTTAAATTTAATCTCCATGTTCATATTAAGTTTTGTTGGTTTTTAGCAATTTTACTTCCTTCTTATCTATTGAGAACTGCTGTCTATAAGTGAAACCAGTTCTTAAAAGAAAAGAGATATTAGGTAGGACCCCAAATCTTGACTCTAGGGTTTTATAGTTTTATCAAAGTTTCTGCAATTTGAAATTGAAAATCCAGTATCCTAAGTTCTAGAACTTCAGTCTAGGTTTTGATAATTCTTATACATTATCTGTCTTACGATGGGATCTCAATAGAACTGTTTTTCATGGTCATTAAGATCAACTGGCATAATGGAGTCCTTTTCATTACTGAATTATCAAAACATTTCTATCTATATTCTTGTTACAGGTTGCACCACCAAGAGAATCCCCATTCCCAAGGTGGTTGCTATAGACTGTCTTGAGGTATTGCCTTCTTCTGAATTTGCAGGTTTAAGTAACTGAAATGATGCAAAGATAATTGTTCTGTCTGTCTGGTGGGTGTTTTGCATTATGCTGAGATTTTTCATGTCCAGGAAGGACAAAAAGAAGCATGCAAAGGCACAAAGCCTTCTGGGGTAGTACCGGAGGCCTCTGTCTGGTGATGTATTAGCATATTTCAGCAAATTTAGATGTCCCATGAATGAATTATGTTGTCCAAAGGCTGTGGATTTAAAAAATGCTGTACAATCCACCAACCTGTTACATGGAAACAAAATACGAATTTTAGCAGTCCTGCTAAAGTCCCTACTAAAGAAGTGATTCACTTCCAGAAGTCTTAAAATATTATTTCATAAAAAATAGGCCATATAGCTTTTAACAGTGTTCCTACACAGCATTCTTACACCATGTGGTTATAGTATGCAAATGTTAATAAGATAATCACTCTCAACAATGGATATGGGTAAGTACATCTGACATATGGCAATAATAGGATATCCTTCCAAAAAAGCCATTGTTTTTTAATTTGAAATAAGTTTTTTGTTATTCTTCTCATACTTCAGCTGCCAAGGAGGTATTTTGTGGGTAATAACACTTTCATGTGCTGTTGGGTTGGATATCAAAGGGCTCTCTACCCGTTGCACGCTAAACCTGCATTGCAGCAGCAGAATGCCATTCCTCACCTTCCCACTTCATTTAAGTAGATTTTTATAGTACAGTGCTATGAAGTAGCCTCAGTTTCATCTATGTCTGGATTGCTGTCAATAGTGATAGTGACAGGTCACCAGCAACACTGTTCTCCGTAGTGTTCACTGACAAGCCAGGAAATGCCCATAGTGCTTGAAAACTGTTATCTGTTTTGTTCATGGAGCATCCATGATGACCAAATTCCCATTTTTCAAGTGAAAAAACTGAGGAAATTTAAGCAATTTAAAAAGAAAATATCTGTCTCCTGATTTCCCAGCATTATGCTTTTGTTACAGGACAGCTTTTCCACCTTTGATGGCCTGCTTCAAGTATAGCCTTTTTTTCATTAAGCAAATACTGATTTTGTTCTCCTGCTTGCAAGAAGACTAGAGTTAACCTGTCTCTTTTTCGTTGCTTCATTGTTTATGAATCACTTGAGAATAGCATTTATTAATTAACTGCTGTTGCTTATCTAATGGCCACTCACAAGCATCTTTTTCTCATGGCATGTGTTAAACAGCAGCTATTAAGAATGTTCCTCCATGACAAAGTGTCAGGCTTTCCCTTTAACTATTTAATATCATGCAGACAGTCCAGCCCCCAACATTTAAACCAGATTATATGATTTAGAAGTAACAGGACAGGAGCACTCATAACTCTTGTTATTTATTTTATAAGCATCCAGCTCCTTATTATAATTAGTCATTTATATTATGGTGGTGACAACAGCATACTACTTATTTTTGAACATAGTTGAGAAGATACAATTTCTATCTGAAAAAACAGACTTCTAAATCAACACAAGATCTCATTTGAATTCTGTCTAACCCTTGAAGTAGCTGATATTAGTAAAAGAGGAGGAGGATCAAAGGGTTGTAGGAAAAGATGCAAGTGAACTGCCACGATGAGAATTGGTGGTGGCAGGTACAGCACACTGGGATTTTGGAGGTTTGCTAATACATCTAGCACTAGTTCTGAAGGATCAGTATACAGATCTCCTCTGTCAAGTGATACATAACATGTTAATTCAGACTTTAGTCATTTGGGGAGGAGAATTACTGCAGTAACAAGACTATTATTTTCTAAGGTCATGTCTGTGAGAAGATTTGATTGAGATGGCAGAATGGGAAAGTAATGGGAGCTGACTGTTATCCTGTGATGTGCCACAGAGTCACTAAGTGATAGGAAGAGAATTGTTTCACTGTTTATACATCAGTTTCCCCATCAATGAAATAGAAGTAATGAAATGTACTGATTGTTGTGAAGTATTTTGATATCTGTGATGAAATGGCCTAAAAACTTGAGGCTCGTTCCAAAGCCCTTTGAAGTCCTCAGAAGGCCCTTGATTCAGCTCTCTTAATTTGCATTTGCCTTAGTCTGCAAGTCACCAACCAGACTCCTGAAATTTGGAAATGTACCACTGAATGCATTTCTCAAAGATGGAAAAATATATTCTCAAGTAATCATTATCATTATCTTTGACTATTTGACTATTCAGTTTGAATTTAGAAAACAGCAGAATGATATATGCATTTGGATTATTTGTAATATTTTACAAGATCAAGGTGAAAACTTAGAAGACAGAGAAGGAAAAGCCCCAGCATGTTTCCCTGACACCAAAGAACGAACTCTGACAGAAACAAGCTCTGGGTTTTTTTTTATCTTCCTTTTCTGAAGGTAGATGAAAAAGATCAGGAGAAACTATGTCTCATTAGAAGTGAATAAGTCTGTGGTAATCCATACTAAATTTACCAGGTCATATCTTCTAAGAAGGTATTAGACACCAAAGGGCAGGTAGTTACATTGAAAAAAAAAAAAAAAAGAAAAAAAAAGAAAAAAAAGTATTAAAAAGTTGATGTTTAATTTTTTTTCCACTTAATGAATGAAATGGCACAGACTTTCTAGAAGAATTTAAAATCTTTTAGTGTGATAGGTAAGGTGAGAGAAGGTTGTAAGATGAATGCTCATTATTCAACAAAGCTCACAACAAATGAAATGTGTGCTGTAAGAACATACTTACATGTTTTCTTTTTTTTTTCTGGAGAATAAACTCTTTTTGCTAAAACAGAAATACTATCTTTATGAAGAAAACATTTTTTCCTAATCAATATTTTTTTTAACCTCTGGGTTATTACTTCCTCAAATATCTTTTTTTTTCTTCAAGATTGGTCTATGTACTTTAATGAAAAATCTGCAGAACAGACACATGCTATTGTTCACATTAAAACTTTCAAAGGTTGTTAGCTGTGATAGGGCATTACTTGTCTTCAGTACATTTTTTTTGTGATGTATCAGGTTCTTGGGATGTATGTGTGTGTGTGTGTATATATATATATAACTGGGAGTGAAAAGAATTAGCTGTTGGCAAAGCAGGAATATCCACGCTCTGGTTAAAGATCGGGAAGCACACATTCTGTTCTTGCTATGCCATATGGTTTATATCTTATATATGCCACTTGGCTTCTTGAAATTTCAGTTCAGGTATCTGATAAACGAGATTAATATGACAGGGACATTTATCTATCTTTCTTGACCACTTCAGAAGCCTGGTGATTACTGGAAACTTTAAAATTTATTTTTATTAAACTCCATGTGATGTAAAATAATTTAACTTTTCCATTTTCTTATTTTCTTCATTTTTAGAATAGAAAAGATGCAAATAACATAAAAAGTGGTTTATATCTAAAAACCCTTATGCCAGCTAGTAATTCTCCAGAAGACTTTTCTCTGCCAGATCATTATTTTGTATTACAAAACAGCTTAAATTCTCAGGAGTCCAAAACTCTCATTTGTCTCCATCAGGACATTGACTGTTGGGTATCTGTTGGAATTAGCTCAATGCTACTTTTTTTGGAGTCCAGATCTAATACGAGTGAACGGGTTTGAATGTATACCTTCTAACTAGATGTAAGACCGTACATCAAAATAGAGCCTTAGATACTTTATTGTTTCTTGAGCTCTGGCCAGAACAGGATGATGAACACTGTGTTTGAAACTGCTGATGCTGTTGAAAAACCCTGCAATAAAATATCTGTTGCTATCTTTTTCCCTTGATTACCAAGCTGAAAGCAAGATTTAATAATAAATGGCAAATCATGATTGCTTCCTTTTCTATGTCTGTCACCCATCTTATTTGGAGAAACTTGGACAACTCTTGCCTGATTATTGGGCTCAATTCCAGTATGCTTGTAAAATTTCAGTGTTCTCTCTCATGCTGCTTCCTCATTATCAAAAGTTCTCTGTGAACTCTGCCTTATCCCACATGAGTTTGGGTGCACAATTTTAGTTGAGCCTGTATCACAAACTTACAACTCATGTAAAAGTAGATAGAAGCCCACTCCCCATCTCATTCATAAGTACTTTTAAATAAGAGTCATGTTCTTAACTTCACTGGACCCATTTATAATTAGTGATTAAGCTAAATCCAGAAAACTGGTTGTAGTACAGTAAAGATGAATAAATAAGTAGGAATACATGATATAGTAGTATATCATGACACTGGACTTGATCCTATGTGTCCTTTCCTAGCATAACTACTATTTTTCTCCTGTTTAATTTTTTAAAATTTATTCTATGAATTTGGGAACTTCTCCAAACTGAACAATCTTGCTTTAAAATATACACACAATTGATATAAGGATACATTATTTTTTGTGAGATCTGAGTTGATGGGGGGAGTTGCTTGCACTGCAGGGAAGAATTTGACATTCCAACTTTCTATCTATAAACTCCTGTACAAGTTCAGGCTGTTCAGACTAAGGACTAACCCTGTCTACTTCAAGTTATTGTTTCAAAATTGTTCTTATTTAAGATTTTGGCACTTCTTTCTATGTTTAAGAACATTATCCAATGCTGTTAAAAGTACTAGAAACATTCCCATCAATTTCAACCAATGTTGCATCAGAATAAAAGAGAATACAATGTTCAGTGGATTAATTTTTCATTCTACAGGTCCTTAAAGTTACTTAATTTTTTAGAGCTTGAATAAGTAATCTGGGAGCAAGAAAGTATCTCTAGTGTTAATGTCAGGGGCAGAATAACTTCATTATCTAAATGTACAGTATCATTCTTGTTCATGGTGTGTTGAACACTTCATTGGATTGAACAGAAGAAAACTGATAATGACAGATCTTGTTTCCTAAATATATAATTAAATCTCTAGTGGAATAGGTTCTTCCAGGCAGGTAAAGGGATGACAAAACATTTCATGTGATGTCAGCAGATGTCTTAGTGAACCTTATCCTCCTGAAATTTACAAAACAATGTTTATTTCAGTATCCTTCTTATAATGCTTTGCATGTCAATGCCAGATTCACTTCTCTGCAATAATGACAACACATACTGTGTACATCATGGTTAATGGCTCAAAAATTAGGTTTCTGATCTTGTAATAAACATAGGTTGGGTAATGCGGTGGAAGTCCCTTAGCATTAGTAAGGTTTAAGGCTCCCAGGGCACTGTGCAGCACTACCCCAGCAACCCCTGGCTTGTAATTACCTGTTACACACTTTTCCACTTGTACTGCATCTGCTGAATACACATGGTTATGTTAGTAAGGTGGGCACTGGTTCCATTATAGCTACAGTCATGATGATTAACAGATAACTTAAAGATTGCTTTTTTTCCTGTTTTTCTGTTGCATCCTTCTTGCTGCTATTTCTAGTACCAAACTGATCACAACAATGCATAATAAACACCAGTATGATCTTTTGAAAGTTTTATTAAAAGCACAAAATCATGTCTGCTAGTGAATGAATACCTAAGATACAAGCTTACTGAGATTAGCATCTGTTTTCTTCTAAGACCTTTCTTTCAAGCAAAACAATGTACAAAGTACCTTCCAAGGTCAAGTTTAATAGCAGGAAATCTCCAGATAACAGAGGTATTTAGGATAACTGATACAGGCACATGCTGAAGAATGAGAATCTGCAATGAGTGAACATCCACCTGCAGCTTTTTCCTCTGAAGCATTAATACAGGACCACAGGAAGCTTCTGTTCTTTCAGCTTCTCAGAAATTATAGGCAGTTTCTGGGTCTTGGTTGTACATTACCCAGAGACTGAGCAATGCAGACGCATATGAAGAGCCTCCTTTTGACATGCTGAGCAGTTAAGGAACATTGCCACCTCACAGAGTCAGGATTCACAGGGACACATCCTTATGGTTTTCCTAAATTTAGCTATTTTCTGAAATAGGTGTTACAGAGTAGCTATTCTAAAAAGCTCTATACTGATACATCCTTTTATCGCCAGAAGAAAATTGTGTATGCAGAGGAGGTTGAGGAGAGGGGATGGGGAGGCTTTCTATCCCAAGAAAATCTTTGTGCTATAACCAAATCTTCTTCAGTATTTATGTTCTGGTTTAAACATCCCAAGAATATATAGACAAATCCACAGGTTAGTAGAGCTTCCAGATATGTTTCTCTTTGCCTTGCTCAGAGCTGAAGGCAGAAAGCTCCTCCATCTACTGGCTGTCTGGGGCACTCAGTCTGCCTCTTTCTCACCTGAACTTCTGACACTTTGGACCCCTTCCCTCCACCCACTTCTAACTAAGGTCTGGTAAGTGCGGCAAGGACTAGGCTCCAGAGTGAAATGCACCACATGTCTATCCTGGAGCACAGAGAAAGTCAGATGCAAAAGTCTGGGAGGGTTTGTGCTTTTGTTGATCAAGGACCAGAATTTCTACCCTATTCCTGTATCATGCTGTAGTATTATTTTTTCTACTTGTTAGTCAAGTAGGACTGGCAAGATGGGTCTTTTCTTTGGGTCTGATTTAAAGTCCATTGAAGTCAATAGAAAAAATTCCTATCTAGTTTCACTCTGACTAATGTTTTACCTCATTAGGTTTTTAACCTAAGTAAAATAAACTCTGAAAACAGTTAAATTGTAATTAATTTTCTTCATTTGTGTGACTCCCTTCTACTCTTCTTCCACTCAAAAAATCCAAATGCAATGAGATTAGGTAGATCTTGAGAGTTAAATTTTAAAATTGCATTCTTTCTCTACCATTACAAAATGCAATTTAAGCTTTCATGCATAGAAGTAGTAATATGGTTTAAAGAAACACACTTTTGAAATGCATGCCTCATTAGTTAATTTATAATAAATTTTTTTCTGGTGCCTCGTCACTTTGGTCTTTTGATATTTTAGATTGGACAGAAGGAACAGCTCTGCAGCAATACTGAGTAGCAGAGAGTCTCACTAGACTATCATTGCAGTGCAGGTGAATTATGTAAACAGATGGTAGCTAATGGCAATTGAATTAAAATACACTGTTATTAGTCTAGAGGCATTTCTACAGAACTCTTTACCCACAGATCTCAGCAATTTATAGATAGATTCCTAAACTGAGGACTCTGTTTTATTGTTCAGTCACAACAAAAGGAGACCACAGTCCTGGCAACTGTAGGCAGCAGTCTGTGCTCCATCTGTTGTGCTCTACATCAAGCCAGCTCTGTTGGCTTTTGTCAGCAGGTGAGATGATGGCATCATATGTTGAATAAAGTATGCTTTGCTGAAGCATAAGCCCATACCACATTGCTCAGGAAGCAGAAGGACTGTGGGGAAATAGGGTTCCCATAAACCAGAGAAGTGCTTTCTCTTCTTTTCAGAAGAGCAGGAGATCCATGTTCTTTCCTTGCAAGAATTTCTCAGCAAGCTTCATGAAACACAGGAACAAGGAGACCACATTAAAGTGAAAAAAAAGAGTAAAGCCAAATTTCTGATTTTGAAAATGAGAAGTGATTAAATCAAATTCACTATTATGTTATGGAAGCAACCTTGGTAGCCACTGAAACTAAGACATTTTTAGAATTAAAACATGGTTATTTTTCAAAGGACAGAAAAGATCATGATTAATTTTCTGAAGTGGCAATAGAAAATATTGAACCTTTGTCAATTTGACTTCAGGTATCCATTTTATAATCCTTTTTTCACCTTGGAACCCTCAATATTAATTGCAGAACTGGAGCGGTACTGATAATGGTGTTTTTTGCGACTTCTAGATTCCAGAATGATTCTAGAATGTGTAAAAAACTAAACTAAGTGTGAAAGTTCCTGTTAAATTGTTACAGAGATAAGAAGCAATTATATGAGATAGTTGTTCTGCCTGGAAAAAGTGGATATTTAAATTTTCCTTCTGCCATTTACCTTTTTCTTGATAAAAATAATTACTTTATATTGCAAACATAGAAGCTTGTCTTATAGATTGTAAAAAAAATCACTTAAAAAAATGTACAGCAAATGAATGCATTAAAATAGATTTTACACTCAGCAAAGTTAAAATCTTGCAACTGAAAATGAATATATTTCACTAATGCTAGTAAGAATTAGAAAACAAAAGTTCTAGTGTTTTCACTTTAAGATTTTAATTTCATTAATGCTTTTGCGTTTTGTATTGTTACTTTAGCTGACTTTTTGCTAATGCTTAAATAGTGCAGACAAGAAAGCAATATAAATTCAAAAGACATATTTTACTGTCTTTGTTCTGCTGTGCTTTTGTACTAGCAAAATCTTCTCCAAACAACTGACATGATTAGATTCAAAGCTTTTAACTGGTTCAACACTGACTGTGATCACAAATACCGCTTTTCAGTCCAGGTGTCTTGGACTGCATAGATGCATAGATGTAATTTCTTTTAACCCTTCTGTGACAACAGTACTGGAACACTAAATTCCGACAAGATCATCCATGTATTCTCCTTTATTTACTACAATATCAAAGGTTGGGATATTTTTTTTTTTATTTACCCATAAAATTGTTTGAATGTGGGCCACAGCTTGTTGTTGCTTATGTGATGCCAATGCCGTCTTCTTTGTCTTCCAAAGCATTAAATAATGCAAACAAAAAACCATGCAGCGTACCCCAGTCAACAATTTTTCTGAGCCAGAGCTGTTCATTTCTGCTCCAGGAGAAGCTGAAGTGCTTGAAAATCTGTCATTAGTAGCCCATCTTTCAGAGGGCTAATATTAGCAGTGCTGTCAACACAGGTTACAGAACCTGTTAAGGAAAGAGATTCCTCTCCCTGCCCCTCGGCCTATGTGTGAGTCCACCAGACCATTACAAGTTCTAAATGAACAGTTCTGTTCTTCTGTTCTAACCCTGAATATCTGTGTTTTTCTTGGCCTTCTATAAGATTGTTGGTCTTCAAGGTACACAGTAACATGAGGATGGTTATACACAAGGCTCTTAGTGAAGAGATCCTAGACCAGACTTTCATAGAACTTGCAAGCATTCTGTGAATTCAACTGCACTTACTTGAAGATCTGAAAGAAAAGGTGAAATATTTTATATAACTAGTTGCTAGAAATATGTTTTATATTTTTTTCTGATGATGTTCTGCTTAGCAATGTATTTATTGTACTGGTAAGTCTGAAGCACAAACAAAACTACAACTCCTAACAGTGTTCAAAATCATGAGCCAGGACTATAAGACTGGCTTAAATTAAAGAAATGATATGTCCACGTGATTGCTTTCTCTCATTTTTTTCAGTCCATACAGAAAAGTAAGGTCATACTTTCTAGCTTTCTCTTCACATACCAGTATTTGAAGTTTAATTTTTTAGATGAAATTTTAGTTTTTCCATGCAATAAAGTATCAGGGAACTGAAATTATGAAGGGAAACCAATGACTGCAAAACTTCACAATTACATTTGTCTGTAGGCCATTCTGCCTTCCTGAAGAATATAATAAATGCTTGTCTTGGTTTGAAAGACAGGTGTCTGCTAAGGAAGGCAGGAGCCTCCCTTGGAATGGCAGATGCAACCCCGCTTCCCTCCGAGTTACTATAATTTTGAAATTAAGGGGCTTTTAGGCAAAGATATGGGAAATAGGAATAACAGTTCTTTACTATTATATATCTATATGTGTATAACCAGTCAAACAAACAACAATAACTATGGCAGTAACAGCAAACAATCCCAGACCCAGTCCCAGCCTTCTCAGCTGTCAGGCCCTTTCCCCTTGGGTGCAGTTCCGCTCGCAGCCGGCAGGGGCGCTGGCGGCTCCCGGTGAGCAGGGCAGGTGCGATGGTTCCCCCGCGGCTGCAGGGGGCGCTCCGGAGCAAGCTCGGGGAGCACGCAGCAATGGTGGCCTGGGATCCCAGGGAGGGATGGGACAAAGGCTTCACAAACCGCTGGGCAGCCGATCCCGGTGTCCGGCCGGACCCTTAGGAACAGCAAGCCGGGACGGCAGGGACGAGCACAAATCCCGGGTGGCAGAGGAGAGGTATCCAAATGGGGAACCCCCCGGAGGTCTGGGCAGGCAGGGCGAGCACGGCTACAACTTAGTGAAGGCTCGAAGCAACGGCGGGGGCAGGGCGGCCACAGCCCAGCTCCCAGCGGGGTAGGGAAGGCGGGCTTGGGATCCCGGGGTTTCTCTGGCAGAAGGAAAAGCAGCCAACAAAACAGCCTCCCTCTCCATCCAAAATGCCAGGGACCGACTGACCGCACACCCAGGTGAAACAAAAGAGTAGCCAGATGCACCCCACCCCCACTGGCTAGGTCTTTGTTTTTCTTAAGTATCCAGCAATTTGTCCCCCTAGCAACACGTATGGGAAAAATTCCTTTAACAGAAAAAAAACCCAGGAGAGCTCCTAAAACCCCAGCAATGCTGTAGTAGTTCACATCACAGGTGTTTTCAGAAGTGGTTGCTCCTGGGTGTTTAGCAAACTAAAATGAAATAAGGTAAACATAAAGTGATGCTCTTGACTTCCTACAATGAAGAACTTGGTTAGGCTTTGCAACCAGGACCATCATGTTGCATATGCATTAACTTTTACCTTTGGCTTTCATAAAATTCTGTGATAGCAACTTCCATAATTTAATTACATGGTCTTTTTTAAAGTAGCACTTAGTGTTTGTACTATGTTATTGGATTATACCACTTGCTTTTCTTCAACTCATTTTGTAAGCAACAAGATTACCACCACTCTCTGTTCAAGTTGTCCCCATTATGCATGGTTTTGGTCTTCCCTTAGTTTTGACAGGCTTAACTCATACCTTCTGTTTTAACTCATACCTCTGGAATCTGATCCTTGAGACTCCCTTACTCCATGAAAGCATTAATGTATTGCTAGTCAGTTGTATCCAGCATAATTCTTCAAAAATCAATCACCCCAAAAGCACAGGTGTTGCAGCTTCAATCCCTTGTAAAGAATGTGATGAGTTGTGAAGTTCTGATAGCCAGAAAACTGTATTTGTTCACCACAGTATTTTTGGGGGGACTGGAAAGTGGCTGCAGTTGCCTGCACATAGATTCTGAAGTGACCCTATTCTGTTATTTTTATACTCCCTCTTTTCCTCGTCCTCCAAAAATAGTTGGAAATTGTGTCAGCTACCAAGGCAGTAGAAAACATCAATAACTACTTTACCTATCTCCTTGTCTCAGTGACTTGTAACAGAGAACTTGGGAGCCACTTAGTCGATACCCTAATGGAGATGCCTGTTAAAAATACAGTGTTATCTGGTTGGTAGATAAAGAAGATAAAAGAGGAAGGTACAATGGAAAATGTTACAGAAATCAAAATGCCTCAAAGAATACACATGAACTGAGGCAATAAGGGATGAAACCAAAAGTTTTCAGTAAGTCCCAGGCAGTTAGAGACTTGAATGCTTGACTGCAGTGCTGGTGCCACAGTTCTTCCAATTTTTTCTCTGTTTTCATTCAGCTTGCAAATGAACTTATGATGGTGTTCGTCCCGTCATTCATCTCTTTTTTTAGACTGGAAAAAATATATATAAAAATCTGGTAAAGGAGCAGTTAATTCTGCTAGTTTTGAACTTGACATTTTAAGGGAGATCTACATTATGCAGGCAGAGATAGTAGGGAGGTGATGTTATTGTTATACTAGTCAGGGTCTCCAGAGTGTCCCAAAAAGCTTGGAGTATTATTTTGAGGAAATAATATAAGGGAAATTAGCTATTCCTGTCCTGAGTATCTACCATTCAGTTTTCAAGAGTAAGGCCTTTGTGTTCCTTGCTGGTCCTCTTGTCCAAACTGGGCGCACACAGACATAAGACCTAGCAGACTCATTACTCTCAACACAGAAGTTCTGAAAGAAACCAAGGAGTTTTCTTGAGATGATCATCTGCTAGCTCCGAAAACTGGACATTCTCTCTCAGTCTCCAAGCTTTTGTCTTCTATTGCCAATGATGACTGTTGTCCCTTTTCTTCCTGTTCAACTTCCATTCCTTTAATTGTTCAGCTACCCATCTCCTGTTTCTTTGCTTTCCTGCTTTTTACATGCCATTCTGCCAAAGTTTATATTTCATTTTTTCTTCTCCCTCCCCTCAGTTTCCTATTTCCCTCTTGTGTTGCTTCTGAAACTTTCATTTAAATAGCCTTTAAAAACACTTTAAATGAAATATGTTATAAACTAAATAAAATTTCAGTAGATCCAACAAATAGGATATTTTCACAGCTGCCTCAGTTTAATTTGGATTAATGTCTTTTCTTTTTCCACTTTTAGTTAAATAGTGATCAATCTGGATCTGAAGTTCTGTCTCAGAATTTCAGTCTGATAATGAAGTCAGTGATATAATGAGGTCAAAGTTCAAAATGGTGTGCAGTGCTGATATACATGATCTTAAAATTCAAGATTCCTGCAGATTCTGTATGGGTCTATTGTGTCAAAAGTGCTATGCTTCTGCAGTTCTGCATGAGGCTTCCAGCACAACTAGGGGTCTGGCTGAATCCAGGGTAATGTCAGCTATGTGGCAGTGCAGTTACATATCTGTAACTGCTGCCTTTACATTTGGGTACCTCATTTTTATTAGATGTGGTTGAAAAATGGAACATTTTCTCAAGAGATTTATTTTACTTTTTTTACAATTTAATTTTTTAGATGTTGAAGTTCTAGAAGTAAAAATTTGAGAGAAAATAAAAGAAAGTTGAGCAGTTCTTTGAGAAATTGAACGAAGGATTAATGCACAGTTTTTCAGATCTTGCCACATGAGAAAATTTTGCTGTCTGGCCTATTTTTAGGGTAGCTGCAATAGTGGCCAGCAACAGGTGCATAAGAAACCTTGACTTTGTAGGAAAAATCTGTTCAAGTATACAAATTGGTTCAGACATGGTATGATATTATTAGCATAACATTGAAAAGTTATTTTTATTTTTCTTTTTTTTCTAATTATGGGCACTTATTTAGTTAATGAACAAATGAAGCTGCATACAAAAAATCAGCTTGGTCTAACTTTGCTGATATGATGCACATTTTACAGCTGTATTTCTTGACTACAGCAAAACTGATACACATATTGTAGGAGTCTCTATTTGATTACCAAATCCCAGTCAGGCAGAGTCAGGTCGCAAACCTCCAATGGACAGATATGTGTGAGTTTTTCAATCAAATCTGATAGAAATTAATTTGAGGCTAACATTTCCCTTTGAGATGCTTTCTGTGTATGCTTGTGCACACAATACAAGCATTTTCATGCTGGAAGCTCTTAAAGAGTACCTTGATTTTAAGGGAATAGCTTTTCCCCTGCTGAATAGTAATAGGATTTTATATTATACAGGACAAGATCTTTGAAACTTTGATTATCCCTCCAGAGAAAATACTTTCATGTAAACAGGTTAAAGCCATAACATTCTTTTTTTCTGACTTTGAAGACATTTATCTTGTAACTTTATCCTGCTTCAGATATTTAATTTTAGTTCTGTAGCATTGAATGCTAGCATTATTCAGTTGCTATTGTTTTCTTTGATGTCTTGATAATAGGTGCTTATTGGATTGGGGCAAAACAGAAATAAAGGCACATGCAGGTGGATGGGTGAGGCTTTGGGAATAGATAGGCGATTACACAAGAGTGATATTCCAGTGCCAGGAAAGTATCTAGGTTCAAAATATGGACATGCTCTACACTTACTTTGGCATCCAGGCCCCTTTCTGTGCTGCCCATCAGAGTTGTGGCCCATGCTTTCTCTTTCCTCTCTCAAGAGCAAGGATGATGCTAATAGAAGGAGTTTTCCATTTTAGCAAAATAAAAGGTGAGAACCATGACTTCATTATCTTCCTACTACTACGTCTTTTCCATTATGGTAAACAAAGATCCCAACTTGGAGCAGAATGTGTGATAGCAAAGAATTGTGCATCCCAGAAAGGAGGAGCTTTAAGGAGTAGAGAGGTCATCTATCTTACATGAATAAAGGTAAGGAGACATAATTTCCTTCACAAAATGGAATACCTTGGAAAAGTAGTTGAAAGAGTGACTCTGCTGGATAAAAATAGCTATACCCTTAAACAAACAGGATTGATAGTATAAATGTCACCTTGTCATGCAGCTCCTTCATGAAGTGCTGTGTCAAAGGAGAAAGATCTTATCCTCTGACAAGGTGAGATTGGCTGGAAGCAAAGGTCCCCCATCACAGTCTCCCAGCTCCCATTAACCTGTTGCCCATCAGAACATCTGGTGGCTCTATGTTTTCTTATTCATTATTGTGAAACAGACTAATGACACTTATAATTTCATTTGGCTAGATGCAAAAAAATGCAGCAGTCCAAAGGCTAGCATGCTGATGAATCAGAGGCTGGTAGTGATGAATCCTAGTAGTTTCTGAATTTCTAGATTCCTTTCAGCTGCTTATCACTTCTTCTACAACGCGTGAACAAATGATAATAATATCCCAGGAGATCAATAAAAGAACAGTGTACAATGGTTTTAATGACAGGACTTGAATTTTCCAAATCTTGTTCTAAACAAACTGCCTGTCATTTGCTGTGATCCACTGCAGGAACTGGAAAGGTACCAAGGTTAATCCCTCCTTTCTTTTACTCAACCAAGCTTCATAATGGTTGGGCCATATGAGCTGGACAAGAAGGAACTGAGGGAGGGCAGGTACTGATCAAGGGCAAGGCTGTGAGTGCTTAGCATGTGGTACTGCTAAGGGAACAGCCCTGCAAATGAGTGAGATGGCAGCCTCTCTATTAAAAAGTGTGGTACAGGAGATGGCTCTGTGAAACCTGAGAGCAGAGCACTTTATCCCATCTACAGAGATTCCTAGAGGGTGGAGCTTGTGACATCTCTTTTCAGCTCTACAAAGAGTTCTCCACCAGAATCTAGAGAAACTCTTACACTAGATATTTTCAATGTGAGGAGGGGAAGGGGAATGGGGAAAAGACATCCCAGACACAACCTACAAGGAATTTAAGTAAATTATTTTGTACATTTTTAACTGCAAGGGTGTAAAATCTGGTCTTAGACAAGTTGTTGCATATGGAATAAATACTATCTTAATATGTATTCAGTCAGTGTCTGAAATTGTCCCAAATGATTTTCCCTTTGAAGGCTTATAATGCTTTTACTATGGCCCAGAGAAGCATTTCTAACAATCAGTAAAATCTTCCTGAAATATACACAGAGGGCTGTTAATGCTAGCTGAGGGAATCTACACTCTTAAAGTGATCTGCTGCCCTTAATCTGTGACAGAAGTTTTACTGATATTAAGGGCCATTGGAAAAATTGCAATTCCTGTAAGACTGCTGAGAGGTAGTTTAGATCCTGAATGTTTGGAAAGGGAATGAATGCATGATATTCATATATCACAAGTATTTTATATTCTTATAAACCCTAATGATTTTACGTAATGGTAGTTCCATGGTGTGAATTCTTATAATTCTCCTTTTAGTATTTTCATGTCAAGTACTGAAGCATTGTGCATTAAAATTGGCACAAAAAAAACTTACTGAAAATAAGAGTAGTGTGTCTTAAAAATCATTGTCTATAAACTGGAAGCAAAAAAAAAAAAAAAAAGACAACTGGTCTGAATTTTTGGAGTCTCCCAATTTTACTATTGCTGTGGCTAGCAGCATCAAGTGCTTATACTTTTTTGTTTACACGCAAATATGTCTCTTGTGTTCTTAGAACCCTATTTTCAGAAATAGTTCTATTTTGTGTATAAAGCAGCTTGAGGGAATAAGTTACAGAGCAAAGCCATAAAGGTCTTCCAGGAGTAGGAACATGTGAAGATAGAACACATTAAAATCACAGCATGATATGACTTATACAAGTCACACAAATAAATAATCTAGAAGTGTATGGACTTTATGCGTGTTTTACTTTACATGGAAAACCAATGTAGTTTAAGCACCCAGGGACACCATGGGCATTTGCTCCACTAAAGATGCTGAAAGCACTAAGCAAGTACTGGCCTGCACAAAACCATTTACATTTGATACATTGATATAGCCTGTGGCATACAATATTAATAATAGTTCTCATTTTTACACTCTGTCCAACTTAATCCAGATCATTTGAAAGTAAAAATGGTGATCAATGCTTTGCGCATGTACATGTCCCATGAACATGGGACTTAGTCTGTTTCTTTGTGGTCTCAGGAGATGTAAGTCAACATAGCTTTATATAATTTAAGAATGCTTTTCTGATTCACTCTAGTTCAGGATTTTGTTGAAAATTACTTCATTTTACTCTATATTCAGTTTTAAATGCTTTCTATAGCTTCATAGAGCCTATGTTGATACAATGCACTTTCATCCTGGCCCATTTTTTTCAGAAGTGTCATAATTTTGTCATAATTTCCCTCTTCTTAAAGGCTTTTACCCATTCACTGGTTAAATCTCCATCCTTGAATAATAACAGAGTAGTGTTCTGCCCTATCCAGGAGACTACACTCTCCATGTCTTCATTACTGGACTGCATTTTACCATTATCTTAGCTTGTTCTCTTCATGGCTGCTGCCACCTATTTTATTTGATGCAGTGAATCTCTCATTATAGGCTTATTAGCATCCATGTCAAGACAATGTGAAAAGTCCTCCTCTTTCAAGACTGATGAATACAAACAAGCAGAGAATAGAACCCATGAGCAATCTTTATCGTTTCACTGCCGCATTAATACCTCTAACTCTAATTGACAGGGTAATTAAACCCCAAAGATATCCCAAGAAAGCAGTCTGGGTAGCTGTGATCATGCCATGTGAGTGACATAGAACACATTCTGTGAAATAGGATCAAAATGGTTTATGTGCATTTTGTGTCACCAAAGCAGCTGTCCTGATGATTCGCATCCTATTAAATCCTATTTAATGTGCTTTGAGCATGTCATAATCAATTAAAAATAGTTGTCATTTCAGATAACAGTTTTGGGATTTTGAAACTGGGAATAGCTTCCTTTGGACAAAGACTCTTAAGGACTCTCCTCTGTAGGACCTCTGTCATTCACTTACCTCCCAGTCCTCAGGTTTGTAACAGTTCAGGGTCAGGCCTCCATGAGAGATCTCTACACCAGAAACAACTTTATTTTTCTACTCTCTCCCAAGTCTTCACCCATTGTTTTTCCCAGAATTGGCACCTGTCTCTAGTTTCTCTGCAGTTGCTACCACATTGTTCTCACTCTTCATTTTCTTTCTAACTCCTATTTTTTTATTAACCACCTCTTATTTCACTTGGGTTGCCTGCTCTTCTGAGCATTCCAACTGCAGGAACAGTGATTTTCCATTTGTGGACAGTGAAATTGTAAGGGGACAGATGTATCAGTTGACTTCTTACACTAGACTAGACTAGAATATTTCATCAGGAATAGATCTAAAATGATTGTTCTATGATAGTCCAGCTGTCTGTTCCATTCAAGGCTGATCAAAAACTAAAGCATGATATTAAGGGCATTGTCCAAATGCCTCTTCAGCAGCCTCTTCAGCACTGGCAGACACGGGGGGACCTCTTCAGGAAGCCTGTTTCCAGGGTTTGACCACTCTGGGTAAAGAAATATTTCGTAATGTCAGGTCCATTGGGCCTGGTGGGATTAATTCATAGTAGTGAAGGAGCTAGCAGGTATCACAGAGGGACACCTCTCATTTACCTACACGAGGGTCCTGGGAGTCTGGGGAGATCCCCACTCACTGATAGCTAACAAACACTACTCCAATTTACAAGTCCTGCCAGGATCCTGGGGGTGCTCACAGGCCTCAGTGGCTGGGACTGGCCTCTCCCCACTCCTGCCATCTCCTGCCAAGGGCCCAGGGGAGGTGTCCCAGCTCTGCCTGGGACCTTCAGTCCCTGCCTGAGCCCTGCTGTAGGTGTGTCCGTCTCTGTCCCTGTCTCCTGGGTGGGCCTGGGACCTGCACTGCAGAGCTGCTCTCCGGGGTGGAGCCCTCAGACCTGGGTCGAACCTTGTCATGCAGCGCTCTGGGTTTAACGTGGCATAATTGTTCTATTTCCTGTGCTCATCATGAGTCAAGTAACAATGATCATTAGTTTCCAGAAACATCAGGGGCTTTTCAGCTCCAAAGACACTTTCAAGGTCACAAACACACAGGTTATAATGTTAGCAGGATATTATTTTAATTTTTATTTTTCTCCATCTGTTTTGGAACTGATGCTCACAACCATTACCCCAATGTGCACGTGTAGCCAGGAGCAGGCTGATGTGTTCTTCAGTTTAGCTTTAAAACCCATCCTTTGTAGTCTGGAAAAGGCAAGTGACAGAGGTACAGAATGCGGCAGCAGGAATACAGGCCCAGCAGGTCCTGTCTCCTGGAGGGTGAGAACATGAAGAACGAGGATCTGTACTAACCTCACACAAAAAAGAAGGATGTATGGTACCACGAGGTATTTTACAAATTATGACACATATCAATGACAAGCATTATTTTCGCTTTCCAAGACTTGCTTTGTTGCTGTGCCTCCTGGCCAGGGATGCATGCCCTGTGTTTGTGTAGCCCTGTGCCTGTCCTGTGTTTGTGTTGCAGGCAGGAGAACTGAAAAATGGCAGCTCTGGATGGATGCAAGACCTCCATGGGAAATGGAGCCAAGGGAAGAGCAGAGCTCAGCCCCACTCCAAACTTGCAATGGGCAAGAGAGCCAGAGAGAGCCAGGGCGCGACTGGCGCCTTGGAGGTGTGAGGGCAGCAGGCAAGAATGGAGCTGCAGGGGCCCAGAGGAGCACTGACAAGGGGCTGTGCCCAGTGCTATGGAGGACAAGAAGCAGCCCCCAGGCCACCCTTGGGGCCCACCCTGCAAGTCTAGAAAACTTCCTTTCCTCAGGTGAGGGTCATGAGGAACACCTTCAAGGAGCAAGAGCAGCCGGCACCTGGCCAAAATGGCCTGAACGAGCCCTGGCAAGAAGTTGTCCTCAGTGTGGCAGAGGAAAGCAAAAAAACCCCAGGGACACTTGCAGCCCACTGTGTGGTAAAAAAGCACCTTCCTCCCCCAAGATGCAGGGCATGACAGGCCATCTTCATCATCTTCATGAGCAGCAGAGACTGCCAAGGACACCAAACATGTACAAAAAGGGGAACTGAGGAGCTCTCAGCAGTGATCATGCCCAATGCTTCAGAGGAATGCAAAACTGCCTTGGAGGAAGATTCCTCCCTGACCCCAGCACTGGCTATCAGCTATTCTCATCGAATGTGAGAAAGACCTGTCTACTCCTCCCATAGGCTGGCCCTGCCTTCCAGAAGATGCCCAAACCCTATTCTGCCCCCTGGAGCCATCTCAGGGGCTTCTGGGAGTGGCCCCATGTCACCAATCTAAACAACTTCAGGGGCACAAATCATTCCTGTGCCTGGCAGGGCATCAGTGGGTATTCCAAAGCACTGGTATCCTGCCAACATCTCTGCATCTCATTTCTTATGGCTGCTGCCCCTGGCTTCACAGGGGATGAAGACAGAGTGCTCTGCAGTGCTCCTGAAGTGTTCCTCCAGAAGGCATTTCCTTGGTTTTACCACTTGGCTTGGTGTTATCTCCTGAGCAGCAGGAATTCTGAAGCAGGATTTCCATCTATCCAATGGGCTTTGAGCATGGCCCCACTAGGAGCTGGCCTTGCAGCAGAGAACCTTCAGCAACCTCATCCAGCCCCCCTCAGCCCCCACCAAGTAATTACAGTAGCTCCTTAAGGACTTTCTCTTGGATATCTTCAAGCTGACCCTGGGCCAGCTCTGTGAGCGGGACATAGGAGTCCCCATGCACAGCCCCACTCACTGCACTTCTGTCCGGCATCCTTCATAGAATCATAGAACCATAGAATAGTTAAGGTTGGAAAAGACCTTTAAGATCATCAAGTCTAGCCACTGACCCAGCACCACCACCATATTCCCCATTAAACCATATCCTCACATGTCATATCCACATATTTTTTTGAACACTTCAGGGATGGTGACATCTCCACTCTCTTGGGCAGTCTGTTCCAATATTTTGAAACTCTTTCAGTGAAAAAAAGTTTCCTGATACCTAATCTAAATCTCCCCTGGTGCAACTTGAGGTGATTTTCTCTCATCTTGTCACTTGTTACTTGGGAGAAGAGATTGACCCTCACCTGTCTATAACCCCCTTTCAGGCAGGTTTAGAGAGGGATAAGGTCCCTCTGAGCCTCTTTTTCTCCAGGCTAAGCAACCCCAGCTCCCTCAGCTGCTCCGCATAAGATGTGCTCCAAACCCTTCACCAGCTTTGTTGACTTTCTCTGGACTCACTCCAGTGCCTCAATATCTTTCTTGTAGTGAGAGGCCTAAAACTGAACACAATATTAGGCCTTCAGAGGCCTTTGAAGTGCTGGCCCTGAGGCAGTCCCTGTGCCCATCAGTCTGCTCCTGCCCTTGGTGGTCATATACTGGACACAGCTTCCAGGTACTCATGACATGTCCTCCTCTGCTCAGCTTCCAAGGACCAACCTCGTGCTGTTACTCCTCTCTCAGGCAGAATCCAACCCCACAGCCCAGAGACCACCCCTATCAGCTGTCTCCCTCTGTGCCAGAGCTAATGTCTATGAAGTCCCACAATGAGGAGGACCAGGGACTTGATCTGTCTGGATACAAACCCTTTTCCTGCAGCATAAGTGGGGTGATTTCAGCTGCTGCAGCCCAGAGGAAAGCCAAAGTGTAACCTGAGCCATAGGCTGAGATGAACAGTGCCATAAGACCACCAGAGAAACAGACACTTTGGAAAACAAGTGAACAGTGGTGACACTGGTGTGATGAAAAGATCAGTAATTTTTAGACCTCGAACATTTGGATCTCTGCCCAAAGCACAGTCAGGCAAACATGACTTCCAAACTGTGAAAATGGCTCATTGTTGCTACTGTAGTCACATCCACTTGTCTCACTGAAACCAAGATGTGCAACTCCTCTGTTAAACACTGTAGCAGGGCATCTCACCCTCCCCCCCCAAGAGCTTATCTGTTGCTTGTTAGCTGGAGAAATAAGTCAGGGCATCTTGCCCCTCCAATGAGCTTCACGTGAGCTTGCTAATTGCAATGTGAAACAACTCAATCAGGACAGCTTGTCTTCTAGTGAGTTATTTCAGCATCATGGGAGTAATGATTTCAGTTCACCTTTCTGTGGATGATGTGGAGAGATAAGATGGCATTTTTGACTGACAGACACTTTACAAACTATAAAAACTACACCAAACTTTCACAAAGCAGAAGTCTTCTGCACATTCCCTGGAAAAGTGTGGAGCTTTCCCCTAAAGTTGGGATGCCTATTTCATGGTTACTCTCCTGAGGGTTGAGTTAAAAGACTCTGTGTACACTATTGTCAGTTCTGTGGTAAATTACAGTGACTCCTAATCAGTACTATTTCTTTTCTATCTTTCGTATAGGTACCTTAATGTCATGCACAGTTTTATGTAATCTACTAGTAGTTCTTTTGTTTTATAATGTGTAGTAAGTAACTCTGTTTAAGGCCTTTTGTCTGTTATCTCCTGTTTATTCAATAAATAACTCATTATAAAATAGACCTGGTCTGCCATCCTTAGAACTTGCAGGCTGGGGTGATTTTAGGTGTGGGCCACCTAAATTTAAGCTGCTGCCAAAAATCTGAGGTTAAGGCAGGGCTTGTCTGAAGCTCCCATTTCATCGATAACAAACACATCCATTGGCTGGGTTTACATGGGATACAAAGCACACTTCAGTAATGGCATAAAACTTCTAGAGATCATTTCTCATGATGCCTAAAGATTTTTAGCTTTTTTCATGTATTTGTTGCTTTATAGATTTTTAATATATAGTTGTATACTTTCTAGTATTTTTCCTGCCCTCTCTCACATTTTAGAACAATAAGCTAACCCTTTCTAACACATTCTTGAAATTTTGTTTAGTCTTAGTCTCAAGAAGACAATTTCTGATAAGGATGTCTTGTTTTTCACCAGAATTTGAGAGACACAAGAAGATACAGGGCAAAGAGCCCCTGGACCAGCTCCAAGGGGCAGAGCAACCCAGTAACCCAGAGGTTACTGGGGCAATTGATCTCCCATTGGATGTACCTGCTAGATATACTAATTAATTAATCTTATAAGAATTGTAAAAATCGTGTATCACGTGTGTGCATAGCCATATTTGTGCACCTAAAAGTTTTCATTAAAGAATTTTTTTTTTATCTTACCACTCAATATTGGTTTTGTCTTTTGATTCTAGGCAACACTAACTTTTCTGAGAGATATTTGCTTACGTCTATATGTGGGAAGATGTTCAGGTCTTATCTAAAGCCTTGTCAAGCCTCCTTTTTCTTTAAGATTTAGTAGTTGGAGTACTGAAAGATTGAGAGGTACTATTATTGTAATTTTGTATGTTGGTGCCAAAATTGGTGTGTACCTTCAGACTGTGTGATGAAGGGCATTTATACCAAAGACATTATTTTGGTTGTGGTGATGCCAGAGATGAAAGAGAGGGTTTTTGTTCCCTCTGCATGAACTTTGCAGGGATGTACAGAGCATGTGTGATTTCACCACCACTCCTCACCAATGCAGCAAGGGACACTTGTTAGTGCACTGTTTATGGTGAGATTGCCTTTTTAGAAAGAGGTCCCGACTGTTTTTGTGTTATTTACCATATTTTTCTTTGCACTTGAATAGTTCTTCTCCTCCTTTGGTCTTTATTCTTGATCCCTTTCTTGAAGGTGGTGTCAACCCTATCTGCCTTTGAATTGCTTCTTACAGTCATCATTTTTCTTCTGTAGGTGCTCCATGCCCATAAATCATCTGCTTAGTCTTTGTCTGCATTCATCCCAGATGGAATTTATCTTTTTAGAACTTGAGGAATGAGAAATGTCCATAGTGGTACAGGTGAATTCTCACCAGGGCTTTACACAATGGTTGCCTTTCTTGCCTGACACACAGGAATACTTTTGCCTGTATCCCATTCATAGCTCATTGTCACCCTGTGATCTACTCATGCCTCCAGGAGCATTTGCCTCCAATGTCTTCAGACTGGAGCAGAAACTTGTGTCACTCCACCTGACATAGTGGTACCTATTTCTACCCTGCAGTTCCTCATGCAAGGAGCGTTTATTGATGCAGGGGATGTCTCTTCTGTCAGAGCTTCAGCTGGTGGGGAGGATGGGGGCTGTAGAACTCTGCCATGAGATAGAGCTTTTCTTCCTCATGGGTGCCATGAAATCCAGAATATGATGTGGACAAGGAAACCTACATTCTTGAACAATGGTTTCATGAAATCTAAATTCAAAAGACATGACCATGAACTTCCCTGTTTCCTACACTTGATGACAGCAAAGTGTGAAGGGTAGAGCCTGAGAGATGTTTTGAGGGGGCTTCCACCCATGAGTAACCTGCTGGAGTCCAGCTCCACACAGTCACAACCAGATCCAGCCTCTGCTGGCCAGCTGAGCCATGGACGAGGTGTGTGGGTGGGCTCTAAACACAGGGCTGGCAGTGTCAGTCCAGCCCCTTTCAGAACTGGTGCCTGCCTCTTAAAAGAGAAAATATCCATGGCTGGCATTAACTGAGTTTCCATTGGGAAGTTTCATGGGAGAAAATGCCCAGCCACTCCAGGCACTGAGAAACTACAAGAGACCAACCCTGATAGGCCAGTGCAATGCAGTTCATGTCCCTGCTGTCTGTGGGGATAGACTTTACTCTCCAGGAATGTGAATAAAGCTTGCTGATGAACTTTGAAATGAATTCTGCAGCCATGTAGTGATAAGGAAGGTTGTTGCTGACATGGATAAGGAGGTGGCTGGACAGGTGGGCATCAGACACTAAAAGGCAACTGCTGCTCTTTAGAGGCCCTACATGCCTGGAGGAGAGATGCCAAGAAGGACTGAAGAGTTTGTTTCTCGTATGCCCACTTGAAACCACCTGTGATTGTCAGTATGATGAAATTACTAATTATAGCATTCAGATGCAAAGAAACATATTTTTCTTTTTAATTATTGGATGAAAATATGGAAAACAGTCTTCTAGCATACACGTGGTAATGACTTTGCAAAACTGGTGCTATGAGTGCAGAAATCACAAGGCTGCCAGAACATGTCTGTTCATTTGAAGAATCTTTATATATAGCTGCAGAGAGCTGCTGTTCTGGATGGACCACTCAGTCCTAGGTAATAGATTGTCTCCAGCCCTGACTCCTGGATGGACCTGGGACTGTCTGCAGGCCTGTTTCCAGCTGTATCTCTTGCTAGTCTCCCTGGCTGGTCCCTGGACCTGGCTCATTCCCTCTATGTATCAGAGGGTCTTTCTGGAACAGGTTACTAGCTGCTGGCTCTCCCTGTCTGGGCATGCGCCTGTGGGATGGTGCCCTGTCGATGAGGGCATGGACTGTGCCAGGGTCAGCAGAAGCTCCTGGCTTGCCTGCCTTCAATGAATAGCAGTCTTCTTGAGTAACTTCATCCTCAAACATTTTGCAATTGAGGCACTTCCTAAGCCAAAGGATGTCAAAGTATTCATTGACCCATCAGCTGATTGCCCTCCGTGAATCTATCCTGCCTCACCATGTAAGCTTCTGGTTAACATATGGCCAAACTGTAGGCCACATACTGATCCTCAGCAGGTGTCTGAGCATAAAAGTCTGGCAAAGAGTCATAAACATCTTAAAGGAAAAATTATTAGCAAAACTTAAATATAGGTTTTTCTATTAACTGCATTTATAATAAATGTCATCACTTATTGACTTTCCCCTATGCATAAGCAAATAGCGCAGTTCACTGATAAATGAAACAAACTCAGGAACAATTGGTACATGGCAGCTCTTTCAGTAGCTCAAACCTATCACGTTTTCTCTCCTGGTCCTCTGTAATATACAGCAGGGTATAAAGTCTGTTACCAAATTTTGTGAACTGACTGAATTGAAGATCAAACATTTCTCACTGAGACATGTCCTAATGTAATGCCAGGAAGTACATCTCTGTATATAGTGTACCTTTATTTGATACATGAAATATTCAAGCATCATCTACAGTGCTTGGAGCAAGAGAAGCACAGGTATATGGGTACATCATTTTATTAGGGCTTTTTAATTTTTTTCCATGGGAGAGAGGCACCTACTTAGGAGCTGGGGATCTAAGGCATATGTAGTGTGTATGAAATGTGTGCTTTCACTGGCACTACACACCCCTTCTGTCACATCCACCTCCACTCATTTTTGGTTCTGATGATGCTGTCACTTCATTGTGTTGTGTTGAAGTGGAAGTAGCACCTATGCAAGATGAGCAATTACAGCTCAAGTAAATGAAAGCATATATACCAGTGAAAAAGAAGTTCATCATCATCACACACTGTGAAACATTCTGCTTTTCCTGTTGGTGTGTGTGCTGGTTTAAAACCCAGCAGGAAAATTAAACCCACTGAAGCTGCCCCCCTTTCCCCATTCCATTCTGACAGTGGAGAAAACACTAGGAGACATTATAAGATGAAATCACAATAACCACAACAATATTGATAAAAGAGTGTACTCAGCTGGGCTCCACTCTGTGCCACTGCTGCTCTCTCCCTTTTCTTTTTCTTGGAGCGGCATCTCAGGCTTCCTGGTGCTGTCTTTCAGCATCAAACCAGAAAACTCACCACTCAGAGGAACAGGAAAGGGACCACTCGTGGCAGAGAGGGGCCAGCTCTGCCAGGCTGATCCTGAAACCTGCACACCCCCTCCCTTGAGCTCGGTGAAAGATGATGATCCTTCAATTTCTGGCCCTGGCTTCCTCCTGCTGAAACCATGTCCCCTCTGTGATGTGGGTGCTATGGAATTAAACAGTGCTAGAAACTCCACCCCTTTACTCTATAACCATGACAGTGTGGTAAGAGCACTACTGCTCTGAAGAGTTACATAGTTACTGATATGACTCATTAACAAATTTCTATTACTCAATGAACAGAAAAATATGCCTTATTTTTGATGTTTTTGCTGTCCTTGACATGTTCCAAATCCTGCCAAAGATTTTGCAAAAGTTTAGGAAAAAGATGATTCCATTCACTGTAAGAATCCTCTTTTTGCCTCAGTTGAATGATGTTAGTTTACCTAAATATGGTCTATTCTTCACATGGTGTAAATCTCCATTATTGTCCATGGTATATCCAATAAGGAGAGGTCTTAGAAAGCCCATTGTGCCGGATACTGCGGAAGACACGATGAGACATGATGAAACACGATGAGATGTGGTTTTATTAGAATGCTGTAGTTAGGAATGCACCTGGGACGCATATTTTTAAACTTACCCACTCAATATCACCCCTTCTTGCTAATCCATCTTGCCTCTCAACATGTTTTTCCTCCACAATTATATTTCACCTGATAGAGGTGTGAGACATGCTTGTCCTCTGATTAATTAGATTCCATCATCATTGGTGTAATCAACTCCCATCACTTAACGTAGGATTAGAGGAGGAATCTGTTGTCTCTCACTATGTAGTTTACCATGGAGAAAGAATTCCATTCCCATTTCCTAGATTTTCATTTTATATAAATTCTAGTTGAATCAGGAAACTGAAAGATCTATTAAAAAATTGGTCTTCCTGAAACACAAAAATAAGTTCAATCAAACCAGCTTCTTAGATATAGAAGGAAAGGGGGAGAAGTTATTCCCACCTTCCCAAAGATACAAAGCGTTACGGCAAGTCCCTTTTCTCTAAAATAACAAGAAAAAGAAAGTTTTTTGCAGATGTTTTCTTTAGACAGTGAAGGATAAGCACTGAGGGAAAGATATCCCACTGGATGTACAGAAATGAGTATAATGTAGATTATGCCTTGTTCTAGCAATTTAGGTACAGAAACATCTTTTCCTGAATTTCCTTTACATGATATTGGAAGGGAAGGAAATGCCATTCTTGAAGTGAGTGAGTATGTCCCAGAAGCTTGGTTTTTAAAAAATGGAGCTCTGGGGCAATGGGAGAAACCCAGAAATTATGCACTAAAGAAATCTGGAGGAGGAGAAATTAGAAGTGTCAGATGTTTTCTTAATAGCAAAATTCCCTTTGAAACGTAAAAATGATTGGCCAGAATGGGCTTGCAGAGGGAGCAACTGTAATCCATTACTGTCTCTTAATGCAAAACAATTATTTCAGAATTAGCAAAATTCGGCAGAAGTTTACTCATACAGAAACCCCACTAACATATCCATGAAAATCAAGATGCAAAATGCCATATAGTGTCTGTTTGGCAGAGATGGATAGAGAGAGTGAGAGAGAGAGGAAGAGTCCTTAACAGTTTAGAATTAGATTTGTTAATTTTCAAAGAGTGCAAGACTGGGTCTTGTTTGTTTAAGCAGTGAGAAGAGGGCCTGTAGTGTGAGGTACAACAGCTTGCTCTGACAGTGCCCTGCATTTGTCACTCGAGAAAAGAGGAAAAAGAGTCCCCCTAGTGTACCAATGCTGTAAGAAGCAGGAGTATCTCGCTCAATTCACTAAATCTGCTGCAAGTTCTGCAATGGCATGTGAACAAGTGCCTGAAGGTATTTTAGTAAACCCCCGGGCTCTGTTGATCACAAGGCTTCTAGTTCATGGACAAAGGAACCATAAACAATCATAAATAATGAGCATTAAAAAATGACCATGTGTTTTAATACATTTTAGCTATGAAGTAATTGGGTTTTGCATTGCTGTATAATTCTAAATACTAGTTTTTGCCACCCAGGAAACATATATACTCATGGAAGACAGAAGAGAAATTATACTATACAGTAATACTCTTTTTACAAGTTCTTAGCCGTGTATCTGTGAGGTAAAATCAAGCACATTATTCTATTCAAAAGTGCCACTTTTTAAAAAAAAAATTTTATTTATTTATTTTTTATTGTTTCAATTTAACAGGGAAGTCTACTGCAGTTAAAAGCATTCAGTGTAACACTTCCTCTGGCTGCCAGAAATCCAGTGTGCAACTCAAAACACAGGCTTTGTACCACTTTGAATTTCCACTGTCACAGATTAGGGGATAAATCAGCCTCCTCCCTGTGTAAATCCTCTCTCAATGACCTTAGCTACAGCAATGCAAACCTGGCCCTTTGTGACAGGTGCTGAAGGGGCATGCATATAGGAAGACATAGCAACTGTATATTGCTGTGACTCCATAACTATTTTCCTCTCGGGTATGTTGAGGGAGAGCCATGGATAAAAAATTCAAAGGAGACCAGAAGGTCTCTGTTGGAGATACAGCACAGCTGGTTGGTAAGCAGTATTCGTCATTCTGTCCTTCAATAATTTTCCTCAGGATGCTCATGCTAGAGCGAACCTGGCAAGCCAAGTTCCCCTTTGCACCCTGCTCTCCACCTGAGTCTGCCCTATAGCAGATTAGGCACTATCTTGCTCCCTCACCTTTTTGACTGCTGACAGGAGAGCTCACTCACCTTTCCAGCAGCAAAGGAAGCGTGTTTTTTCAGGGGAGGGACTCGGGGGAGTGGGAGATGTTAGGGAGATAAGTCCTCAGAGTAAGTAAAAAGACAAAACGGGACCAACACCTTTTAGGAGACGGCCAGTGGAAGGCCTGAAGGATGAGAAGCAAAGATGAAACTGCTCAGGAACCAGTTATGCAGCCCCTACAGGCAGGATCAGGTAGATTTGGCTGACGGAAAAGGTCTCCAGCTCCTCAGAGGTAAGGGCAGCTCCCGCAGTAGCAGAGGAGGCTCTTGCAGCTGTTCGGATTAACAATGGTGCTGTAATTTATGCAGACGCATTAGCTGCAGGGATGTTGTTTTAGATTTTAGAGAGTAGACTGGCATTTCCTGGAAGTGTAGGTTAATTATGGTAAAAAGAGAGGTAGCATATATCTTGCTTTGGGAGGAGGGAGCTCTTGCAGCTTTACTGGTGTTGTGTGCAAGCCACTGGTTAGTTTGTTGGCGTGTAAGGGTGCAGCAGACTTGTGCGCATACAATGCTGGGCTTATTTGTGTTCTGCAACAAATGTTTGTGTCAGTGTCCCTGCTAATAAAAACCCTGCAGTGCTAATTGCCAGGTTTAGTTACTTAAACGAGTTAAAGGAATTTGAAAGGTGTTTGTGCATACTCACTGCAGAAATGCTTCTCCTAAAGAAAAACTATAAGACATCCTTAACTTTCCTTTCAAATTCATGTGCAGTATTTGACTTTAGCATGTCTGTTTTCCTGGAGACAGCTGAGGCAATCTCCTCTACTCACTTGCCCACTTACCAGTTGTATTTTGAATTGCTTGTGATGATATGGATGTTGATTATGGCCTTCACAATACTGCCTGGTTTTTCCATAGAATTGTCCTGGAGGATGAGACCGCAGCAAATTCTCAGCTGACCAGAAGGCAGCCCAAGGTATTAGTTCAGTGTATTTTCTTTCATGAGTAAGAAGTAGATAAGATTTCAGCCCAAATGGTGCATTTTAATTATGTTTATAAATGAAATGCATAGCAGATGTTGGAAGCAACATTTCAAGTACTCCTTCCTCCTCCCAGAGGCAATGTTTCATTGTTAATATTGTATATCTTTCTAAAAATGCTTGATTTGAAAAATTTGTTATGCTAAAATATTTTGCTGTCCTAGGAACACTGCTGGGTCCCCGTGCATCTACATGTGAGTTGTTCTTATTTCTAATTTTTAAAATACGTATCAAGATTTCCTTTCTTAAGTTTTTTCTTAACATTTAAAAAAATAATTGTATTATAAAAACTCAAAGAATGCAAAGTAAGCTGGATATTCCCTGCCTATCTCACTCCCTCAACATACATTTCATCTGTTCTATACTTGCATGCGTATGCACATACATACATATATATATATATATATGCACACATATGCATACACATATACATGCACTCCATCATATTCCAAACACTTCTGGATGTTGAATCCCCTAATTATATGGTAGGAAATATTAGACTGGCAAGTGCCTACAATTGGAATATTGTTGATATTCTCACATTTCTTTGACTATAACAACTAAGATCAATATTTTCAATGCCTTTAAAAATGAAATAATAATGTAAAAATACTGCCAGAAACTTATTGAAATGAAAAAGGTGTGTTAGGTTAAGCTTAGAGACTAGACTGCTTTTTTTTTCTGCATTTTTGCTTCTGACATTCTTTGTAAAGTGTGTTGTTTGCACTAGTAACTAAAATCCAATTTGAAGAGGACAGAAAGATGCACTAATATTTATATGAAGCTGTAATATAGCAAAAAGTATATGGGCTGTTATTCTACTATATTGCCAGAGGACTGTATTGATCTTCAAAGGGTTAAAGTGCTACGAGGTTACATTAATGTCACCCTTCAGCAATCACTGGCCAATAATGTATCAGCAATCAATGCTGCAGTGTGTTGTTCAGGACACTCAGTTTTTGGAGACAAGTGGCTGATATATTTTGACAAGAATAAAAAATAGTCTTGGAAATTCTTGCAAATCTTAGAGGGGGAGATACATGAAACAAACTGCTTCCATTCGAAAAAAAATGGTAATGTTTGCCTTCCTAAGTAACAACATTTTATGTCAGTTCAGTGGAGCAGTGAATGAACCAAAACTCTGCTAACCTTCAAAATGGAAAGGACTCTGTAAGTAGGATTTACATAGTCTGAATATTTAATATTTTGAGTGCTCATCACAGCTCGCATAAACTAATACTTAAATATATATTTCCAGCAAAGAAAACATTTGACTTCTGGTGGAGTAAAGCAGTGAGGTGTTTTGACTTGTGAGTACAGACACAGGTTTCTCAACTCCTGCTCCTTTTTTTCCTGTTAGCAATTTTTTTCTATCGAGTTCTCATAATCTCTGCAAATCCAAAGAAGGCAACACAAGCCACTTCACTTTGACACAAAAGAAACTTAAAGAAAAAAATCAAGAACCCAGAAGGTCATAGAGTAGAAGTATAAAGGGGAGGAATAAAAATAGAGGCTGCAAGAGGACGCGAGGGGTTAAAGTTCTGACCACTGTCTGCATATATAAAATCATATCACCTTATCTGAAAAGTTTAGGCACTAAAGAAAACACTCAGTTTAAAATACCTTTTAGGTATATTAAATCTTTAGGCTGAAGATTACAGCAAGTGTTTTCTCTTTGGTGAATAGCTGTTTGTCTCACTTTATTTACTTGGTATTGGGTATTTGTCAATGTCATTTCATATCTGCAGAAAATTCATACGTTCTATGGAAGTATGTATGTGTGTGAGTGTGCTGAAGGTCACATGACTATTTCATCCTATTTGGTGGAGCAGCTTGACTTTTTTCCCCTGCTTTTGGTGATGGTTGTGAGTGCAGAAGTTGATTGACAGATGCATGCCAGAAACCCCCATTCTCCTTTTCAAAGACTACATATGATGGATTGCGATCCTTCAGCTCAGCAGGACACAGGGACCATGCAAGCTGTAATTGGTCAGGTATGGAGTCAGCCATTTCTCAACTCCCCTTTTATTTTTTTTTTTTCACAAGGGTCTAACCATATGATTCACATAATTCATATTTACAGTACCATCTTTCTATCTGTATCTTCAGCTACCAGCGAGTGTAGTACTGAAAGTGAGAAAGGCAAAAGAAACACAATAATCTGGCCAGGGAATCATTAGAAAAACCTGAATTACTATCCTTTTCTTCTAATAAACCCCATTTATAATTCAGTCTCAGCTTTACCAAATCAATGTATTTATTAATTTGCTGTTTTATTTTGTTTAAATATGCTGAAGTAGAAGAATCAAGGAGTGAAAGTGTTATGTTTGCTGGGGAGTAGCTTTCTATTTGTAATGCTGTTCATTATTTTTATATTGACTGTATTCCTGTACTAGAGGCTGTGGGTTTTATTTTTTATTTTTATTTTTTCTTCTTATACTCCTAATCCAGATAATGTGTGATTGAGCTTGGTAAATGTAGTAGTCTTTGCTGCTGCAGAGGGGCAGCCTGCAAATTAAACACTGCCACAATCTGAAAGGTCCAGGTGGTCTGCTCGTGCTTCCTAATGCAATCCAGCACAACAGCTTTAATAAACAGCTCTATTTAGTTCTCCCTCCCTGTATCCAGGGAAGTGAACTGGTCTGGGGCTGCTGTGATGAAATGCCAGAAGAATATCTCTCAAAGGCCTCACAAGCTGATTTTTAGAGCTTTTCCGTTTTGTCGTCTTTGTCTTCCAAATGGGTCAGTGAGTCCTTCTCTTTCTGTTTTGTGATTTCTGATAAGTCTGTAGTTTTTATATGTGTGTTTTAACCATGCTGTTTTGAGCTTTAGCCAGAAGAGAGAAGAATCATTGTCTTTTCATTTGCTTCAGATAATAACCTGAAGTGGGGAAAGAAATTATTTTGTTCTGATGAACAGGGAGGGCTGTTTTCCTGTGAAAACAGTCGGAGTCAGATGAGGGTGCCTGCTTTTCTTTTTCTAACAAAATTTTAAGTCCTCAACACTTTCTCATTAGCCACTGACTTGTAAATCAGTCTCTGGTAAAGGGTATTTTTTGAACTCTCAAAAGTTTGTGGTTTTTGCATATGTTTCCAGTATAGTGAACGCATGCTGCTGAGCTGATGACATAGTATTTGTTTTCTATATGTTGATATGATGGTAGAAAAATACGCATTCTACACACTGTTTTCAACTAAATTATGGCAAAACACTGAAGTCCCTCAAAGCACATGGTTTATTAATACCATCGTACATAGTAATGCATTTCTGGGCGGAAAATGTCAAATATGTAATACCATGTTTACCACAGACTTTTATTGCTTTAAATATTTTAAAAATAGAAGATACATTTTTTATTAAAAATCCTCCAAACATTAACAGCTTTCTATTAGGCTGGCTTAAACCTAAAAAGTGGGGCATGTTTGCCAGTACTACATTGTGCAAAAAGATGTATTTTAGACTGTGTTAATTACCTTTTTATTTTACTTGTTCAGTCTTACAGAAATATATTTAATGATTCTAAGGCAGATACAATGGCAAGGTTTTGAGCAAGTACACTTGACAGAAAATGGACCCTGAAATCTTTATAAATCTAAAAGCTTGTAATATCTCTTTAATGTAACTTTTGTTTTCGCATGTAAGAGAGTATAAGTTAGCTATTGTATGTTTAAGGCTTGCCAACTCTCGGAAAGTGGTTTTGAGGCTGAAAAAGGTAGAAGGCTTTTTTTTTCTGTGTGTAACATTCCATATTGCATGAATTAAAAAAAGTTCAGTGAATGTCTGGAAAAATTTTTATATCATGTGTTAGTGTATTTCATTTCCTAAAACTAATAGCAAGAGCATATACTTAAAAGAAAAATAAATTTAGGTATTTTAGGTGACTAACTTCTCTGGATTTTCTGTGTCAGAATTTATAATGTTGTTATTCTGAAACTTACTGTCTTAGGTGCTGCAAACATTTTTTTCAGATCAGCATGTGTGCATATTTACATATCATATATGTAAATGTGCACATCAAAATATGGTCATAAATCCACAAAATTTTCAAGTATGTTTTTGTTTTGATTAATTGTCCAGTATTTGGTTGTTATTAGCTATGTGTTAAGACAGATAGAATAAAAAGTTTAAGCTTTTTTTTTTCTGATAAAAAATGATGTATTTTCTAGTTGTATAAAAAAAGTTAAAATGTGGGAATCTCAGGGCAATCAGTATTAATTACCATACATTGCTGAAAATAGACATAGACTTTCTGTATGAACTTTAAGAGAAAGTAACTATCAAAAGGCAAGCCCTATGGCAGAAAATCTTTCCACACTGCTTGTCCCTATTTTGTACTGTTAATAGTTATGGTTTGCATATTTGGTAGTTGCATATATTTAGAAGAGACATTTATTTCCTGACACTATTAAGAAAAGTTCTTAAAAGTCTTTGTTAACTTTCAAACCTCCAAACCCCAAAACTTAGATAAATGTTTATAATTTGGCCTTTTCATTTCAGAACTGTATTTTTTTCCAGCCATGAGAATGATTGGTTTTTTTACTAATCCTGCAGATGTAGCTCTAAAATCTTGTTTACTGCTACTGGAATTTGAACTTGCCTAATTAAAAATCCACACTGTACATGTATAGCTGATTCAATGGAGATCAGACACACTAGCAGTTTTTTGTAGTTCAAACATTAGTGTGTGTATGACACAAATGGACTATCAGGAGCATACTGATTTAAAGGCATTTTCAACACCAAGTACTTGTTCATCATTAAATGCATTTTTGACTTTTTAAAAAAAAATATGGATTTCATCTGTCGCTAACCACCTATGTCCACAGTAGTTCCCACTGGTGATGGCAATGGTGGGCAGAGTGCTACAATCCTGATCATTGTGTGCCTGGGTGTACTGGGTCCAGGGTGCAGAATTTCTTGTGAACCTTCCCTCTGGATTTTTCCTCCCCCAAGCAAGCAATAAAACAGCCAAATACTCTGAAGAACAACCTCCTTGCCTTGTGTGTCAAGATCTAGAAGCTCATTGCTCATTGTGATTTTGATTCATAACTGGAGTGTTTGGCATGAAACCCCGATCCCTGCCAGCAATAGTCCATAGCATCCTTCCTTGCATGCCAAACCACAATATCCATTATTTCTTCAATTGCGTTTTGCTCTTACAGAAACTATTAGCTGGATTTTTCTGCCATATTCCTTATATATCCTGAGCCCATCTGAATGAACAGGTAATTAAATGTATCATCTAATTATTCCAATGATGCTGTAATTTGTCTGCCTTGAATGCTTTCTAAAACCTCTACTATACCTTTTTCTTATTCTTTTTTCTCTCCATCTTTTTTTTTTTTTTTTTTTTTTTTTTTTTCAGACCTGAGCTTGTGAGTGACAGGTTAGTTCATCAGCATTACAGCCCTCCTGTTTTTGTCTCATCTCATGCAGACAGGTCACTGTGTCCAATCACCCTTCTGGCTCTGCTGTCCCCAGGGGAGCCCAGGCCAGCCTGCCATCTTGATCCACCGGCCTGAGGGCCCAGGCTGGCTGCACATTTCTGTGTTCACTGGTTCTTGCAAATATAGTAAAGTGGGAAAGGGGAGGGGAGCAGCTTAAATTAGATCTCTGTATATTGAGAGGAAGAAAATTAGGTAACATTCTTCTTCAAATAAGTATGTGTTTGCAGTTATTATTGCTATGTTTGAGTTCTCTTTCTACAAGTTTCGCGTGTTTATTTTCTGTATTTTAATGGTATCCTCCATATGATCTCACCGTGTAGTAAAAGCTATTCATGCAAGGGTAAACATGATCTTTTCCCACAGAGGGTTCTCTGAAGCCCAGTTTATGAAACTGATACATTGCTGCAGCCAGCATGGGTCTTTCTGTTCTGTTTCAGTTTGTTGCCATTTTTTAAAATTTTGTTTTGTGTTCTTCCTCATGATTAACCACAATAGAACATGTTTTCAGAGAAACCATTCCTTTTGTAACTCATGGTCACTTTTCAGAAGTTTAATCTGTTGTCAGTGTTGTTTTATAAGGCAGACTAATATGTATCCAGGAATTTAATTTTTACCAAATGAACATCAGATCTATAGTGTTATTTTGTCTTGAGCAATGTCTACATGATTATTCTTGTAGCAGTAGAGAAGTTCTTTTTCTCTTGGAATATCTGTTTCCAGCTCTAATATAAAGAATTGCCTATAACATATACAAACAGAAAAGAACCATATTACATACAAATTTAAGACCCACTTTTATAACACAGCAAGGAATTGTGCCCTTTTGTCTGAAGTTTGGGACAAATCCTGTTCTTTCAAGTAAGAATTGGACCCATCACTGTAAGAATGACTACTTGCAAAAGTAAGGTCAGACTACTTGCCCCCTTGTCTGCTCACTATATAACCAGAAGAAGCACTGTAGTCCTTTACAGTCACCAGCAGTGGTTTTGTGCAGTTCAAGTCTGTGAGGGAGAGACTTATGGACAGGTACACATTGACTGTTTTTTTCAGTAGTAGAGAGACAATGTAAACAGTAAGAATTATGTTTGAAAATCTTCAAAACCATACTTTTTAATATTTATGAACAAGTTGGTACTCTGATAATGAAGCATTCCATCTTTGCAGAAACCCACTGTTGTATACACTCCCTAGAATATTGTGTCCCTAAGAATTATTATTGTAAGGAGATGCAGGAATGTGGCTGTAATATTTTACAGTATAAATATTTGTTGTAGAGGAGTTTGTGTCTTGTTAACTTAATATATGTAAATTCTTTGGTCCTAGGCCTAGATTCCAGCAAAAGAATGCATTTTTTCTGTTGACTTCTGTTTTTACAGCAGAAAAGGTGGATTTTTATAAGTTTGGTTCATACTTTAAAAGATTTTTCTTCTTTTCACACCAAAATTGGATTTTAATTGAAATCAGCTTTCTAAAAACATCTTTGGTATTTTTTTCCTATTGAATTTCTTTATGCTTTTCTCTTCTGTACTACTCTGCTGTCTCATCTGTGGGTCAGCCAATTAAGAGGTCAAATTATAAAAAGACTGTGATTTGTACTCTTTGTATATTCACTACATTCTAATTGTAAGAGAAAAATAAAGTATGTCAGATGACCTTTAAATTGCTGGACAAATGACACTCCTCCAGTGATGTAGATTATTATCTTTTGGCAATGCATTTACATTCAAGTACCTCTGTTATGTTTCCTAGATTCTAGACTGATAAACTAAATATCAGTCTGGCCCATTTTTGAGTGTACAGTACACAGAAGTGACTGCGGAGCCTCTTATCTTACACTGACCTGTAGCTGTAACAAGACTTTTATTTTTCTTCTCTGATCTTAACTGCAACTCAAATGGAAGAAAATAAAAGGACAGTCGAGGAGAAATTGTATACAGCACTTTCAACATTAGAGGAGGACTTGGCAAAATACTGTTTTTTTCTGTGATTTACATCATTCAGCAACATTAGTAATGCAGCTTTTTAATCTGAAATTCTAAAAATGGAAGAACCTCAGAACAGGCAATTTTGAATATGTGCATATTTACCTCTCACTATACTTAACTAAACTTAAGCATGTACTTAAAAGTTGGTCAGCAAATCACTTAAGCCCATAAGAAGTCTGCAATTTCTAAATCTTCAAGTGCACAGTATGATACCGAATTCAATGTGACTCCTCATTATACGACAATTGGCAGGATCTGGTCCAACAAGTCTATTGAGTTACTGCTACTGCTAATAAATACAAAAAAAATCTGGTTTAAATGCTAACTAAATAATTGTTATGCAAACTGTTTTACAATTAGAGCTGACTATTAGGAATAAAGATAGTAAATCAAGGGTCTTGAACACTTACTTTTGGAGAATATCAGGGCTACAGGTAAACGGACTATCACTTCAGGGATTTTGTTTCACTGTTGCCTTTGAAACCTCTGTGATGTGTAGTACTTTCTCTTCAAAAGAGAAATATTAGTTGTTGATATTTTCTGCTGATTCTCTGTTGACTGGTAGTGCTGTTCTGCAGTAGTGCTTTATCTAACTGTTAGATCAAAAGAAATTTTGAAGATGAAGGGACTATTCTAAATTTCTAGCTATTCTTAAAAGTGGTAGTGGGAGAAAGCTTAATAAAAAAAGGCTGGAGGGAGAAAGAGGGGATCCAAAAATCTTTATTTCAAACAATCCTCACATGGCAAATTATATAAATTAAGTTTTCTTAAGCTGTTTAGAATAGATTTAGTAGTTACTGATAAGCCTGTCTTTTCTATCTGTATTTGTATATGCCATACTATATTATAGCAAAACTATCTCCAACAAACTTACTCACATGAGTAATAGCATAATACATATACTTAAAGTTGAAGAAATTCTGTTCAGAGATGAGAGCCTCATAAATGCATCTTGCTGTCTGCTGTGGAGGTACAGCTGTCCCATGTCCTTTGCACATATAGAACTCTGATAGTTGTTCTTCTCAAAACACATAGGTCTTGTCTTGGAGGGCTTTCCTGTGCCACCTTACTGTAAAAGAAATCCAATAATTTGAGAAGAAGTGCTACAAAATCACACTTGAGAGAGTAATATTTGACCCTGTGATATTTCCAGTGAGCGTTATCTAAACCACTTGCTAAATATGGTCTATTCCCAAAGGTAACTCATTCCAGGATGGGGTTCTGAATCCACAAATGGGGAAGGGCATTGTAAAGGGAAATAAGACCTTAAGCAAAAGAAAAAAAAAGTTAAAATGGAAATTTGTGCTATTTCAGTAGTTGATTCCATTAAGTAATTTTTATTTTATAAGTTGGTAGCATTTTCAGGGATCTTGGACTCATGCGTTTGGAAGACACAATCCAGCTATGTAATGGCACTTCCAAAAAGGAAATATTACAGGGACAACAGCAAAAGACATAAGTGTTTTTAAGCTACCCCCTGCTATAGGAATGAGTTTCAAGAAACAGAAAATAACAGAGCATGAGTTTTTTGCAAGCAGATTAGTGAAAGTCATGTTAATAGTATTACACAACTGCTGTTAGACATATTGTAAGTGATACTTCTGTATCAGAATGTTGTACTTTTCACTAAACTGTTTACATCTCTAGCTGCTTTTTTACTCACAAATCCAACTTGTGGAGCTCTAACTCAGTTTTTACTTGAGCTTTTCTTATGCTTCAAGTGCAATGAAGTTTTACCAGAATAAAAAGCTGATGGCTTTAGCCCATTTCTGGAAGACATCCTTCTTTTTTGGGAAAATAAATAGCTAAATATAGATTTGCAGCACTGACTAAGACTGAAACAACAATATTAATGACTAGAATGTTTCATATCCTTTTTTCAAGCTTATGAATTAAGATCACTTTGTCTCCCATTAGTGGTAAACTAGCATCAGCTTTCATTTTTCATAGTATATCACATTAAAGGCTGTCATTGTTTTGGTGTTTTTTAATTATAACAATGGAGAAATGTGCCTGATTGTTACTGAATCCACCTTTAAAAATACAAAAAAGGGTTAAAGATGCAAATTATTCTGATAATGGTTAAGTCTGGTATTTCTGAGACACTGTCATTTTGTCTATAATCTTTGGTACTAGAACCAGATGCTGCCAAATGCTGAATGTGTCCGGAGTCCTGGACTTCTCCCTGGCTACGTTAGGCAGGACACTATTCCAATGAAATAAAATAGTCTGGAATAAAGAAGAATTATGCTGCTATAGGAAACAAAGAGTTATTGCAAGATTCCTGGCCATTAAATCTTACCTTCTCTTCGCTGTGCCCATCCCTTTCTGTGTACAAAATGTGCTTCACATTTTTCAAATAGATTATACAAAGCAGAAATAGTATCTGATTTGTAGAATTCTAATCTTTTGGAAGAAAGGTTGAAAGTTGTGGCAAATGTAAAAGTGGCTTCTAATGTAAAAGAATAAAGCAGAAAATATCAAACTCATTTTGCTTAGTGTCAGTCATGATGATCTATCATTATAGTTAGGGCGAACTATGATCTTGCAGCAGAAACAATTTTGTCCATTAAGAGGGAAAAAAACAACTCCAAAACCCAGAATGTTGCAGCTTGATTCTTATGTCCTTAGGGTTGCAATATTGAATTCAGAATTGGGGAAGCTTAATCTTGCAGCCAGATTTGACAAGATGCTGGTTGAGCAGTAGGCAGAAGTGATGGTTTGTGTGTTGTAATGCCCATGGTGGGAAATAAAGAAAGTTAACAAGATTTTTCCAGAAGTCTGGGTGCAGTATTAACCACCTGCTCCAGCTTGTCACCAAAGCAGGCAAGAAAACTTTTTGTGTGCAAGGTGGTGAGCAACACTTACAGTTTCAAAGCCTGACAGATGACAAACTTGGAGTGCTCTAAAACAGCATGTGAAGAGTTCACAATAGCTCTGAACACAGCTATCTGTTTGTTTGTTTTAGTGCTAGTGCTTCTTTAAAGGGTGATCATGGAACCATTTGAGCACATTCACAAGTATCTCCACTATTTATTGGGAGAGCTCACATGAGCAGCACATTGTGCATTAGACAATGTAATGCTAAAGGCTTGGATCTCCTCTGGTTGCAAGAGGATATAGACATGTACTGCGGGAAAAAAATAAGCAAGTTCACCATCTCCATTCAGTTAATCCTGGAGAGTAGAAATCTGTGTGTGTGCATGTGTGTGTGTGTGTGTGTGCGCGTGTGTATCGGGGTGTGTAGCCTAAAACCTGGAGGCTGAAACTGAAATTGGCAGGTGTTTGGAAAATAAGACCTGGATTTTGAATAGTCAAACAACAGCACAAAAGAACTGAAGATTGGAATTTCTTCCTCTAAATATATTGTTTTCTGTTTATTTTTCAAGTTCATGCTGGATTTTAGCAAGAAGAGAAATTTAGGGTTGGCCCCTAAATAGGATTTAGAGTGACTCTGTAATGAATTTTAACCCAAGAGGCACTGTGGATATTCAGCAAACCTTTGTTCTATTCTGCTCATGTCCTTATGCTAGACCCATCACTGTAGTTATTAGATCTCAAAGATTACATTCTTTGATCTAGTGCTTTCTAAATCCTTAAACCACAGTTTATTTATTTAAAAGGTTATATCCAGCATTGGATTGGATTGTAAAGTACCCTTTGACTCTCATGAAGGACACAGAAGAAACAGATGCTGATGAGGGCGTATTTCCTTCTGACCATGAAGTACCACAGCATTTTATTGAATTAACAACTGCACAAAGATCTGTGCTTTTAATCTGGCCAGTGTGTTGAGAATTTTTTTACCTCTATGGTATCCTGATGTCATTCATTTCTGATACAATAGACATTAAGGTATATAGGTGAATTTCTGTTACACTCTGAATTTAAAAAAACCTGCAAAGTAGCCTCATATTTCCCTAAGAATATAAATAAAAGCACACTAAACCTCAAACACATGTTTTACATGAGCATATTGAGAGTGTGTTCCTGGGGGTCTCTTTTCTATCTGATATTTACCAGGATTCATCAGAAGTAAATCTGCGGTGCTAAACAGGGTTACATTTGGACAAACGGGATCACCAGCAGTCTTTAAGCTTGTTCTGTCAAATTCAGAAGCACTTACATGAACAAATTTACCAGTGTCTTCTACAATGTATGAATAATTAGTGATTCCTAAGATAACCAGAAAGAAGGCACAGAAAGCAAAAGAGAACACAAAAATTAAACCCAGTGTGCTCCATCCTGACTGATATTAATTATACTGTTTCCAAACTGATCTTTTTATTTTTTTTCCCAATCAGTTCTGCAAGGCAAACTGTAAAAAATTTTCATGTATTTTCTCTTAATTTTGGAAAAGCAAGACTGAAATAGGCATCTGAAAAGAAAAAATTCATTTAAAAATGGTGGTTATTTTTTCATTTTTATAATGCTTATGTTTCGTTATTTATCTTTTTTTGAGAAGCTCAACCACTGGAGATAGTAGCCTAATGCTACCTTATACTGAGATCTCTTTATACCATCTGGAAGTACAAACCAGCTGTAAAGTGAGTTGTAAGAGTAATTTATTTATGCATAAAATTCTTTTTATATTTCCATGAATGGTAGAAACTCACCTTGATGTAAATAGAGTCCAAATAAAAGGACTAGAATTTCCTCTTTTTTCAGATGGAAATGAAAAAGGGATAGGCAGAAATCAGACTGAGGGAAGAGAGGAAGGAGAAAGCCTTCTTTAGTTACAAATAGATATCCATTAATAGACAAGGTGAAAGGTCCAAATCCTGTTTTATTGGCCTCCATCTCTATCTTTGATGGCAGTGGTGAAAATACGAAAGGGAGGGAAGAGAGCACTACTCAAACTACAGTACTCAGAGCTGCTTTCTCAATCAATTTGGTTTTAAAATGAGTATGCTTAAAACAAAAGGCTTAATATAGTTCTCTCTTTTCTTTTTTCTTCTTTTTTACCCCATTGGCTGCAGAGTTGCTCCCTGTGACATTTGACAAAGATCTATCTTTCCACATTATTCAGTTAGTATACCTGGATTAGTGAAAAAGAAAACAAATTAAATTCATAGGAATTAACATCAATTGAATTCCCTCTTTCTATACTTTCTATTGCAAGTCACATTCTTCAACTCCAAGTCAAAGGGTGAATAAAAACAGCAAAGAGAAAAAAGCAAAGAATGACAGTTATGCTAATGAGGAATACCTTAAAATTAGTCAGACATGGGAAAAAAATATTAAAATAGCAATTTTGGCGTTGACACAAGAGTTTCCTTTGAAATTTCGAGGAGCTTCCTACTCCATTTTATTTCATAATCCCTTTTAAATGGGAACATAGGAGGCTTAAGGGATTCTGTGAAGTTGTGAGATCTTTCTCTTTTTGCTTCCCCATTTTGTGAGAGCCTAAGGGAAAAATATTGACAGGGCTTCTATAATTGAAGTAGCCCAGTATTTCCTATTTTAAGACCTTTGCTGCTGCTCTTAGTGTTTCCACCTGATTGGCTAACTCTTCCTGAATACTTTTGAAGGCAATTTCTGCTAAAATACTTCAGTGGTTCCCAAGGAAGATAGGGAAATATGGGGTAGTTTTGCCCATTTTAAAAATACATCATATTTAAGAGAAAATCTCTGAATGTGGTGAGGAGTAGGAGCATTGAGCTTGACATGTCTCTTCAGGTATCCTGTGGCAAGCCATCCATGCTTGGTTATATTCCAAGCCTTTGAGAAATGTAGTTGGCACATGTGTACTTAGGAACTCTTAATGGATACATCCCTTAAAAATTCACAGAAAAAGTGAAAAAGGAACCTCAGAAAATCACCTGCACATGGACAGGATCAGCTTATCTGAGTCACATCTGATAGGTATTTGTGTAAGTGCTTCCTGAAAAACTCCATCCGATTCCAAACTCCATGAGCACCAATTCCATCCTATCTTTGTCCTATTCATTGCACCAAGTAAAGCCCATGTCTTCTTGCCTCTTTTAGGAGTATGAGATTATTTCTGTCCCCCTTGAAATACTAGCTTCTAACTGTGCCTGTCTTGGGAAATGGCAGAGGTGGCATCAGGGACCCTTTACTTTTCTAGGTACTCAGTGACCATATTCAGGGGGGATGGAGAAGATAGAAGGTGTGATTCAAATGAAGAAAGGACAAGAGCCAAGGAAGATAAAAGATATGAAATGAAACAATGAATGCACAAGTAGTCAACCATGACTAGAGAGTGATAAGGCATGGAGAAGTAGGAGCCTAAAGGAAGAGTGGATTCAAGAGAGGTTTGGAACTATGAGGGACAGTAGGGAAGAGGACTTGCCCTGTGTGTGGGCAAACGGAGATGAAAGGAGCAATGGAAAAGGGACTGGACCTGGTCAGGGAGAAAGAGAGAAATAGAAAACCCGTGGGGCAGGTTCCCGTGCTGCTCAGAAATTTCTGCTGGCAAATCTCATTGGCAAAATGTCTCAGTTCTTTAAAACATATAAAGCTGTACATGCAAAATGCGGAAAACAGTATTTGCACTGTTAAGCAAGATAATTCAAATAATTTGTCTTGCTTGTAAATATATATAATAATGACCCTTTAATTATATAAACAACTATATTGTTTATGTAACAATTTCACAGAGTAGGTTCCTTTAGTGTGACTTCTTTCTGAACATTATAGTTTATATATATTGTTATTTTGCTCCCTAGAAATTGCAGGAAGTTTATGTATGTGTATATACATACACACATATACATATGTATATATTTATTCTGGGCCAAATGCCAAATTCTAAAAAAGTCTTATTCTATTTTAAAGGGGAGGAGGGTGTTTGCATGATTTTAAAAGATTAAAAAGGATAATTTTTAAAGAAAAAGTAACTTTGACTAAAGCACTCAAACTGCCCTGCTTATAAAACGTCAGACTGAAACACATGGGCTTTTATTCTTCTTTCATATGAATGGTAGGATTAAAGGTTCTAATGAAAAATTTCCCAGAGATCTTGCCATTACTGTTTCCAACAGACAAAGTCTATCATCTTACCCAGTAGTTTTTCTAGAACAGTGACTGACATCTAGATTTTTGGATATATGTAGACACTGGTCTTTGCACAAAGTAGACGCATTAAGTCACCATAATAGGTGATACTTGGCTCTTGATTTTCCACTGCCTCAACTAGTTATTTACAATGTTAAAAATGGAAGCAGTGCAAAGCCAAGTGCTTTTTTTCACTTTAAGTGTTCAATACAGTCCCTTTACTGCACAGTAAAAGCTTCAGTTTCCTATGGAGAAACAACATTGGATTATCATTTGAACAGATATAATTACTACTATCAGCAACTTGAAGTCACTTTAATTCCTATACTACACCAATTTTATTTCTGACGGGAGCAGATAATTTTCTGAAACTTATTTAGCTTCTCTTGAGCATTATTTACAATTGTGACTATAATCTCATGTATGATTTAGTAAGAGAATGTTACCATGCTGAAGGTGAATTGGGAATAGGTATCTAGTACAGACCAAGGTGATGTGCAAAGGGGAAATAGTAACTGCCAACATGGGACTGTGAAAAGCTGGGGCTAGAAGAAAACAGGAGATGCAGTGTGGAAAGAGGGCATGGCAGTTGGAGAAGAGGGGTTTTGGTAAGGTTGAAAAATGACTTATTTTTCTAATAAGGTTTTTATGGTTTTATATATTGAACTAATTGTAATAAAGACTCAGAAAGGCCAAAAGATTAGAACTAATAGCCAGGAATAGGCAGTGGCAGAGAGCTGTGTGAAAGTTGTGCACAGGAAAACTGAGGATAATAAAACTACATCACTGTTATATTGTCTCTCTTCACCTTTATCCATTCAGCATCTGCTCGGATACAAATTCAGGAGCCCATCTTACATGGCATCAGCAAACCATGCCTGTGGTAGTGGTGCAGCAAGAACTGAGAAAAGCATAAAACAAGGGCTCAATTCCATCACCTTCCCATTCTGTATCAGTACTTTGCAAAGATTTTAGCTGTTGCAAAATTAATGTTAATCCCCTTAATTCCATTTTTATTCCTTAACTAAAGATAGATTGGCACAGGAATTTTCTGGTGGCAAATTGGGGCCCACAATGTTTCAGATAAAGTTTACAAAACCAAGAACAAGTCTATGAAGCTGTCTCTAGACATGACTTACATCCAGACTTGTTCTGTTAGCAGAGGTGTTTCTGGCCATGGTATCAATCCCTCCCTCAATGTGATTTAATGATTTTTTTTTAAAGTTGCTTTTCTAAAAGACAGTTTGTTTCTTGGTCAGTATCTTTCTGCTTTGAATCAGCTTCAGCTTGGTTAATGCCACCTTGGACACTCACAGTATCTGCAGCTGTCTCCAGCATGAGCATAGAACGATAAAGCATAGGAGGATAAAGTATATATTTTATCCCCCCCTTTCATCATTTCATCTTTCCCCTTCAGGCTAGAGAAAGAAAAATTATTGTTTTATTAAGTTTTATTAAAATAATATCTTTTTTCCTCACAAATGATCTGGTAAGAATGGGGTTTGTGGGCAAGCTCACATTGGTATCTGAGGTGTGTATGTGTCATTTTATGCTGCAGTCCCATGTCAGAAAATATCTGGGTAACCATTGTTAAAAGATTGTGATTTTTTCTGAGTTGCTTCCAAAATCAGAGTTATGAAATACAGATCAAAGATCCATGAAAAAGATATGGCCTCTTCTCCAGCATGTAAGAGTGTGGGTAGAGTGTAGCTGAGGGAGGTGATCCTCCCCCTCTACTCCCCTTAGTGAGGCTACCTTTGGAGTGCTGTGTCCAGTTCTGGGTTCCTCAGTACAAGAAAGACATGGAGAGGGTCCAGTGGAAGGCCACAAGGATAATTAGAGGACTGAAGCATCTCTCTTATAAGGAGAGACTGTGGAAGCTGGGCCTGATGCATAGAAATATCTCAAAGGTAGTTGCCAAGAGGATGGTGCCAGACCCTTCCATGGTGCTCAGTGGCAGGACAAGGAGTGATGGCCATAAATTAAACCACAAGAAGTTCCACCTCAACATGAAGAAGAACTTCTTTATATTGAGGGTGGCAGAACACTGGAATAGGCTGCCCAGGGAGATTGTGGAGTCTCCCTCCCACCTGGATGCATTCCTGTGTAAGCTGTCTTGGCAGAGTGCTGGACTAGATGATCTACAGAGGTTCCTTCCAAACTTAACAATTCTGTAATTCTGTGGTTCTGTATGTAGTTCGAGTTTGGGAAAAGTGTGTGGTTCATTTTTCTTAGTTTTGGTAATGTCTTTCTCATGGATTATGGTTTAAAGGCTGAACCACAACCACCACCATCCCCCACCCAACAAACCAACTGGTTTTTGATAGGTGGAAAACTTTTCTTCAAAGAGAAAAGATAGATAACAGATGAAAAAGTAGCACATTATTGGAGAGCTTTTAAAGCTGTTTCTAAAATGAGAAACAAAGAAATAATTATTCTGCCAGTGCATATATGGATATGGGTTTAATCTATTTCATATTGGATTCTTTATCCCAACAGCCTGATGAAGGTTTTGACATTTAAGCTGCAAAGATGAGAAAGCCAGATGCTTCCTCAAACCTCAGCTTTCATACTACAGTTCCATACTATGAGATTCCTGTTAGGCTAAATGAAATTACAGGCAAAAACTGGATTAATTTGAGAGTCTATCCTTTGCTGTGGTTAATCAAGTATTGCATTACAGTATTGCTAACAAGCTTTCTTCTCAACAGAATGTGTGATGGACTTACTACAATGCTCTCCACTTGTAGAAGACTTCTATATCAAAGGGGCTTATGCTTGAATAATATTATGTCAGTGTGTCTTTCTTAAAGAATCTGCACCAGTGCTGCCTCACCTTGAGCAGTGTGTGCAGTTTAGCTCACCACAATATAAAAAGGCATGAAGCTATTAAAGAGCATCCAAAGGAGGGTGTATTGGGTTTACATGGCCAAGCTTTGGTTGTGGGGGGCTACAGGGGTGGCTTCTGTGAGCAGCTGCTGGAAGCTTCTTCCATGTCTGGCAGAGCCAATCCCTAGTAGCTCCAAAGATGGATGTGCCGCTGGTCAAGGCTGGGCCAATTAGAAATGGTGGTAACATCTCTGTGATAACAGATTTGAGAGGAAAGAAAAAAAAGTTACTGTGCAGAAGTAATTGCAGCCAGAGAAGAGTGGAGTGAGAATATGTGAGGGGAATAACTGCAGACATGAAGGTCAGTGGAGAAGGAGGAGGAGGAGGTGCTCCAGGCACTGGAGCTGGGATTCCCCTGCAGGCCGTGGTGTGGACCATGGTGAAGCAGCTGTGCCGCTGCAGCCCATGGAAGACCAAGTGGATGCAGAGATCCACCCACAGTTCGTGGAGGAGCCCATGCCAGAGCAGATGGATGCCTGAGAGGAGGATATGACCCTGTGGGAGGCCCGTGGAGAGAGAAGCCCACCCTGGAGCAACCTGTCCTTAAAGGACTGCACCCCATGGAAGAGTGGCGCATGCTGCAGCAGTTGGGGGAGGACTGTTGCCTGTGGGATGGGCTCACATGGCAGCAGTTTGCAGAGAGTTGCTGCTTGTGAGATGGACTGATGTTGGAGAAGTTCATGGAGAACTGTTTCCGATGGGAAAGATTCCCTGTCTCCCTGCCCTGCTGGGGAAGGAGGTAGAACTGGGAAGGAGGGAGAGGTGGGGGGAAGGTTTTATTTTACTTCTGATTATCCTGCTCTGATCTTCTTAGTAATAAATTCAACTAATATCTTTAATTCTAGCCTGTTTTGGCCATGGTGGTATTTAGCGAGTGCTCTCTCCCAGTCCTCGTCTCAACTCATGAACCCTTCATTATATTTTCTCTCCTCTGTCCAGCTGCAGAGGGGAGTGAGAGAGTGGCTTTTGTGGGTACCTGGCTTCAAGCTGGCATCAAGCTGGCATCAACCCACTACAGAGGGCCCTGAGAATGGTGAAGGGCCTTGAAGGGAAGCTGTATGAGGAGCGGCTGAGGTCACTTGGTCTGTACAGCCTGGAGAAGAAGAGAATGAGAAGAGACCTCATTGCGCTCTTCAACATCCTCACAAGGGGAAGTGGAGGGACAGGCACTGATCTCTTCACTCTCATGAACAGTGAGAAGACTTGAGGAAATTACATGAAGCTGAGTGGGAGGGGGTTTTGGTTAGATATCCAGAAAGGGTTCTTCACTCAGAGGGTGGTTGGACCCTGGAACAGGCTCCCCAGGGAAGTGGTCACAGCACCAAGCCTGACAGATCTCAAGAAGTATTTGGACAACACTTTCAGGTACATGGTGTGACTCTTGGGGCTGTTCTGTACAGGGCCAGGAGTTGGACTTGATGATCCTCATGGGTCCCTTACAACTCACCTGATTTTATGAATCTCTCTTCAGTGTACTTATATATTCTGGAGTGTTTTACAAATGCAACATTCTTCTGCTTCTGAGCCCTTCAGTTACCTGAAAATATGCAGGTGAGCCTAGCAATTTTACCTGACAGTGTGTATATGGAAGTAACGAACGTGTTGCCAGTGGACTTTAAAGGATTGCATCAATTCCAGTGTGGAGCTTGGGCAGGATATCAGCAATGCTCTGTGGGAGACTTCCATTGTCCTCTGATCACCCAAAAGCTAAAAAACTGTAGCTATGAAGATGCAAGAGTACAGACTGCTTTTTCACTGTGTTTCTCATTTAGAGAATAGATCACAGATGTTAATGTGTGCTTGCAAACATGGGGTAGTGTTTAGCTTCTGAGACACCTATTCTCTTCCATAGTTTTGTGTTTCTACCAGGTGCTCTTTCCAGTCTAGAAGATTGTCCTCTTTCAGGTTTTTTCTAGTTATTACCCCTTTGCAGGGGTAACAGTATCAGGAGATGGAGTTCAGGGCATTCATTCATTATGTATTTGCTGTTTTCTAGCAAAACTCAATAAAATAGCTCACTTCACAGAATCATGAAATCACAGAATCAACTACTTTGGAAAAGACCTTTGAGATCATCGAGTCCAACTTATGACCTAACACCACCTTGTCAACTAGACCATGGCACTAAGTGACACATTCAGTCTTTTCTCAAGCACCTCCAGGGATGGTGACACCACCACCTCCCTGGGCAGCCCATTTCAATGCCCAATCACTCTTTCTGTGAAGAAATTCTTCCTAATGTCAAGCCTAAACTTTCTCTGCCACAGTTTAAGGCTGTCCTCTTGTCCTGTCCCTGGTTGCCTGGAAGAAGACACCAACCCCCACATGGCTACAACCTCCTTTCAGGCAGTTGTAGAGAGTGAAGAGGTCTCCACTGAGCCTCCTTTTCTCCAGGCTAAACAACCCCAGCTCCTTCAGCCACTCCTCATAGGAGTTGTGTTCCATACCCTTCACCAGCCTTGTTGCCCTTCTCTGGACATACTCCAGCATCTCAATATCCTTCCTAAATTGAGAGGCCCAGAATTGGACACTGTACTCAAGGTGTGGCCTCACCAGTGCTGAGTACAGGGGAAGAATCACTTCCCTGGTCCTGCTGGCTACACTATTCCTGATCCAGGCCAGGATGCCATTGACCTTCTTGGCCACCAGGGCACACTGCTGGCTCATGGTCAGTCTGCCATCAGTCAGCACCCCCAGGTCCCTTTCTGCCTGGCCACTGTCCAGCCACTCTGTCCCCAGCCTGTAGTGCTGCAGGGGGTTGTTGTGACGAAAGAGCAGGACCAGGCACTTGGTCCGTTAAACCTCATATCACTGGATTCAGCCCATGGATCCAGCCTGTCCAGGTCCCTCTGCAGATTGACATTCACACACTTGGTGTCATCGGCAAATTTACTGACTCAATCCCTTCATCCAGATCATCATTTATAGATATTAAACAGGACTGGCCCCCGCAATGATCCCTGGGAAACACCACTAGTGACCAGCCACCAACTGGAGGCAGCACCATTCACCATCACTCTCTGGGCCTGGCCATCCAGCCAGTTCTTAACCCAGTGAAGGGTGCACCTGTCCAAGCCATGGACTACCAGCTTTTCCAGGATTATGCTAAAGTGTACTTCAGTCCTGTACCAAGGGAGACAGACCTAGAATGTAGAACGCCATAGTCCCATTGACTAATACAGAACCTTGTTCAAAACACGGGCTGTATGCATGGACACGGTTCTGATTTTGTTGCTAAACATGCCATAATCAATACTGCTAACCAAACCTTTATCATGAGACAGTCAGACCAAGTGTAAATACTAATTAAGGACTAATCCAAAAATCTATTGAAGTTTGTGGCAAGAATCAGTGTGCTTTGAACATGTCCCAAGGTAAAGAAATAATCACTATTTTATCTGAGTTTTGCCCCTACAGCAGAGAAAATTTCTTTGCTAATGAGGGACTGTTTTGTTTACCTGAGTCCTCCCATGTTCCAAAACTCTTCTGTTTTCAGCTTGGTAGAAATAATGTTTACAAAACAAGTATGAATTCACTGCAGAGAAGTAGAAGCAGAAAACCCTATCTTGCTGCATAAGGAATGCCATAATGGAAACTTATTTGTTTAAATAAAACACAGGGCAATTATCCAACTATACTATATTGTCAAGCTCAAAATCTGTTACATTTGTTTAAAAAGGTCTGTGGAAAAAGGATGAAAGTCCTGGCTTTACTGAAGTCAACAGGGATTTTTTCATTAACTGATATCGCTTAGAGAGTTTATGGTAGTTATGGGTACAGAAAGTTTGTGTTGGAGACAGAACAATTCCAAATGTGCTCTGAATGATCTTGATGAACAGAGATTAAGGAAAAAAATCTAACTTCCAAAAGCTATGTATTGACTAACACCCAATGTATCATGAAGGAAGTTAAAAAACCCCAACAGCTCCAAAACCTACATTCTCAGTGGTTTAAAGAACCCCATCTTCCAAGGATGAATATCTTTTCATTGCTCCCTTTTGCTTTCTGGTAGTACCTACATTTTGCTGTAACCATTCACTGCTTCAGGAGGAACAAGAACTTTCAAAACAAGATACTTGCTAATAAAATATTCATAACAATATTCAATACAGCATTTTTATGCTTTATGTAATATTTTAGTATCACTTGAAGTGTGTACTTAATTTCTGATACTTAAAAATTACTATGGCAGCAATCTTCAAACTATATACTGTCAGAATCAAATGAATCTGCTTCAATAATGTTCTAGTCACAATAGCTTTGAGCCCTGCTTGTATGGGAAAAGCCCTGCTGAAGTCAGTTATGCCCTTAAAGTTCAGAGTATGCTGTGGTCCTTTGCTGGAGTATGGTCTAACCTCTGAATGGGTAAATGAGGTCAGTGTGGAATTCTTCCACAGTAGTCTTCTCTTCCTGCTCCCCAGGCTATGGGTATGCAGCTGTCCTTACCAACTTGAATATACCTTTGTGGTTAGTGTCAAGTTGTCCAAATGTAATCTGATTAGCTTTAACAGAAATATCATATATGGACAAATGATGCATTCATTTCTAAATGACATCCAAGAGATTTACTTCTGTTTATCTGTTTCTGCTACGCAACCTATGTGATCTAAAAGCTATGTGTTCATATAAGATGCTGGCTGTATATAAGCCCTCAGTCAGACACATGGATTTCAGGATGCTTACAATCCTTGCTTAAGTATAACATAATTGGACCTTAATATGTTGATTCAGTTCCTCTGAAGATAAAGATTTAACACATTTTGTTTTTTTAACTTCTCCTCAGAAGTTAGCCATTTTCTTCTGATAAAATATTGTTGCTGTATGAATGGGAATTAGCACTTATCCCAGATTTAGGAATTAATGTAGAGTTAATGTTACCTGAAAGGATTTTAAATGGTTACAAGTATTTCCTAAATTTAAGTTGTTACAAGTATCTCATAAATGAGTGTTGGGGGTTAAGATTTTTCCTTTTGTTTCTTTCCCTCATGGAATTTTGTCCCATATGTTGCTAGGAAACAATAACTACCGATACTTAAGAAAACAAAGATGAAGCTGGGTGTCACAACACTGCATTGAAATGGCCCTGACCTGGGGTGGGTTGCAACTGATAACTCGATAGAAAAGGTGAGGGGGCTACCCCAGAGGTTTGGGGCTGAAGTTTTGGTCAGTCTGGTTTCCAGGTTCGGAGGAGGAAGGAGCTGTTTGCTGTTTTCCTTGCCGCCTGACTGCTCAGAGCTCAGAACCAGTGCGTGTGGTGCCGAAACATTGGGATTGGCTCCTGCCGGACCCTCTGCCTGCAGTGTGTTGCCACGGCCACTCCAGTGTGCTGGATTCCGAGATCTCGGTCTGCTGCCATTTGGGGTGGGGGGCGGTTCTGGAGCCAATGTGTGGGGTGTTGCTGTACGGGACACCTCTGCACAGTAGCCTGGCAATCGTGACCAGCTGCCACCCGTGACTTCCCATCTCAGCCAAGCCGCCATTAACTGCGTGCTCTCTGAGCTTGCACCACAGCGCCCCCTGCAGCCGCGGGGAATCATCGCACCTGCCCTGCCCGGCCGGGAGCCACCAGCGCCCCTGCCGGCTGTGGCCGTGCCTACAGCAAAGGGGAAAGGGCTTAAAGAGCGGGAAGAGACTGTTTATTGGGTTTTCTGAGGTTTTTTTGTTTGTTGTTGCTGCCACTGTTGCTGTTTGTTTGCCTTTACATACACATACTAGTAAAGAACAGTTATTCCTTTCCCCATGTCTTTGCCCTAAAGCCCCGTAATTCCAAAGTTACAATAATTCGGAGGGAAGGGGGTCATATTCTCCATTCCAAGGGATGTTCCCACCTTCCATGGCAGACACCTGTGTCTCAAACCAAGACAATGAGAAACTTAATTAACTTTTAAATTCTTGGATTTGGAGAGCAATGCAAAACCGCTTTAATAACTGGAAGGATGTTGTACAGTTGTATATTTTAATGGAAGAATTGCCTCACACACCTCCATCCACATAATTTAGGGAAACTTTTAAAGAATTTTCAGTTTTTCAGATGTACTTGCATGTTTTATGAATCCCATAATTGTCAGTCTGTGGGTTTCTTCCTCCTGGTTAGACTTTTAAAATCTGTCTGTGTGTCTTCTGATGCTTAATTTCTCATTCGGCATATACCTGCTCTGACTTAGGCATTTAAAAATTATATGTCAAAGTCTGAGGCAGTCACTAGAGCCTGTTTTCTCTCTAAGTACAATAAAGGAAGGCAAGTACTGTGAGCTACACTGGAAAGTCTTACTAAACTCTTGTAAATAATTCTTAAGTAAAGAAATATGAACTGTGCCTTTCCTTATACAGCAGTTAAAAGCAAATAATTTCCTAAAAAAGATTTTTAAAAATTCTTGCTGGAGGTTAACTCTGGCAAATGAATTGTAAATTGCAAATGAAAAAGCCTGCAATTTTGGCTCGCTAAAATAAGTGTTCTAAGCAATGTACTAAGGCTGAGGGTTGGAAATGCCCCAACTGTCCTCCAACAGAAGAGGAGGAGGATGTGTCTAATAGCACAGCTCATTTCTAGAAAATATTCAAGAGTTTTTTTCTGCATATGAAATATTATCTTGATTTTTTTTCCTGAACCATCTGGTATGTGAGCATATATGTTTTCCTCAAAAAAAGTTTTTAAAAATACCATGAAATTAGAACACGTACTGACAGTCACATAATTCTTGTGTGAGTTGACTAACAATTGGGAAGGAAAAAGCATATTGCAAAAAACCTTCCACTTTTATAGAGGTTTTGCCCTCAAATATTACTTCATAATAATATATAATCACATCTGTCTTGGTTTAATACAATTTAAGAGACGGACACTCTAAAATGGGTTACCTCCCCATTAGTTTTAACCAATCCCTTTCTACCAATAAGGAGAGACAGGTATGAGTAGATAGAAGTGAAGAAATAGCAGTAGACTAAAAAATGAAACAGCAACAGGCAAAAAAAAAAAGTATATTATCACTAGGTAGAAAACAGCTAAACCTCTCAGAGTCCCCAGGAGTAAAGAAAAAACTAAAATGGTAGAGAACCCTGTCATAGTTTGACACTGGCCGAATGCCAGGCACCCATGAAAGCCATTCGCTTACCCTCTCTGGCTCTCAGCTGGGCAGAGGAGACGGAAAAAATTAACGAAGGTCTTATGAGTTGAGATGAGGACTGGGAGAAAACATTCTAAGGGCAAAACAGGTTCAAATTTAAAGGTATAAAGTAAATTTATTATTAACAGAGTCAGAGGAGGATAATGAGAAGTAAAATAAGCTTTTAAGACCTTTTTTTCCCCCAGTCCCTCCCTCCTTCCCACCAACAGTGCAGGGAGACAGGGAGTGGGGGTTTTGGTCAGTTCGTCACTTGAGATCTTTTTCTGTTTGCTCAGGGAGAGGAGTCTTTCCTCTACTATATCTTGGGGTCCCTCCCACAGGAGACAGTTCTCCATGAACTTCTCCAGCATGGCTCCAATCTCACGAGCAGCAGTCCTTCCAAAACTGCTGCAACGTGCATCCCTCCCGTGGGCAGTCTTCCCAAAACTGCTGTGTTGTTAGTCACTCTTCCACGGGGTGCAGTCTTCTAAGGATAGGCTGCTCTAGTTTGGAAGCAAGGGCCCTCTTTCTCTGTCTCTGGAAGCAGGGGCCCTCTCTCTCCATTCGGGTCTCCATTGGATCACAGCTCTCTCTAGCATCCACCTGGTGCAGTGTAAGCATTTTTCCCATGGGCTGCAAGTGGATCTCTGCATCCCCCGTGGACTTTATGGGTTGCAGGGGGACAGCTTGCTTCATTATAGCCCTCACCATGGCCTGTAGAAGAATCGTGGCTCTGGCACTTGGAGCACCTCCTCCCCCTCTTTTTCCACTGACCTTGGTGTCGCCATGTTGTTCTCCCTCACATGTCCTAACTTCCTCCTCTTCTCTGATTAGAAGAAAAACTGCTGCCTGTAGGTACTATTGCCAACAAGTTCCACCAATTCAAAGATTCTTGCAGCATCCTGCAGCATGGAGAGGTTGATCTCATTTAGGTTGCATGTTGGGAATCATTCACCATGTTTCTGCTGCCAACTACATGGCCCCCGCTGCCACTGCACAGGCAGTGGCAGCCACCGGGGCTCTGGTGCTATTCAATGCCTCTCTTCATGGGGGGCGCCGGGAAGGAGAAGGTGCCGCTACCACGTCTGCCGTTCTGCCTGCAGTGCAGCTGGTTAGGGGTGGCCAGGCAGGCAAGGCTCGCCATGGGCCACACTGAGATGGTGGCGGCTGTGGCGTCTTGTGGAAAAAACTGCGCCTGCAGTGTTTGGATTTTCTTCTTAAATATGTCATCACAGAGGCGTTACGAACCTCTCTAACTGGGCCAGCAGCATGTCCATCTTCAGAGCCATCAGAGATTGGCTCTGTCAGACATGGTGGAAGCTTCCAGCAGCTTCTCACAGAAGCCACTTTTGTGGCCCTCCCCTGCTACCAAAAAACCAGGTCATGCCAAATCAACACAAATCCCCACCCCCAAGATTGGATCCTCTACAGACAACTGTGTTTGGGGAGACAAAGGGAAAGACAGCAGTAGGCTTTCCAACTCTCCTGACTATATGTGGAGGTGGAGAACAAAGAGAAAAACAGCAACACAGAAACCGAAACTCCTTGATTACAAAAACTCCCTCTTCCCCAAACAATAACCAGCAGGAAACAAGGAGTCCAAACCCAGTCAAATTTCCCCTCAATCTCCCTGGCAGTGGCAGCTCCACCAACAAAGGCAGCTGACATATTCTGGCAGCTGGAACTTGGGAACTGAAGAACCTGATGAACCTCATCTGGCTGGTTCCAGATAGTGTCAGCTCTGCAGCCTCCAAACCATTTGTGTTGGTGCTGCTGTCTGAGGTCCATTTTCCAATGAGGGTGAGGAAGGAAGAAAGACTCCTGAGCACCGAAGAGTGGTGGCCCAACCTTGACCAGCTCTGACGTAGCTTTATGGACAGGTGTTGCAAAATTCCTTCTGAAACTGTTTTGAATTGTGAAATGCAGCTTCTCAGGTTGCTACTGTTGCCATGTGGAATCCCGTCTGAAGCAACCCCCTCCAAAAGCCAGAGAGAAACAAAAGATAAAAATTATTCAAGTTAAAAATTACCAGCCCTAAACAGGTTTTTTTGTAGACAGTACTTGGTTTGATAAACTTCACAGTAAAAAGTTTAAATTCTCTATTTGTTGTTCTTTACATTTCCAGTTATTGTCCATAAAAAAATTTACCAGCATGAAGAGGGCCTGGATGTGCTGATATGTTTACATATAGCTCTGATCACTTATAGCTGCTCTCTTTGCTTTCCACTGGCTGTCCAGTGCCACGCATTAAATAGCCAGAGAAGCTGTGAGTTTCAAAGGGAACCAATGTAGCATCAATGCTATACCAGGGGAGTTGGAGATGGAAGCTCACAGGAAAACCAATGTGTACCCAACTGGGACTTTGAGCAGTAGTCTCAAAATCAATCACCATGAGATACATTTGAAAGTTGTGCCTGTATAAGTGACCTCATGTTGGAAGCATGCCTCCAGCCCAGGTTCCACAGGAGGAGGTGATGTTTCTGCTGGGTGGAGGAAGATGTTTGGCCATCTTCCTCCCTTAATTTGCTACCCCCAGTGCTACTCACACTGGTGTTACTTTTTGGTGTACATCTCTAGTACATGGGGGTATTCAACAAATGACAAAAATGCAGCTGTTAAGAGATCTGCTATTTTGCCATGTTATTTCTAATGGTGTAGCTACAAGCAAAAATTTGGGTGCAAATTGCTACTACGAAGTAGCTGTATTGTAACTGAAAATTGGTGGGTTTAGTTTTTGAAGCTGAAACTAATTGCTGTGCAGAAGAGTCTTCTCTCTGATTAAATACCTACGTATTTAATGTCACTTTTCAGGGTTAAGTGGAACACCCAGTCCATGTAGACTTTGTAGTCATCCTTCACATGAGAATGAGTTAAATTCCATGCCTTTTTGTGAGAGATGTGTTCAAATCTGGTACTTAGCAGGATAAAGTTGAAGTAAATGCACACCTATTTAGTTGTCAACTGATAGTGATTACAAGTTCTCAGTGATTTTTACAGTATTGACACTACATATTGGTTCCCAAAGTTCTTCAAAGACTAGCAAAAATCCATCTAACCAAGAGGTTCAGTTCAAAACTGTTGCCCACATGTTACATTATATGTTTAAAAGACGGTTGCTGCAGAGATGAACACAAAAATCCAGACAGACCCTTCTGTCCAAAGCCCAAGAAACTCAGTTCATTTAAGGAACTCCTGTCTTGTCCTGAGGTGGGATTAATTAAAACCTTGGATGTCAGTATGACACAAATAGCAAACATATTGTCTGATTAGGAAAGATACTTATTGTCAGGTGACAGACTCATCTGAAGGGAGTTCCCTTGCCAAAAGAAGAGCTCTCAACATGGGTCTGAATACATGCATTTTTTTCTGTCTCCTCTTGGATCTTGAAGTACAGATGGCCTCTTGTGGCCAAGTGTTGCTTGAAGTCTCATACTTAGAAAAAAACAAAGCAAACTTTCTGAGTATTTTCCTGTAATTAATTTTGTGAACAAGAAACCTGCATAGTACATAGGCTGGTGCAGTTGAAGCTCCACAGTTTGGGAGCAGATGGTGTTCAGGTCTGGAAAGGGGGACACCCGAGTGCCTTTTACTGAACAACGCAATTGGGAAGTGGATCTAAGAGGTACTGTTAGGACACATGAAATGCTGTTTGCTGGATTATTGCAGGAGAAAAGGGGGGATAAGAGTCAGTGCTATAAGATGGGGAGATCTGCCAGCCCATGCTGCAGTTATGTGGCTGCTATAGGATGCCCTGTGGTTGCCTGTGTAGCGCCACATGTTCACCTTTGGTGCTTGGCCCAGTCATCGCTCACGCCAGCAGGTTGCTTGCTGTGGTCACCGTTGGGCTGTGCCTTCCCATACTGGTGGGTTCCTTGATGCAGTCCCTTACTGCTCCCCATGCCATCTCTCCTACCGTCACTTTATTAAAAGGTTTTAAAAAAAAGAAAAGCCCTTGTCAATTCATTCTTGTTTGCTTCTACTAGGCTGCTCTCGAGGAGAGCAAAGTGTCCAAATTTTTTAGCTCCTGCTAATATCATGTTTGAGATGACGGAACCAGGCTAAAACATGATGATGGTTATTGGAGTATCGCAGTGTCCCGCAGTGGTAGGGAAGAAGAGAGAGATCCAGCAGGCAGGAATTGTGCAGCAAGATTGATTTATTTAATTATTTTACAAACTCTTTTATAGACTTTTTTCTTCATAGTCTAGTTGGTCAAAGGATCAGCCACCCCTTCGGTTGATTGGCTAAAATCCTAAAACATCCATTGTCAAAATATTTTTCTACTATACTATAAACAAAGTTCTGCAAGGTCACAGGTGTTCATAGTTTATAGAACTCTGCTAATATCTTCCGTGAGAGAGAAAAATATCTCACGGGACTGGAAAGAAGCAAGAAAAATTCTTGCTAGCTGCATATTTGCATCCACATTGGAGGACTCATCTTTTATTGGCTGGTAACTTGTGTTTTCTTCTGCATCTGAACTGGGAGAGTTTTCTGTTTGGCCATGAAGAATTATAGCAATCATACTTGTAGGCACAGCACAAATAGCGATGCTACAACCATTTGTAAACAAAAGGTCTGCAGTGGGGTTAATTCCATTATTGCTATACAGTGCTGCTTACATCAGCCCATACCATGGGTCTAGGGAGCCCTATCCTTGTTAGAGTGTTGCACTGACCTTGAGCCTGTGTAACCTACAGTTAATAGTTTACTTGTGCGGTAGAGCACTTAAAGAACTGTATAAAAATTCATGTCCATTTCCTGTCTTTTTATAATATTAAAATATAAATGTGGATTGACTGGATCCCAACAATATTCTGTCTGCTGCATGTTATTAATTTCCAAATATGCTTTTCTCCTGGGATTCTTCTGTGCATAACTGAAAAGAACAGACAATTGCATAAACGAGGCCTTCTCTTATTCCCTTTGAGCTGTTTCTTTCCATCTTTTCTCACGTGACTGCAGTCAGTTCAAGCTAAGTATCTTCATAAACTGGTGGTGGGATGGAATAGGAGAACAGCCTGGTACTACAGTAGGGGACTTTAAATCATATTTTCTATCATAAAGTCTCCTAACAAGAGCTGCACTGTATTAAGATTGTTAGAGTTACTATAAAAACTATTTAATAATATGGTACCTGAACAACTGAAAGCAATTAAGGTCTTTAAAACATGGCAGCAAAAGTGTCCTGTGCAGAGTGGCATTTTAAGCAGTGTGGCAGTTGGTGGGGGGTCTGTAGCTCAGACCCAGGAAGCTGTGACTGGTCCGGAGAGATGGTCCCGCGAGGAACTGTCTTCCAGGGACCGTGCAGCTTTCCCTCAGCTGCTGGAGTGCCTTTGCAGAGAGGTGCCTGTTTCAGCAGGCTAACAGCTCTTTAGTGATTTTCAGCTAGTGATTTCAGCTCTTGCTCTGCGAGGCAATCTCCAGGCCAGACCAGGAAAGAGAGACGAGAGGCCCGTATGGCATTCCCACATAGCTGCCTTTATTGTCCTGCACCCGTGAAAGGTGGCCAGTGACAGGCTCGCTCTCCCCACTGAGCTAGCCAGCTTCTTTTATGGGGATACAAAGGTGGGTGTGAGATGGTAAAAGCCAGTGGGTTACAAAGGATCTATATAGGGTCTCCCAGAGGATCATGGTTCTTGTTTTCTCTCACCCTCACCGAAAAGTGCTGCCTTTCCAAGGGGATTCTGCTGGGAGGTTGTGCAATCTCCTTATCAGCAGGCCTCCCTCCAGGGCAGGGGCTGGGCATACCCCACAAAGCAGGACTGGTGTCTGAAGCGCTCTCCAACTATGCACCAGTTCAAAGGGAGCAGGGCTTGTTCGAAAGATGATGGTTGCTATCAGAAGAGCTCAAGCAGAGGTGCCTGCAGATAGCACAGACAGGGCTGAGGTGAAATGATTAAAGAAGAATGCTTGAATTTTATTTCACCATGAACTTTTTCTCATCACGCATGCTAATTATACTCATTAATGAGAGAAAAGTTTTCTTTAGTGGTATCTCCATTGCACTCGGACAAAGAAAAATATATCTGCTGGCAAGATCTTCTTTCTTGTCCTATCTGTTGAGCAGAATGTTTCAAAGTGCAGAATGCTGTCTGTGCTCATGCCACACAGTCTCTCCATCATTGCTGTCCCCTTTCAGAGAAAGAATTGGGATGTTTGTCCATCTTTGTTTGTGCAGAAAAGACTCAAGGTGAGTGAGAGAACAAATCCTGTAAGGCAATTCTGTCACTCACCTCATCTTCATAATCTTCCCTTAGCTCCCTCTGCCTTCTAACCCTGCTATTGATCGTGTCATAGGCTACAGTAGTCCAAGGCAGGGGGCTGAAAACCTTTCTGAACAGCAGTTGCCAGTCTGCCTGTTGCAGCTTGAAGAAGAAAAGCATGCTGTGAAAACAATCAGTGCATTTGCTTTAGATCTAAGTGATTCCAACTAGGTCGATGCTTCATGCTGATGTGTTGAAAACATTTAAAAAATTTCTCGGAGTTTGATTTCAACTGAAACATTTCATCATGTGTCTGACTCTCAGAAGTTGTTATTTCTCACTAATGTAGCACACAACAGGTTTTTTTTCCACCCTAGCAAAAAGCAGTAGGGAAACTGGGCCTTTTGTCAAGGGAGGTTTTATTTGAATGATTTTATGGGATGGGGAGGTTGGTTGGGTTTTTTATAAGCTAACACTCTTGCAAATTGACTTTAAAGGAGTACCAGTTTATTTCAGGAAAGGAAAAAGAGGTAATCATAGCTTTACAGAGTGCAAATGAGAGTATAGCTTTATTTAAACTTCTTTTTCCCCCGTACTTGAATTTTCCTTCAAAGGCAGGATAGTTCATTCATAAATACATGAAGACTATTTTATTTTCTTTAAAGCACATGATGCTTTTTTATAATGAGTTTGCCCTCAATATAATTGGCCTGATTCTCTCTTGGTTTGAGATGACAGAAAATGAAACATTATGAAAGGAAACTATTCTCATCCAAGTTATCATTCATTCAGTTTCAGGAGTGGCATGAACCCAGGAATTTTTCTATGGCAGATGGTGGCACAATTGGTTTCCAAACTTACTGAAAAAGAACACAAAAAACCAGAATTTGCTATAGACTGTCTTACTATTTGGTTTGGTTTGCACATCCTCTGCAGCCACTAGTCTATAGGAAGCTAAACTGAGCAAAAAACACAGGACTGCAGTCCTAGTTTGGAGCTGCCTGTTCAGTGGTTTTGCTTGGGAGCCAATCAGTAGGACCTCACCTCTGCTTCTGCTCCACTGCACTTTCAAGCGTACTCTTGTTTTATGTGCTTTTTCAATAACAAATACTTATCAGTGCCTGTTGGTCTCTTTGGGATACCTTTTTAATTATACAGCATATAAATATATATTAAATATATGTTGGAATTTCTCTTCCCCCAAGGAAGTGAAGTCACCTCTGTGCTGTTGCCATCTTTGCTGCTTGCTTCAAATAACACAAAGAACATTTTTGTGCTGCTTCAACAGGAAATAGTGAGCAAGTACTTGCCTTGAAGTATTTCACTGAGTTTCAGAATACCAGCAGATAGAGATGTTGCAAAAAAATAGATACTTTGTTGGAAGAAAATAATAATAATAATAGTAATAATAATAGTAATAATAATAGTAATAATAATAATAATAATAACAACAATAATAATAAAAACCTTTGAAAGCTCTATTTATCTGTGGAGAAGAATTTCCATCCCCCCTGAACTAAGCCTTTGCAAATCCAGTGTAGAGTATACATGGGACTAATGGATTTCATACTTCAGCATTTATTTCACCAAATATCATGCAGGGAACAATAGTTGTCATTTAAGCAGCTGTAGTTTGCAACTGTGTAAGTCCTAGACATTAAAACTAGATAAGCCAGCGTAGAAGTGTGTGTGAGAAATTCTGTAGTCTTAGTGGCATTCTTTCATTCATTCATTTTTAAAATTATCCATCAGGGTGTTGCAAAAGTGCAAGTTATGATTTAAACATACTACTAGGAATCCTGTTTATAAAGAGTATATGCACTTAATTTATATATGCAAGATCATGGTCTAATTAGATAATTGATTTTTTCTCCCCAGAGGAGTGGGTAGAATCTAGAGAAGGATAAACTTCGATTTGGTTTAAGAAGCTTATACCTGACAAAAATGTAGTTAGATCAGACTCTTCTGCTGTGATCTACCATGGCTGCTGAGCAGTGATGAAAAGTTTCTTTCCAATAATAGGCTCTCCTTTTGGGATTTGTTCCACTGGACCATATACTTGAAAGCAGGGAGGAGGGTTGTTTCAATAATGAGTTCTCAGTGGTCCAAATGAGTTGCCTTTTACTGGCATGGATTTATATTTTTAAGTTGCAGTGGTTCCCATAATATTGGAACTGGTTAGGAATTCATTACAGTGTCAGTTTGTAAATATAACGCCTGTTCAAGCAGAGGCCATTGATGATGAAATGCTCAATTCCTCCATGGAATTCAGAGAATGTGAATTAATTTGTGCTTGGGTTAGTCTCTTTGGTGGATTAGTGAGGAAGTAGTTAAGGGTGATTTAAAAATGATTTTATAAATTTTACTGTTCCTCTGCCTCTTACAAAGACTTCTCCAAACCACTTTCAGTGTAAACTTTTCACCCTCCCTCAACTGTAAACAAAAATAGCATTCAAAATCTCTACCCCAAAAGGAATTCAACCCAAAATCACGGTGCTTCCCACATACATTGTAACTTTCCCCCTACTTTTCTTGATATAGCTTTTTAAGCCTAGGGTTTTACACAGCATTAGCCATAATTGGAATTGACACCAGAAAACTACAGAAGGCAATTCACTTAATCTAAGTTTGTTGTGAAACTGAAAACAGAGTTCTGCCTGAATTCTCTGTTGATTTCCTGGCAGGAAGCATTCTGTCATTTTCAGGTGAAATTTGTTCACAAGGACCTTAAAGAAAAGGGTCTTGCTTTGATCTGACTCTTACAGAAGTCAGTGAGACTCCACTGATTATAACGACCGTTGGGAAACTGTCCTATCCAGAGCTACATGTAGACTTCTGTTTCTGGACAATTGCTTTTCCTCAGTAACAGTCCAAGGAGAGATTGATGTAACTACACAGGGAAGACAGACAGTGGTGAAAAAGAGGGAACTCATCCCAAAGAGCAACTGAACAAAGAGGGAGTGGAACATGAGAATTGCTATGCTTTGTTACTGCTCATGTGCTGAACTGATAGGTTCAAGGAAGTCCCCCATATACTGAATTAGAAGAAAGAGGCAAATGGAGAACAGACCTGTTAGATACAGCTAGCTGTAGGGCTCATCTTTCTGTAATATTTGTGTATTTAAATGCTGTTTGTGTTCAGATGCTTTTACTACAATAAAAATCAGTTTTTCCAGGGGAGACAAAAAGCTTGCCTATCACTGTCCAACAATTACCTGTACCTCTACCCTGTTACTTTCTTCCAATAGTCTACTTTGTGTGATGGTAATACAGTTTAAATTGCTTCATATCTTTTATGTACCAAGGTCCAAATACTAATGACATGTATCCCATAAATTATAAATTAATTCAACAGGGTTGTCTAGCTACACTGTCAGCCAGACCATGTACCTATGTCAGTTTCTCCATTACAGAAATTCCACAGTGTAGTCCTGAGTGATAATTGAATCAGATGGATACTAAACAAGAAGACAAGCTTATATTTAGATTTGGCTCCACTAGCTTTCAGATTTAACTAGGTTGCTTGCAACTATCATGAGGGTTATTACCTCAGTCAAGGACATTGCACCCAAAATGGTAGCCACCAGACCCTCAAAACCCTAGGCTAACAAGTACATAGGGCTTCTGTGATCTCTAAACAAAAAATTAAAATTAAAAATGTGACAGGGACCTGTGATTAAGAGGCTGTTCCAATTGTGAGTGTGGGGGCAGTAGAGCAATGGAAAGGAAGGCATTAGTAGAGTGGTTTTACGCTTGCCACCCTTGCAGACACCAATTGAAAAGCTCTGACTTGGGTGTCTGATTGTGAAAAACTCTCTTGGGCACAAATCCACTCTTCCCATGGACTTAAGATATATATACTGAGACCTTTAACTCCAGTGACTCCAGGCTATCAAGCAGACTAGTTAGTGCATGGTCAAAAAGTTTTTATGCCCCCAATACACTAGAGTCAATACTGCAAAACTGCCTTAGCAGGATTAGCAGCTACACTCTACTTCCCACTCCCCCAAACCCCCAACTTGTCTCTGCTTTTCTTTTTCCACCCAGCCTGCCAAGCTGCAGGTTTCTTTTTCTGAAACATATATTTCTTTGGAAGAAGTTGATATAAAGGGGGAAAATAATTTTCTTTATCCTTTAATCCTTTATTCTCTTTGCTTTTAAAAGTTTATTTACTTCCTACAGTTGGCCATCTTGAGCTTCTGCTTCTCTGCTGTGTCAAGACTTGCTTAAGCTTGAAGGTTTTTTAGGCTTGACCAAGCATTGACAGCACTATCACAGGAGCTAATGCTAGAATCTGCCAGTTTGATGGATTAACTAAACTTATTGAAATCTTTTTTCTTTAACACTAAAAGATGCCAAGGGCTGTTTCTGTTCTTGTACTTTGTGTGAAACACCCACTGACATTAATGGGAGTCCCATGTGTAGAACTAGAGTAGAATACCGCCCTTAATATTTAAAAAACTTGTCAACGTTGTGCATGAAGTAATCTGGAGGTGTGTTGTGATGCTGCTTTGCTCAAAGGCCATTCTCCTTACACATTCCCTGCCTTTTACAGACACTTGCATGAAATTCATGGCTGATAGCACCCGCTTTACGTAACTTTTTCCCTTTCTAAAAATATTTTAAAACATGCAGTTCCATTTTTATGTGATCTGCCTGCTTTGCTCAGTCAATAAAATATACTTGATCTGTTTCAACATGGTTCATAAACAGTCTTGTTTTCTGATTTTGCCATGCTGTTACTCTCTGAAGGAAGAAAGAAGAATCTTAACAGAGAAGCCATTTCCAATGACCTATACATTCTTTTTAGTGTTTGTAAAAATGTCTAATCTTTCATTCTCCTCTTGTTCTTGAGTACCTTGCTCTAATGCAGTGGTGGTATGCAAGATAGCTAAAGAAAGTTAAATTATTTATGTTACCAAAAAGAGTTCACCACCACTCTCATTCCTATTTCAAATGTACACCATGCTTATTTTGTTAGAACTAGGACTGTAGCTCAGTAGGGCCACCAAATTGTCACAGATGGCCTTGGTAGGTTAATGCTTTCTGCTTAGAGAGCCAGGCGCAAAGGGGGTTTCGTTGTCTTCCCGTAAAGACTTTCTCTCCCCAACCTCTTGCTCTTCCTCAGTCATGGCTCTTGAAATTCTTCATCTTTACTTGGACATGACTGTTTCTGCCCACAAAGTTCTTTGGTGGCTTTTTGGCAGGGAGGGTGGAGCTGGTGACATAATTACAAACACTTTCTGATGATTTTGGTTATAATGCTAGAAGACTAGGGAAGAAATGAAGGGAGCTGGGGAAAGAAGGGACTAGGTAACTCCTTTTGTGTTTTGAAGATAATTAGGATAATCAACTAAACAAGACAAAGACAGTGACTTCCAGTATAAAATACTTATGAATATGGTATTCATTTACCATCTTCTTAGCCTTTCACAAATGTGACTAGCAAATTTGCTTATTGTGAAGTATTGTGGAAGCTCTGACAGTATTTTTACTAAAATAAGAATGTTACTTCTTGTGAAAAAATCCTAAGGATGCTGTCCAAATCTGCATATAGGGTACAGTAAAATTGCTTATACTTATGTCAGTGACCTGGATCATGACCTAGATGTTCACATGCAGTCAATGTTCATGCAGAAGTCTACTGAAATTAATATGAATAGCTTTTGTGCTTTACAGTGTTGTGGCCTGCTTTGCAAAAATACACTGACATCTACAATTTCGAGGGATTTTTAAACGTGTCTTACCAAAGGACCTGCCTCCTGTGCTATTTCTTAATTTTTACATTTCTGGTATTTCTAAACCAGATCACCTGTGTAAGCAACTGAGAGAAGGGTGAAGTACATCCACTTAAAATGGTATATGGTTCTGAAAGCATATATGGGCTTCAGTATTATGACATTTTCTTGGTATGTTTACTGGTTTACTATGTTAATAGTTAATTAACCAATCCTGAGAGTGACTACAGAAGGCAGATGATATAAACAAGTGACAGCAGCATTTAACAGTGCAGAATTGCCAGAAACTGATGGAAATGGAAGTCTCCTTCCCAGACTCTTCACCTTAAAATTGTTCTTCACATTTACAGAAATTACTGCAGTAAGGTGACAGTAACACTGCACTGAAAACTGTTTGGTAATTTTAATTTTTTCTTTATTACGAATGAAAGACTGGAAGGTCATCTAAAGCAGACTTTGTCCTGCAGATTTCAAGATGTCCATTTGCAAAATGTATAATGAAAGAACATGGAAATGACGTTTCTCCATTCTTACTCTGCTTCACTGTGCTCACAGCTGAAATTAGTTCTCTTCAAGACAGGTCCTCTCTTTTCCCCTGTTCTTCCTTCTGTATCCTCCTAAACACAGCTTAGCTGTGTGAGGCTTATTTTCCTGATCTGTTGCCCTATTTGGCTCCCCCATGCAGCATTTTTAGTTTCCTCTTCTGTTAGATAAGGCACAGGAGAACTTGAAGCCCAATGAAACAAGGTAAATTTACTTTACTAGTCTTTAGGTAAAGACAGTTCTTTTTATTATTCTTTCCTTCCCTTGCTACTGTCCAATGGGGAAGAGAAATACTAAAAATTCACAAAATCAGAGGGGCTGAGGCTGGAAGGGGCCTCTGGAGGTCATCTAGTCCATACCTCCTGCTCAAGGAGGACCACCTAGACCTAGCTGTGTAGGACCATGTCCAAATGGCTATTGAATATCTCCAAGGAAAGAGATTGCACAGCTTTTTTGGGCAACCTGTGCCAGTGCTTGATCATTGAAAAAATATTTCCTGATGTTCAGAGGGAACCTTCTGTATTTCAGTGCATGGTCCTTGTCCAGTCACTGGGCCCTACTGAAAAGAGCCTGGCTCTGCCTTTTTTTGCTGCAAGGACACATTGATTGCTCCCATTCAACTTGGTGTCTGTCAGAACTCCAGGTCCTTTTCTGCCAACTTACTTTCCAGATGACTGGCCATGAGGAAATAGTCATGCACAGGATTGTTACTTCCCAGGTGCAAGACTTTACACATCTCCTTGTTGAACTTCATGAGTCAGCCCATTTCTCCATCCTGTCAAGGTCCCTCTGGATAATTGTTTTTCTACAGGGCAGAAAAAACAGGTTAGACTAGGTTAATTTTCAAAACCATTTTTATATTTTTTTAAATCTTCTCAGAAAAAGCTTTACTCTATGATGAGCTGTGTTTCTCTCTGAAATGATGTGAAATTTTATGGGAGTAAAAGGAGAAGTAAGTTTCAGCTTTTCTCCAGGGTTACTTCATAATTTATTTTGAAAATTCACATTGTCTAGTTGTATGAGAGTAGTGTGCCTCTGAATAGAAATGCAATTTTTAGCTTGTGACATAGAAGAGCTCCTTTTTGAATTTTTCTAAGAGTATGTATAGGTTTATATTCTGGAATTTTGCACATGATGCACATTTTGCAGATATGTGTGCATATAATATTCATATCAGGGTTCAGAAAGTATAATTCAATTAATGAATCTCTTTAACATGATTTGTGTGGGACAATGAGTCAAAAATACTACTTTAAGATGTAGCTGGAAGAAATTTTTCAGTATTCTGCAAAGCATATCTTAAGGAGCACAGGGTAATATTAATTTTATTGTGTTGCATCACTGGTGCAATTTTTTCTGGGCATTTGATCATATAAAAAAATCCTGGCCCTCAGATACAATGTTTCCATGGGCCTCTCCTTGATGAAAGCCCATCTGGATCTCCTGGATGGGGTCTCCCCTCTTCGAAAACACTGAGAATATTTTTTTTTGTGGATGCAGGACTTGGTCCTTTGTGGAAATTACAGACATTGGTCTTTGAAGATGTATGTGTGCTTTGGTGTTTAGGCATTTTAGGCAGTATCTCTAAACAGAGCTCCATACTATTTAACATCTGTTTTTCTTAGTGCATGTCAGAAATAGATAGGTAGTCTCAAATGGGTAAGTATAGACACCCATGATTTGTCTTGGTTGTAGTCATGCAGACATGCAGATCAATTGTGGGCAGCATCCATTCCGGGAGCAGACACAGGGATTTTGTATTCATGTCTGAATATGAGAAAAATAAAGGAGGTGAAAAACAAAGCAAACCAGACCAACCAACCAATCAACCAAAAATTTATTAATCCCTTTCCTGACCCAAATAGCTCTTGTCCAGCAACAACAAATCCAGCTTGGGTAGGCAGACAGTGAGCTGTATGTGTTATTTCCCCTGTGAGGAAACTATTATCAAATTTCAGATATAGTATTTAATCCTAAATTCAATGTTCTCCTAATCTGTGATATTAGAAAACATTAGGAAGTCAAAAGTGGGTTTCCTTGTTTGTTTGTTTTTTTGCAGTTTGGTTGGTTGGTTTTTGGTTTTATTTTTCCTAAGCAAATGGTATTACCTGCAGTCCAGGAGAATCATGTTGCTGAACAAAACAAAAGAAGACAACCTTTATGTAAATAACAGAGGAAGCCAAACACCTAGAGGTGCTGGGTGTGCAGGTTAGAGAAGGGTCTGAATAAATGATACTACTACATAATAAACTATGGAAGAGGGCTTCGGTGAATCGACGCTGTGTTTGTTCCTACTGGGTCCCTCATGGAGATGCTTAGGCGGCACTCTCCTGGCACCTACGCATGCACACAATCTCACCTTCGCAGGTGGTCACGAACAGCCGCTCACACACAGTCTATGCACGAACTGGAGACAAAGAGGTGAGAGGGGGTTCTCTGCATGCAGTTTCTGAGGTGCTTAATGGCAACACACCTGAAGGGAACAGAGGCAAGAAGAACCCAAAACCGAAAGCCTGTGCCAATTTTATCCTGAAAACTCCCAAAGGCAGGCAGAGCATCCAAAACCAATAGTCTGAGGGCTAGGGAGCAGAGGCAAGGTTGAATGACATAACAGGGGCCAATGGGAAAAGGGATCGGAGGGGGAGAGGGCCAGTGGCCAGCAGAATCTAGACAAAGGGAGAACTTTCTAGCACAGTGTTGTAAGGAGAGACCACTTTTAGGGCAACTTGGGGGGTGTAAAGGGGACTTAGCCACCACAACATCTGCTCCTAATTTACTCTAAATGAAGGCTCTCCCCCCCAATTACTTGGAGCTAACTAAGGTGGGAACCGTTCTTCCCCTTTCTATGAGCGGGGAAAGGGTATTTTGATTTTAACACTGAGGGTCCAGGGTTGTGGCAGTATTTCAAACAATGAATGGATGGCAGAACAACCAGAAACACTTGCAAAGCCTCCAGAGGGAGGCAACCCCTCCCCCGAGTTCCCAATGTCCCACCAAGTCCCGAGTTCCTTTGATGGTGCTGGGTGCGGTGGACCTTTCTGGGCTACCAAAGCTGCTATTTCCATGCTCTTACCAGCCACAACATCCATAGCCACAGCAGCGTCTCTTTGTATTTGCTCGGGTTAGGAGACAGCAGGGTGACAGGTGCCAGGTTCCATGGGGGAGCTGGGGCCAGTGTCTCTGTAAGGGTCTCAAATAAAGTTGTTAAGGATCATGGCAAGATTACTGAAAGGTCGAATCACTCGAGAATACCTGAAACTGGAAATGTTCATTCTCCCTTTATCAATTTCCCTTTTCCATCCTCCCTTTTCAACAAAAAGAAGGTAGGTATGGGGTAAAGGAAGGGTAAGGGATTATTTGGGTGGGGAAACCATGAGGGAAGGTCAGAGGGGTTCAGGGGGATTTTAAACAGAAACAGTCTGGAGAGGGTGCAAATTAGATGTTCACGTGGCTTGTCACTTTGTGTCGACGTCACCTCCAGGTGGCACTAGTCTCGTCTTTGTCTGATTCAGCGTCAGAGTTATCTTTGTTTTTTCTTATGTTCTCAGGAGCTGTTGTTGGTGGTCCAAGGTAGGGCTTGATATTCTTTCCCGCCACCCATTTCAAATCTGCTGGAGTGGAAACACAAGCATATCCCCTTCCCCAGGTGATGAGTGGAAAGGGTCCCTGAATTTGACAGCTCTCTGGATCCTTGACCAACACTGGTGGCTGTTCTTTTAATTTGGCCTGTGTTGAATTGGTAAAGTGTCAGAATACAGGGGGGGTGGGTTCTGAGAAGGAGCTGTTTAAGAAATTGATGGTAAAGAGAGCTTTGCAGAGTCACACAACAGGAGAATTAGCCTCTGCACCTCCGCATTGTTGGCCAAGGACCCTCTTGAGAGTTTGGTAGGTCCTTTCAACAATGGACTGTCCTGTGGGGGAGTAGGGTATGCCAGTGGAATGCTGGATGCCGCACTGCAATTTGTTAGAAACATAGGCAGGTCCATTGTCCGTTTTCACTTCTTTGGGCACTCCCAGGGTGGAAAAGGCAAGGAGAAAGTGTTTTATCACATCTGTTGCCTTTTCTCCCGCATGGGCAGATGCAAAGACGGCTCCAGAGAAAGTGTCTACTGACATATTTCAGCCTCCCAAATTGGGGGACATGGGTGACATCTGTCTGCCACAATTGGCACAGGGTTTACCCCTGTGCCTAAAGATGGTACCTGATACTGTGACAGCTAGGGCACGTTGCTACAATTGCCCTTGCTTGATCTCTGTGAATGTTAAACATTCTAATGAGGGCAGGAACATTTTGGTGGAAAAACGGGTGGCTTGGCTTGTGCAAAGGTATCAGGTTAAGTTGGGACTGTGCACAGCCATTGCCGGGTTTCCCTCTGCGATGGGTCCTGGCAGATCTGCGTATGACCTTACATCCATCACATGATAAGGCTGCTCTCGGTGAGGGAGAAGGTAGACCGGTTCTGAGAGCAGCTGGTATAATTTGGGATTTGCTACTTCTTTGAACAGGGCATGTTCTGCCCTGGTGGTCACGCCAGCTACATAGGCCAAATCTGTGACTAAACTGAATGGTTCTTGAAATCTTTCAAATGCTCTAACCACGGCTGCCAATTCAGCAATTTCTGGGGATCCCTCTACCACCTGGACATGAGATTCCCACATCTGTGTCTTGGGGTCCCCCCAAGTCATCACAGAATTGTGAGAGCTTGAACCGACTGTAAAGACTGTTAGAGCCTTGAGAGGGGTTCAACTTGGCAGTGATTTTGGCACCAGACTGAATGCTGTGTTAAACAGCTTATGTTTGGGCTTGTGGACTGAAATTTGGCCTGTGTAGCTGTCCAGAGCATACTGGAGATGTTTGTTTGTCTGGAGCAAATGCTCCAAGTTACCAACTGTTAATGGCAAATGTATGCATGCAAAATCACACCCAGCAAGAGTTCAGAGGTGAGCCCTGGCCCTCATGATTAATTGGGCCATTCGTTCCTGTAGTGTTGTGATGCTTTTGGGTAGCTGATGCAACAGAAGGATCCACTCTATAATGATTAGAGGGTCCTTCTGTGCTGTGTCCCACTGAAAGACCAGGCCATGAAATCTGGGTGCGTTACCTAGAACAATGAAACTGAAAGGCTGGTGTGGAAGGGTCCGATATGCCTGTCGAGAAGACAGGGCGAGCTCCACCTTACTCATGGCTTCTCGGGCCTCCGTGGTGATGGCATGTGATGAGTCCAGGTCCTCACAACCCTTGAGAAGGTCAAACAGGGGTGAGAGGTCTTCCGCCATAATACCCAGCAGAGGACATACCCAGTTGATGGACCCACAAAGCTGATGCAAGTCCTGAAGGGTCTTTGGCTCATCTTGGATGGTGAGCTGCTGGGGTACAATGGTCCGTTCACTAATGCGGAGTCCAAGGTAAGTCCACGGGCAGCTATGCTGGATCTTCTTGATTTGGATCTCAAACCCTGCTTTCTCGATGGCTCGGAGAGTCTCTTTGAGGATCAAGTCCAGGTAGTTGTCATCAGGTGTGCACATCAAGATGTCATCCATACAGTGTAGTAGGATAGCTCTGGGGAACTCTTTCCTGATAGGGGACAGGATGTGTCTGACATACCACTGGCAGATTGTTGGGGAATTTTTCATACATCTGACATACCACTGGCAGATTGTTGGGGAATTTTTCATACCCTGGGGTAAAACTTGCCAATGGTATCTGCGCAAGGAGGCCTGCCAGTTCAGGGATGGCACGGAGAAGGCAAACCGAGGGGCATCGTGTGGGTGTAAGCAGATGGCAAAGAAGTAGTCTTTAATGTCTATTGACAGCAAGCTTCCACTGTTGGGGGAGCATTGAGGGTGAGGACAGATCAGGCTGCAGGGGACCCATATCTTCAATTATTTCATTAATTCTCCAGAGGTCCTGAAGAAGCCTCCACCTGTTTTTGCCTGGCTTTTTTAGAACAAAGACAAGGGAGTTCCAAGGGCTGTTGGAGGGAACAAGGTGGCCTTTGGCCAGCTGTTCCTCTACAAGGGACTCAAGCGCGCGCAGCTTTTCAGCCGATAGGGGCCACTGCTCGCTCCAGATAGCTTTGTCTGTCTTCCAGGTAAGAGCTGGAGTGGCACGCTTTCCAGTGGCCTCAACTAAAAGTCCTGAGATGGAGGTGGGATTACCAGCTGAGTTTCCCATTGGTTAAGGAGGTCCCTGCCCCATAAGGTGAATCCTGGTGGGATAACAAATGGCCTGATGGATGCATAGTGTCCGTCTGGGCCCTCGATAACGATGTTATTTGTACTCCTCATAGATGCTGCAGAACCTCCAACCCCTATAACCACCCCAGCAGCTGGCTTAAGTTTCCACTGCTGCGGCCACTCTGCTTCAGATATGAGGGTGATATCAGCCCCTGTATCTACCACCCTCCCCAGTGTGGCTGTGGATTTCCCATTGGGCACTTTGCAATGAAGGTTGGTTTGTCCCATCCCGCTACTTGTGCCCACCATATGGATGGCGTCCTGTAGTGCCTGAGGAAGTCCTCGTGTAGGATGATAGCCTGTGCTACCACTTGACCCTTTTGTAGAAACCAAGGGGTGTTAGCACAGGAGACAGGAATCTGTACTTGTCCACTGGGGTCTACCATGTGCACCTCAGGTGAAATAGAGGGCTCAGATGGACCCTGCACACTGTCTCTGATTACTAAAACATCTACTATTTTATCCAAAAGTTTTTCAAAACCTGCGTATATGAGTTGCTGAGTTCTGTCGTGGAAAAGGTGTGCACAGGTAGTCATGAGCAAAAGTCTTTTGCCTGCTTCCCACTGCGGCAAGGAGTCACTATCCATGGCATGAGTGGCAGGGCAGGGAGAGACAGCCGAAGGTGTCATTGTGTGGGGCCAGGCCGCGCTTCACTGCCCATTTCCCGGCTGGTGCTTGCAGGTAGAACAGGGTGTAATAACTGGCTTTCTTTTCCCGTTAAGATATCTTGGGAAGTGTCGAAAACTTCCACAGTTGTAACACCGGGGCCTTTCATTATCATCCTTTCCTGCTGTTATGGCACCCACCACCCCTTGTTGGAAGCTTGGGTTAATGGTGGATTCTTCCCCTACTAGTTTGGTGCACATTTCCACCATTTGGTTGAGGGTGGGGGCGGGCTCTTATGACACTTTGGCATCTTGCATTTGCATTATCTCTCACCAAAGTTCTAAGCAGCTCTCTCTGAGCTGCTATGCTTTCGACCTGGATCTCTATTGCCCCTTTTAACTGGTCTACAAATTTGATGAAGCTCTTCCCTTGTTCCTGCTTTATACTGGAGTAGCTGGCAGGAGGGGTAGAGCTGGCGGGGCTAAGAGACAACGCCCTCTCTGCAGCCCACTTCAAGTCACCCAGGACCGGCTCCGGGAGAGTCCGGGCCAGATCTAAAGGCTTTTCTAGGTTGCCTTTGCCACATAGCTGCTCTAGGGTTAAATTTGATCTGTTGGGATCTCTCTGGCAACTCACGCGGAGGTCCCGGAGCAGCCTTTTCCATGTCCTCTCCCACAATAGACATTCAGTTGGGGAGAGCAGGCAGGACATGATTCTCTTAATATCATGCGGCACTAGAATGCTTTCAGCGAAAGTAGCCTGAACTAGGCTTTTGGAATAAAGGGATTCCCGCCCAAAATCATTTGCAGTCTTTCACAGTTCCTTTAAATTGGCAAATGGGAATGGTTCCCACTGCGGTTTCTGTCCCTGTCTATTGTATGTAACACGGGCAGCTACAAACTCCCAGTCCCTGTTTACTTCCAGGTTTGTGGGACCATGGGAGCCAAAGGGGTAGGCAGGGTTAGGGGAGGGGCTGCCAAAGAAAGGGGCGAGGGTGTGGGCAGAGGCTGAGACCCAAAAGGGATTTCCTGCAGGGGCGGGGTCTGCCTCACAGAAGGGATTCCTGGTGACATAGGAGGGTCCCAGCGCAGTAACACCCATCAACGTAGGGGAGGGGCCCAGCATGATGATGCATGCAGGAGCAGGTGGGGGATGGGGACCACGTGATTGTGAAATGCCTGCCATGTGGTTTCTGCCATTTTGAGGAGCCACCGCTGACACGTGGCTTCCATTGTTCGGGGCAGGGGCAGGAGACCCCGTAGTGAAGGGGGGGGGGGCGGGGTGAGGCGCTGGATCTGGCCATGTGGCCTGAGCCATGTTTGTGGCACGGTGCCGGGGCCAGGGCTGGGGCGCTCGAACTTGGAACCGGGGAAGGTGCTGTGGTGGGGCAGGCTAGGCTGCCGCCGCTGCTCAGTGGAGTTGGTTGGGGGGATGCGCCCTGGCACGGCAGCAGCCATGAGCGGCTGTGCTGTCTGCGGGCGGGGAGCACCGCGTGGCGGGGAGGAGTGTCTCCTGCCTGGGAATTTGCATTCTCAGGCATCGCAGCCTCCTGTTCTGATTCTGAGACCGCTTTATAAAATAAAACTGCTGAGGGGAAAAACTTCTTAACTGCCTCGTCCCCACCTTGCCTCAGGAAAACCAGCCTCTCGATTACCCGGTCCCAGAATGTGGGGTTCTTAACAGATTCTATTGTAACATTAGGGAAATAATAAAAAAACCCACTGCATAAAGCGTTCTAAAAGTCTCTTAGAAAAATTGATTTTCCTCGCTTTTAGGGTATTTTTAACTTGGAGAAACGCCTCTTGTTGGGAAATTGAGAATTTTGCACCCATCTTTCCCCAAAAACCTCACCCAGCCACCGAGAGAAAAAAAAGCTAGTAAAAGAAAAGATGAAAAGGGATCTGAATGAACTCTCCTTGGCTTCACTCAACCCGAGTTTCGCCGGCTTTTGCCGATTCCAAAGCCACTCTGCTGAGCCCTTGCTGTGGCATCCCTGCTCGCGCCGCTTATCCGGCACCAAGCCACGCCAAGCCCTCTGGCTCCCAGCTCCTGGGTAAAAGAAGAAATCTCGGTGGATGTTTGATGTTTGTCAGCCAGCTCTCTCATGCTGAGAGAGTTATCGGCTGTCCTTCCAGGCAGGTCTAATAGAATTTAGATCTCTTGTTGGGTTCGTGGCCTCTCCAAATGGTGACTCCTCGGGGCTTTCACTCCCCGGGGAACACTCTTCCAATAACTTCAGCCAAGTCCCTGTTCGATGCGCCTGGTATGGAAGAGGGCTTCGGTGGATTGATGCTGCGTTCGTCCCTACTGGGTCCCTCTTGGACCACTTAGGCGGCACTCTCCTGGCACCTACGCATGCACACAATCTCACCTTCGCAGGTGGTCACGAACAGCTGCTCACACACAGTCTATGCACGAACTGGAGACAAAGAGGTGAGAGGGGGTTCTCTGCATGCAGTTTCTGAGGTGCTTAATGGCAACACACCTGAAGGGAACAGAGGCAAGAAGAACCCAAAACCGAAAGCCTGTGCCAATTTTATCCTGAAAACTCCCAAAGGCAGGCAGAGCATCCAAAACCAATAGTCTGAGGGCTAGGGAGCAGAGGCAAGGTTGAATGACATAACAGGGGCCAATGGGAAAAGGGATTGGAGGGGGGAGAGGGCCAGTGGCCAGCAGAATCTAGACAAAGGGAGAACTTTCTAGCACAGTGTTGTAAGGAGAGACCACTTTTAGGGCAACTTGGGGGGTGTAAAGGGGACTTAGCCATTGCAACAGTAAACCAGATGATTTGTGCTACTCCGGCTTAGTTGGTTGCTGGGCACAAGTCTGAACTATGACAGGAGGGGCTATCCTCAGAAGTAATGCAAGATACATAATGGTATAAGAGAGAGCAGGATTTATTCAGCATCATGTAAAACCTGGTGTGGCGGATCATGAGCTGTGACCTTAGCAAGACATGTTCTTTTATGGATGGGGCACCAGCATGTTTCTTTGCAAGTAGTGTTAGGCCCCTGGCATTTTTTGTTTCTTACTTGTGATGCTGCAGGGATATTGAATATTCCATGGGTTTTTTTCAATTAAGATACCCTTTTCCAAAATCTATGGTAAAAGAAGACAACGGCATGTTTCTCTGAGATACCCAAAATCGTTTGGGGATTCTGTGATAGAAGAGAGCATGTATGTTATTTGTGTATATTATTGTATCTACATGGGCCAGAGTTCCCCTTTGATGGAAACTGGCCATGGGCTGCCACTGACGAGATACATCTTTCTGACTTCCTAGTGTTTCCATGGGTTCCCAAATAAGGGAAGCACTAATCTGACTAATCTGGTTTCCTGGATGGCTTTCACCTAGGTACAGGTGACCTAGCACAGAGAAGGCACCCAGCTTTTAAACTGTTGATGCTGCCTCACTGTGATACCCACTGTGTGTCCACACGTATGGGCCTTATTTCTTTTCTTTGACATGCAGTGAGGAGGTGTGATGATGGGCTAACCATCTGAATTGGCCAAGTACTTTGAGACACTCCTTCAAAACAGGCCAAAAACCACAAGTTTGAGGAAAAGCTGCAGCAAACTCCTGAAGATGCTTTACTATGGTATACTAGGGTAAAAATGAGATTTGTCAGTCCAAGACTACTTAATTTTATCCTTTCATCCCTCATGGCAATGATATGAGGTGACTTTATTGGGAATTGATTGTACCACATTTGTTGCTCTCCTTTATGTATTTCTGTCACTGTAAGTCTGCTTACTCCAATCTCATTTGCTCTGGTGGACTCAAGGATAGTAGAGATAATAGAGAGGGAAAAGACACAACTTTTAACTATGTTCTCCCATGAAACAGTGCCATTTAAAGTACAGAGCCTGTTTAAGTATATTCTGATCAGTTCTAATCAGCTTCTGCTCAGCTAGAACCTCGGGACCTAGGACCTGTTCTCAAGCACTCTTGTTTATGTTGCCCTGTTTATAAAAACAAAACAGTCCCCACAAAAAACCAAAAGACAAGCTTAAAGGATTTAGGGAATTGTGCAAGCAGGTTCCTTGAACTACATAAGTATAAAAAGCATTGGATCTTCTGACTATAAAATTGATGGCTTCTGCCATCATTCCACCATATGAAAAAAGCCAGAGAAACTTATTCAGGTGCTTTGGTTTTCAGGGTGTCACTAGCTATGTTAAGAGTTCTGCATCTTAAAACATTCAGAACTGCAAATAGGCTTGAAACGCCCTGTCTTTTGGGGGTGCTCTGTCAAACACGAGGCAGTTTCAGATTGTTGAACTCAAAATTTTCCTGCCTGTGCCTTCCTGTCATATTTAGTTTCTTATGTTATTGATGTTTGTACCAAAGCCAACTTGGAAGAGAGAGCCTGGTCTCGAGACTGTAGATTTCTCTGGGCAGCAGAGGCTGCTTCCTCTCCTTTCAGGTGTCACAGCATTCAGAAGAGGGACAAAGCTCTTTTTTCCTCTCCTCATGCATCCCCTCAAAGATTACCACCCAGAATATTTGTGTGCTGGGAGCGCCAGGAATAGAAATGCAACCCAGCACGTTAAGTTTCATACAGGCACTGGCATTTAGAATTGGAATGGACATTTAAGTGCCCACACTGTGCATATTACCACTGCTGCAGAAACAACATTACAGACACTTCTGGTAGGATCCTCTTACTCTCTCTGCAGCAGGAAAAAGAGATTGTGTAAAACAGAGAAATAAATTCCTCTGCTTGCGTGCATAGCCCACTTCTGACTTGGCAATATATTTTGACTGCTCTCTGTAAACCGTATTATCATGCTGTCTTCAGGCAAATGCTACTTTTGCTTCTATGTAAAAATCACATATTTAAGTACAACATGACTATACTATTTGATAGTGTAAATGCCAGATGGCATGTGCTACTGCAGTAATTGGATGGACACCTTTCAGGTCTGTGACGTGCCTAGTGGAGTTGCAGTTGCTATATATGTAATAATTAACTCTCAGTGCTGAAAAAGTACCTATATAGGCACATATACAAAAAAAATCACATAGATTTACTACACAATATAGTAAATATTAGTGTGTATGTGTAGATACATACATAGAAAGTACAGAATATATGTGTAGGTACAGAGAGATATAGTAACAAACATATATGTGTACATAGTTGTAATGACATTTCCTCATATCACATCTATCAGGTTACAAGCAGCTAATAATTTTCTTCTTCTACTCACAGCCGAGCATAATGGCATACACTCATAAATCAACATCAACATGGAACATTGCTTAGCAAATATAAATGTATGTGCATTGCAGAATGATCAGAGATTACGAAAATATATCAGAAGTCAAAAGTAGCTGCTGGAGAAATGCTATGTCTTTAGTTTATTGAGATTGTTTGGAGGATCCTAATGTACTGTCACTGAAAGAATAATTTTTCCTTTACAATCTACTTAGCAAAGATTTATTGATCCTTTTCCCCTTCATAGAGAATTACTGATCCATTTTAGAAAATCAGATTTTCACACCTTTCATGAGAATGTACACAGCACAGTTCTCTAGGGATTGCCAAGGAAGTTGACTTTGACATGAAATCCCTAGGCACTGGCACACAACAGCCTATAGTCTCATCACTGATTTGTTGCACAGGGTGGTAAAATACTTTTATACATTTATAGAGAAATGATTGCACTGCAAGGACTTATTTTTCCATGCTAGTGGATGTATTCAAGGTCCTGTTATTTGTGTAAACAGCATTTTTCAGGGGGGTTGGTTCTTCTCATCTCTGATGTTATGAACAGTAAGGTAAGATAAAAGTTGTTGAAATTCATGTTGCAAAGCAGTACGGTACTGTAGAATTTTTTAGCGTGTGTAAATAACTTTCTTCAAGATATGTCTACTCTCTGTCCTCATTATTGTAGTATCCCAGGTAGCTAAGCATTAGGCATGTTATATTGAAGTATGCATCATAATGAAGGTGATTTATTATAATTAAAACAGCATGGAGAGCAGCTTTTATTAGACATATTGTTTCACAGGAGAGCTTAATAAAGAGCATTATTATTAGTTATAGATCTGTGTGAAGGATGTTGTTTACTGAGAGTTATGTGAGTATTAGTCAAAATCTGAAGTTGCTCATTTGAGCTGTCCACTGGAGGGGGAAAAAACAAACCAAAAAATATTCAGCATAGCAAAGAGAAGAATTTTAAGATTGGAGGGGGGGGAGAGAGAGAGAGACAGAGACAGAGAAAAGGAAATGCCGAGTGCATGAAGTGTTCTCTGCAGGAGCAGTTCTAGAATACTTTATTACATATCTACGGAGACAATGGCATGGACTGTAAGTAGCTCCTGTCTCTCAATATAATAATGCACATAAAGTCGGGGTCAGATTGGGTTCGCTCTGGGCTTTGATGCTGTAGAAGGTCACCAAGGGGATCGATGGACAAAAATGAGACCCGAGTTTCATGCAATCAATGAGATTTTTCTATTTAAAGTGGACACTGGGTGTGAGTCTCGGAGCTTCAAATGTGCTTTTGCTCAGATTGAGCAGATTGAAAGATGTACTATAAATGTGTTGTTTGTTTTAATAACTGCTGGCACAAGGACTGCATATCTAAACAGTTTAGTCTGACGAACTCTATTATGAAGTCGCATGAGCTGTGAATAAATGGACAAATTAGCAGCTACTTTGAATGTTAATTACACTGAGTTTTTATGCTGTTTCTGTAGAGTTGTAATTGCCTGGCATTTAGATAACCCTTAAAATATGATTAGAGAACTACTAAATAATTTGGTTCAAAATCATGTGGGATTTATCTGTTCTACAAAAAATACTTTCTACTATTAATTTCCTAGTCTTCTATACTCATTATAGCCAATTCATTAATTTCTTTAGAAAATGTTCACATTTCCACAGATTAAAACAAGTTCTTATCTGCCTTTGGTTAAGAAGCTTCCTTCTTCTGAGTAGCAAATGGATACTTGGTACAGGATTGCTTTGATAATTTTCTTCTTGAAGTTTCCTGGCAGGTGAAAGATCATGCGTTGTTTTGCCTTTATTGTAAACAGTTATCTCTGTAGGAAGAGGGAAGCAATCAGGAAGAATGTGATCAGTGAGTCTGACATAGCTCTAACACTGGTGACAGCAAGTAATTGACTGATATGGAGGAGGTTTATCTCTGTCTTGAAATATTTAAGAAATTAAAGCAAATTATAGACCAATTTCTAATCACTGATGTATATGATTTTAACTACTTTGCAGTTAATGGAGTTGTTCCAAATTTACACTGCCCTAACAGATGCAGGTCCTGTTTTCAATTTCAAAGCAAGTCAGCTATTGGACTGCACTTTGTAAATGAGAAAGCCACTTGAATCTGGGATTTAAAGGATCTGATTGTATGGTTTTAAAAGCTAAAATAGCTAAATACTCTTCTCCCCCACTCCCTCAGCTGTTCTCTTTCAGTAGATTTCAGAGAAATAAAGTATCCTGTGTTTTCTGAGCTTCCATTTCACAAAGTGTTCAGATATTGAAGACTGTTTATCCCACATCACTGCATAAGTAAATGTCCACCAGTGTCTATGAGGGAGGAAAGGGGGAAACAGCAAACCCAACCCACTGCATTTTTCAATCTATTATTAAAAATTTCCTTTTGATGACAGTTAATACATCGAATTTATTCCATCAACACAATCCCCAGACAATCCCAAACCAAAGAAACAAACCAAGGCCTTGACAGACTTTTCCATTTAAATATCTTAAATACAGAGTAACTGCAGTTTTATGAGAAGATCATTAGAAATCGTAGATTGTCTACAGTTCAGGTCTAAATTTGTTTACTAGATTCTGAAAAATGCTCCAAAGAAGAGTAGGTGTACAGAAGAGAACCTAAGCTTCTGCCTTAATCTAATTTCTGCTAGAAGGGTCATTTAAAACTCAAGCAGAACTTAGGTTCATCTGAAATGATATTTTTGTATTTTCATGTATGCCTCGAGTAAGAACATTTCAGTTTATATTGTTATCATTAAAATTAAAAGCAAAACACCCTCCACCTCAGCTTCCTCTTTTAATGGTCCTTAGTGTTACATTCTAGGATGTGTTAAACATTTTCTAGTTAAGTATTTTTGATAAAACATAGAACTTAATGAATTAGCTGAATTTTAAAAAATTAAAATATTGACAATAAAATCCCATTGCAGTAAGCACATTCCACTGGAAAACAGGGCTTTGGCAGTTAATGGAAAGAGTAAGCAATTGCAGGTGGCTCATATAAACTCAAACAATAGCACAATGAGCCAACCTATGATAAATTGGAAGGTCATATGGAAAAGGGTTGCAGGGTAGAAAGAAATTATCACAACATCTGTAATATTTTTCTCTGGACACACCTGAGTCCAGTATTTCTCTCTTTGCTTTAGCTGCAAATATAGGAAGGTGATAAACCATGGCACATATAAATTCAATTGTTAATTTGTAGAACAACTGCTTTTATTTAGCAAATATTGAGGTGTGTGCCTTTTTTGGACAACAGGTCTGGCATGATTCTCACTGACGAGTCACTGAGAGTTAAATTATATGTTTTGCAGTAGACACGACTGCTGCCCTTTAGGGTACTTTCTTTGAGTTAAGTGTATGCAGCCTCTTTTGACCTCCTCAGAGACATCAGCTGATTTTTACAGCCACCCCCAACAGGGTTAAGTTCTCAAGCATTCACTCATGAAAATGTTTTTGAAGTTTATAGTGAAATTCTGCTTGCAGAATAAGGAGCAGAGGCAACTCGGTTTCTATGGAAAGATTTTTGCAGAATTAGGTGGTGAATTAGGGCATGCTTCCCTGATAAGACCTTACATATGAGGCTAACAAAAATATGGTTGTCCGATTCTCTGGTTTAAATGTACTGTATATTTCATTTTACTTTATCTTTCTGAGTGTTTTAGAAAAGGTTGGAAGATGAACTGCACATATAAGAGCAGGAGCATATGGACCACAAGGAAAAGAAATACAAATGATCCAAAACTGAGGAAACAGATGTATTCAAATGAAAAATTTTGCACACTCGGAAAATATTTAATGTTGTTTATAAGGACTTCACGTTAATATTAATATTTAATATACTTTCCTTTTTACACTAACTAATGAACCATCCTTAAAAGCAATTCTTTACAATTTCCTCTCCTACCCATTTTAAAATACTGGAAAACAGACATGTAAATTAAAGCTTCCCATGGACATTTTTAACTTCTGCAACCTGCTTATTCAACATTTCATCCTAGGTCTCGCTGATCTTAGCAGCATTACAAGGATCATATTTTCACACAGATGAACCATTCATGGCAATTTCTCCAATAGATTTGACACAAACATTCTTTTCTTTGATATTGGAGATATAAGCTTTCTATTTTTGACCTATTTTTTCTCCTGACCGACATATTTATTGAGGCTATTGTGAGGAAAGTCCCACTTTCCATTAATGTTTCACTTCTCTGTTTCTTTCTTTTGCAGAATTTCAGGTTGATAGAGCAGTAAGAGGGTCTTGGTCAATGTCAGCTTATGTATGGGCATATATCAATAAAAACAAAACTCAAAGTTTTATTTAGAATTACTATTTAAATAAATACACATGCAGTAGTTAATATGTGTATATGTATCATTTTGATGCTGTCTTCATGATTCTACTGTTGTAGATCAACATGTAGCATTTATTGATCTGTTCTAAAGGCAGATCTAGTTCCAGAGAAGATTTTGATTGATTGTCCTCATCCAGAGTGAATTCTTTCTCCATCTCTCTAGAGTCTTCTGTGGCATTGGCTGTGGATAGCAAGCAGACAAAAGATTTCTTTTTGAGGAAAGGATGTAATTGTATATATGTATATGTATATATATATAGGTATATGTTATCATGTTTAAATTCCAAATAATTATTCAGTGCCCTTTGCTTTTTCCATCTGAGCAACTTGATACACCACTTATGCTAAGAGTCTATAAACTATTGGTAGTAGTACAGATATGTCAATCTTCCATTCTACAGAATGAGATGATTGCAACTAATGCACTGCATAAAGTAGGAATGTCCTCTGTGACTTGTGTTGTTTCATCAGATAAATATTCATCCCCTATAACCTTTTGAATTAAATGTTTCAGTTCTAAGAATTCTGTGCACGCAAATCTCTATTAAGAAAGTAGGAAAATTATTAAATACTTTGCATTTTTCGATTTTTAATATAAAACTGTAAGATACCTTACTGCATATTTCAACACCAGATGTTCATTGCAATAGCTCTCTATTCTCAGTTTAGAGTAAGAGGTAAAAATGCACTTGCATTCATCTGGATAAATAAGCTATATATCCACCCCTCACTTACTGGTGCCAGATGCAAACACAGAATATATTGTACAGGTCAGGTTTTTGGACCACAATCAAGAACTGGGCATCAGCTCACTTTCCTTATGCTGTCTAATTTCTACCTCCTCCTATGGTCTAAATGGTCGCTCACATTTCATCTGTAAGTTCCTTCTACTTGCTGAATAAGATAAAAGGAAAGGGATGCAGTCCTCCATCTTTTGTCTTCCCTTTATAAACTGAAATGTTCACCACAGAAACATGAAAAGGAAAGGTATGAATGCCAATCTTATTTCTTGGCATTCTCCATTAACTAGATCTCTTGGTTAGCCTCAGTGAGATGCCCACGTCTCTCAGGTTACTGTCCAAAAAAATCTCAGACTATCTTGAACACTTTAATAAAAGCCATCTCCCTGCTTATTTCCATGCTATTAGTTGGTTTGGGGGTTTTTTTAGACCAACAATAATTCTCCCCAACAAAGCTTTGTGTGCATGCCTTTAACCATCCTGAAGAATGAGACTGCTGGTACAGAGTTAATTCCCTTTTCTGACAATCTATACTAGAAAAACATGCTTGGAGGCTATTCTACCACAAATGCATGCTTGGAACAGTGGATAAACCTCAGGCCCTTGCAGAATTCAACTGCCACATCACTTGTATGACGCCCTGAGAACTGGAGTCTGCAAAGTTGACTAAAGGGAGGTCTTTGCTTCCTGCAAATTCAAGACAACTTCACTTAGTTTTGAGCTGCAGTCTACCTCTGGATGGCAGTACGGTCACTGTGAAGAGGTCAGAGCTCCTCCAGTTTTCTCTTAGGCAGTACATATCTGGCAAATTTGTTGACTTCACTCACTCCATTGGTGTGGTTTGCCTTTACCTCAAGCTTTCACAATTTGACATAAGAAGTGAAGTGTCTAGGCTGGAGTCCATTGTTTTCAAGGTTTTCTGTCCTTTCCTCCAAGTGAGTCATCAGTTACAGTTGTTCAGCATTTTGAGAAGCTTCTTTCTAATTGGGTTTTATTACAGTACCTGATCTGAATGCTCTCCAAAAGTTGTTCAGAATGTAAAGTAGGAACTCCTCTCAGACTAGCTATACCCAGTTATAATGTTATTTACTCACAGTTTATTTCTTTTGGTAGACTTAAGCTCTAGCATGTTAAATATTTTCACATTATGTAAGGATATCCAGTGTTGGTAATAAGTTTTCTTGAGCTACAAGGAAACTGGAGGCATATTAGTCGTAAGTGAAAAAACTCAGAGTACATTCTTTTTACCTGTGCCGTTGTGAGTTGCAAACAGGAATTACCTGACAAATTTTCCCCAAGTTTAGTGTAAATTTTTCTCTTTGTTATTTAGAATGTATCTAGTTTGTTCATTTTTTTTCTTGCAAATAAATTGTGCAAGCCAAAGCAATGGGATTTGAAGCAGTACAGGGAGATAAAAATGTGACTTTGTTGTGAAATTATATGATTGTTGAAATTGTTTTCTAGGTAAGATCTATGCACATTATAGTTCTTTGCTAAAAGTATCATATTAGTGTAAACCTGTGCAGAGCATGCATACTAAGCAAAGTCAGATTTTACTATTGTATCTATGACAGCAACTGGGATACTAAAAAGGACTCAGCTGTGCATTGTCATCAATGTTGTAAACTGTGTTCCACTTTCTAGTCTGCCTTTTCAATCTCATTGCCTTAAGTGAAGTGCTGAATTACACTTGAAGAACTGTAGTGAAGGCAAAAGGATTAGAATAGGTGTTACTGAGGTCATAACTTATTAATGATATTAACGTCATATACAAGGCAGGAGAGAACCCCCTTTGATAGCGAGATCCTAGGTTTGAGTCTGTATAGACATTTAGAGGGAAAACCAGGAAATTTTTAAAATACTTCTGGAGAGGAAAATAAACACAAACCCATATGTTCTTTAACTTTTATATTCATTGTCAGTGCAGTGTTTTTAATTTTTTCACTGAATTATAGTGCAAAAAGTATTTATCGGACTCAGAGCAAAAGAGGTGAAAGACTTTTGGTGATATAGACTAGAAGACACCACAACTGTGCACAGCTGTGTATTCCTGTGTTACACATTTCTCTCTCTTGTAGATCTTTGAATGTCACAAAAAGAAGTGCTTTTTCTACTTATCTTTTCAGAAGATTGTAATGTAAGCACTTGTGTTCCTGGGGTCCCCCCCTCCCCCCAATGCCCATCATATGCATTTCAATATCATTTTCATCTTTTTCTTCCTACATAACTTTGTGGCTAACTTTGAGCAATTTGCCCACACTGTTGCATTCCAGTCTCACAAAACCTGATCTCACAAAATCCCATTGATTTCAGTATGTATAATTAGTCCAAGGTTCCATGCTCGAAGAACCAGTTTATACCCTTCAGATCCAGATAAATGACTATAATATCTTAAAGCCACAATTTCACCACAGTATAAATATGGCTTTGTTTTCATCACAGCAGTTCAGTTACTCTGTCACAACACGTTTAACATATCTGGTTGGGCTTCTGTTAGTGCTTTTCAGTACAGTGTTATCTTTTCTTTAAAGACCCCTAGGGACGTGGACAAATACTGGTTCCTTTGGGAGAAAAAACTGTATAGATGGAGTGACATGAGTCATATGGGGTGACCTCTAAACATTGGGGTTTGAAGCCCAGCGTAAGCGTTCACCTGTGTTGTCACTTCCCCATGTAATACCTCTTCTTTTTTTGTGGTCTTCCAGATCACTTTGATATCAAAGGATACGTGTGTCTTTCGAAAGCTTTACCTTACTCGTGATAGTAGTTGTGTGAGAGGTGGATACTAATGCCTTTTCATTTAACCATTTCTCTTCATAAGTGCACATTCATTCACTTTTCCTTCTTTTCTGATGTTTGTAAAAACAAAATAAAAAATAGTGGAAGTCTGCAGCTAGAACTTTTCTTCAGAAAACAAGCCCAGTTGAACAATTTGTTCAACTGTTTGAGTGGTTAGATTGTCTGTCCTCCTCCAACTCAGTTGCTCTGCTGGAATCAGACAGGTTGGGAAATTACATAGGGTTGGGAACACTTCTCTGAGTGAAGCTTTGTGCATGTGGCCATGTGAGACTTCTAAAATTATAAATGCTTTAAACTACTAGATAAGGCTGATTTTGATGTGATAAAGTCCAGGGAATTGCTGCTTAAGCATGCAATTCATGTTAATGCACCCCGATCCCTCGTGAGTTGCTGATTAATCTGAGTGGGTTATAGCATAGCCTCTCAGTAGCTTTCCTTTAACTGATACATGGAACAAAATTCAATGTTTCTTCACACTGAATGTATGACCTTAGAAAACTGGAAAGGAGTCCAGCTTTTTTTTTTTTTTTTCTGATTATTGTGGCTTTAGATTTTTCCTTCCTTTATTAACTTCTGTTCCATACAACATTTGGACTTGAAATATGATGAGATTGATATTCAATGCTTAATACTCACAGTCCTCTAAAACTGGAATTATTTCCCCGTCCCTTTCCTCTCTCTCCCCCCATCCCCTTTCCCCTTGCCTCCCAAAGTATTCCCTTTGGAGTTCAAAGCTTATGAATTTCTTGTCTTCCCACATGAAGAGGTACTTTTGAGCCCAACAGGAATTTTGTTGTGTGTGTTAGGATTTGAAGCTGAAAGATGAGCAGAGGGAAGTTTGGAAACTTCTGGTAGAATTGTACAAGTAGTGTTACTTACGTGGAGACTACAGTTTATCTTTTCTGCTGGACTTTGGCAATAGGGAATATCTGTGCACATATCTTGGTGCTACAAAACTGATCTCATATCCTAGCTAAGTATCAAGTCTGAGAACATTTAATGTTTTTGCTGTTTTGACTGCACAAGTGAATCAAGTTTTTGTAGAAGTGTTTTGATTCCATGTAGGAGCTGCTGGTTATCTTTTACTAGTAATTCTCTATGTAGGCCTGTGGGTGTACTACTTTACATTCTCTTGGAAACAAGCAAATACTTTGTGATAGACTTAAGTGGCCTTATTGTGCTCCCTACGAAGATGCCCTACTTGTGAGTGCAAAATTGGTAGCACATGCTTATTGGGGAAAAAAAGCTTTTTCCAAAACCATTGCTGCTGCTATTGCAGTAATGGGATATCAAACAGGCAAAATTGTATGTGTTGTCAATGTCTGCAATATAATTTCATTGACTTACAATGTTTAAAGTGAAGGCATGATGGTAAGCTTATATAAGGTGTCACATTGAAGTAATCACCCACCAACTTGATTTTATGGCAAAAGAGAACATTTTAATATACACATGAATTCTGAGGACACTCCAGCTTGCATGAAAACACAGAAGTCAAAGTATGTGATTAAGCATTCAGATACCATAGTGCTGAGAAGCACTTAAATAACCCAACAAATAAATGGATGAAGTAAATGTGGGTAAAAGTAAATATGAAAGTTGATTTTAATCTATGAATAAGAGTTTGGTGTAAAACAAAAAAGGGCAAAAAGAAGGTATGGTTTAATTTTACTTACCCCACATATGGCCACTTGTATTTATTTGGTGCTTGTGGTGGCCAGTGAGCCTGTGGTACAAGGGACAAAGAGAGTCCACTGGTGAGACAGTCCCTAGTACCAAATATTCCTCCCCAGTTTAGGGTGAACAAAAAAAGCTTCCCCCAGCATGCTTTGCCCTGTTGTGTTACTGTACCCCAGTTCTGCTTCCTTGGTTGGCCGTTGGCCTCCCTGCCCCCTTGTTACCTTATATGTCCCTGCCCTAGAAGGTTCTCCACTTCAGGTTCCCCCATTGGCCCTTGCCCCTCACCACTCCCCCAGAGTTTTCCCATTGGCTCCCATTCCCTAGGGGACTAGGCCTTTGTACCGCCCCCGTGCCCTCAGATCATTGGTCCCTGATGCTCGAGCCACTCCTGTACTTAAACCTGGACCCTCCATTTTTCTTCGTCCCTGGAACCATTCACGAGTGTGGCTGCAATAAACCTCCTCTTGTGGAACCCCATATGAAGATCCTTCCCGGCTCTTTGCTGTCGACCCATTTACTGGAGCTATCCGTGCGTGCATGTGTGCGTGCGTGCATACACGTGTGTGAGTGTGTGGTGGTCCTGCCAAATGGCTTCGCTAAGGAGAAGCTTTTTTAGGAAGGTTGCGGCACCTTGCGCTCCAGCACTGACAAGCCACACAGTCCATGACAGGTGCTTGCCTAAATCTCTTTGCTTATGCTTTTATTTTGCCAAGATTTCTCTTCAGCAATCTTCAGAATAATATTTTAGGTTGGAATCAAATGATAAAAAGGATCCTGTGTTTGAATGCAGAAGAAGCACATGAGCTGGGACTGTCAGGCCTGTGAGTTGAGCAGAGCTATCTGTCTGTGTGAAGAGGGAGCTCAAGGAAGGCCACAGATGCTCCACTCATTTTCCTGAGTTGTAGATCTGAATCATTGGACTGGGGCTGGCTGGCTGGAGGCAAATTGCTTTATAGCAGCACATCTGATGCTGTGTTTTGGATTTGTGACTAAAACAATATGGATGACACCCCAGTGTTTTGGCTATCTCAAAACAGTGCTTGCAGTGTCTGTGTTAGAGACAGGTAAGAAGCTGGGAAAGGACAGTCTCTTCGTAAAGCTTCCCTGGAGAAAGACTATTTACAGGAGCATGTAGTGATAGGATGAGGGGGAATGACTTCAAACTGAAAGACAATAGGCTTAGATTAGATAGTAGGAAAAAATTCTTTCCTGTGGGAGTGGTGAGGCATCAGAACAGGTTGCACAGAGAGGTTGCTGATACCCCATCTCTGGAAATGTTTAAGGCCAGGTTATCTGGAGCTCTGAGCATCTGGTCTAGATGATACTAGCATCCCTTGAAACCCAAACTGTTAGATTCTATGATAGTGTTGGGATGTCTGACCCCAACTGACCAAAAGGTTATTCCATACATATGATGTAGCGTTGAGCATTAAAATAGGGGGAAAGAAGGAGGAATTGGGATTATTTGTGTCTCTGATGTTCATCTTCTCATGTAACTGTTATGCACAGTGAGGGTTCACTGCCCTGGCTTGTCAATGAGAAGTAATGCTAAAAATTCCTTATTTTGGTTTGCTTGCATATGTATCTTATGATTCCCTTATCAAACTGTCTTTCTATTGATCCGTGAGCCATGTCTTCCTCTGTTTGTTTTCTCCTCAGCCTGTGGGAGAGGGGAGTGAGTGAGTAGTTGTGTGGGTGCTTGTCTGCTAGACATAATAACTCACTAAAACAGTGCAAATCTTCAAGAGGGAGCAACTGCTGTAGCCACAAGCAGGAATAAATGTCTTGGAGGAAAATTTCAGTAGGTTTAAAAAATAAGAACCACCTACTGGGACTTGAAGGGTAGTCATATTGATAACTGCTTGGAAAGGGAATATTCCTGAGGAAAGTACAGTGGTAGGAAGAAAAGAAAAAGTAACATAACAGGATAGGTCTGATAACAGCAGACATGAGCTCCTGTTTTACAGTGTTTTATTTTTCTGCCATTCTACTCTGCAATTAAGATCTGCTTTCCTAATTCTTCTTGAGCTCCTTAGGCTGGGAGAATGGAGGGCACGCATTGTAACAGTCCGAGTACAAAGAGCAAGGAGAAAGCATCTTTTGCTCCTATAAGACCCTTTGAAGTTGTCCCAGGGTTGAGTTTGACAGGTACAATCAAGACCTGCAGCAGCTCTGTGAAATGTATCAGAAGTGCCACCAGGTTAAGAAATGAGAGATGGATTTTTCTTGATGTAAGGAATAAATTGGTTAAGTATGCATTAGCTAGACTATTTGCTCAGCACATGAGAAGGTGGGTATCTGTGGATATTGAAAGCAGGTAAATCATTAAAGGAGTAGGTTAACAAAAGGAATAAATGGATAAAATTATTAATGGTCCACTTAAATATAGTGAAAATTGTCCTAGCAGTAAATACAATTAAAATTTTGTGAGTGTGGTTTGAGGAAAGTTCATTTTCATGGAACTCTAAGTTAGATATTATTAAACCTTAGGAAAGCATAGACCAAGAAAGAGTTCAGTAAAGACTCTGTGGGGATAGATTACTTACGCAAATTTTCACAGGAAGGCTTAAAAGTTGCAATAGACATCCTTGCCCAGCTCTCTTCTTCGCAAATTGGTTAAACAATGTATAGGGATTAGGTGACTTGCCTGGCAACGCAAACAGCTTCAGTGGCAAAACTGAGCCTCCAAGGTGCCAGCCTTCGTATTATAAGCATCTAGTGGCAAACTTCCTCTCCCACAAAGGAAAGACTATTTTTTTTAAAAGAGGACTAAGAGAAAGGTCAAAGATGGTTTGAACACTGTATGATCTCACAGCTGTGCTAGTATACTCAGGCTTGCTGCAGGAAACCCAAGTGGCTCTTTGGCTTTGCATATGCAAACTATAAATAACATGTAGTCTCTAGGTTCAGAAAACTAATCATAAATATGGACATAGGAATGAACTTTTCCTTAAAGCAAAAAGCAATGATGCTTTCTTCAAATATATATGCCAAACAGACAGTATCAATTTCCATTTGGACTGACACGTGAAAATAACTTATAATGAACAAATTTCAGATTGTGATTAAAACTCGTATTCTGCATTTTATTGCTCTATTTTTGTATTTTTAATCACTCTGAAGCTATTAATAGCTTTTTAGTATTCATTTTTGGGATGCTAATGTTACCAAAGCAGTTATTGTAATGATCTGCATATTTGTGCATGGGTTGTGCATGCAAAAAAAAGAAAAAGAAAAAAAAAGTGCAAATTATGCTATGTCCTTTAAGTAATATTAATAAATTGAAGGAAACTTTTATTTTTAATACCTATATTTATTAATTGTTTTTAAAAAAATAACATGAAGCTTGTAATAGGTTAAAAAGTAGGTTAAAAGTAATGAGACAAACAGTATTATGAGATTATGTTGACCTGTGTTTTTTTGAAACAACTAAACTACATTTAGGGATGCATATTGATATCTTGTTATCAATTTCAATGACAAGAAGATCAGTGCCCTTACATAGATCTCAGTGATTTTTCACGAGGAGAACTGAGTATGTGTTTTTCCCTGTTGAAGCCGATGGCAGCAGTCCAAAAGGCTTCATTGAGAATGCATCAGGCTTGCTAAAAACTTTTTAATATATGTAATATTTACATACATACATGTGCATACATTAGATATACATGTCATAAGAAATAATAGGATCTTTGGAAATATTTTTCTTCTGTTGAAACATAAGGAAATCAACAGCAATTGTGACTGGTCTCTGAGCAGAGCAGTGGTAGTTAATCTTCTAGGGTGTAACTGAGCAACCCAGTGATGTCAGCCAGTTTACAAAAACCAGGTGCTAGCAGGAGCGTGTTGGTACAGTTGCATGTTTTGGTTTACTCTCTGATCTGATTTTTCCTTCCTTAAAATATTATTTGTCTTAAAGGAGTTTCCTCAAGAAACAATAGGGAGCCAATTGCAAATCATTGTACGGCAAACTTTTTTTATTAGAAGAAACAACAAACCCTCCAAAAATCCCTCAGCCAAACAGTATCTAATAAAGAACAGAACTGTTCATGTAGGAAAATATCAGCAGATTGGAGAAATGCTTCATTCATTGTTTATTGATAATCCAGTTACTGTAATTGCTGCTAAAATGATTGGTAAATGTTCTGCTGTTTTCCTGTTGTAAAGCATTAAACAGAAAAACTACTTTGTATTGAAGAGATCCTTCTGTATGTCCAACACATGATACTGTTGCTGTGTGTGGTGTGTCTTATCCTAGCATAAAGAGCAAAACACTGGGAGTTTGTAAGTATACCTGCAACTTCAGCAGATTAAGGCCATTGATGAAAAGGCCAAGCACCCTTTGGGCTTCAAGTTCTTAAACCCTTATGTAAATTGCATTAGAAATGTAAAGTTGTGTGATAGTTGAAGGCATGTTGATTTTGGAATACATTTAATTAGAAATTAATATGTTGTGATCTACAACATGAAAAGAAAGATGTGGTACCCAGGTGTTGATGAAGACCTGGTATGAAGAAAAGTAACCCTGAAGATCTTTTGTAATGATTAAAAAACAATTGCACTCATTCATCAATGAGAAAGACTTGGGAAATATAAAAAGCATTGCATTATTGATCTGCAGTATTTGTGGCATTATTAACTATGTTTAGCAGTTGTAGCAGCAGATTTTGCTGTCAGATGATCTCAGCATAGGAGAAGGATAGGAAAACTATTTGGGATTCTTCCTCTTAAACTGGAAGCTGCAGTGCATCTTCTAGTATCTGGAAAAAGAAAATAACTTTTTATTTTCTGTGAGCCTCAGATCAGGAGAGGCTTTCAGTTGCTTCAAAAGATGGGCATTATTGCTTTTTTATTCTATGTTTAGAGCAGATAAAAAGCAGAAAGTCCACCTCTATAAAGTATGATATGAGTAGAAATGCCAGAAAAGAAATGATTTCCCATACTTGTCACTGAAATTCAAGTGTGCTGTATTATGGGAAGCTCCATGAACAGCTGACTAACTTGTTAACCACATAATATATAAAATTAAGGTGGTTGAGCTATCCTAAGTTTGGATTCAGATTTTGGAAGACTTTGGCCTTGTTTAGGAAGAGGAAGTCAAGGCAGACTTTATCACTTGCTTCAAGATAAAAAAGAACAATTTTGGATTGAAGACTTTTAATGAATCATTGACTGTGATATTCTGGTGAAATCATGATTTGCCTGGTATAATTTGTTCAAGTGTTTAACTGTATCTGTAAAGTATTTTAAAAGATTCGCAATAAATAGATACCAAACTTCCAAACTGGTATAGGTTATTACCATGTATTGTATTATAAATTATAACTGTTTTTGAAAGTGGCGTTCAATTCAAAACCTGGATGAAACTGAAGTTAAAGAAATATTACTTTAAAATTCTTCAGGAAAAAAGAGTTTTCACTAGAAAATGTTGCTTCATTGCACTATAAGGGATTTGTACCCATTTCAACAAATTTTCTTTGAAAGTGTTACATTGTGGGTGTTAGAATTTCTGGTGAGAGATCCATCCTGAAATATGAAGTGACTTTCCTGATATGGCTGAGTCCATGGCTGACTACATATGGATCTTGATTTGTGTTTTCCTAGACCAAATGCAAGTAATTGAATTAACCTCTGAGCTGGGTTAGTATTTAACCCATGCTCTGATCATCAAAAATTCAAGTTAATGGTTTCTTTGTTTTGCATCATGAAAATCCTGACGTGTTATGTAAAATTAAGTTTTTGTTTAACTAAAAGGAGAGCTTCTTTCAATTGCTCTGAGTCCCTTCTATGCAGCCTGGTCAAGTTTGTATCTCATACCCAATCAACATTCAAAAACTATTCTAAGTTTGGTTTTGGTGTGATTCTAGACGTGCTGATTTCTAAAAGAAAGGAATTTTAGCTGACTTCTGGGTTTGATATTTTTTCACTCAAAGTAATTTATAGCGTCTGCATGGTTGACAAAGCCTGAGAAATGCAAATACAGAGAAACTGCATATAATACCATATTTAAATTTCTGGTTAGGCCAAATTATTCTCATCTGACTGCTTTGTGGTGGAAAACCTAGTAAGAAATCTTACACCTAGGAAAGACTAACTCAAGTATGGAGTATTTTATAGTGTTTCTTAATTCCAAAGAGGTTGTTTATGGCCTCTTCTTGTCATGGAGAGCAGAAGGATTATGCTGATAAGAGCATACTGTAGGTTCTAGAAGGATCTTTTAACACATGTAGCATGATCACCTGGAAAGAGAGGCGTTTTGTTTAAGGGCTGTTCAAAATAGAAATTGAGCAAACATTAAACAAGAACAAAGACAAGTTATGAAGCTGGCAGGCTTGTGAAAAAGCACTTGTGATTTGGTAAACAGGATCATGTCTTCTCAGGTGGTCATTGTGGAGACTAAAACACATGAAATAATTTTCAGGGTGAACAAGAAGGCTGGGGTTTTTTTAAAGCAGGGATCTGTTAAACAGCTAATGTATTACATTAGAGTAGAATGGTATTTTTCCCATAAAAGTAATAAATACATTTATAGAAATGCTTTTTTTTTTTTTTTTTTTTTTTTTTTTTTTTTTTTTTTTAATGGAAGACAGTGTTTTCCTCTTCATACTGGATTTTTTTTCCAAGTCTTCTGGTAAGTTGGCCCCACAGTCTAAAATTTTTAGTTATTCTTTCAGGCTTGAACTTTTCTGGATGTTTTCTTATGTTTGACATGACTCCTTCAGAATAGAACTGACAGAGCATTGGGAATCATCCATTACTCCTATGAAAAAAATGTGTCAAAGTCTTACTCTTGATAGGACCATCTTCTAATTTCAGATTTAATTGCTTCCTTAAAGCATCTCCTTTTTTCAAGAAACCAGATGAAAAAGAGTAGGAAATGTCTTGGTTTGATGATCTTAAAGGTCTTTTCCAACCTAAATGATTCTATGAAATGTGTGGGAAGGTCTGTTGAAGGCTTATCTACCATGTTGGTCCCAGTCAAAAATGCCTGTTTTGCCTTTTCCCTGTCCTGGTCTCTAGGGCCTGATTGTCTGCTTTCACAAGTAGTACCTCAATCTCAAGGCACAGCAATTCAAGGGACATTGTCACTTAAAATGTGGTTTAAAAAGAAATAAAATTAATTCTATTTTAAGATTCCTAAAGCAACAATTAAAAGCTCCATAATTTCTGTAAACTTTATTTTTTCGATCAGATCTACATTATTCTAATAAGCAGTAACCATTTCAATTTCCTCAGAACTTAAAATTAAGTAAATAAATGAAGAAGACAATCCTAACATTACTGCTTGAGAAGAATATTTCTGTGAAAGAAATCACCATGGACAGTGATAGTTTTTCTGACTTTCGAAATTAAATTGTTATCGTTCAGTACTATTAATAAAATGAGTATAACTAAGCACTGATTTCTTAATTAGCTACATTATTTTAAATGATAAAATTCTTTTTAAACTGCATCCTGGACACTTTATGTGAAAATAAGTATCACTGGAAAAATAAAATGTTCAAAGCCACACTAGTATTGAGAAAAGGGAGAAAAGAAGAACTTTGTTTTTGTGCTACAGAGAATTTAATGAGGAGAATAAATACAAGTCTAGCTGGAGAAAAGCAGAGACTGTTTTGGGTGATAATATTCATATTGAGTGAGATGAGCTGTTGATATAGCAGCTTTTTGCTGTAAGGGAAAGGAGAGCTAATACAGAAGATTTTAGTAAGCTGAATATGAGTAATATAGGTAAGAGACATAAATACGTAAATAGATGTTCAAGGTCAGAGTAGTGATGAGGGATCAATGACCATGTATCAGCAGTCTTGTTTGTTTTGCGTATAAACATCCATCCAAAGGTGGTGGTAGAAGCGGCTGTGAAGAAAATGAGATTTTTCTCTAACTTTTCCAGGGAAATAACAGCCAGCAGGTAGAAATGGTCAGAGGCTAGCAGGGGACAAAAGGTTGATTCAAAGTAGTTTGCATAAACCAGTCTATGGATAGATTGGGATGGAAATATCAGCACATTAGTGACAGCAGATAAAACAATGTTAAAAGAAGAAAGAATCAAAGAAGGTTGTCAGTAAGAGATCTTTATTTATGGGAAAAAAATTAATACCTCTAGAAGCAGTAAGATGAAGGAAGAAAACTTTTTCATAAGAAGACCAAGGGAGAAGGCAATCCTAAATTCCACTGGTATTTAACCAAAAAATTAAATCCAATCCTTTTCCAGTAGAGTCTTTTTAATGTATTCCTCACACAAAAACTAAGCTAAGGTACATCTTGGAATAGCTTTATCCAAATTTGTGATCGTGCTCTATCTTGATTAAAAAATTTAAAAAGCTACAATTCAAATACATTTTTAGTGCAGTCATGGGAATAATAAGTCATTATGAAGTGTATATTTTATGTTTACTAGTAGAATTGTTGTGTTTGCTCTCAAACAAATTCATTGTATATGTCCCAAACAGAAGTCTGTGTAATATCATGATTGGGGGGTGGGGGTCTGGGCAAGATTTATTTCATATTTTGAAGAAAAGCAGAAAATTGTTTTCTAGTACTTCTAAGGGGGGGAAAAAGTCTGTGCAAATTAGCTTCAAACTAAGGGCAAAATAAAAAATCTTACTTTTTCTCTGAACTAGAATTTAGAAAGTAATTACATTCAGAGCAACAATGTTTATGGTGCAGTAAGTACAAAATTTAGACCAGTGGCTAAATCAGTACATGAAGCCTTTATAAAGCTCTATTATCACCCAAGTCCTACATTAAAGAAGAAAGTAATTCATTTTTAGACTTCTGCCTAGGGCATGTTTGACACAAACCCTACACAGTTTCTTTTAAAAGCTGTCTTTGATTACTAAATAGTTTTGCTTAGAAACTGCACCTTTACCCTTAAAGTGTAAAGGCAAAGCTTTTAACACGTTGATAAATGTTCTCCTGTACTTCGTAGAGTTTCAAGAAAAAGGTAAAGGTTTTAGCTTTTAGAAGAGGGTGTGTTACCACAACTGTAATTTGCATTTGCAAATCCACAGGACTTTTACTATTAAATTAAGTCCAACAGCCAGTTTAAGCCATCAGGGAGTCGTAGAGCTGAAGACTGGTGTAGCAGATACTGTAAGTGAATTACAGGAGGTATAACCCACCCCTTAAGGGAGACACACAGCAGGGAGGACCACTTGCAGCACAAAGCTGTCAGGGAAATCTCATAGGAAACAGGCAAGTCTGGAAGTACTACTGCTAGTTGGACAAGAAATAGATGACAAGTTATGTGAGTATGTGCAAGAGATGTGTGTATAATTTGTCACTACATGTGTGGTATATACAGTTATATTTTGAATAAGGGGATTGTGATTCCTTAGTTCTGTCATACCTAGAAGTCTGAAATTCTGAAGCATTATATGCCCTTGCCTCTTACTTAAAGCATTTAAACCCTTTTGACAAAGTTCATCTTGCTGGTTTTATGCATTCTTAGACTTTTCAATTTTGCATATGAAAAGCTGAAACTTTTGTGTGGCTGTCAGTGAACAGGAGAGCCTGTGTTACAGTGCAAAGCGTAATCTGACCTATAGCACCTTCCAAAAAGCAAATGCTGAGTGTCAAGCCCATAGACATCCAGTGCGGAAGAACAGATTCTGACTGTATTACCTACTAAAGATGCATATGCAATTCCTTGCCTCAGTGCATCCTCTCCAATGCCATGGGTCCTTTCTGGGATGGACTTGTAGGTGGGCAGAAGAGGAGAAGGCTGCTGGGCCTGCTGTCATAGCAACTACTCCAGAATTTTTTTTAGGGAGGCCATTAGGAAATATAGGAACAACCCCTTTGATCACCAAGGGATTTTGTAGACTAGGCCACTTGCTGTGCACTGGAATTACAATTTATTATGTGTTTTGCAAAACCAGTAGTTTTTAATCATGCATAATTCACTGCAGAACAGACACGTTTTTAAGCACAGAAAGCAACTGAAGGCCTGGAGATAACCTGAAGTTTAAAAATGTCCAATTTTTAATATGTTTTTCAAGGAAACAAACCTTTCCTTAACCCATCGTTTAAGTGATTTATTTAGTCTTCATGTAGACTAGAAATTTGGACAGTATCTAATCCGTTTGCTTTACAGAGAAAGTTGTCATTCATTTACCCCCTGACAGAGAGAACTACCCTGGGGGTTAACTACAGGTTCTTGTGCTGTCTGAGGGAGGGGGCAGCAGTTTGTGTTATTTCACTTTTTATAGTCCTGCCTGTGTGTTTGTAAAGCTGTTTTAAATTCACTGCTAAGAGTATGCCCAGCCATGCGAGTGACTATGTTGATGTTTACTGCGGTTCAGGTCTCAGTGATACCTTGCAGCAATGAGTTCCACAGGTTTTCCACCACCTACTGTTTGGAAAAGTATAATTTATTATTATTAGATTTATGACTTTTTTCCCATTTCAGTGGAGACACCTTTTCTCCTCAGACGAGTTAGGGTGAATAGTTTCTGATCTACATTTTCTCTCTGCTGTTTATTATCTTGTATCCTTTGATCATGCTTATTCTTAGTCACACTTTTCCGTAAGCACTCAGTCCTTTCGATCAGTTCATCATTCTTACTGTACCTTTTTCTGATGTATCTTTTTTAGATGGGCTCACCAGAAATGAACAAAGTACACCAAATGAGGCCGAATTACTGATATACATAACAAATAAAATCCTGGCTCTGTTGAAGTTGCTGTGAATTCACTGTCATCGAAGGGCTGACGTTTTTCCCAGTGCTGTCACATTTCCCACATTATTCTTCCTACCACTTTTCATATATTCAACTTCAGAATGTGGCAACTTAGACTTAATCTAGAATCCTACAGATTCCATTAATCCATTAAATTGCTGTTAGTCCTCAGATCAGGAGTTTTTCTCTGTGGACATGGTTACTTCCCTCCCCAAACTACTTTGATGAAAAGGGTCAAATTTTGTCCTCATTCACATTTGTTATGGATGTTAGTAACAAATCTTGAGGTTAGTTTTGAATAGCTGAAACTGAGAGAAGCAGCACAGACTGAAACAATGCTGTTTGTGTTCACAATGACCTTTAGCTGCAAAATCCGCTAAAATACATTATTTAGTATATGAAAGCAAACAAATTTTTTGCCTCAGTAAATGACTGTCCATAGAGCAATGTAAGTATGAGGCAAAACAAGCCAGAGTTTTTTTACAGTGTCTGCAAAAGAAATCTGTTGGTTTCTGTTTCCTCTCCAGAAACCTCTAAGAAATGTTCAGATTGTTGCTGCCTAATACATACAGTAAATGAAATGTTAATAAATCGCCAACAATTTAGCCTGACAATAACATGGATTGACCACATTGATTAAATTGATTATGTTTCATATATTTACAATATGTAGACACAAGCCTAATTTATTTTCTGAAGAGTTCAAGGTGGATATCACCAGTTTAAAAAAAGGCAAAACAAAACAATGGAGTAATGTTTGTGGTTGCTATCTCCAATAATCTAATGCTGACAGAGAGCAGTATTTTATTTAGTAATTAACAGTGTAAAGGGGAGAGAAGCTGTCATGTTGGTTCTTAAGCTGGGGAATGTGATGAAAGATGATATCTGCGATCTCATCCTTTCCACTTGTTTAGGATTGTCAGAATGAGAAATGTCAGCATTATGAAAGCTCAGCTCTGCTCTTGATATGATAAAACCCTTCAAAAGCCAGTCTTTCTTTCCCTCTCCCCCTCCTTTCTCCCACTCCTGCTTGCACTTGCTTTTTTTATTTATCCTGTTTTGTTAGATGGCAGAAAAATAATTCTTTTCTTTCTTCCTATTATAAGCCACCATTTTTGTTTTATTATATGTTTCACAACCCCTAATGCCCCACTGAAAATTACCTTGTTAAATGACAGTGTTTCAAAGCCATGAATCCTTTCCACCATTCCCTCAGAGGTTTGAAACAGTCAACAGACTGTAAAGAATAAATAATAAAAAAGTATTGATTATTTTGATGACTGTGAGATTCAATTAAGTATTAATTTTGCCCTCCAGTGGACCTATCAAGGTATTCAAAAGGGAGGATTCGGCTCAACTAAATGCGTGCTGAGTGCTTCAGCCTTAAATAGGGAGAAAATGTGTTTACCTACAGTATTTGAAGAGGAGTGCATTGATGCACAGAGTCCAATATTTAAGTGCTGTGCAAATTAAGCCCTGGTGACAGTGACATTGTTTTCGGCACTATGAGTATTGACTAAAGAAGTGCATTTGATGACAGCTTAAACTATTTGTATTGATTAACATTTTCATAGATTATCATGTGTCATATCAAATTCACTTTTCAGACATGAATACATTAAAAAACCCATAGGCAAACATCGACCAATGTGAGGACGGGACAGAGGGAACATGCTAGCCAACCTACTTGCTCGCTGGTCACCTGTTCTCTGCATAAGAGCCATTTAGGCATGAACTTTGCAATAAATAGCTGCTAGAGAGAGCAACAAGGTCACTTTTTCTTTTTTCTGTTTTTTTTTTACTCTGCTTTCTGTGCTGTCATGATATTATGCTTATTAGTTTGCAAACGGAGTAACCAGTGTGCTTGGAAATAATGCCTGCCACCCAAACTTCCTCAATGAGCAGAAGATAAAACAGATTCTAATCCTCAAGAAAAAAATTAGATGTGTATATATATATGTAATCTTTTGTGGGGGATATAATGTTGCAAACACAAGAATAATTGCAAACTGTATGTGTAAGTATCTTCCCTAATTTTATCTTTTAGAAAATGGTTTCTGTGTTTTTTATTTTCGAAAGAAAAATGTGTGTTTGTGTCTTTATGGACTTTTGGAGCATAGTATCCCAATGGCAGGAGCAATTAGAAGAAAACAGTATTTCTGTTAAAAGTATGTAATGAAATGGCTATTTGATGCTGTGTATTTTCATAGAAATGCTGTAATGCTAGAAACTGTGTATTTGATTTTATTAATGTTGTACAGCTGAGGATGCCTCTTTAAATCACTATGGAGCACTCACAGGGGGGTCCTCTTCTGGGGTATCAGAGCATATAGGAATTTCTTTTCTTACAATGCTAAGGACAGGGTGAGGTGTAAAAACATACACACAAAAAAAGCACATCCCACAATTAAAGCTGTGTTGGTTATGTTGCTTTCATAGAAGTTTTTCTCCAAAGCATCCTGAATCTCTCACATGCTAGTTGAGCTTTAATAGGGTGGGGAGTAATGGAAAACTCATTGGATCTGTAATAGCTCTTCACTTGACTGCAGCCAGCAATAACAGCAGGAGCAGCCAGAGATAAGAGAGAGAGAGAGAGTGTGTGTGTGTGTGTATGTGTGTGTGTGTGAGAGAGAGGGAGTGGAAGAGAGAGTATACGCACACCAAAGCTGCCACTTTTTTTCCCCCTCACTCTTTTTTTCCCCCCATCCTAGGATCCAATGATAGCTGGACAAGTCAGTAAGCCCTTGCTGTCACTGCGGAGTGAAATGAATGCAGAGTTGAGAGGTGAGGACAAGGCAGCTACTTCAGACAACGAGCTGAATGAGCCCTTGCTTGCGCCTGTGGAATCAAATGACAGCGAGGACACTCCCAGCAAGCTCTTCGGTAAGTCTGTCTAGGTATTTCATTTCACTGCTACCATGTTGTCCGGAAGAGCAATCTCCCCCTGTTCTTTTTTTTTTTTTCTTTTTTTTTTTTCTTTTTTCTTTTTCTTTTTTTTTTTTTTTTTTTGTTCGCTCAATTTTCTTGTAAGTAGGAAAGAGTAGCTTGGAGCATGCAGGCACACAGTCCTCTGCTCTCATTGCAACTGGTTACCAGAACGACAGGATCAGTGCTGAAAACTTTTGTTAACAAAGAACGTATTTACTGCAAGTTGCAAATGTGTAATGGTTTTTCAGAACCATGGACTCTAATATAAAATAATGTGTGTGTGTGTGTGTGTGTGTGTTTATAATTTTCTTGGAGTACTTTAACAATTATTGTGGTAGGTGCTGGTGTGTTGCACATGCTACCAGCTTTTTCTGAGGCTTGATTAAACTGAGAAGTTGTAATTTTTTTAATGGTAAAAATAAATCTGGCTGAAGAAAACTGAAAGATTCTTACAGAAAACACTTCATACTGAGTAAACAAAGCCTAGCAAGGGTATTGCACGTGGAGCTAATGTTTTTGGAATTTAAATTAGAAATGAAATATTTCTCCTGAAGCCTGTGGAAAGAGAAATTACCTTTTGGATTTTTACTCATTTTGGAATAGTCTAAATTGGGCCAGATATGTGTAACATTTCACAATCAAAACAAAAGCAGTGAGAGTGGCACTCCAACACAGACATCTGTCATTCAAATGGATGACACCCTGTAAGCCAACTCAAGCAACTCTGATCTCTAATCAGAAAAGGGAGCAGAGCTGTTGAGGCGCGTGCTTGAGTGATAGATGTTGATAGGTGTCTGAGCTGTAGCAGCACTGTATGGTACATTGTGACATTTTGGGTTTAGAGGGACTGTACCCCTGAAGAAGTCCCTTTTAATTATTTCTGTTTGTGACCTGAGACAAACCTTAATAAAAATGGACCATTTACTTGTTTTTCATTATTCTGTAAGTGGAAGTCAAAGGGAAAAAGATCTTGTTCAAAGGGAATGCAGCTTTAAGGGAGAGAGGGTGAGAGCCCATTTTCCAAGATTCAACTTTTTTATTTTATAATCTCTAAGGAAATCTGTAGCAGTGGTCAGATTTCAGTATTCCACCTACAATAAGAGCTGCAAGATTTTTTTAAAAACAAAAGAACACATGCAATTTTATATTATAATATTCCTTACACATTACTGAAAGATACAGCACAGAATGTTTTACTAAATAACTTCACTACAGATACAGAAAAAATAATAATGAAACCCCTCCAAAATTTAATTTCTGTATTGCAGTAATGTCCGTTACTGAATATCACATCCATTTTTAAGCACCCTTTTAGTAATCTTTGTTTCCATGGAAAGCATAATTTCCATTAGCAGTTTGAATGTTCAAAAGGCATATAATAATTATTTTAGCCCATTTCATCCAGGAAAGAATTATAATGTGTAAAATTCAAAGGGCTATTAGTTAACTAGCGTAAGATAAATATCTTCTGCTGTGTTTATATGTTTTATTTGCTCAAATGTTTAGGGTGTATCTATTAAATAGAGCAAGGCGTATACAAAGCAAAAAATGAACTTTTATTTGAGGATAGGGAAATGTCTGTCTGTTTGTTTTTAGATCAGGCAAGTCTTCTAATAAAAGGCAGGATATTTTTTGAGCCATTGTCATTTGGATGTTCTACAGTGGTAGTGAAATATACACAGACACTTTCATTAGAGTTGTCGTGTGTGATATAGAAATGACATGTAACCATATCTTGTCTCCTTCTGAGCTGAAAATATAATTTATCTCACTAAAAGCAGTAGTGAAAAAGCTAAAAATTCATATACTATGCTTTTTCTATTGATCAGCACAAGATGTTTGCTAGCCTGATCCTTACACTGCTGAAAAGATGTTCCCAAGTAAACAAAAGTAGGTGAAATAGTCCAACTGCCTCAGTATGAACTTATGTACCATTTATTGAGGTTTTGTTACAATTATGACGGATGCTACAGATCTATTAGCAACAGCTCTTGTCAACTAATTTTAGTAACTTTGATAACAAAAAAGTAAATTATAATGGGGCAATTTTGATACATTTGAGGATCAAACTGACCAAATGTAAAATAAAGATGATTAGATGTTATGTCGCAGATGCATCCCTTAAGATAGATTTTCAGTAAACACTAAAAATTATTAAGTGTAGTTGTGTTTAAAGCTTTGATACATAAATATGGAACATCACCACCCTATAGTTTTTTCTCTTTGTTTAATGTTATGAATAGCATGTTAGGAATGCATACTTTGTACTTTTCTTTGCAGTGTTTGAAGTTAAATTGTTGTGAACTTATTGACAGGTGTTGGCATAGAGAATGACAGCTTTCTCCTTCAACCTTCTTTCATGTAATCAGTGATAATAAATATCTTTTTAAAATATACATTTAATACATGCTGTGTGCAAATTTTCCCAAATCTGTTAAGCAGGTGAGGGAGGAGCATTTTAGAAAGTCGAGAGGAGACAGATCCCTAGAGAACAAAGTTTTTCTACACTGCTGCTTTTCATTTTTTTAAGGATTTGTGAAAATCATGTACTGATTTAGTTGGAATGAATGACCAGCATTTGTGTGTCTTGTTGTTAGCAATACTTCACGAGTCTTAGTTTCATATAGATGAATAGAGTTGACTGATGAGATGCAAAGAGCTTCTTTTCTTTTACCGGATGCTTTCTGCTTAGCTTCTTTTGATGGATGAGTTTATTTCTGCAAAGGCCTGCCTTGCTCCTTGTACCTTTTCCTAAAATCCATCTCCTTATTCTCAGATTTCCTTGTTTTGGTATTTCACTGCATGCCATAGAAACAGTGGGTATTTGTTTTTTGTTACCTGTCAAAATGGTACCTCTTTAGTAACAGTCCCTGCTGCCAGTGAGGAAAGTGCAGGAGCACAATTAATGGTGCTTATTTTTTAAGAGATGCACTAAACTTTTGTTTCTCGTATGGGTGCTTTGCTATCGGTGACAAAACAGATGAATGCTGCAGCATTTTGAGTCTTAGAAATACCAGCATTAAGCAGGGATAAGTTCCTGACAATCTGAAATAGCTTCCATCTGAAACTGGTGTACAGGTGTCTGGGAAGATGCACTTTGTCACTGTGGTGCAGCTGTTCCCTGTGAGTGATGACAGGAGCAGCTGTGATTAGAGGGGTTGTGCCTTATTGTTGTTTGCTGTCTTGTTTTCTACTGGTGGTGGTGATTTTTTTTTTTTTAATTTTTAAAATTTGTTTCTTTTTGATAGAAAATGCTGTCCCATACTCCAGGAGTCTGTAATCCTCTACTTGTGCTTTTATACCAGTGGACTTTTTTGAATTTGCATACCTGCATGCAAAAGACTTTTGATACTGAAGTCATATGGAACCAGAAAAGAGTAGAAAAAGTGGTCAAAAATTAGGTGCAAAATGTTGGTAAAGGACTCTGTTACTAATGACCTTGAAACTCATTACCTCAAAAATACAGTTTTGAAATGTGGGCTGGCACAGCTGCAGTGTTTTGGTTACAGAAATCACAGTTTTGCTGTACAGTACGAGGTGAAGTTGCTTTGTAAGAGATCTTGTGGTGAGTTATTTACTTTTAAAAATATTTGCGAAGTAATATCTCCTGCTTTAACCACAGAACGTAATTAAGTAACATAGAAACTGAGTATAGCTCTTGACTTTTCTGGCGGTGTCATTTTCAGATCAACTTGTCTTACTCTGCAATGCTTCAAAATAGTAGCTCAGGCTAAATGCCACCGCTCTTACTAGAGAAAGCTTTTGTTAATGTTAAGTAGCAGTTTCACTTGAATAAACACATTGGGATTTGATCCTAACTTAACTAATCCTAGCTGTCATTTTTTACTATATTTTCAAACAATTCTAGTATAAGTTATGAAGTGTTGCTCTGAAAAAAAAATCTTAGAAGAAAAGAAGAACCCTTCATGTTTAGCTGTGTAATAAACTGTTGAGATTCAAAAGTTGGTATAGACACCAGGGGTATTTCATATATAAAATTCTCTGTACAGTAAAAATCCCAAGAACGAAGTGACTGATCCAAGCATCAAAACCCCCTGTGGATTGAGGCTGGCTTTCCTGGAGTTAGATCCAGTCCTTAATTAATGCTTAATTGAAGGCAATTTGCGACATAATTAGATGATGGTAAAAAAAAAAGCTGGGAGTGCATGCACTTGCATATTAAGGTAATTTTACTGTATAATAAAAAGTTATTCTTTGAGATTCAGTCTTTAGTTCTACAAACCAAAAAATAAATAAAGCTGTAAGTACATAGCAAGGGCAATACCAAGCCTATAATTGTGGAGCACAAGTGTTTCCTATTTAATTATTGCAGGACAGAAAAAAAATTGACTGCTAACCTTTTTTTTTTTTTTTTTGCTGGCAAGGTTTTGTTCCAGTGAAATTAAATCTTAAATTTCTTGTGCTGGATCTGATGACTGTGATTTTCTTTGGTTCATTAGTGGGCTTTTGATCTTTTCATAATGCTGTGTATGCTTGAAACATGGAGTGGGGATACGGGAGTTAAATGAATCTGCACACATTTAAATAAGCAAGATTTTATTTTCAAACCTGTGCATTGGCTTTGGAATTTTTTTTTCCTTTTTTTTTTTCCCCCCATGTTTTTATTTTCCTTTCCCATGTTGTTACCCATGTTTCAGAACTGTGTGCATACTTATATATAACCATACATATATATGCTGCAGAGAAATAAGGTAGAAGTTGTTTCTAGTTGATTACGTTTTGCTCGTAGATCCCTTGTATTACTCTTTAAAGAAACATATGCTATATATATATTTTTTTTTTTAATTGGAGTTGCCTTGATTAGAATTTATGGCACTGGAATAATTTCAGTTGCAAAGGATAAAGGACTAAATTGTCTTTTACCTCTTGAGACAGTGGTCTCTGCAGGTCAGAGCAGAGGTCATTGCCAGGTTGCTGTGAGGAAGCTCACATTATCATCCTTAACAGTATATCTAGCCTGTAGGGGCCTTCAGACTATGAGCTTTCCTTTCATCAGTGTATTTAAGGATGATTCTCAGTGGTTTGATTATATCCTCAAATTTTAAAGGCCTATAAGATCTCTGCCTGTCAGGAACACTTTGCTAAGGTTTGGTAATTTCAATGAAGAAAGCAATGTGTATTTGTTGCTCTTGATGCATTTTGAAGCTCTAGTGAATATTTCTATTCTGATAGGGAGGTTCATGGCCCAAATGGTCTCTACATTAAAATCAGAGCCTTCTTTTAGATGGTGCAGACATAATATGTGAAATATGTTTGACCTGCTTATAAAGATTCTTGTCTCTTCACATAATTTTATTCAGTAACTACCAGGTTGTGAATGCTTTGTTCTTAGATGCTATCAGTTATCCATGCCATAGGACTGATCCTGCTAGTGCTTGAATGTGTGATACTTTCCTTAAAGCAAATAATCTGTGGATTAGGAACCCTATTTAATTGCAAAGACTGTAGGAGAAATATTAATGGATGGCATGTTTACAGGACTGAGTCATCATACAGGCTTGTAAATCCATTTTCTAAAATGTAGTGATGTCTTGCTTAAATAATGAGTAAGCTCTTAAAGAACCCAGAGATCTGGCTATGTGATTGATTGTTATTTCTGAAGGATATATTTGACACGAGCATTTTTAAATAGGTATTTGCAAACAGTTAGGGACTTGAATTACTCTGAGTAATGCCGTTGTCTGATTTCTTGGCAGAGTTCTTACTCTGTCAGTGGGCCTTGCACTTGTGAATGGGGACTAAATGCCCATTAAAACCTAAACAGATGTTATGACTATTTAAACACAAAGCACGATGCAATGGTAATATGGAAAATCCATCCTCAGCTCGGCTTTCCTGCTGTGCCTGGGTACTTCAGGTAGCTCAGGCAGTGGTGGTATTGGTGCTAGCACATATATTCCAACTCTGAGGAGACCAGAGTTTTAGTCCCTTAACCTTTGATGAAAGCAATATTGGGCTGATGAAGGACAGGTGTTGCAGCCCACTAATAAATGCTCCTGCTTGTATGGAAATAAAAAAGACTCTTGTAGCTGTCCCTGAATTGTGACAGACTATTTAAAAAAAAAAACAAAGAAAAAGCAAAAGGTGGCTTGAGTCTAAGTTAATAGTGTTGCTTTTTTTTAAGTGTATGCTATGTATTTGTTAAATGTGGCTTGAAGTCTGACTTTCTGTATTTATACACAGAACAACTAACATTAGAGAGGGAAGGAAAAAAAAAGAATTAAATCCTAGTATGTAATTGGTATGACTGAATGACAAATGCTTCATTTTTAATTAATCTTTCTTCTCTCTGTCTTAGAAGTTATAAAAATAGCAACAAACTTGTTTAAAAGCAACATAAATGGCTGGCTGTTTCTTTCAAAGGGGACTTGGCTGGCTACTAGACAGTAAACAGGTAATTTGTGAAAGAACTGTTAGCTTCTTTGATTGAGATCCTTGCCAGTTTGTGTTTTGAGATTAATAATAGATCAGACACTTGCACATTTGAAAAGGAAGCAAATGTAAAAAGGAAGGAGAATTGTATGTTTCTATTGGACTTCACGTGATTAATCAAGTTCTTCGTGGGAATGTGCAGGTGAGGCAGATGGAGGCAAAGTTAGATTTGTCCAAATGTACACATGGCACCACTTAACACCTCTCTTGATTTCCTTATGCTAAACAAAGAGGCAGCAAGTGCTTACACCAAACTGGCACCCTGTCAGGGGGCAATCTGTATAAAGTTTCCTGCTGTCAGGTTAATAAATTTTTTAAAAATATCCAAAGGCAGAGGTAGCTGTAGGAAGCTCATAGTAACAGTTGCCATTCTCCTGTGGATCATTTTTCTCTTTAATATCCTGTGTAGCACTTGGTTTTCCTTGTGTTGTCTTCCTGGGTTTTGTTCCTTCTGTCATTTGTAGGTTATTCTTTGTTTTAATTCTTTTTCCTTGTGAAACAGAAGAAGTTGGATCCATCATTTGTGGTCCCTTTTTAAAGGGAGAGATGGTCAGAGGGTGGGAACATCAGCTTTTTATACTTTGATTTAATTGCATATTCAATATATTAAGGTTTCTTCCACTAATGGTTTATTTTCTGACTTTTTACATGACTACCACTAGTACTACCATTAGTACTAACAAAATAACATTATTTTACGAGTTACAAAAGAATTTTGTACAAAGTCAGAGGTAGCAGCTTCATTCAAATGATGAAATGAGAAAATTAATGCTAAACAGGGACAAAACCAGAATAAAATTAAATGTGTCATAATTTGTAGGTTTCAACAGGAATATTATTTTTTCATGTAAATGGCTTGATGTTTTTTAACATAAAGTCTTATTTTTCTCTTTTTCCGCCATCTAAAAATCAAAGTCAATATCAGTATGAAACAAAGGAAGATTTGTATTGTGACATGTCCTGTTTTATGTTGTGATACTACTTTGATGCTCTCAGAAGCCCTTTTACTTTGAAAGCAGAGGTCATCTAGAGAAGAATAGTACCTCATTCTGTCCGGCTAAGTAGAATCTGCCATTTTCAGAGAGACCAAAACTGGGTTTGTTCTCTAGATTTCAGGTATATCTATATCTACCAAATCAATGGACAATGCACACCCCTGCACTCTAAAGCGTGTTTTTTAACACTAAACTACTGCTTGTCTATGCCTAGAAGAAATTTGGATTTCTATTTTTATTTTAGAATACACAAGAAGGGTTGTTGGGAAAGTGGGAGTTTTGTTTTTCTTCTCAGATGTCCTTTTTTTTCAGAAAGGTAAACCATCATTTTAATTTCTGAACAGTTTGAAGTCATCTTAAAGAAATGTTATGTTTCACAAAGCAGAGTAATCACACTACTTGAAAGTGATTACAAAAGTTAAATACATATATATATTTGTAATATATGTAAATTAACAGCCAGTGTGACTGAAATATGACATCCATTATTTTAAAACAATAAAAAAACTCAAGAGTCCTAAAACAATTTCATGTTACACTGAAGATTTGAATGTTACACAAGTAAGTAGTAAAGACTTTTTTGCATTAAGAACAGCATTTTCTACAGCAGTCTTATCATTAGATTCCTTCTTTCAAAACTAGCATGGAATTTACAGAACGCCAGTGATACTAACTTTTATAATACTGGCTTTTAGGAACATCTATCTTTGTGATTTTCAGTTCAGATGGTGGTCATAAGGTTTGGTGGCCATTAAAGATTCTATTAAACCATTTTCATTTTCTAGCTCAGTCTCCTATCCGACAAAGTCCCACATTTTAAAATCTTGGTTTTAAGGTGTTGAATAAAGAATTACTAGCAGTCAGTTGCCTCCCAGAAGACTATAAAGGAAGTCCCCTCCCAGAGCACACTGGACACACAGCCTAGCCTGTTACTCTCACCACAAACACCAAAGTTTGTAAAGTAGAATGTCGGTAAAAACAAGAGTGCCATCTTTCCTGTCTTCCCTTCTCCTTCCTTACAGTCAGCCTTGGAGCTGTTCCCATTTCTTCTGCTCCTTGGTGTGTGCACACAGCTGGAAACACATACAGCTGTGTCATGGGCTCATGAATTTTGCTTCCCTCTGTCAAGGTATTTAGGCTTCTGTGATTTGTTTGAAGCGTAATGTTTGGGGGAGTTTGCTCCTTGAAGACGATGATCACAAACCTGTGTTTAATCAAGAGGCCAGAATTGCTTTTCAGTTAATATACCTTAAGGCATACTTTAATATATTGTACTATTAAGTATGTGTAATTATTTCTTGAGATAGCACAGTATTAACTGGAGAGGAAGAAAAATAATTTGAATTCAGTCTAATCTCTTGAGCAAATACTATATGGGGTAGTTTTTGTATTTTCTTTTGCATACATGTAGGATTTTTTCATGTGGTGTAGAGATGTTATGTTTCCTCAGTGATTTGAATAAGCATGAGGCCAGATTCTGGCAGGTCTCAGGTGACTGTCCATTACATACACAAGAAGACCATCGATTTCAAGAGGATACTCACCCTACCAGTACTTGCAAGCCAGTTTGGGGCCGCCACTTGTCTTAGTCACTACTCTACAGCGGTTTCTTATGTTGTGGAGCTAAAATTAGCCAAGGAAACATACTGACAGGAAGGAGCAACCACTATAATTATGCTGCATTCATATTTAACAAATGATGAATTATGGAACCAGTCCTGGGGTTACTTCAGGTTTCTGCTTTGCTGTGCAGGTATATTCCATGAGTATTGCTAAGGTTCTGTGACTCCACCTCTGCTGCCACGGGGAGGTCAGTGTTGGAATGTAAGTAAAGCTTCCATTAAGGTGGAAAAGTTTTTAAGTAGAGTGGATTATCGTAATTTAAAAAATAATACGGAACATAAATGGTAATTATTACTAAAACAAAACCAACCAGAGAAATCAGCAGAGATTAAAGGGAGGGGAAGGAAATTAGGTAGATATATATGAGTCCAACTGTGATTGTAAAGGTAAAGGCTTTATATTTCTCCTTCTTTCTTATACCTCCTTGCCTGCAGTCATAAATATTTGGACTGCAAGTCACTGATCTTTATGAAGAAAAATTGGAATTTACAGCTGAAAGAAAACAGGAAATGAAAATATTTTTAAAATATTTTTGCTACTAATTGAATATACTTTACTGTCATAAGCACAGTAAACTTAGTGATAATATCCAGAAAGAAAAGCATCTGCATAAGTTGTTTGAGTTGATGTGGTTTTTTCTTCCTGAAAAGAGGAAGAGTGTGAGGGGAAATTCTTCTGTGGCTCTGTTGCTGGGATTTGATGCATTGTTTTCAGAGTCTTCTCATTTTAACTGTGTGGATATAGCACAGTGAACCTTCTCATAACAGTTGCTGACAAGAAAAAAAATCTTTCAATCAGCTGGTCCAGCTTGCTCCTGCTCTCCCCAGCCCCCACACCTCTTTGCTTTTATGAAGCAATGAATAAAAGAGGGACCAGATGATGCAAAGGTTTACTCAGATGAGATGTGCTAGTCAGTGAGCAACTTTGGATTTGCAGGACTCAGGCTTGTGACCATGGACCTCAAAGGGATTGAATTTGGGGGTCACGCTTTTCTCACATTGCCATTGTCTCATTTGTGTAAAATGATGCTGGTGTATTTTGACTTTCACAAATTTCAGGCTTCCATGTGTCAACAGATCCTGACTGGTATAAAGGCTGGTGTGCTAGAATACAGGGGCATTCTCCCAGGAGTGGCAGTGGGCCTGTTCTGGGGCTCTATTGGAAGGGAGATGAAGGAGAGTTTTGCTTTATACTCTGTCTGAAAACTCAGGCATGAAACATTCATCATAAGAGGCAAAATCAGGCCCTTTCCTGCAAAAAGGAAAAAAAAATCTCTAGGCTCTGGTCAGGTTTTTGGTCATTTATTTTTAATAAAACATTCTGATTTTGTGTTTTCTGTGGGTTCGTGTAACTGCTGTATTTCAAACCAGCTTAAAACAGTTAAAAAGAAAAAAAAAGTGTTCCCTAAAAGACAGAATACTGCTGACTGTTTTATTTTGTTTATATCTGATATTTCTTATGGTATTCAGATGGTTGTAATAGACTAGCACAAGAGCTGCATGTCTTGTCATCTCTACTATATCAATACGTTTTTATAATGATACAATAACCTGAACCCTGTAACAGTTTATGATCCATTTGAGAATTCTTATGGATTCTCAGAGTGACGGAGGCCTGAAAAAAGAACTTGACTGCTTTCGCAAAACTGGTGCTGTGACAGGAAAAACTAGTGTGCCTGTGATTTAGTTGCTAAGGAATCATATTGATCTGATTTGTCATTAAACTTTTAAGTTGGAAAAAAAAAGAAAGAAAGAAAAAAGTCAAGCTGCTTGAAGGTGGAAAAACAGTGATGTGATTGTGAGGGTCTGCAATACAGGTAAACTGTGCCATACAGCTACTAATATTGATTTGTTATGATTAATAAATATGATTTTATGCATTACTTCTGTACTTTCTCTATGATAGTTCTTTTTTTAGCGCAGAAGAAAATTGCCTCTTGCTCTTTATTTTTCATTGACTATTTTTAGTCAATGATAAATAAAGAACTTTAACAGCAGTCTGATTACAGAAAAGACAGGACTTTAAAACAGAAACGTAGCAGTAATGAATAACCACACAGCAAGCTACACACATGCAGCCATTTTAACATTTGTAATGGTGCTAATTTCCTGGCTTTTTAAAATATGCTTCCACATGAGCTCTCAAAAGACATAAAAGCTTGGCATGTAAAGTAAATTGTTTGTCACTTGCTGACGACCTGCCATATTTATTGTCAGGAGAAATGGACATTAGTTGGAAAAGCAGTTGTTAAAGGCCAAACAATTTTTAAAGATGGCAAAGATGTGCAAGGGCTTTCCTTTTTCTAACAATGAGCCACCCCTTCAGACATCAAAAGACAAGATAATAAGACACTTCAAGCACAATTCAAGATTATATTCAACATCTAAAGGCTCATCTCCTGTCAGTTTGCATTTACTCTCCCAGGGATGTGATGCTTCTATCATCATTCTGTCAAGAGGAGTCTGGCAGAAACGATGAGGGCCCCTCATTTCACACACTTAGTGTTTTTTATGAAATAGCCCATGCTCATTCTCATTCAGCCAAAATGGAGGGATAATTTGAAGAAGGTCATGCACAAGTACAAAAATCTTGTGCTGATTTGTGTGATTAGAAGGCATTAAAATTGCACGTTTATGTTAGTTCTGAGATGTTTTGTCAGTTTATTTAGTAATACACTGTTGAAGCATTAAAAATATTTTTTAAAGCAAAAAAGGAGGTTTGCTTAAAGCAACACATGCTATTATTTAGCAAATATTTTGAACAGTGATCTATTCTAAATGGCATTATTTTAAAATAACCTTAAAATGCATTCACCTCCTTTCCTCTTTGAGAGTGGAATATTCAAGAGCTCCAGGGGTGAAACCTTGGCCCACTCATACTCATTAGGATTTCACTTACTGGTCATTTCATTTTTGGATAAAGATTTAGGATTATAAATTCAGCATATCAATGTAAAGGGAATAATTTTAACACCTGGATCTCTCCACCTCTTGTCTTGGCATTACACACCTCTTTTTGCTAATAAGGAATGGGAGGATCTGACAGGGTACAGAAAGGGATGATGGAGTAAAACCGTTTTCCTCATTTCTGAATTCTTTGATTTAAGCACTAAAAATAAAAAGACTGGATAGTGCTGTCAGTGTACCTTGTAGATGAAACTGCCTCCAGTATACAAACCATACATGGACCATGTAACATGAAGGAGCCAGGCCTCTCCATCTGCCATTGAAACCAATGGGATGTGAGGCAGTTTAACCCCTCTTAAAAGGGAGTCACAGCTAAGGGACTTGGCTGTAGCTGCTCTGAATCTTGAATCAGGAATTTGTCAGCTGTTATAGGAAGAAACTGTGAAGGAATGTGCATTTGGCCTTGTGGAAAAAAACCCTCTGCTCTGTGGCTTGCCTTTGCACAATACAGAAAAAAGGTAACCTGCAATCACGGTGCATTCCAAGGGGTTTCACTGGACAAGAAACCGCAAGGGAATTGGGAAGCTGTGAACAAATTGTCAAAAAGACAGATGGAATTGCTGACTGACCTACTGGTAAGAAACACTAACAACTTCCACCTCAGTGGTACAGTATTTATGCTGCAATGGAGAGTGACTTCTCAAAGGAATTTGCTCTTCTACACATGTAAATGTCTTCATATATATATCAATGTAGTGTGCAGTATTTCTAGGGAAATTATTAGGTGCATTTAAACAGCTGTGAATGTTTAAACTGACTGTTATGCCCAGAATAAAAAGCATTTTTTGCTCTAATTGAAAAGGCTTTCCTGCTTTATTCATAAGGCCAATATATTCAGAAATTCCTATTCTTTCTGCTGAATTATTTTGGAGGAGAACTTATGGCTGTTTCCACATCAGTGTGATTCTCTGTGCATCCAGTTTTGGTCTGCCCCACACTGTCCAGTGGAAAACTAGCATCCTCTGAGACTATGCAGGGAGACAAGTAGATTCATTCTCAAAACTAAGGAATGACTAAGATTGAAGGGCAAATATGACCAAAAAGCAGCATGAATGTAGTTGTGCAAGATCCATAGTACCACCAGAGAGAGCAAGTGGTCACTCTCAAGGGCTTGTATTCTGAACAGAATTTGGTTTCTAATAGGACAGGATGTATTTGGTAAGTGTTTACCATGTCTATGGACAAGCTCAGGCCTGTTTCATTGTCATCTTTTTTTCAATAGAAGCATATAGGCTTATATCAACTGTGGTTGCTATGTGCATATCACTGTCTTAGTGAAGTTGTTCCCCAGTATTTCTGTTCATTGAAGTTCAGATCCTGAAATGCTGTAGTACATGGGGAGGGGAGAAAAGAGTGACTGCAAGTAGAAATTCAGCTATGCTTGAATCTGTCCTAGCTTGCTCAGTGCCTTCCTAGGTGCTCTAGGAGGCATTCTTCCCTCTGCCTGGGTATGCTCTCTTGGCAGTCCACTTCTCGAATATGAATGTGCCGAAAAGAGACACTAACAGCAAGTGCTGTTAAAGGTCTGTAAATTGTTTTCCAATTGCTCTTAGATCCCAAACTGTGGATGTAGGGATACATGCAGGGAAACTAATGCAGGTGCTCAGTGCCAGGGAATAAACCAAGTGTCCCCACATTGAGCAAAAACTGTGTTTAAGAAATATTTAAACTGTAGCTATTGTGCAGTGAAGCATTCACAGTAGGATCCAGGAAATGAAAATAAATTCCCATAAATGAAGATAGAGGAGCCACTATATTTAAGGCATTATGGATGTGTTTTATCTTTCTATCTATCCTCCTGTAAGTAACGGGGATAGGTAGTAGCTTCTGCTGAAGTTAATATATTGATTTGCTCTGTGCTGTGCACCTGGCTGCTTTCTGTACCACTATCTAAGCTGTTCTGAAAAAAACTGCCTGGTGCTTTAGAGAAAGAGTCATTGTGATAAAAAATTCTCATGTAAAGCTGTGAAAAGCAGGACTGCAGTTGCTGTGCATGAGTATACTGTTTCTAAAGCACAAGTACTACAAGCAGAAGTTTTGTTAATTTCAAAGACAAACTGAAAAAGCTGGAGTGGCAAATTTGACATCAGCTGTACATTTTCAGTGTACATGAAAGCTCTTCCCCAAAGCTTGTGCTAATATGCAAAGAGGCTGGGAGGAGCATGCATTACGTAAAGCAAGTGTCTATTTAGGCTCTTGCACAATGTCACTGAGTAATTCTGTATGCTTCGGGGTTAGTGCTTACATGAGTTGGCTGTGCATTGTTTCATGGGTAAGTGGAAGTGAACAAGCATGTGTAAATGTGTTTCTGAAGATACAATTGAACCTTTTTGTGTTACCATTCAACAGTTTTTCTTTTCAAACTGTGTCTTTGATTGTAGCATTTCCTCTTAGAAAATTCCTGCCCAACAAACAGCTCATTAAATCAGTGTTAAGATTCTGTTAAGCAAACACTGGATAACACAGGATATCAGTCCTTGACAAGCACATGCACAAAACATTGCACTTACTGGTTTTCTGAATGCTTTTGTGGGTTTTCTTCTGAGTGGAGCTGTTATTCAGGGCTAGAATTATTGGATGAGCTACTAAATAAATACTGAAAACCTGTAGCTATGAAATAAAACTTTTGCATTTTTAAAAATCATTACCATATTTCTTAAGTGTATCTCACTCTCTCCCCCAAAAAGATTTTCACCAGCTCTTGTCTCACAGGCAGTACACACAGCACTAAGCTAAAAAAAGAAACAGGAGTTATTTTTGCAAATCCTTCTGCCATTGCATCCTTTGCTTGCTAAAAGCCAGGCTCTGACAGAAGAATTTAAGCTATAAAATCCTGAAAAACACAGGCACTGAACTGTTCAGTTTCCCTGAGGAAGCTTAACAGCTCTGAATGTAGGAAAAAGTGCTGATATTAGTCAGGAAAAATGCAAATTGTGAGTTATTTCAGTGAATGCTGGAATTACTTAATAATATTGCATTTCTGCTACACTCTTGTGTGCAGGAAGTCATATCACAATTTCAAGAAGATGGGAAAGGTGCTTTTTTGGTGGTGGCCAGTCCATTTTGAATATGTGATATTTGAATATGTGAATATTCAGTGTGATAGAGCCTATGGATCTGAAGTGTGTAATCCAATACAGAAGTGACTACAGAGAGCATCCTACCTCCTTAAATGTTTAAGAATATGTTAAAATAAAGTTGGTTAAAATTCAATAAAAACAAGTGACACCAGGTACAGGAAGCAAAGGCTTATGAGGTAGCTGGAATTGGTCAGAAAAACAAACTTCTTTAACATGGTTACAGCTGTTTCTCCAATTGTTTTTGAATGGTCTTTTTGGTTCCAACATGAATTAGTGGGAGATGTGATAGACTAGAGACTGGCTGTCTCTCACCTGCAATGGAGCTCAGGTGCTGGTATAAAATAATGGGATAATGGAATTTGGGGCTTTTTGAATGTAGGTATTTCTCAAGTCAGATGTAGGGAGGAGGAGGTTTTAGTACTGTCTGTTTCATTCCTTTAATTGCAAAATAAATTGTGTATAAAGGCAAAAACAGCAAAGACTGGATATTTGTCAGTTGTCCAGAAAGACAAATTGGTTGAACTACTTGGTATGTCATAAAATACACAGAATATATCGGGAAATCTGTTGCAACAGTGGAAACATGTTCAGTAGTCTTTCTTATTCACATGCTGTGTGATATTGGTTCTCTAATAACTTTCCCAAACCTTCCTATTCTTAGAGACAATTGTCATGTAAGTTCAGACAAGAGCCAAATCTGCTTGTTTAATGAGATGTGAAAAATGACAGTGGATTCTCATAGAACATATATAACTTATAAATGTAGTGCTCTAAACCAATCCATTTTTTCCTGGACTGCTACTGTCCTAAGAGGAGACTTCTGAGATGCACCTTAGCTGCTGCCAATGTTGCATATTTTGACCACAAGAAGCATGGTGGTTTGCGTGAACCATGCTTGTTTACTCTGCTTTATTTTTCTATAATGTAATTTTAATTGAAATAATGTTCATTCATTTTAGACAAAGCAAAGAGCAAAAAGCACCATCAAAACATCTCAACTTAATCGTCATAGCAATGCCATGCTGCATTACTAAAAATTTAAAAATAGAGAATCTTAAGCAATAAAATCAAACCTAAGTAACATGAAATGCTAAAACACTTGTATTTCAATCATGGAAACTTCTAGTCTGGGCTGTATGACGGGGACAAAATGCCTGCAAGTTGATAGAGGGGAGTTTTGCTGTCAGGATATGATGAACTGTCAAGGGATATTAAGGGAGGCTTGCCTACGACTGTGGCAATATATAATAACTCCAGGAGAAGTGTTGTGATAATCCTTTCAGGCCCTGATCTGGGCACCAAGCAGCCCCTTCAGATATGCTGGGATGACAGAGCTGAATTAAACCTGCACAAGGATTTGCATATCTGGAGACTGTGTGTCTAGTAAAGCACAGTGACTGTACAGCTGAAGAAGTATTTACAACTTTTAAAGACATTCTGTTCTTTGGAGTGTGATCCTTCTCTCCTTGGGGAAGACTGGGATGGAGAGGATTTCAATGAAAACCTGGGGGGTGATTCCTCTCTGCTGTTCACTCATTTACCCATATAGGATAGAACTAGTTCCTACTGCCAGAAGGAATATTTATTTTCTTAATTTAATAAAGACCATATATATATGGCCTGTATTCCTATGACACAAGTCCTGATTTCTGCCTAACCTTTAAGGTCATTTACACCCAAACTCAGTACACGTAAAATGCTATCTCGGCAGAATGGGAATGTGTTATGCCTATTTAACACAGATCTACCCATGGTGCAAGGCAGGAAAGAATTTTCTACTTTTGGATTATATTTTTATCTCAAATGCAGCACAGAAATATGAAACCATTTATTTTTTATAGTGATGTACTGCTGTAAGTCACAGTTTCAGCTGACAATCTTTACTCTCTATTGACCTGTTTTGTGAGATTCTGTAAACTAGCTAATAAACATTTGCTTTTGCTACTGTTGAGTTTAATATAGTTCATTACATTCACTGCTGAAATAAAAACTACTGTTTAGTAAATTAAAAATTGTTCAAAATGTCTTAACAATAAACACTTTGATATTTGTTTGCAAATATACTTTCATATTACATGCTACTCAGCACAGAAAAATTTCTCTGATTCATCTTCCAAGTCACCTTTTAAAGAACATATTTCTGAGTTTGGATAAATTTGTATGCTTCAAGAAGTGTCAAATGCATAACTAGAGAATTAAAAAGCATATGTTGTGACAGTAGCCTGGTCTGTATGAGCTGTATTGGGAGTCTAGGACAGTGGGGGCTACTTCAGGAAGTACTAAGTGCAGCAGATGCTGTTGTCCTACTTGTTTGTTGTCTCTGGAGTGCAAGTTGGCAATTTAGAGTTGTTGGACTTGGTGAGTATTATAAGGCTTTTTGCTAACCCAGACAGTGGCATGACTACTGGTGATGTTCAGTCCAGTGCAGATCAGTAAAAGGTTCTGTCCACCAGTTTGTTGGGTATCTGTTGGATGAGAAAAGCCTCTACTGTGGATGAATGGTCTCATGTATGTATGTAATGGTATGTGATGTCTATGATGGTGGAAAGGTTGGTTGTAGTACAACAGTGGGGTAGAGATGCTAGTTCAGTATTGAGATGAGTTTTAGGCTTCCTGCTGGAGTCTTCTATTTCAGACAGGATAGAACAATTTGTGAGGACAAGAGATCTGTCTCAGGACTATTCAGTGTCTGTCTTCCTGTCAGGGAGAGTGAAGCTTGCTGTTTCCTAAGAGGAGGTAAGCCAGAAGTGGAAGATAACTTCCAGTGATGGGAACAGGGTACAGAGGGGTCTGAAACAGATCCAAGGCCTACCCAGGGATCTCAGATGGGAATATCTGGAAATGATGTCAAAGACGGGACTAGAGACAAGCCTACAACATGTGTGCAAGAGTTTAGCTCAGGAGACAAGCTACCTGCAGTGTAAATCCAAGGCTCATCCAGGAGGCAGGGCAAGAGACAAGGGATGGAGGCTGGTGTGACTGAAATGTAGCTTCAGTAAGAGTTGAATGCTAAGGACTCCCTGTCCCTTGGGCGGGGCATGTAGGAGAAGGCCCCAAATCATCAGATTCAGGATGTTAAGGCCTGTTGGTGCACTCATGCCTCTATACAGCACCGTGTTCTCCTTGGCAGCTAGAGCTGAATTCTGAAGTGTATTTGTAACTCAGGAAACAGCAACTTAACAGGAGCCTTGTTATGAAGTGTATGTGGTAGGTAGATAAAACACAAGTGTAGCAGGTTTTATTGGTCTACTCAGACCAGTGATGCTCAGTAGCTAGGTATATATGAAGTATATTCTAGCCAGGGATGATGCTATTTTCACAATTTGTGTGACCAAGATTTAAGGGAGGATGCTCTGTGAACTACTCCGTAATGGTTGATTCTATGAAGTTTGATGAGTGGGGGTTTTTTTTCTCCCCACAACCTTAAGCAGTGGGGAAAGCCATCTTCTCAGATCCTCCTTCCTCAGCTTTATGAGCCTGTGAAGACTGACTGCATTGTATGTGCTGGGACCTTTTATAAAAAACAGGTCTTATAGATGTAAATGAAGGCTTCCTAGCTTCTGTAATTAGCAGGGTTTTACTCTGGCAAAACTTTCTAATGTTTATTTTCAGTGAAATAAGAATGAACTGCAAACAGGAAGTACACTTTCCCTCACAAAATTTAATTATGATCTTCATACTCTATGAGTTCTCCTTGGAGTTTTTTGGAAGGCCATTTGAGCTTATCTCAGAAGAAAATTTTCAATATACATCTTTCAAATGCAGGTCAAACTCTCCAAGAATCTCTGCTAGTGGTGGCTGTGGGACACCACACGGCTATTTTTGGTTACTTCTGTGCATTAAACCTGGGTCGTCTTGTACAGCTACTGTTCTTTAAACTAAGGTAGTTAGGAAGACATGTTCCATTTGTAGCATGTACAGGTTGATACCACCCTGGTGATAACTGACTATAGCAAGTTAGTAGTGACTGTCAAAGGAATGAATTTTATGCCTGAGGAATATTAATGTGAGGTGCTCATGCATAAAAAAAGAAGTTAGTTGAAATTTGCATAATACTTGCTGCACCTGCTTGAATGAACTGTTAGATTATTGTACCAGGCTGCCTCAGTTCAAACACTTCAGCTTTGCCATTCTCAATGGATTAGTAAAAATAATTGTGTGGTTTAACAGAGGAATTTATATTGTGTTTGAGAGTCTTTGAGCAAACACCAGAGAGTGAAAAATACATTATAGACCTAGTGAGCCGTGCTGTGGGAAATGTAAACTAAAGCAGTGATATATCTTTAGGAGCTGCATCTCTTTTGCTACTTGTGAAACACCTATTCTAATCAATTGTGAATGAACAAGATCTGTGGCACAAACTGATGAATGAAATTTATTAAACTGTAACTATCATACAATATTTACAGAAGAATAAGGGAAATAATTACATTTTCCAAGGGTGAAGTTAAACTTGATATCTGAGGACATGCCCAAAAGACAGCTTCTGACTCAAGTGCTTAAGTTTTAAAGAAGAGTGCACTGTTTTCTCCTTGCATGTCTTTACATGGCTCCTCTCACTTTGTGATGAGAGAGAAAAGTTGCCCTTTATTTATTAAGATGAAGATAGTAAAGTGTTCTAGTCTCCTCATGTACTTATCTCCTTGGGCTTCTTCCTTCTGATTAAGAATGCAGTAGGTATTGATATCATAGGTGTTGACTGCTAGATTCCCACAGCTGCACTAAGTGTAATAGGAGTTGAAACAGAGTTATTATAATATATACACTCAAGGGTCATATGGAAGAGAGAACAAAATGAGATGGTAAGGGTAAAGCACTCTAAGATTTTTTTATATTTTAAAAAAAGAAAAACCAAAAGTGTCACACAGCTTGGAGGTCAGATCCAGGTAGTACTCCGAAGAGAATAACAGAGAAAAACAGACTTGTGGTTTAAAGTGCAGCTGTAAACTTACTAGCTGAGGTTATCACAGAGGGCTGTCTGGTCCAACCTCCCTGTGCAGAGTCATCCTAGAGCACATGACACAGGATTGTGTTCAGATTGTTCTTGATTATCTCCAGTGAGGGAGACTCCACAACTTCTCCAGTACTCAGTCACCCTCACAAGTGAAAAAGTTCTTTCTTATATTCAGGTGGAACTTCCAGTGCATCAGTCTCTGCCTGTTGCCTCTTGTCCTATTGCTTGGCACCACTGAGAAGAGCCTGGCTCCATCCTCTTGGCACCCCCCTTTAGATATTTATACACATTAATGAAGTCCCCTCTCAGCTGTCTCTTCTCAAGGCTGAACAGGCCCAGCTCTCTCAGCCTTTCCTTGTAAGAGATGCTCCAGTCCCCTGATCATCTTTGTTGCCCTTTGCTGAACCCCCTCCAGGAACTCCATGTCACTCTTGTACTGAAAAGCTCAGAACAGGACACAGCACTCCAGATGTGGCCTCACCAGGGCTGAGTAGAGGGGCAGGATCACTTCTCTCTATGTGCTGAGGATACCTGAGGATACCATTGGCCTTCTTGACCACAAGGCCACACTGCTGGCTCATGGACAGCTTGCTGTCCACCAGGACCCACAGGTCCTTCCCTGCAGAGCTGCTTTCCAGCAGTTTGGCCCCCAGCCTGTACTGGTGCAGGGGATTATTCTTCCCCAGACACAGGACTCTTCAACTGCTGTTGTTGGACTTCAGACAGTTCTTTCTGCCCGTCTCTCCAACCTGCTGAGGTCCTTCTGAAGGGCTGCACAGCCCTCTGTGATATCAGCCACTCCTCCCAGCTTTGTGCCAGCAGTGAACTTGCTGAGGAGGCATCTGCCCCTCCCCACAAGTCACTGATGAACAAGTTAAACAATACTGGACCCAATATTGACCCTTGGCAGGCACCACTAGTGACAGGCCTCCAGCTAGACCCTGATCTACTGGATGATCCCTCTGGGATGTGCCATTCAGCCAGGTCTCAGTCCACCTTGCTGTCCACTTATCCAGTCCACGCTTCCTGACTTTGCCTATGAGGATATTGTGAGAGGCAGTGTCAAAAGCCTTGTTGAAGTTGAAGTAGGCAATACACACTGCTCTCCCCTCATCCATCCAGGTGGTTGTCTCATCATGGAAGGCCATCAGGTTGGTCAAGCCTGATTTGCGATTTGTGAATCCATGCTGACTACTCCTGATCCCCTTCTTGTCACCCACGTGGATAGAGATGGCCTCCAGAATGAGGCACTCCATCACCTTTCTGGGGATTGAGTTAGGCTGACTGGCTGGTATTTCTCTGGGTCCTCCTTGCCCCTTTTGAAGACTGAGGTGACATTTACTCTCTCCCAGTGCTCAGGCACCTCTCCTGATCTCTGCAACATTTCAAAGATGACAATTAATGGCCCTGCTGTGGTGTCCATCAGCTCTCTCAGCACTCATGGGTGCATCCCATCAGGATCCATGGACCTGCAGACATCAAAGCTGCCTATGTGTTCTCTAAAGCAATCCTTGAGAAAGGGAAGGTCTTCTTTCCAATGTTCCTTTACCCTTGTCCCCTGGGTCAAGGATTCCTGAGGGTTGGCCATGTCAGTGAAGACTGATGCAATGAAGGCATCCAGTTACTCTGCCTTCTCTGCATCCTTTTTTTAACAGGGTCCGCCCTCCATTTAGTAATGTGCCCACATTTTCCTTTGTTTTCTGTTTGTTATTGATGTATTTGAAGAAACCTTTCTTTTTGTCCTTGACGTTCTTGGCCAGGTTTAATTCCAGATGGGCTTTGATCTTCCTTATCTCATTTCTACTTACACTGACAACCTCTCTATATTCATCCCAAGTGATCTGACCCTGTTTCCATCTCCTGTGTATTTTCTGCTTCTGCTTGAGTATTGACAGGAGTTCCTTATTCATACATGAAGATCTCTTTGTCCACTTTGCCCAGTTTCTTGCTCATTGGGATGCGTTGTTCTTGAGCCTGGGGGATGTGATCCTTGAATATCAACCAGCTCTTGGATTTCTCTTCCCTCAGGACCAGTTCCAGTTGGATTCTTCCAAGAAAATCCCTAAAGAGTCTAAAATTAGCTCTCCTAAAGTCCGTGGTTACAATCTTATTTGCTGCCCTGCTTCCTCCTTGCCTCCTTCCTTGATACTGAGCTCCACAGTCTCATGGTCACTGGAGCCAAGGCTTCTCCAAGGCTTCACATCTCCAGCAAGGCCTTCCCTGTTTGTTAGTATGAGGTCAGACAGCACATCATTCCTTCTGAGGTTCTCACTACCTGTGTCTGGAAATTGTCATCAGTGCTTTCCAGGAACCTTCTGGGCTGTTTGTACTTCACTGTGTTGTTTCTCCAGCAGATGTCAGGGTAGTTAAAGGCCCCCATAGGAACCAATGCCTGTGACTTTGAGACTGCTTCAAGCTGCCTGTAGGCATCATACACTTTCTCCTCCTGCTCAGGCTACCTGTAGCAAGCACCCACGTCACCCTTACTAGTCTGCTGTTTTATCCTAATCCATAAGCTCTTGATTTACTTGTCCTCCACCCCAAGAAAGAGCCTGATACATTCCAAGGGTTGCCTCACATAGAGAGCAACTCTACCACTGCACTTTCCTGGTCTGTCTTTCCTACACTATGTAGCCCTTCAGGACTATCTCATCTTGAGGCAAAATGATTTTTTTTACTTTTGTGCTGTCACATATGTATATACATATTGGTTTACCTGCTAATCCTCACCTGGAAACCTCATTCCAAACCTTGTAATGTGGTAGTTAGGAACCCTTCTAATTATCAGCTAGAAACATTCATGTCCAGTTTGTACCCATCTGTTTTTGTTTCATTATCATCCCCAACTATCAGGGAAAAAAATTATACTTGGACTGAGTAATCACATCTTCCCTAGGTCCTTGCTTTTGAAATTTAAACAAGAATAGATTTCCATACCTTTTATTGAAAATAGGTACCATGTTTTCTTAGGTTCTTGGGGCTGTGCTGTGCAGGACTGGAAGGTGGACTTCATAGAATCATAGAATTATAGAATAGTTTGTGTTGGAAGAGACCTTAAAAATCATCTAGTTTCAACTCCCCTGCCAAGGGCAGGGACACCTTCCACGAGACCAGGTTTCCTAGAGCTTCATCCAGCCTTGCCTTGAACACCTCATGTGATGCGGCATCCACAGCTGCTCTGAGCAACCTGTTCCAGTGCCTCACCACCCTCATCGAAAGAGTTTTTTCCTAATAGCTAATAGAAACCTACTCTCTTCTATTTTGAATCCATTCCCCACTGTCCTGTCACTACATGCTCTTGTAAAAAGTCCTTTTCCATTGTGAAGAGCCAATCTAATTTTGATTTCAGTCTCAATACTGGTTGTCAGGGGCATGTGGGGGAGGAGTTGCATATGTGCAACTTGCAGGAGGCAACCAGGAAAAGATGGGTGAAAGCCTTGTCTCTGGGGTGACTTTGCCTGGCAACCATTTCACACCTCACATGAGACAGGCAGTCAGCAGGAGACCATCAAAGACACTGTACCCTCCAGAGAGGTTCTCCAATCAGATGGCAAAACATCTCCACCAATGGACTGCTATGGAATGTTGAACTGGGCCAATGGTCTCCTGTCAGCAGGAAGACTTTGAGAGGAGCCAGGGGGTATAAAAGTAACTGCATCACAAGCTCTTCGGGCTTTCTGAGTCAGGGACTTTTGGGTTTTTTGTTTTTGGTTTGGCTCTAGCCAGTGGGGCTTTTGGCCTTGTTTTTTGGGGTCTGGTCTTTTGGTCTTCTTGTTTTTTGCCCTGTCTCTAGCCTTTATTTTGTCCTCTTTGCCCTGGCTCCAGCCTGCCTTTTCGCTCTCCTACTCTCGTTGGCCCTTGCTCTCCCTCATGTACTCGCCCTCCCTCTTGCTGGGTGCTTGGCGAGGCACCAGTTGACCTCCAAGCCTCATGTGTAGCCTGTGTCCTGCCCTACTGTCCCAGCCGCCACCTGTCCTGCCTCCCTGTGTTTCTGTCTGATGCCCTGCCTGCGTTGTCCCTGCATTCCTGCCTGCCTCTCACCTTGCTTTGCCGATCCAGCCCGCTGCCACGATACCCAACACGACCCTCTCCAGGGTTCTGGACCTCCTGCCTGAGCACCCACTCACTCAGCTCCTGTCCAGCTGCCCATCACCATGGGAGCTGTTCTTGTAGAGCCGTATGTCTCTGAGAGCTGTGCAGGCTCCCCCACAGGCAGTGTGCACACACCCCCTGCCACGTGGATGTTGATGGCACTCCCTGACCTTCTGGTGGTAATGCCCACTTTTTCGCTCTGTCTCTCTTCTCTCTCTCTCCCCCCATTCTTTCTTCATTTTCCGTCCTCCTTTTCTGTCTTTTCTAGTCCTCTTTAGTAGGGCAACTCTCTTTTTTGTTACTAATAAATGGTTCTCAGATACAATATTGTCTCGTGTGACTTAATTTCGTCCTAGACCATCTGTTTTAAAAGCACTCCTCACAGTTTCCCATAGTGGAATGCAACATCCATCTTTCTTGTAGGCTCCCTTCAGGTACTGGAAGGCAGCATTTGCATCATCCAGATGCTGCCTCTTCTCCAGGCTGAACAATCTCAATTCTGTCAGCCTTTCCCTGTAGGAGAGGTGTTCCAACCCTCTGATAAACTTGCTGGCCTCCTCTGGACTTGTTCCAACAGGCTAATGTCCTTTTTGTGCTACAGACCTCAGAGCTGGATGCAGCACTCCAGGTGGGGTCTCACCAGAGGGGAGCAGAGGGGAAGAACCACCTGCCTTGACCTGCTGACAATGCTGTTTTTATGGTTGGCTCTCCGGGCTGTGAGTGCACATTGCTGGGTCATGTCCAGCCTCTCATCCACCAGCATCTCCAAGTCCTTCTCAGCAGGGCTGCTCTCAATCTGTTAATCCCTCAGCCTGTCTTGATACCAAGGTTTGCCCCAACCCAGGTGCAGCACCTTGCACTTGGTCTTGTTAAACTTTATAAGATTCCCATGGGCCCACCTGAGCTTGCCCAGGTCCCTTTGGATGGCATTCCATCCTTCAGGTGTGGCAACCGCACCACTCAGCTTGGTGTCATTGGCAAATTGCTGAGGGTGCACTCGATCCCTTTGTCTGTGTCATTAATGAAGATATCAAATAACATTGGTCCCAATACAGACCCCTGATGGACACCACTTGTCACTGATGTCCATTGGGACTCTGAGCCATTGACCACTATCCTCTGGATGTGACCATCCAAACAATTTCTTATTCATATAATAGTCCATTCATCAAACCACCTTTCTCTCCAATTTAGAGAGACGGATGTTGTGACAGTGTCAAAGGCTTTACACAAGTCCAGATAATGACATCTGTAGCCCTTCCCTTGTCCACTGATGCAGTCACTCCATCATAGAAAGTCACAAGGTTGGACAGGCAGGACTTGCCCTTGGTAAAGCTGTCCTAGCTGTCCCAAATCCCATGGCCAGTCCTCCATGTGCCGGAGCATGGCTTCTAGGAGGATCTCTACCATGACCTTCCCAGGCACTGAGGTGAGATTGATAGTTCAGTAATTCCCAGGGTCCTCCTTTCTACCTGTTTTAAAGATGGGTACAATGTTTCCACTTTTTCAGTCACCTGAGACTCCATTTGACTACCATGACTCTTCAAATATCATGGAGATTCGCTTGGCAGCTACATCAGCCAATTCCCTTAGGACTCTGGGATGCATCTCATGGGGTCCCATAGACTTATGTTCATTCAGGTTCCTCACGTGGTCATGAACCTGATCTTCTCTTACAGTAAGAGGAGCTTTGCTCTCCCAGTCTCTATCCTGCTCTCCATCCTCTCAAGAGGCATGGAAAGAAAGGTTGTCTTTAAAGAGTGAGGCAAAAAAAATTGTTGAGTACCTCAACTTTGTCCTCATCCTTTGTTACCAGTTTTCCATCACTGTTTATCAGAGGGTGCACACCCTCTTTGACCTTCCTTTTCTGGTTAACATGCCTGTACAAGCCCTTCCTGTTATTCTTTGCATCTCTTTCTAGGTTCAGTTCCATCTTCACCTTTGCCTTTCTCCTCCCGTCACTACACAACCTTTGTCTCTATACTCTGTCTGGGTCTCCTGTCCTAGCCTCAACTGTCCATGCATTTGCTTCTTTCCCTTTAATTTGACCAGCAGTCTCTTGCCTTCTTTGCCTGACTTCTTGCTCCTGGGGATTGCTAGCTCTTGCATTCTATGGGAGGCTTCCATAAAGATCTACCAGCTCTGTTCCACTCCCTTGTCCCTGAGGGCAGTCTCCCACGGGATCCCACTGTCTCTCTGGAAGGCTGGAATTCTGCTTTCCTAAAGTTCAGGAGCCTAATTTTATTCCTTACCTGACCCATATTCCTCAGGACTGTGAACTCTACCAGTGCATGATCACTGCAGCCCAGGCTTCTTCAAATTTTGACATCCCCAATAAACTCACTTGTGTTAGTGACCAGCAGATCCAGTAACACATCTCTTGTATGGTTTTCTATTATCTGGGTCAAGAAATTATCCTTCACGCATTCTAGGAGTTTCTTGGATTGCCTACAGCTTGCCATGCTACTTTTCCAGCAGATGTCAGGATGGTTGAAGTCCTCTAGAAGGGCAAGAGCCTGCAAGTATGATGCCTCCTGTAGATGGAGCAAGAAGACTCCATCAATAGGATCACCTTGGTCAGATGGGCTGTTGTAGACACCAACCACAAGGTTCCCTTTGTTTCCTCTATTTCTGATTCTTACCCACAGGCTTTCGACCTGCTTGTGGCTGTTCTTCAAAGATGGCTCTTCACACTCAATCTACCTCTTGTGGTGGATGCCTCCACCTCTCCTTTCTCCCCTCTCTCTTCTGAACAGCCTGTAGCTGTCAACAGCCACACCCAGTCATGCCTGCGATGATCATTGTGGGTTCCTTCCAACTCAGGATATTCTATAATTCTATGATGCCAGTCATGTGAGCTATCCTACCATGTCTCTAACTGCAATGAGATCAAAGCCCTGTGAGTGCACACAGACTTGTAGTTCCTCCTGGGTTTTCCCCATACTGCATGTGTTGGTGTGCAGGCATCTTATGATTGAGTCAATATCCAAGTCGGGATGAGAAGGACTGCCCCATAGTCCTATCTTGTGGTCATTTCTTGGGATGTTTGTTCTTGCTGGAGATACCCCTTTTTGAGCTTTCTTTTGCTATTTGGGTGGTTGCAGTAGTCCTCCATGCAGTGTTGGGCCAGAGCAGTACATCTCATGAGCTGCAACCCACAAGCTTGGTAAATATTCATCAAGCAACTCTATTCTGCACTATTCTGCACTGTTCGGCCCTATTCTGAGCTTCTTATGGGGCAGCGATGGTGGAAAAAAGGTGATGTATTTTTATTTTTTTCAGGTAGGGTAGACCATGCTGATAAGTGGTTCTTGGTTCCAGCCAAATTCAGTGTCAGCATCTGACCTTTTTGTAGACCTCAGCTGCCAGATGGAGCCAGAGGCTAACATGCAATGGATATTGTGCTTCTGAGAGATAGTAGCTTTTGGCTCACAGCTTCCCACCGAGCATGAATGCAGGAGAACTGGATCTTGTGGTTTCCTCTGTCCTGGTGGGTTCTGTACCCTATACCCTGATAAAATACCCTATGGCAAAGTTAAAATGCACTAAGAATTAGGCTCTGAGCTCCTTCAGGTTCAACTGAAGCTCCAAGTGTTGTGAGGACTCTCAGTTTGTGGAGTTCAAGTCCCTGGGCTATATCCTGAGATCAAAATTCTCACTGGTCTTCTGTGATACTTACAGGTATTTAGCCACATGCTGCCAAGTCCTGATACCATGTGCTACAGAACTGTCACTGGCTGAGCTTAAGGAAAGTAATTGTTTAGCCTTCAGTGGGTCTTCACAAAGCCTCATGCTGCAAAGTGTGCACAGTTGCTGCTTTAATAAATTCTTTTCTGATTTAAGATTAGGGGTTTGTAAATTAGTCATTAGATTATGTTGCCTTCTTAAAAAATGAGATTGTTTAGTAAGAGTCTACTTTCCAGTTGCCATTGCAGCATCTGAAATTTACCTTCTTATGAGAGCAGTGTTATAAAAATGTACAGGGAGACAGAGAGTGAAATACTATAGCAGCTTTATGGCTATGTAAACAAACCACCTTTGTCAGAATTCAGTCATCTTTAACAGCTAGGAGGTGATGCTTCTAGTGATGGTGATCACCTTCCAGGTGATAGTAAGTACTTATCCATCTCACAGTAATTTAAAGAGGAGTCACAGCTCATCCATCTTTTTCTAAGAGTTACAATGAATATATTTGACTGTAAGAATTTAGCATTTACCCTTCATGGGTCAGTGGATGGGTTAGTCTTAAAGCATCTTTAGGGAGAGATTATTCTAATAAAGCCTTTGTACACACAATATACTGTATTAGTATTTCATGCTTCTTTTTTATAAAAATAAACCAAGCAGCAGGCTACATTTCCTAATCAGTCATATTTCAGACATAACATCCCCATATGTTGGGGATGATGTGGACTTTCAGACAGAATAGATTAATGGCAATATTTCATTTAAATCCTTTTTGGGGAACTAGATATCCTTAATAGGCTAAACAGAAGGCGCTTTGATTATTGTTTTGAGACTGTTCTAGGAGTATCTTTAAAGCAACCTTTTTTATATTCCGTATATTGCTGCCTCCTCATTTAATCTCAATTTCATTGATTCATTAATTGTGTGCAGAATGTTTTACCTTAAAATTTGCAAGCCATGCAAGCATAAAGTGAGGTCGTAATTTAGTGTTTCTTATTTTCAATGTCAGTCATGTTTTACAGACATTGAATTTTTCACCATGAAGTACAATTGTTGTACATTTTCATGTAGGTTGCACACTTTTCTTGCCCAATTTACATCTACAACACTCACTGTGGTCAGTAGTTCACGATTTTAGAAAGCAGCTCTGGACAGGGACTAAAAACCATCATGTTTAGTTAAAAGTGGAACAGGATTTTAGTTGACAGTGTAAATATGAGGGCAACTTTGCTTACCACATTTCCTTGCTCTGTCATTAGAAAGAAAAGCATTCTTTCTTCCCTATGTTAAGAAACCAATGGAAAATCTACATGTAAAATTCTGTGCTTTTACATTTGAAAATACTGGGGTAAGCACTGAGGAAGGGCTTAGGGTTTTTTCCTTGACTTTTAATACTTACTACTAAAACTGTTGTGTTGTTAGGAGTGTTTGGCCTCCTATTAGTGTTTTTCTCAGTGAATAACATGTCTGAGCTTCTATAAAGTATTAAAAAGTGAAAGACCTTAGCCTCTCCTAGACATAAAGCAAACCTTTAATCTAAACAGAGAATACAGCAATGCACTGATGTCTACCTAAGGTCTGTGAATCTGCATAGCCTCAACTACAGGATGTGGAATTGGCTCACTTTGAGATAATCTTTGAATCTTGATGATGATACTGAAATTACAAGAGAACCAGCAAGCGTATTTTGGGATATTTTTGGCATTTCCTTGGGAATACAGCAGAGTTGAGACTCCTGTTTCAGAACTTGGACCAAGCAGGCTCAACTAGGGAGGAAGCCATATTATCTAAGGTAAAACAGCAAGTTATTTATATAGACAAGGTATAAGCTAGTAATTAGCATAAATCCTTTAATTTTTAATATGGGAAAAATCATTTTTTCACTTGAATGCAAAGTAAAGCTCCAGAGACAGCAGCAGTCAGCTAACCAGAAATTAGTATAAAGAGTGGTTTTGGAAGAGGAATGAATGTGTGAGCTCCCAGATTTTGGGAGTTGCTTTGGTGAAGAGAATTAATTTGTGTCAGATAACAGAGAAAAAAGATGGTGCCTCAAAGAAGGTTTTTCTGAAGGATTCAAGATGGATGGTTCAAATTGCAGCTGCTTCTCACTTTTCATACTTCTTGTGACACCACTGGGTACAGCCCAGATTTTACAGGTATTAGAACACTGCCCTTTTGAGCACGGCAAGATCTCAGGTGGTTTTTTTGGGAGAGCATTAGGTCCAAGTTATTCAAGTGTGAGAGCCAGGTACTTAAACACCTTTAAAAATCTGGTCCATGGAATTTTGAAGATTATCTTCCCTTCATTTCCACTCTTATAGGTACTGTTTATGGTAGTCACTTTTGAAAATGGCTATAGAACAAGAGACTCTCAAAATAGCTCAGGAGCATCAAATAAAAGAGGAGGAACATAAACTAAGGCAGGTTGATGTGTTTATATGGACTTTCTCCTGAGAGTTTTTCTCCAAGCACCTTAACTTAATGCTAGACTCTAAGCACCTAAAAAATGTGCCTTACCTTTGCTTCACCCAGGTTCCCTCTGTGTAAAGTAGGGATAATAGCTTGGCCCTGTCTCACAGTGATAAAAACATTAAAAGATTGTGAGATTTTTTTCCAGTACCATAGTAATGGGGGTTATATAAACATCTTAGATAGTCGAAAGGTAAGTTGAACTGGCAAAGCAGAGGTCATGAGCAACTAGAGATGAGATGTAGAAGGGGGCAAAGTTACGCAAGGCCTGGAAGGCCTGGTAATAACTTTATATACTGTATTATGTCTAGGAGGGAGACTTTCAGCTTTCACTGACCTTTATTTTCAGCTTTTTTCTTCTCTATTTTATTTACAGTTACATGTACTGACATTTGTACAATTTCACATTTGTCAAAGACAAAAATCTGACAATTTTCTCTTTCAGACTTTGTTTTGAATTGTGAGTGTGGGTGCATGTATGAAATTAGCCTCCCGTTAACTACCATGGCATACAAATTAGAATTTGTAGCATGGGTACAAAATTCTTCTTGTTAAAGTAATGGGTGTAGAGATACCCTTGTGTTTGATCTGAGCAGAAAATTTACCTAAGAGACGTCCTGAAACATTTTTTATGTCATAAGAAGTGGAAGAAACACATATACCTAGGTTTGCCTCATATTTTCCAGTGTGTTTGCAGACATGTATGATTTTATTAAGCTCCAGTCTTTTGAAACTTCAGACTAAAATTTTTTGTGTTATATGATTTCTGAGGGTAAGTTTTGCTTGCAACAGTGATGACTCAACCATTTCCTGAACTAACAGTAGGAAAATACTTATTGCTCAGAATTGTTTATTTATGCTTTGTCTCGCATATACTGGAACAAAATTTGGCAGGGTGATGTTTTCTCACAGCCTCCAAATTTGGCTCTTCTTTCATTTTTAAGAAATCACCTTTTTCACACTCAGCCTTGTTAATTGCTGGCAGCTAAGTTACTGGAGGAGTGCAGCTTGTACCTGCTCATGAGACTCATCTCAGGTGTACCAGAATTGAACAGGACAATTGCCACTGCTTATCTGTGATTCTGGATCTAGACTTTTGCAAACAAGTGCTCTGTCTAAAGAGCAAGTTTGGAGAGGGATATGGGTTGAGATAACAAGTTACTGAAAGCCAAAAGCAACAGGAAAAGAAATGCACAGTAACAGCCGCAATATTAATAACATGAGTATATAAAAAGAGAAGGTGCTTTCCACACAAAAATGTGTTCACCATCTCAGCTTAGTTCTCTGTGGCCACCGGCACAAAGACAAGATGGCGGGCACTCCCTGCAGTGCTCTCCCTGTCCCCAAGCCCGAGACAATGGAAAAAAATGATGGACAAACTCCCAAAATCTAGATTGTCAGTGTTGTGCCATGCTGCCACTTTGTTCACCATGGCTGCTTCCCACATTGGCGCCATTGCTATTGACCACTCTGCTCCACTGGGGCTTGGTTCTCTATACTTTTGACCACTCTGCTCCTCTCCACTGGGCTCAGCTGTGTTCTCTGCCCGTCCCGAGGGATGAGAAGGGATTGGCAGCGGCAAGAGAAGGCAGGGTCTGTGCAGCTGGTCCCAGCAACCACTCTGTGGAAGAGAGGGAAACAAAAATGGCGCACTTCTGGGATGCACTCACCTTCTCTTGCTCCCGAAGCCATCAGTGCTATGGAATAGCTTAGCAATGTCTACATAGCTCTAAGCTCTGCCCCTTCCCATTTCCCAGGCCACCACTGAAGAAAATTCCTTTCTTCAGTTCAGAAACTACTCTGGGGAATAAATAATTTCAAAATCCACTAGAAAAATGTATCTTACCCACATGGTAGTGACTGGATGGGCAGAGGATCCCTGCTGCCTTCTCACTTGACCTGCATGTGTAAGAAGTCCCAGTCTCACTGCAGGCTCTTTTGGGAGCCATGGCTGTGCTGTGTGATTTCACCTCCATCACCTTAGTCTGTTTTAGTTGTTTTTTTGTGTTAGGACATTAAAATCCCAGCTTTGATCACTTCAAGGTTATGGGATAGCACCCCTAAGATCTAGACAAATTTAATATTAGTAAGTCCTTATTTCCATATGCTTGACTACAATCTCATTTTTCTTTTGACCTAGTGATCTGAGTTAGATTGTGGCTCTTCACTTTGCTTGAGCACATGAAACACTAAACATATTCTCATGAGACATATGAAGAAGGAAAATCACCTTAGCCCCAGGGTTGTCTGTAAATTTCATCATTTCATCTCCTGTAGTCAGTGGTGGTCTTTAGGAAAGCCTATACTTAGGATAAACAGATGGCCTGATCCTGCTCCTGATGAAATAGTGGGATTTCCCATTACTGAGATACATACAGGGGACAGGCCTAGAAGCATCTGAAATAAAAGGCTGGAGAAAATTATCTTTCAGGCCTTTTCATAATTTTAAAGGTGTTTACTGATTGATCCACTTCTTCCTTGCCTCATTTTTATGTTGAGTTATCTGGATAAAAACCAGTCTTGGAAGAGACTCTTCCAAAGGTGATCCTGCCAGAGGGTGTCTGCTTCTTTAGCAGTGCAGAGCCCTCTCACCACCAGGGAAAAGGGTTGTGTATTGAAGATATTTGCCTCTCAGCACCTTGTAACATTTCACCTAATGTGCCTCATCTTGCAAGTATGTCAGATCTGCCACTGTCAGGAAGCATGTGTGCGGGATTAGCTCCACCTTTTGCACTTTAAAACCAGTTCTCTGGCAATGACAACAATTTGTGCATGTACGTGTAGGTGTGTATATATGTAATATTTATATCTATACACATATATTTGCATATATACACATTTGTAATGTATATATATGTAATATATGCATAGATACATACATACACACAAACCAGGTATGTATAGGCTGACTGTGATCTATATTACATTAGATAGCAACACAATTCACTGTTTTCTGCTTAGCATGGAACTTTCAAAGAAAGTGTGTAGACTGTAAGTATATATGTGTACATGTATACATACATACAGATGCATGTGCACAAATATTTCCATCATCTATGGTGCATTAAAAAGCAAGAAATTTTAGTTTGTTCTCCTGATAGAACTGGTTAAAAATGTGTGTTAGTGTATCAGTTCCTATATTTCAGAAGAAAGCAGTGCAGAGACATTCAATCCAAAGTTCCTTGGTATTTTTAAGCTGAAATTAGATTCATTGCTTTGATTATTCCATTGTGGGTCTCAAGTTATATTTTAGTGTCCTTCACCCTTTTCTCCTTTATTATTTATAACCCACACTCTTTGAGCAATGACCAGGACTAATCTGTAACCTTCTGTCCTTCTGCCTGATTCGTTCTCTTTTGAAACACAGAGATTGAAGCAAATATTCTCAGACTCTGTTAAAATATAGATAGATAGCTGGATAGATATTTCTCTTCTATGTCTTATACTGAAATAAGAACTTAATGGAGGTTTTGCTTTTCTAATTCAGTCTCAGTGGATCTACTTCAAAGGAAAATAGTAAAGGACTGGGAAATACATATTTGATATTCATTGTATACACATATATATGTATATTGTATTCATTGCACACACATCTACATAGGTACTCTATAGGCCTCCACCAAATTGCTTGTGTGGCCATCTTGATTGTTAGATCAATGCATCCATGTTTCATGGGGTTTTCCTCCCCTAGATGTTTTTTGTTTCCCCTGCAACATTAGCTGCACCTAAATAAATAAATTAAATAGTAATTCATTTGTGCTCACTCTGCATCACAAAGAAGTGGGGCATAAAACAGCATTAGCAGAGAATCCCCCGAGGACCGAAGAACCTCACAGGGGGCTGGTCCTCTGAATGGTCTCTGTCACTCCCTAGTAGCTAATGACTGAAACAGGATCCATTGCCACTGGGAGCTTTTAATTTCCTTACATTGTACAGATTGCCCTGATCCAATGCAAAGTGACAGCTACCATTTTGGTACAGCTCATTAACAGTTTGTGCAAACGCCAGCATGCACTGTGTCTTCATGTCTGCTCTATTGCCATGATTTGTGTTCATGCAAGCTAGAATTCAGCCTTTGGAGAAGTTCTAAAATAAAACAGTTGCAGGCATAATAAATGCAGTGTCTTAGATACCTGGGGAAAACAGACAGTATATTTAAACTTACCTTGGGGCAGAACGATTCATGTTCATACTTCAGAATAACTTGAGAAAACTCATGGATTTATTTGTTTGGTGAAAGCCCAGCAATAATTTATTCAAGAGCAGGGAGCACATAACAAGGGAAGTTTCCCAGGAAATTTAGGAAGTACCAGGATTGCTAACAGGGGATGAGCAGAAAATTGGAAAATTAAGGGAAAGTTCTCGAGTTCTTCAAGGCATGTGGAACAACAGAACAGTTAAGTCTGTCAAGCACAGGCAAGAAAACTAGAATAACTTTAGTTGTGTTAGGTTGGGTTTGTGTATGTGTACTTTTGTAAGCACTACTAAATTGTAGCCAGCTGTGGTATCTTCAAAATCAGTGGAAAAGTCTTGCTTCAATTTGTACTGGAGTATTTATTTTTTCCAGCATGGGTTAGCAGTCCTGAAAGCAACTTTTTAATTTTTATTTTTAAAAAATAATTTTTATTAGAAAAAAAATCCACTGAAAAAGAAAGAAAAGCTTGGATTTTCAATTTCCAGATGGAGCATTTGTGTTGAGTAGAACAGTAGAATAGGTTCAGAGTGTACTGGTGTTTCTCATCACTCAAACCTTTGAGAGGGGTAAAAACTAGAACTATCCAAGAGTGATCTAGTAATTCTAACATAGTTATTCTGTTCTAATGACTATGTTAGAATTACTAGATTACTCTTCTATAGAATACATTGAATTACCTGGAAGGGTGTCCCAAATCAGAAGACATATTGATGTCTGTGTTGTGATGAGTTTGTGGGAACATATCTGTGGTACTTCCATCTATTCCATATCTTCCATCTTGGATCTGAGCATATCAGGGTAGGTTCAAAGACTAACAAAAGTATACCATTACAGTGGACTCAGAGGCCATCTCTGAGTAATTTTTAAGGGTGGTTTTTATCCACCCTTCTTCAGCTCAGTGAAGCTGAAACTATTCAACACCTCCAGGGGTTATAAAGAAAAAACTTCCTTGGAACTGAGAGTATAAAATATTCTGTGGGTATTCGCTGAAGGCAGAGTGAAAAGTTTGGAAGGTCCAATGGAAAACAGGTCACCCTTCAGTATAAAGTCCTGATTATGAAAGATGCAAAACCTCAGAGATGGAGTGTTAAGTGTGCCTTTCTCAGTAAAGACAGCCAAGTTGCAAGTAGTTGTCATTTAGTTGTCATTTCCCTAGTTTCGCTTCTGACTGTTTGTGAGACTGATTGGAGTGCAATTGCCATGGGAAGTTTTTATTAGTGCATGAAGGAAATAGCACCAGATATGGGTAACATAATGAGAAAAACTGTGATACATTTATGTTTAGAGCTTGCAGTCTAAGTGCATGAGTTAATGAAAAGGTGTAGGATGTGACACAATTATTTTAAGATGCAAGCTTCTATTTTGATGAAATTTTCAATTCTTTTTTTCCTCTTTTTAATGTGGAAGTTGAGATGAGTGCAAATCCTGGGCCTGCAAAGCAGATGAGTTGAAACAATGTCACTGACAGCTTAGTAACATAGAGCTGGGTGACTTGTAGTGACAAGAAGTAGTGAAGCTCTCTTAAAATCCTTCAGGACTTGTAGCAGGCAGAGAGACAAACCCAGAATCTTGTGGGTTTAGGGCAGTACAGAACAGGATCACTGAGGAAGTACTGAAGTGTGTGAAGGTTCTCCAGTTCACATAGCAAAGATATGGTTTAGTATTCAGTAAAAAGAGCCAATATATTGTCAGTATAACAATGTATTTTAGAAGAAAACTGTATTTGGAAACATGTAAAACATTGTGCAAAACACCTTGTTGTTTCTATTTGCAGTGCTCCTTTGACACCTCTTGTTCCTCACTAATTTTTCTCTCGTTATGAAACGTCAACATATAAAAAGAGTACACATGTATACATTTAATAAATAATGCAAGCTTTGTTTTTAAAACAAGAGTGGATATAGGTCCATGATATTATGCTTAGGGAAACAGATAAGATTATATATAATTATAAATATGACCACATGGGGAAAAGATAATTGACTGTATATAAACCAGAGTATCAGCAACAGTGTGTTTTAAAAATAATTTTGCATCAAATGTATATATAATTTCATTAAATGTGTGTGTATCAGAAATATGCTGTGTTAAGATGGGATAATAGTAAGCAACTATTGATGCATTCAATGGACAGAAGATATGGTGTATCCTCGTTAACCCAAACACTTTGAAAGTCTGTATCTTGGTAAAAGTATGTGTTTCTAAAGGGAGCAAGCTGCTAGTGTGAGTACATAGACTTGGATTAAGGCTTGCCACAAAGAATTAGTGTTTTCACCTTGTAAAAATGTCACACTAAACATAATGATCTCTCTGAAAACAGCAATGGGTGGAGTAGGAGAACGGCTCAGCATTAGCTGAGGCAGCTATTTTACAGAACTCCAGAGTAGCCAGCATCTTCTCTAGCTAACAACTTGACACCAATGGCTTATCAGGACTCCCTGCATTGAGAAAGTGTCCTTATTGCAGTCACTGACCTCTTGCCAGGGAGCTGCTGCCTCCTAATAGCAAGTTGCCTAAGGGCTTGCCTGAGTGTGGGATTGTGCATGTCCCACTTCTAGCACAGCTTTGAAAAGTTTCTGTAGCTGAACTAGTGCAGAGAGCCAAATTAACCCTTTGGGTGGGGGTTATTCAGCATTATTTGGTCATATTCACCCATCAGCAAAGGAGAAAAATTTAAACTAAATTTAAATAAGCTGGTTAAGCTAGTTATGATTAAAGAAGTTAGAATTACATATGCATGCAGAGTGCATTTGTATGCATTTTAAAATGCAGTTGGTATCACATATATTCCCTACCCATCACATGTTGTTTCAATCAGGAACATCTCTAGTAGCAGAGAAGCGCACCAGCACTGTATTTTGTGATATACCTCTAATCATAATTTACCACTGTTTGGTTGGAAAAACTCAGTTTTACACAGCTGCACGGTGTTTATACAGTACGTTGTGCTCAAGGGTAAGGCAAGAAAGCACTCAGCCATGTGTCTCGCATCTCTGATTGAATGCATAGGCAGCCTGAGTACTTAAGCTCTAAACATCATGTTATGCTGTCTGTGACCCTCAGAAAAAATCTACAAATCAGATGTCTCAAAATTAATTAAAATTATGGATTAATATTATTTCATTATGCTTAGAAAATTTTATTTTTACCTCTGAATTCTCTGTAAGGTGGAAAAATTAAGTGGCTACTAAGGACCTACCAAAAATCCTGTCCTGTGGCCTTTTTTGCACATTGTTCCCCAAAGTGCAATGGCAGTTTTTCAAGTGGAAAGGTTATATGTGCAAGTTAAATTGCAGGGTCAGATGCTGCTCTTAGATGTGCATGAAGAATCCAGTTGATGATGATAGATGAATCAGGCCTTAGATGGTGAAATTGGGGTATTTTGCTCCTTAAGTTGAGCTAGAAAATGTGTGGCCACGTTTTCAGAAATACATAGTAGCTGTGTACCCTTAAAAAAATATTCAGAAATAATTTTACTGATTCTCATGAGCAGGATGTTTACAGCTGAATCACTTTGGGAACATCAGATCCCAAAATCATGAATATAAAAATCCTAGGGTTTTGATTTTTTTAAATGGTATTTTCCTGCTTCTTGGGTTTTGAGGCTTCATGGTCCTTGTATTCATGTTTCTATTCTCGAAAACCATGAAAAGATGAGATTTTTTTTTTTTGGTGTGGATGAAGGATGGGGAAGAGAGAAACCCAATCTGTATTCACTTGACTCCCACAACAAGACCTTTAGAAAAGCATTGAATACCTAAAGTCTCAGTCAAGCAAAGTGACTGTCAAGGCTACATGTGGTCACTAAACACTAAACAGAGGACCTTGTAAAAAATTATCAGACATGTTGGTTCCTATTTTGTTATTGGGGCTATAACTGCTAGGATTAATAAAGAAGCAGACTTTGTGAGTCCTCAAAAAGTGTGAGACTTGTGATGAAAGGTGTATCCTGGGATGGGACATAGTCATGTATTTCCATTTAGAGCTGAGTTCTTTGCTGGCCTGGGTCAAGAGACAACCAATACAGATACAAGGTGAGCTTTGGGGAATTATTTAGCTTGGCATCAGGAACTGCAGGAGGATGGCTGTGGTGAGCCTGTGGAGTCAATGTGCTTCTGTTGGGCTGAACTTCCAGAAAACAGTGTGTGGTGACAATTTTTAATCCTGCAAAGAAAGGAGGTGTTGCTGCATGGGGTCATCCCACTTGGTTTCCTTTTACAAATAGCACGGGGGAACTGGGGTAAAAAACCTTTTTGACAAAGAGGAAATGAAACGGAAAAGCTTTCAACTCTGAGTAAAAGGATAGTTTCTTTATTAGGTTGCAGGTTTGAGCTCCTTTTATTTTTTTGTTTTTCAGAGAGTGAACTTTGTTGGTTGTACAAGTCTAAATCTTTATCTCAGCTGGTGTCCCCCCACCCCACATTTGAAGGACTTGGGTGTAGGCAAAGGAGTGAGTGTGTCTGGGAACAGGTTATTCTAGCTGCAAGAAAGAGGAAATGGTATTTAAAAAAACCATTTAATTAAATGACAACACTTGGGATTTCATTTAATTCACATTACAGGAGGAATTTAGACTTCCACTACTACCACCTGCTGCCAGGCTGAGCTGCGAGCCTTGTTCCTGCGTCTCACCGATGCAGGTGAACTTACTGCTGAACCACTTTCACAGTCCAGAAAGCATGACATTCCTTGTTACCAGTGGGAGGAAAGGCTAATTGAGAAGTGTGTATAAAAGCTGTAATGAGTAGCATTTACATGTATTGATTAGAAGTAGGGCCACAGTCTCTCATTTATCACCACCAGCAGCTGTGAAATTTTCCCCACGTCGATTGGCATGGCTCATATTCCTGCTCCTCTGGTTCTTTATTGCTTTTTTCTTCCCCCACCCGCCCTGAACCAGAGTGCTGATCCACCAGCTGGAATGGGCTGGTAATTACTCCGGCTTCTCCACCAGCTGCCACAATTGCCAAACCGCTGGAGTGAAAAATTCCATCCTGCATTTCCGATTTTTTACATTACCACTGCATAATCATATTTGACGAATAATTAACCCGGGTTAATACTTCAGGGAGCCATTTGCAAGTAAATTGATAAGTTGAATGCTGTAAAGGTGCACAAGGGCTAAAGGCTTTAGGAAGCTGCTCAAAACAGCCCACTGAGTGTGCTATTTTAATATGCACACACCTCTTGACCATCTTAATTAAGAGTGGACAGTAGGCACTGTCCTCCAGCCTCCTTAAACACAGTGTGGATCAGGAGGAGAGAGGATGGGAAACACACTCAAACTCTCATGGCAGTGGTGCAATAGATGTGAATAAGTGCACTTTTCCTCCCTTTTAGATGTAGAAAAAGACACTGTTAGATCAGAAACTTGTTAAACAGGGTTGAAATCAATGAAAAATTTCCCTGCCAACTCATTGAAGGGTAAGGTTGGAAAGCTGTTTCCCCTGCCTTTAACAATAGCATGCAGGTCAGTGAGAGAGCAGAGTCCTTTTGGAATCCTACGTATTTGTATTTTTTTTTTTTTTTAATTAAGGCAGCTGTGTTTTAAATGCATGTCTTTTCTTTAGGATTGATCCTGGATTTCTAAGATAAGTGAATTCTGTGATTTATGAATCTACTCTTTCTTCGGCTTCCATTTTTAGTGTGTTTGGCATAATCTTATATGGAGCAGGATTGCAGCAAATAATAGGTGATTTTAAAAAATATTTTTGGTTTGTTCTGCACTTCTAAAAAGTAAAAACATCCCAGAGAACTAATGAAGTTCTGTTGTGTTAATTTTTCTGGCACAGTTACTGTTACCCAGGCAAATATTTCTTCCTCAAGGTGGCCAGTAAATGCCATATAAATGTTCTGTAGCATAGTTTTGACACTACTTAGAGTTAAATGAGAGTAACATTATTGCAGATCTTAAGTGGGGTTTGCTTTCATTTTTTTTTTTTTTTTTTTTTTATTTTTGCTATGTAGCAACATTACTTAGATTCAGAAAAAAAAATTCATAAGGAATATTACAGTATGTTTATATTTCTGGGGAGACATGAGAAAACAGTGACTAAATTATGTGAAAAAAAATAAAAGAATTGATCACTTAGTATTTTCATATAAACTCTGTGATTTGTTATCTCCCCAAGACTTCCAGCGTAACTCTTGGTCTTTGGGAACATCTGTTTTGACAGTCTTGGTGGCAGCCCTAAGATGTGCCATGCACATGCAAAGCTGTAAATCAAGAGGACAATTAATGGATTTGTATATCACACACTTGCCAGCATTGCCTAAGCAGAATACAACTGAGACACCATTAGCAGTGGAGTTACAGAGCAGCCCCCAGCCTGGCCCCCTGCCTGGCTGAAATCCCTGTGCAAAGCCCTGTGAGTTCCTCATGGAGCCTCAGCACGTCCCATCACCTGTGTACCAGGAATACTTCTGGAGATGGTGAATGGGAATGTGGAAGTTACAAAAGCCATTTAAGGTATTTCTTTTTTTTACATGAAAAAAGAAAAATAGTTAAATAAAAACATAGGTATTAGGGTTTAAGAGTTCAAAGCAGTTTTGTTAATCACTAAGATGACTCAGGAGAGAGATGCAGATGGGATTATTTAAAATTAAGCATTGTCACTATGTTCCTATGAAGATCAAGGCTTTCTCTTACACAGCTCGCTCTTGCAAGTGTGCTGATCATGGGAGCAAGTTTGGGTAGGCTGCCATGAAATTATAAGCTGGGTACCTAAACACAACATCATTTTTTCTTGTAAGGAACAATATTTCTTTAAGAAGCAGAAACCTTAATCATGTGGAATATTATTTCTCTATTATGTAATTTGTTTTAAATAATAGGGGTTTATCAAAATAACTTAAGAATTGTCTTACCTTTATATATAGTGGTTTACCCTATTGCTAGTGAGAACCTAAGGATTTCTGGGTTATTTGTCATTTGAAATCTCTGTAGTTTCAGAGAATTTCAAGAGGAAGAATAACACTTCAAAATATGAGGGTTTTATGATTTTTAGTGATTTTATTATTTTTTGTAAATAAACTTAGTTAATAAGTATTTTGTAAATAACATTCACTATCAGGATAAAGGATAGCCAATCCCGAATTTCTTCTTTAAACCACAGTCTGACCGCTGGATCCCTTGTGGCAGATATATGAATGCTGTATAAATCCCTACTAGAAATTTGGTGCAGAGGGTTTTCATTGCAAACATGATACACTGAAGACCACTGTTGTTAGATCATTGCTGTTCAAAACTCATGCCCGATGTGCATTTGCCTTACCAAATGTTTCTAGAAACTGAGGTAGGCATTTCAGGGTGTGGCCCAGTCACAGTAAATATGAAAGGAATTAGTCTTTTCAGTTTTGTTTTCTTTCACTATGATGCTTTCCAGGTCTGCCTTATCATTTTCATGTGGACAAATTGTCATCTGTCTTATTGTCTACTCAGCTGTTTCTGTAAACAACCTCTTTCAAACCTAAATAGAATTGCATGGCATGGCCTGGCAATTGGGAAAATAAATAAAGAATAACACTTATATGACTATCCTGCTGTATTCCCCCAGCATTTAAGAGGTCAGAGCTTCTGTGCATGCCATACTGAAAGTCAGCGCTGGGCATTTGTCACTGTGTGTGGTAATGCAGGGGAAAGCAGTTCCTTTCAGAGCTCAACTGTAGCACTAAGTGAAATCAATGCCCAAACAATCTAACACAATTGGTCACATATTGATAGAATTAAACACCGCTGTTAACGTGACTTGTCATTGATCTGACAAAAACAGCGTCCAGGGTAAAAGTCGCCTGAAGCCTTTCGAGTGTGTTTACATAGCTTAGGTTGGGAAATTTTTCGCTCCGTCTGCTTCTAACGTTTTTTGGTTGGTTTTTTTTTTTTTGCTCACAATACTCCTCACTCTAGAAAACGCTTGCAGAACTTTAACCTCTTCCTTGTCGGAAACCTGACACAGACACACACACAGCCCCACCCACCGTGCAAATTTTCTCTTGGATCAGACTACTGATCTTTTCCCAATCCATACACAGGGGAATGTTTACAAAAGTTACTCCAAGAACTGAGAAGCTTCCGCAGGTCAGGGACATGGTCATCGGGATCAGCTACAGGCAATGTTGCCAGCAGGCAGACACAAATGGTGGAATATAGAACATTACTGCTTTTAAAACAGGGTATGTATCTGGAAAGCAGAATTAGGCCCATCTCTTCTGGTGCACAACATATCTGGATTGAGGACCATATAGCCTATATTCAGGTAGTGGTTCAGAGGGTAAAAATACCAATAAAGACAGCAATTAAGTGGTTCTTTGCTAATATCACTTGAAAATAGTCTGCATTTCAGGAGTCAGTTTTATTGAGCTCAAGCTTTGCATCTGTAGTTCAGCTGTTGGCCTTTTCTTGGTGTGTCAAAAACCAAAAGATTTTGCATTATGTAATCTTCAGCTAGCTGGAATAATTGCCATACATGCTGGAAACAAATTTCTAATGAGCACCTGAAAGATCTGAGCAAATTGCTCCAGAGTATTTGCAGGGGAAACATGTTCTTATAATGCTCCTGACTTCTCCGATCTGACCTACAGTCACGCTTTGCTTTTAGGCTGATTGCGAACCTGATAATGTTTTCTAAAGTACCTTGAGAGGAAGGAACCTGGGTTTGTAAAAAGCATGTCTTAATGGTAACTCCTAGTCACAACATGTCGGCCCTGCATTTCTGCACCATTCGCCGTGTCAGGATAGGCATTCTCACCTGCTCCACTCTCACAATCACTTCTCTTCTCCTCTCCTACAGCTCCTTGCCTCTTAGACACCTATTTTGTTTGCTGTAATCTTTGTGCTGTGCTAGAGGTTATAGATACTTGACACTTTGATAGTGGGTATTGTTTCTTTGTTTATCTGCTGGCTGCTGAGTCCATGCATTGCCAGCAATGGTGTTGGCAGGCTGTGCTCCTGCATATGCCGTCATGGCGTGCAGCATTCCTGGACAGCCCAAGCACCCCAGGGTGACCAGCAGCAAACCTCTGCCTCACATCTTGATTCTGGGGGAGAGAAAGGAGTAGCTGTGTTTGCGGGGCTTTTGTTCACTTTTTTCCTGATGTTACAATTGTATAATAAAAGCTTTCCAACCAAGCTCGGTGCAGATATTGCTGGTGGATTGTTGTTGCCTGTGGCAGCTGTGATGGCAAGATTTGCTGTGCTGTATGCAGCCTAGGGACTCTGAGGCAGGTTATCACACCTCCACGGCTCCTTCCTTTAATTCACAGGCCTTGCAAAGATGTAGTGAGTGAGGGAGGGAGGGAGAAAAAACTTAAATGTACACAGTAACATAGTCACAGTTGGGGGAGAGAGTCAGAAAAGAGTTAGGCTGCTTACTTGCACTTCTCGCAGCATTACAGAAGCAGACGGGTTTCTTCTGAGTGGAATATTATTTTTCCAAGATTATTAGCAGAAAGACATTCCACCAGCAGAAAAGGAGCAAAGATACCTGTGCGCAGGATTTGCATTCTCGCAGTCTAAAGGTCTATGGAACACGGTGGTGGTGCTAACTGACCTTCTGCACATCCTAATCATGAAGTACTAGTGCATCAATAGTAGATAATCTGAACTGGAAATGCAAAATGCTTAGAAAATATTACCCTATACTGAAGTTGGAAGCTAATTGCCCATCATGACAATTCCTGTTAAACTCATACATTTGAAGTCTCAGTGTGAACACTAAAAGCTCATTCCAGGGGTTAAAGAACCCTACTGATATATGGGATGTCAGTAGAGAGACATAATTGCACTACAGAAGTGGTAACCTGTACGTCTTGGGAAAAGAATAGGACACAGCTCCTGTATCTTGAAAGAAATAGCTCTGGCTAGATCTTTGAACTCTATCAGGAAGGATCACACTACCAAGCAGGCAGCAATGTGATGTGGCCTTCTTCATACAAATACTGTCTTCATCCTTCTCTCTCACCCCTTCCCTTTGCTTAAAGTGATCTAAAAGACCTACAGCTTGGTGATAGTTTCATGAAATGCCGTGGTGAAGGATGTAAAGAGTGTGTCAATGTCAAACATCATACTGCCGCATGATGGCAACAGAAAGAGAGTGCACACACAAAGGCTTTCTTCCTCTTGTCTTTCTAGGCAGTGGTTTGAATAACTTTTATGAAAGTTCTTCTGCAATTGTGCATGGTTGGTTTGGATGCTTATAGGACCTTCAAAATCTGTTGAAACAAGAAAAAATTATGTGAATTGAATTTCTGTCATTTCAGACTGGATCCACATCTGAATAGTGCGTGCAATTTTAGAGAGACTGCATTTACTTGAAGTAGGGAATTTGAGGTATTTTTATCAGACATAGAGTTGAATTTTTTTTTCTGTAAGAAGCCTTACCTCTAATGTGATTTTTAACCAAAAGAAATTTAAAACTATTTAAGCTGAGTAGACTACATGTATTTATCTCAGTATAATTTTCATACTGCCTTATTAGAGAAAACTCAGAAATTATTATGTTATTTCATCATTCATTGCAAATAAAGTGGATAAAAAAATATGAAGCTCTTCATGTTTACTTGACACTCCTATGTGTTTAGAAGATAAAGGACTTCAGTTACCTTTTATCTTCTAAATTCCAATAGACCAGAGATTTTTGTTGAAATCCCCAAATCTAGTCCTTAGAACTGCAAGTCTGTATTTGCTATGCTTCACTTCGAAATTTTTCATCATCAGCAAATAGAAATTCTCTCTAACAGATGCTCAATATTTGTGTCAATTAACCTTTTTTTAGGCTTCATAGGACACAGAAACAATGGCAAACTATACCCTGAATGCGTTCCTATTCACTAGAACATGGTACTTAATTTTAAATGAGGAGCTAGTTAAATAACTACATGTAACCTTCACATTAAGATTAGTTCATCGCTTTCATTACTGTTTAACACTCTAACAGAGCATCAAAACTAAATATCCTCAATGGACTTGCAGTGATGTTTTGTGGTCACTGGAGACATTTTAAACAGTGCAGCCAGCTGAGTGAGGTTTCTGTGCTGTCTTTATCTCTTTGTGTCCATGAAGTGTTCAGTTCTTATTACAGCTTACTTACGCAACCTATGATTGAATTTTTTTCCCTTAACTTAGACAATTGGCTGTTATAGGACAGCTCCTTAAGTGGGGTTCAGATATCTGTAATAAGTTATCAAAAACCTATGAAGCCAGTTTCATAATAAATTAAGAGAAGTCCCATGCAGACCCCAGCATGCAATTGGAATTCATGGGAGCCTAGCCTGACATGTCTCAGGGAAAAGTCTTAATCCTTCAAGTGAAAGTCTGAGGAACTTCGCATGACAGACTGTATAAGATAAAGATATGATGATCTGCCAGGACTAGTTTAGAAATTTTGTGCTTAATTGTGTCAGCTGTATTTCTCACTCATATTGTTCTTTGTCCAGTGGGTCTTTAAAATATATTGATATGGTAAAATATAGATGGGCCAGTTGGACTGGTGGATTTTTAATTATCCGTGTGCCACAGTGTTTGTGCAGTGAATACCATGACTTCTTGGTTTGATAAATATCTCTGTGTGTCCATAACCTTACTGATGTGAGTAATTTCACGGATGGGAGGAGAACTCCCCTACCCTGGTTCATGGAAGTGCAGGAACAGACGGCAGGGAAGTGAGGTTTTCCCGGCACTTGCATCACATAAGGTGTGAACAATCCCTAGTTGGGCCTGGTGCCTCCATCCACTGTATCAGTTCCAGGATAAAAGTGAGTACATGCAAATGTACCTGCAGAATCAGAACCGGTGGCTACTCAGCATTTGTTTTGCTGCAGTTGTTTTTTTGATTGTCAGGTGTATTTGGATCAACCTGAACTGAACAAGGCTTAGAGGGATCCATAAAATCTTCTGGAAAAAATAAGAAAGCCACTTAAAATAGATTTTCACTACATAAAATTATAATGACATTGAAGAGTTTTCAGTGGAGACTTTCTAGTGTAGAAAATATGCTGCTTTGGGAAGCCAAGACTTTGCCTTTTAGAATGACATTCTGTAATTTTTTTAATAAGAGTGTGGTGAAAGGCTTTCACTTTAAGCCTACCATTAAATCAAGATACTAATTTCTATATCCTGAACTAATTTAACTTTTGATAGAAGTTTCATGTTTTTGCAGAATGATAAAAGAGAACATGTGTCTGGAGCAGAGACACTAGAATCAAATAATTACCCATTGAGTCAGTCAGCTAATCAGGGGATTAAAGGTTAAAAAAAAATCCATGTGAGATGCATTAAGGAGATATTTGTATGTGACACGGCAAGGTCTGAATGACAGATGCATGTCATGTCTTGCAATATCATATGGATAAAGTATCCACCTAGATTTTGTAGTTCTATATTGTTTGTAATGCAGTGTTTTCTAAAAAACCCAAGAAGGTTTGCATATTATTTTACAGTGTGTTTATAAGCATTGGAAAGCTGGTCAGAAAAGTGAAGAAAATATGTATCATGATGACTTCAATAAATCCAAGGAAAGACCAATGAAAGCAAACTTAGGGGAATGGCAGATGATATGTTGTGTATTTCATGGCCTATCCATGGGACATGTATGACTTCATATAGGAGTGGCAGCAGCTCTGCCTGCACATGCAGCATTAAAGAGAGAATTCATGTCCTGAATAAAGATATTTTGGTATATGTCCAGGAGTTAGTCTGCCCAGTGATTAATACTAGTGCTATTCTTCCCTTTTTATTGAAATCTCTTTGGAGGGAAAGGCAACCTTCAACATCAGATTATTAATTTTGCTAACATATAGAGGAACTGTTAGCCAAGTTCCAAATAGGTAACCACAGTATGCTGTTCCTCCGGAAAGATGTTCAGAACCCCACACAATACAGTGTTCCCTGACTGTGAACCTGCAAGGCACTTATGTCCGGTTTTAAGAGCAGGGATGATGCACTGGATCAGTCCTAGAGGCCACATGATCAGTCATCCCTGCAGCGACCCTGTGCTGCCCTGTCCACAGAGCTTGGGAGGCAGTGGACAAAGAATTAGGTTTCCTTCTGCTGAAGATGTGGGAAAGATCCCTTTCTTGGTATAAACATTTCACAGGACTAGATAACTGATGGTGAAAGAAATTTCATTGTGTAAAAATAATATTTCTCTAAAATAGTTATATATCTACTCAATTTTTTTATGCATAGTGTAAAATCAGTAGTTTTTAAAGAACTAGCATGTAGGTGTTTGACAGTATTAACAGTGTTGAAAACTTAGATATTTCTCAATTTCTTGCATTTCCTGAGTAAAACCAATGCCAGTTAATTTTCACAATTAAATGCTACAGTTGATTGCTTGAGTGGGGTTTTTTTTTTTAAATAGAAGCAATATGGAAGGGTGATCCTGATTCATCCTGGTCCTGTTTTGTCTACATGTGAACCACATCTAGCCTTACGTGAGACCAAGCAATCAAGTCCTTTCCACTGCAGCTAAAAATTGGGCCTGTATTTCTGAGTTCTGCAGTATGTGCCTTGTGCACTGACACTGTGTTCACGATGCTGGAACATAGATAGATCAAGTCTGTATGTGCTGGCACTAGGCTCTGAAAGGGCTGAAGGCTACTGAGGCTGACCCAGATGTGAATCCTACTTCACTAAAACACCAAATGTTTGTGCCTGGCTTTCTTCCAGTTGTGGAAAAGCAATGGAGCTATTTCACTAAAAGAAGATGTAGAGGAACATGTGTCTTAGAGAACACAAGGGTGCAGTGTCGTGGGGTGTTACCTTGGGAGAGACTCAGTTTTGTGTCCTGAATCAGATCTTAGTGCCCCCAGACTCGATCAAATGTGGAAAGCACTGGGGCACTGTCTGTTCTTAGGAAGCCTGGTCCATTTCTTTCCCCCTCCAGTTCTGGTTGCAGTCTGAAATTGTATTCCTGATGTTAGAAATTAATGTTCTGCTATAAATTGAGTGTACTCTTCCTCTTCTGAAAATGGAGTTTTGGTGAAATTCAGTTAACTGGTTTTAGCTATTTTGACATTTTCCAATAAAAATAAAATACCATAGAATCAGAAATTTTTCTACCTGGGTCTACAGGTCAAATTATTCCCATCTTGAGACATAGGCTTTTCAGCAGTCCCTATTGCTGAGTAGGGAAAATTAAATAAGCAAAATTCTGGTGTCTTAAAAAATACATAATTTTGGAAATTTAATTTTAATTAGTTTGTTGTACAGTATTGGGAATTAAATAACAGAGGAGGATAACTTTTTTTTTTTAATAGAAAAACAATTACATGTTGCTAGTCCACTCCTTTTGGTCAAATTCAGGAATGTTCCTGTTGTATTATCTCTTCGTAATTCCTTGTTTTGTTCACATGATTTCATGGCATTAGGTGCTGTAAAAATACAGGACAAAAGGATGGAGCTATACCCAGAAATTACAGAATTTTTGGAAAATAGGAAAAATATAAGGAGGCTGAGAATATTAAATTAAATTGTGGAAATGAAAGGTAAAGAATTTTGGGCACTGTTTCTAGTAGGCCTTAATTAATTACAAGATGTGCCAAAATGTTCCAAATTTTCATAAACTACAATATAACTCAGCATCTGGTGGGATGGAACCCTATAATGCTGAAGCAACCCTGATATGCATGAGAGGAAGTTGTTGAAGCCTTTTCTTCATTTTCATTATTCTTATAGAAATGAAATGAGCAGAGCAGAGTATACAACAGCAAGAAATATAGCATGTGTTTTGCATACATAGAAAAACAAACAAAATAGAAATAGCAAGGCATTGATACACATGAGAAATATTGCATCAATATTTTAGTCATACATCAGCTTATGAGTACTGTATTGATCTGTTTTTCTTCTAACATCAAGATAAGATTAGTGTTACATGCATGAAGCTATCCTTAGCTATTGCATGCAGGGATTAGTGAATGGAGCATAGAGACTGGTAGTCAAGAAATCCCGATTCAAGAGATGGACAAAGCACTCCTGACTTTTTTTTCTTGCTTTCCCTACCTGAGACTGTAACCAGAGAAATACTTTTTACTTTGCCTGTATTACAGATCTGGTGTCACGTACCTACCGGACAATTTGAGTGATTTTAAAATTTTGCATGTTCAGAAAAGCTGCTGTCCCTGTTATTCTGGTCCATGGGTATCCCTTTCAGACTGTTGCATTTCTGTGCTTTGTAGTAGTTGTAACACTGGGGCAGCTGGAGGCCAAAGCTGAGCGTTGTTTCAAGCACTGCGCAGGCATGTCACAGGCGACAGTGCCTGTGGTGTCTGCTCTGCAGATCGAGCCTAGGTGCCACTGCTTGCAGGTTGCTCCCTTTGCATCCCCAGACACCTTTTGCCTCCTCCTGACAGAGGCAGCTTTGTGTCCTCTGCCTCTCTGCCAAGTAATGTGCCCTCTCGTTCAGAGCTTGCTGTGTGTCTCTGTATCTCAGAGATCTGAGAGAGACTTCTGGTAATATATCTTATTGAAGACAATAGTGGAAATAATAAAAGGAATCAGTTCCTTAGGAAAATGGAATTTCCCAAGTATCAAGTCCTGATCCAAGTTTCCTCCCTCCTTCCTTGTGTTTTTTGTAGGGGAGAGAGTAAATAGGAAAAGCAAGTCTTGTAGCTGCACATCATGACAATAGATAATAGTAAGAAGTTTTAGTGGCCTTTCCTGCCTTATTGCTGCCACTCTCTCTGACAATTTGGGCATGCTGACTAAGAAGGATAGAAAGGAGAACTGAGCCTGTACAAAGGAAATACCGTGAACTGTACTTTAAGAAATTTAGATTAGACCCTTCCGGAGGAAGATGTTTTTATGAACCAGCTTTGCTTTACAGCTCTAAAAAGCTATAGTTTTCCTTGTCATGTCTGGACTACCTTAGTGTCAAGAAAGTGCTTCTCAAGTAACGTATGTTTTTGAGTGTATAAGACGTGGGGTTTGATATGGTTCCTAATGATGTCTGTTAGAGCTTCTCTACCTGGCCTTGTTGGAAATTAGTTCAAGCATGATAGTAATGGGAAGGACCTGTTTGCTTTTGTGTTCTGACTTAAAATCTTCTTACAGTATTATGAGTAACCTGCTTTCCCTGCTAATTACCATTTTTAGGTACAAATCCATCACTAAAGACCCAGGTCTGTGCTAGCATGGGGCTTGACCAAGCCTTGATAGAAAGTTATGCTATTGCAAGCCAAAGACATAGCCATAGAACTCTTACATGTTTGATGAGCCCCTGAGCTCTGGTAGTCTCAGGTTTGCCTTCTAACTTCAAATCTACTTTTTTTTGTTCGGGGGTGAGGAGGAAGTGAGAGAGAAAGAAATATGAAGAAATCAGACAGGTAAACAGGCTTTGCACAGAGATTTTTAACACACCACTGCTTTTATTTAAAGTATGCTGTTGGTTCTATTTAGCAACTCTGCTGCCAAGCTCCAAACCCAATCTAGTTCAAGCTTCCCTTGGGAGTTGCATTTACTGAATCTGTGGTGAGTCAGAAAGAATTACTACCTGCCTCATTGTGCTCCTGGGAAAAGAGGAACTGAAGAGAAGAAGCTCTTTTGCCTTTTTGTATTGGGTTCTGATTTGATTTGCTCCCATCAGCCAAACAGATACTCTTTTGGGGGTGACTTTACTTCTGTGGCTGCCTCCATGACAAGCTGGCATTTCTCAACAGGAGCCAATTGCCTGTTTGTTTCATAGCAAATAGGTCAAAGACTTTCCTTTCCTGGCTCAGGTTTGTGTACTTTCAGTCTGCAGCTGAATTCACAATTCATCATGCCCCTAAACCAGGGCTATCTGTCTGCTTGCTGGCCCCTTCTCCAAGCTCTGTGAGTCCATACTTGCTAGCAGGGTGTATTGCATATGTGCAGAAAAACAGTGCAGATGCTCTCCTGAAAGCTGCGGTAATACTAAATGCTAATTTTTCAGTGACAAATGGAAATGCAGTGCTATTTGATAAGACTTTCATTTTTTTTACAGGCTTTCCATGCAATGGCAAAATCAACCCACATGCATTTCACCTCTTTGTGTTAGTGATAGATGTGATTCTCCTTATCCTAAATATTCTCTCTCTGCATCTCATCCATCCAGAACATGTATATTGAAAACGCATTGATTTGTGGTGAAATTCTGAAAATCTTTTCTCTTCCCACCCCAGATACAGATCTATTTTAGCATTAGATTCTAAAAGATGTAGTGGAAAAATGATGGATACACCAAAATAAAAGGAGAGAGAGTTGCTACTCAGGCCTATTCCTTATTTATCAGATGGTAGAAAAAAATCATTCAAGTAATATAACTGCAACTCCATCATCAATTTATTTCTTGAATCTGTCTTGAATCTGAACCTGCAAATGTTTCATGTTCTTGAGGTGACTGATATAAATGAATGTAAAAAGAATGTAAATAGGTATTTAAAACAATCTATTGATGTAGTTTGAGTGCTTCAACTTACCTTTACTTACTGGTATATATATCTACTGCAAATTTCAGATGCAAAATTTTTCTTAAAGATGAGACAGTGGAGGGGACTGACTTTCAGAGGAATTTCTTTTGTAATTCTTTATCATTCTGAGTGACACTGAAGAATAAACTAATACTTTGAAGAATAATACTAATACTTAAACTAACAAAATAAAAGAAGAAGGAGGGAAATTGTATTTTTACTTGTGTAGGCATCAGCCTGCTTGTATTTATGTGAGGTTATCTGAGGACAGTTCTACTCAAAAAGGAGAGGAGGGGTTCAATATGTATGTATACGCACATATGTAGTACTATAAGTTATTTAAAAAAATTATTGAATAATAAAAAATTTATTGAATAAAACTTGTAAAAAGCATCCAACCTACTTCCAATGGTTTGTGCTATATGCAGAAAGATAGTATTGAGCAACAAAATAAATTGTATTCCTTTTGCATTAAGATTGCATTAATATGTTGTTTTCTTCTGATATTTTGATTGTCACATCCATTTTTGTTTGCTTCTTTCTCTGATTGTTTTGAGTGGGCTTTCAGCTGGTGCAAATGTGCTGTTGCAGTGGGGATTTCTGCAACATGTATAGACAGTGAGGCCCGTGGAGAAGAAATAGGGACCGATTCTAGATAGATGTTTTTCAGAGATCTTTATTCTTCAGCCACATGGCCGGACGACTGCTGAAGAACCCTCTCAATCACGGGACAAGCCCGGTCCTTCCCGGACAGGGGAACACAAAACAACCGATGGGGAACAGGATTGGGGTACTTGTGATCAGGGAGCAGGGAAACCCCGTGCCTCTACCCCAGGGTCCCCTCTCCCAGGACCCCATGGCAGGGGGGAGGAACCCCAACAATGTGCAGTGTTTCCCCACTGTTCATGTTTTAGCTGGGTATGGACCTATTGAAGAGAAAGTGTAGTTAAATTTAGTTGACTGCATTTTCCCCTTATCTTTCCATTTCTGATTATTTTATAGCATGCTAATGTTTTAAAGGTGGCAGGTAAATCTTTTTGTTATGAACCTGTACTTCACATAGAGCCAAATGGTCCTTGTCCAGCAATCATCTTTCAAACCAATGGGAGTCTTTCCATTCACCATGCCAAGCTCTTCTGTCATTGGGGGGTTTATGTGTTTCAAGTGCTTTGCCAGTCTGAGGCTTAAGCAATCAAAGTAGCACACCAAGGGCAAGACATTGTTCCATCTCATGCCCTCTGCAGCCACTCTTGTCAAGTCTGTTTCCTCCTGTTCTTCCCAAAATGATTATGCTGTATCTTGTGGGTTGTGCTGACACTAGACTGAGTGATGTAGGATTGGGCTTCCTGTGTTTAAAATTATCTTCCATTTATTCTGTCATTGCAGTTCTTAGGATAATAACCAGACATCTTCTTTGCCCATGATGTGATGTCCACTTGGTAGGAGCAAGTTGTTGTGAGGCTTTGTTGCAGGATGAAGATGGCTCCAAATGATCTCTTTGATGCCTTACACAGCTTGCCAAAGCTTTTATGTTCTTAAAAAATTTAAAGTAATGTTGCAAGATGCTGTGCTCAACTCTGGAGACCCCTGTGCTGAAGTAGAGCTGGTACTTCTGATGGCTGGCTTTGGTTGTGAAGTGTCATACTGGTTTTGACACCACAGTATTATGCATGATCAGTGCTGAATGTAGGGGAAGGCTACAGGAGAACTGAACAGTCCTAATATCTAATAGCCCTAATCTTAAATTTTATTTTCGGCATCTTATAAAACTTTATGAAGGTGTCAGCAGTGGCTGAGAGCAGCATTTTAAGACACAGACATGCCATTGTTGGCACATGGTTATAGAACCACAGAGAAAAAGAAACAACCTTCTCCATTCCTTCTTTGATATTAGAAGTTATTTCAGGTCCTCTTTTATTGAGATACTGAACTCCTGTTTGGTAAAGACTATTATAAATATGCTGTTTGAAGGCCCTGAACAAAGATCTTTTCAACAGCCATGAACTAGGGTTTCCCCTCCTGCCCACCTTCCTCCCTCCCCCCCCAAACCTTTCTTGACTTTTAAAAAGGGCAACAAATTTTGAAATACTATTATTAACAATTTATTGTTAAACAAAATAAAACTTTAGCATTTTTTAGATTTACTGTTGAAAATGAAAGGTACACACACTTTTTTCTTGGTTTTGATTTCTTTGTGTTGACAGAGTATTGACTTGAAAATGTGCAGGTGAATGTTTATTAGTTGTATCATTAATTGCTACCATGTTAATCCTACAAACTAAAATATGAACCTCTCTTTTAGACAGAAATCCTACTGATATCTGGGTACGCACTGGATGAAAAATACTTTTGTTTGTATGAATGGACCTACTCACAAGAGTAAAGTCCCCTTGTAAAGTAGGAGTAGGTTGGATTGGGGCTGTGGTATCAGCCTAGTTATTTGCAGAGGCACAGGGACACAGTGGGAAGCAGAAGCAATTTCTTTTATATTGTGCATGAAAATCCATTCAGATTTCTAGAAGAGTCTGCTTTATTTCCACTTTATTAAATGTAGTCTTGCTTATCCTTATACCAATTGTGTGTGTGTGTCTGTTTTCTGAATGTATCTACCTTTATTTATTGTAATATGGGAATATTGTATTTTGCAGTCTGTAAATTAGATATTTGATTCAATGCAGTGGCAGAACACAGGAGTGTTAAAAATGTCCAATTCGAGCAGGTGGAGCCAAGGGATGTTTAAAGCTTGGTGCATATAATGTTTATATTACATTAAGTACTGTGTTATTGCACAGGATGCTTATTGTTAGTGTCTGTAGGGAGAATCAGTTCCAAAGATTTCAATTTCAATAAACTGATTATGCAGTTCCACCACATGCAATTAGGATGGTAGTAATGAAATGGTTATGAAGTCCCTTGGCATTCTGTAGTTATTTTTTTTTAATTTTGTGAATAACATCAGGAGCATTCTGGAGGGAAGTGTTTATGTATTTATTTATTATTGATCTAAAAAACCAAATTTAACATTACTAGTTATTACAACTCCAGTCTCAACAACAGGAAGGAGCTAAGTTTTTTCCACATTATTAAATGCAGGATGCCTTGGGAATCGAGGAGGTTTATCCTTTATATTAAATATTAATGAATAGTAATTACAGAAATTAATTTATAGATGCATTTAATTTTCTAATAACCTCTCATTGCTTTATTCCTTTGTTGCAAACAATGCATTTTAAAATACAGAACCTTAACAAATACCTTGGATGACGGAATGATCTTGTCCACTGATCATGTACTTCACTGGATGAGAGAGAGGATAAAGTCAAAAGAATGTGAATCCAATCAATGCTCTATGGCTCAAGAGGAGAGGCATCTCACATCTTCTGAGGGGGAGAACAGGGGCAACACAGGGAGGATTCAAAAAACTTATAAAGATTTCTGTCTCTTACTGCAGGTTACACTTGGCCCTTTTGGGATACACTATTAATATCAACTCTTTTGAAAAGCCTAAAAATATCTTGTTTGCAGTTTCTCATCAATTTGTGTGGAATGTTTTGAGTTTTTACAGCTTGATATTCTTGAGGTTCTTGGGAAGAATGCCTGCATTTATCTCGTGCAACTTTTTGTCTCCATGGTTTTCTACCTTTCCAGGCACCAGAAACATTTATTGTTATTTTATGGTTGATTTTTCCTTTCATTTGAGCTCACATCTGGGCACAAAACAGCTCCAGAGGAAAGGCCAATTCCAATTCCCACTTGGATTTGTACCATCATGTTGGACAGGTCAATCTTGGGCAAGATAACAGTGAATCTATTACCTGTGCCTGAGTTTCTCCATCAATGAAATAGGTGGGGGACATATTTTCTTCTCCTTTTTACTGGTCTAAACAATTAGATGCAGGGAGAGAAACTTTTCTGTTGTTTCAGGTTGCTAGAACTAAGTCTTTGGAAAATAAGTTGGATGTGAACTGTATCTTACTAGATCACTGCAGATCTTCTGGACTTCCAAAATGTTTATGAACCCCTTTTTTGTCCTTCTTTTTTCCTCCTCTTTTTTAATGTAAATTACAGGGGGGAGAAGCATCTATATGAAAGATAAGAGAAAAGAGAGGAAACAGTTCTGCTATATGTACTTAATCTTTTTTCTGTCCAAGCTTTGCCTGGCTTCTCTTGGGAACAAGACAAATGGATGAGTCTAAATATGAGGGCCACCAGAGATCTGTGAGGAATTTCCATAGTTCTTAAATAGCCAAATAAAAAAAAGGTTTTGTGTCCTTTTCTTTCGTTGAGCATAGTTATAATTGGGTTATTACTATCTAAGAGGATGACTTTTTATTTTCAGGAAGTGGGTTTTCAGTGATTAACTAGATTTGCAAGATTGAGTGTCCCTGAAAACTTCACAAGCAATAAATGCCTCCTCCTGTTAGCAGGACAGTTAAGGGAGATTTGGGGAAGAAAACAGAGGGGAGAAAAGACAGCCATGGGTTGTTGCCTTCAGAGGACATGAGTACCAATTTCCACCAGCTCAGGCATGCAACAGAAGTCACAACAAATTTTCCAAACAGGATGTCACAGAATGGTGTTATACATATACCAGGGTGGCAGAAGGGATCTGTACACAGTTTGATAATGCCGGTCACTTCAGTTACTTTGTTGAGTTATTCTCACTGTAGCTAACGGTGGTGGGGAAGTATATTCATTATCTTCTTTGTGTTAGGTTGATTGCATGTAAACAGTGGTGGTTTCTCTCATTTGAATTGTCTGCTAGTGCCTGGTACAGATCTGAAAATCAAGACACTTTTAAACGCATGATAAATTTATGATAAGATGTGCTTGGTTCCAAGTATGATGAGACCATGTCTAAAGAAATATTTAAGTCAAATGTGGGACTTGGATCCCTCTTGGGTGAGGCAAAGGGAGGGGTTCAGCGTTTTCTGGGACCTTGGCAAACAGCACTGTTTTCAAATGTTCCTCCTGGTCTTTATCAGAAGGTGTCATGATGTTGACATACTGTGTCAAACCTATGGAAATCAATTAATGTCTTCGTATTGAAATCAGTTGACTTTGTGTCACAACATGCAACAGTAAGTTCACTGCCCATATAGAGTATCCCTGGCCACAAGGATGGAGCAAATCTCTAGAGAGGGCAATTTCCCTTTGCAGAGTAGATGTATCTAATTCAGGATCAAAACTGCAATCTGACCAAAGAGGCATGTGTTAAATCATCTAGATCCTATTTTATTTATTTATTTATTTATTTATTTATTTGCTTTTAATCAGCAGAGTTTGAAGAGTCTAAAAATTGTTAAGCACTCAGAACCAGGAAAACTTCCTTGGGAATTCACACTGAGAATATTGAATGTGTTGGCCAGCATGGAGTACCAACAGAGTGACAGGGAGGATTGCAGGGAGTCTGTTATTTTGAGCATCAATTCAGACATGGTTTAGTATACAAAGTGCTACCCTGAATCTTATCTCCTGGCCTGCTGCCAGGCTTGTTTCCAATCTCAATGTTTCATGCTGCCAGCCTGAGTAATCCATGTTTTTGTGTGCCTGGACATACCAGCTCTGCTTGCTGTTGATGCAAGGCATGCTCTCCTCCATGTGAGAAGTCAGACAACCCCTCTGCACAACTTGCTGTGTGATTTAGAAGCAAGCAATATTCCTTGATAAGAGGAATTCTTGTATAACACTTACATTGTCAAGCTGTCCTACCTTCTGAAATGAATATATGAGAAACCAAAGGTTCTGGACAGTGGTGTTTCAACTGTATTATATTGTACCTGTCCAAAAATTTGAAAACAAGATCCTCAATATGGTTTGCTGCTTGAAGGTTTTTCCAGTTCTTTCTGCCAGAGCATAGTCTCATAAGATTGAGTTTTGGGGTCAGGATCCAATTTTGGGTCCAATTACAGGATTTTGGGGTCCAATAGAACTGTACGTCACTTTATGTATTTGAACTGTTCACAGGAGTTGATGCCCAAAGATTAATGCTTTCTGAAGTTGCCATTAAGACCTTCAGTTTAAGCTGAAGGTGAGCTGTTTAAGCTCCCCTCACTCCACACTGACTCTGCTCTGCCCTCTGAACTCATATGGTGACCCAGATCAGGGAGCCTATCCTGCTGATAAGAATATTTCTCTTGTGTTTTCCCTAATCCAGCTGTTAATCCTTACCCCATCTGAGGCACTGCACAGTGCAATGAAAGGGATGCCAGCACATCATGATGTAGTAGATGCAGAAACACATGCAGAAATATATGCTATTGTATCTTCATGCTCTTTGTGGAGAGGACATGATGTCTAAGCACAAAAACATGCATGCAGAAGGGGTTTTGTTTACCTTAATCCCTGTGCTTGTACATGTTGGCAGTGTGACTGGTTATACTGAAATTAAACAGAAATGTGTATGCTTAAAATTGATCACTAAAAGATGTTGATGCATGCCTGCCTAATATAATGCACGTCAAGATGAGATCTCAGCAGAGCTGGACAGTCAGACCTTCATAGGATTTATGTTTTTGAGTGATCCCCTGGAACTCTCCTGTATTCAGCTGAACTGCATGAATGTCAGAGGGCAGAATCTGGCCAAGTGGATGTAAATTTGGGAAGAAATCTACTACCCCTGGACTTGGCCTTTAAAAAAGAAAAAAGAAAAACAACCCCAAATATTTACTGAGAACTTTGATGAGAGAAAAAATAGTTGGAGAGGTGTTTGCTTATTTTGTAATACATATTGACATAGTGAGGTAATAATTATGTACTGTTTACAGGGGAAACAGCTACACAAAGTTCTCCAAGAATTTAGACCATAGTAAGTAAATGACTGGAAACTCTTCACTGAGCACCATCATTGCTGCTGGAATGACTGACAGCTATAATCATAATTTGCTAATCATATTTGTTCTAATAAATGTTGGGTTTTGTCGTTTTTATTCATGGCTTATTGGGCAGAAAATAATTCAAACCAATGACTCTAAAGGTACCCAGACCCACATAATCTTGGGTCTTCTGTGCAAATAGGCCCTTATAGCTTGACAGAGTGATGAACTTTTGAGTGAAAGTAGATGGTTGCCTGGTGACACAGGGATATTGGCTGAAATAGTTATGAGTCTGTATAAATGGTAGGGAATGCCAAAGAAATGAATTTAGGGGAAATGCCATGCAAAGTAGTTTTGTAGAAGCTTTTGAGCCTAAGGGACTTTGCACTGTTGAAGTGTACTTACTATGGTGACAATGAGATCTAAA